>NC_139143.1:113694953-114353750 GCF_964270905.1 Leucopleurus acutus | reverse complement strand
GAAGAAGAAGCAAAGGAAGAACCTGTCAGCTTCCCCGTTGACCAACCAGAAGAAAATTAAATATAAGGTATTAGTCAGTTTTAAAAGAAGCTTTAAATTTTTGTCCCAATGTGGAAAAGGGTAAGAATATCAGTAGTTTAAAATGAGAGTTAACACCCATGTTGCATGCATTCCACAGATTACAACTTGTTTTATATAATTTCTAAATGTTTGGCATTTGTTTAATAAAATGAAGGTAAGACTATTTTAGTTTAGTTTTTATAGCTACCTAACATAGATTGTTTGTATAATTTTTAAGCTTAATTTTATTACTTTATTGGTGTTGAGGATAACAGATGTGTATTGTTAGTGTATCTATTCTAATCATTTGAACTTAAATGCTGCTCTTGGGAGTGTATATTCAAGTGTGCATTAATGTTTTGAATACTTACCCTAGAAGAGATAAATTGGGCAAGTATTTTGTGCTCTGTGTATTTTTTTACTGCATTGGACATTGAATATAGTAATTTGCGTTAAGATACGCTTGAAGCCTTTTTGTGACCATGTTTCCCTTTGTAGCAATAAAATGTTTTTTACAAAAACTCTCTCCCTGGATTAGCAATTTAAAATGAAATAGAATTCATCAATTAAATGAATATATAAAATCAGGATTTGCCTTAATGTATGAGTTCAGCTTATAAGTGTTTTAAGATAATTGGAAGACTTGAATTAAAAAAATGTACTTCACTTTTTTTTAAGTATGATTAAAATATTTTAAAACATGTTTCAAATAGAAGTCAGTCTGTAACTGACCTTTCTATATTTGTTTTAATTCATTCCTTTTCTCTGTGCCTGTGTCAGATCTTGAAATCTTCTTGGAAATACATTTGAATACAAATAATTTTTCATAGTTTTATTAGTTGTTTTGTCATGCCTGTTTTTGGCTGAAGAAGCAAGAAGCAAACTATCACTTTTTTAAAAAGAATTATTTCTCTCTTGAAGCTATCTCTCCTTTTTATAGCTTGTATGCTTCATACTTAAAATAAGATTGATAGATTATCTATTTTCAAATGACCATCTATGTCACTAAAAAAAGTAGTGCTCTTATTTGAATCTTTACTCTGGTCTCTTTTGAGAGGGGGACTCTTCCAGTGAAATTATCTTCTCAAAATTTTGAGGCATTGAATGGATGAACATATGGGTATATCAAGTAATTTTAAGGCATTAAGGGGATGAATGTATGGGCATTTGTAGAATTTCACAGATAATTTCTCTTTTTGCATACAACAAAGCTTTTAAAAATAGATTTTTGAGGTCAATTTGGGTTTATTGTTGTGGGCTAGATTTGCTTATCTTTAAGCTGGGAAAATCCAGTAGGCATTTATATCCGCTTGTAGGGATTTGGAGCCAAGTAAGAGAAATTTAGTTGAAAGCGGGAGAAATTTGGATCCTATCTAGGAGTCTGTATTTACTTAAATAGGCTGCAGAGAGCCTTTGTGCTCAGGAGTTCAGATTTTAAAGCTAATAGGATTTGGTTGACCTTCCTGTTTCTCTTTTATTTTAAAATTTGGGGGAAGGGCTAAGGTAAAAGGAGAATAGATCCTTTTGAGATTAGAATTGCAGGCAGCCCTCTGTATTCCCAGGTTCCACATCCCCAGATTCAGCCAACTGCAGATCGAAAATATTCGGGAAAAAAGAATTTCAGAAACTTCCTAAAAGCAAAACTTGAATTTGCCAACCACTGGCAACAATTTACATAGCATTTATATTTTATATAGCACTCACATTGTAATTAGGCATTAAAGTAATCTAGAGGATTTAAAGTGTAGGGAAGGATGTGCTTAGGTTATATGCAAATACTATGTCCATTTTATATAATGGACTTGAGCATCTGTGGATTTTGGTATCTGTGTGGGTCATAGAACCAGTTTTGGAACTAGTAGAGTGCTTTAAAAAAAAAAAAAAGTGTCCCAAGTAATTTGATATGTGAAACTTTTGGAATTCTGTATAACAAGAATTTGTGTAACAGCTTCTAAGTAAATGTTTTAGAATGAGAGATGAAGACTATCTATCTAAGTATTAATTTTTGTCGGAAATGTAAAAACCTTTATTCAGATTAGCTTATTTGCAGGGTATTAATAAAGTACTTTGTTATTGTACTTTATTCAGAGATTTAAATTTTATATATCTTATCAGATAATTCATAGATGGGCAGTTTAGTTTGCTGGCAGACTAATTTTTGTGATCCTTAGTGTTTATATTTTCAATATTTTTGTGATAAGGATTTATGTAATGTCTGTAATACCCTTTCAACTTCTCTTACCCAAGTATTATTTGTTTTCTTTATGAAAAGGCTAAACATGTAGTTCTAATAACCAAAGAAATTTATATACAACACACACAGTTGTTTCAGCCAGAAGCCTAAGGACTATCCTGTAGTCTTCTCTTTTTATCACTATCTACCTCCAATCTATAAGAAAGTCTATGTTTTCTACTTCCAAAATTTATCTGCCCACTCTTCTACCTCTGCTGCTACCAACCCCAGTTCAAGTCACCATCATCTCTTTCCTGAACTATTGAAATAGCTTATTAACTAATCTTGCTTCCACTCTTACCCTGCTAGGATTCAGTTTTCCACACAGAAGTATAGTCTTTTAAAAATGTTAATTCAGATAACGTTAGTCTCCTGAGGTTTTTTTTTTGGTTCCCGTACAGTCAGTCCAAACTCCTTATCGTGGCATTCAGGCCTGGTTTAGCTTTCCCACTTAATATCATGTCATTTTCCCCACTAGGTACGATGGCTTTTTGTTGGTTTTTAATGAAACTCTTGCCTATCTCCAGACCTTTGCATTTTCTGTAACCTATACCTGTCAGCTTTCTTTAGCAGACACTTCATCCTTTCTAACATTTATGGGTACCATAAATGTTAGAAAAGGCTTTTCTGAGGAAAGAAGGATATTAGTTCTTAGATTTTTGTAAAAGAGTTTGGGACCATCTGTGTCCCAGATGTACTAGATCATATTCTTTGGTGATGGTATGTTTTTAACAAATATCCCAGGTGATTCTGATGATAGTGGTCAGTTATTGCATTTGAGAATATTTATAGTGCCTTCAAACAAATTTAAGTGCCTGCAACTCTCATATCAAAGCAGGAGCTTTTGTCCTTTAATAAGCTGATATAAGTTTGGGAGAGACTCCATTATATTTTGCAAAAGCATTGGAATGACCTGTTATAGACTTCTGAGGAGTCAGAAAAGGGTCTTGTTTTTGTTCTTTCCCCTCTTACTGGATTATTTAATTCTTACAAGCATTTTGTAGTCATAGGAATAGTAGTTCTCCCATATAACAAGCTTTCTCTTGTTTCATTCCCCTACTTGAAATCCTTCATTGGCTTTCATTACCAGTTAGTATAATATTCAAATCCTTTTAGTGTGGCATCCGTGTTTTGTTTTGTTCCTTGTTTGCTTCTCCGGCCTTATATATCAGCCTTAACATATTTATATTAACTGCCTGTTCCCATAAACATTTTAATTTATGATCCTACTTCAGGAGACAGGAGTGGTTCTTAGAGTTGCCAAGACTATATTATAACATCTAGATATTATATTTGTATTTTATAATATCACACTATTATAAAATATACTCACATCTTATATTTTATAGTAGTATAATATATAATATATACTTATATAATATCCTTTCTAAGAATGAGATTGAGGTAAAAATAACAAAATATCTACAGAAATTTGTATCCCAAAAGTCACAGACATACATATAGATAAAAGAACTACAAAGGCAGTATTGGTAGTATTACATGTTAAAACATACTTGAGAATTCTATTTTTATTGACAAGATTGTTTTTACTATAGAGATAGTATCAAGTTATCATGTTATTAGACTTAAATTCTTTAACATTTGCTTCACCTACCAAATTGTCCTTGTTTTGAATACAGACTTTTTTCTCTATATATGTAAAATATACATACCATAAAATTTACCACTTTAACCATTTTTGAGTGTACAATTCAGGGGCATTAATGACAAGCAAACTTTTTATTACAGTTTGCCATCCATTGTCGTTATGCTGATGGACAGAAAATGGAGTAGTCATGCTGGCAGAAGTGTTTCAGTCCATGGGGGACTTACAGTTCATGTTATAAATTAATAATTTGACTTTATTTGATAGTTATAGTTCCTACCCTGATAGCTGGACCTCTACTTGGCGTGCAAACAAAATCAGGGAGCCTGCAAGGCTGGGGGCAATTTTGGCTGTGGTGAATTCAGTCTGCGCTGCCACCATTTGAGGGCTCCTTGGAAGCAGTCATACTAGTCTCTTCCCACTTTCTCTCTTGATTTTCCTAGTTATTGTTCATCTGTTTCCGTTAAAATTTTTTTTTAGTTAGTATATTGGGGTAGAGGTGAGGCGGTGTTAATGGAGATGGGAGATGGTCTCCCTGGTGACTGGGAATATGGAAGGGAACTACAAATAGCTTCGTTATTAGATGAATATAAAGTATGAATTTGGGTAGAGTTCCAGATCAAAATGCATACTGGATTTAAGTTACTGTCTTCTAAAGTTTTATTAAAATTACTGAAGATATACAATGATAAAAAATTATAATAAGATAAATCCATAAACACACTGGAAACACAACTAGGGTGCTGTGAGGCATTTCTAGAAGATATAAGGAACCAGATTTTGGTGAAAAGAAGAGAGCTACAACCACATACAGATGACAGTTAAGGAATTACCTTTATTTTTAGAGGCAGCTGTGAGAGTGGGTGGCTATAGTATGACAAGACATTTTTTTTAAAAAAACATCTTTATTGGAGTATAATTGCTTTACAATGGTGTGTTAGTTTCTGCTTTATAACAAACTGAATCAGTTATACATATGTTCCCATATCTCTTCCCTCTTGCGTCTCCCTCCCTCCCACCCTCCCTTTCCCACCCTTCCAGGTGGTCACAAAGCACCGAGCTGATCTCCTTGTGCTATGCGGCTGCTTCCCACTAGCTAGCTATTTTATGTTTGGTAGTGTATATATGTTCATGCCACTCTCTCACTTTGTCACAGCTTACCTTTCCCCCTCCCCATATCCTCAAGTCCATTCTCTACTAGGTCTGTGTCTTTATTCCCGTCTTGCCCCTAGGTTCTTCATGACTTTTTTTTTTTCCTTAGATTCCATATATATGTGTTAGCGTACAGTATTTGTTTTTCTCTTTCTGACTTACTTCATTCTGTATGACAGACTCTAGGTCCATCCACCTCACTACAAATAACTCAATTTTGTTTCTTTTTATGGCTGAGTAATATTCCATTGTATATATGTGCCCCATCTTCTTTATCCATTCATCTGTTGATGGACACTTAGGTTGTTTCCATCTCTGGGCTATTGTAAATAGAGCTGCATTGAACATTTTGGTACATGACTCTTTTTGAATGATGGTTGTCTCAGGGTATATGCCCAGTAATGGGATTGCTGGGTCGTATGGTAGTTCTATTTTTAGTTTTTTAAGGAACCTCCATACTGTTCTCCATAGTGGCTGTATCAATTTACATTCCCACCAACAGTGCAAGAGGGTTCCCTTTTCTCCACACCCTCTCCAGCATTTATTGTTTCTAGATTTTTTGATAATGGCCATTCTGACTGGTGTGAGATGATATCTCATTGTAGTTTTGATTTGTATTTCTCTAATGATTAATGATGTTGAGCATTCTTTCTTGTGTTTGTTGGCAATCTGTATATCTTCTTTGAATAAATGTCTATTTAGGTCGTCTGCCCATTTTTGGAGTGGGTGGTTTGTTTTTCTGATATTGAGCTGCATGAGCTGCTTGCAAATTTTGGAGATTAATGCTTTGTCAGTTGCTTCATTTGCAAGTATTTATTCCCATTCTGAGGATTGTCTTTTCGTTTTGTTTATGGTTTCCTTTGCTGTGCAAAAAGCTTTTAAATTTCATTAGGTCCCATTTTTTAATTTTTATTTCCATTTCTCTAAGAGGTGGGTCAAAAAGGATCTTGCTGTGATTTATGTCATAGAGTGTTCTGCCTCTGTTTTCCTCTAAGAGTTTGATAGTGTCTGACCTTACATTTAGGTCTTTAATCAATTTTGAGTTTATTTTTGTGTATGGTGTTAGGGAGTGTTCTAATTTCATTCTTTTACATGTAGCTGTCCAGTTTTCCCAGCACCACATATTGAAGACACTGTCTTTTTTCCATTGTATATTTTTGCCTTCTTTATCAAAAATAAGGTGACCAGGGCTTCCCTGGTGGCGCAGTGGTTGAGAGTCCGCCTGCCGATGCAGGGGACGCAGGTTCGTGCCCCGGTCCGGGAAGATCCCACATGCCGCGGAGCGGCTGGGCCCGTGAGCCGTGGCTGCTGAGCCTGTGCGTCCG
The DNA here is from genome assembly GCF_964270905.1 of Leucopleurus acutus. Taxonomy (NCBI): domain Eukaryota; kingdom Metazoa; phylum Chordata; class Mammalia; order Artiodactyla; family Delphinidae; genus Leucopleurus; species Leucopleurus acutus. The sequence continues at coordinate 114,347,374 of NC_139143.1, read as the reverse complement.
GAGCCTGTGCTCCGCAGTGGGAGAGGCCACAACAGTAAGAGGCCCACGTACCACAAAAACACAAAACAAAAAATAAAAAAAAATAAGGTGACCATATGTGTATGGGTTTATCTCTGGGCTTTCTATCCTGTTCCATTGATCCATATTTCTGGTTTTGTGCCAGTACCATACTGTCTTGATTACTGTAGCTTTGTAGTATAGTCTGAAGTCAGGGAGCCTGATTCCTCCAGCTCCGTTTTTCTTTCTCAAGATTGCTTTGGCTATTCGGGGTCTTTTGTGTTTCCATACAAATTGTGAAATTTTTTGTTCTAGTTCTGTGAAAAATGCCAGTGGTAGTTTCATAGGGATTGCATTGAATCTGTAGATTGCTTTTGGGTAGTAGAGTCATTTTCACAATGTTGATTCTTCCAATACAAGAACATGGTATATCTCTCCATCTATTTGTATCATCTTTAATTTCTTTCATCAGTGTCTTATAATTTTCTGCATACAGGTCTTTTGTCTCCTTAGGTAGGTTTATTCCTAGATATTTTATTCTTTTTGTTGCAGTGGTAAATGGGAGTGTTTTCTTAATTTCACTTTCAGATTTTTCATCATTAGTGTATAGCAATGCCAGAGATTTATGTGCATTAATTTTGTACCCTGCTACTTTACCGAATTCATTGATTAGTTCTAGTAGTTTTCTGGTAGCATCTTTAGGATTCTCTATGTATAGTATCATGTCATCTGCAAACAGTGACAGCTTTACTACTTTTCCGAGTTGGATTCCTTTTATTTCTTTTTCTTCTCTGATTGCTGTGGCTAGGACTTCCAAAACTATGTTGAATAATTGTGGTGAGAGTGGGCAACCTTGTCTTGTTCCTGATCTTAGTGGAAATGGTTTCAGTTTTCCACCACTGAGGACGATGTTGGCTGTGGGTTTGTCATATATGGACTTTATTATGTTGAGGAAAGTTCCCTCTATGCCTATTTTCTGCAGGGTTTTTCTCATAAATGGGTGTTGAAAATTTTGTCAAAGCTTTCTCTGCATGTATTAAGATGATCATATGGTTTTTCTCCTTCAGTTTGTTAATATGGTGTATCACATTGATTGATTTGTGTATATTGAAGAATCCTTGCATTCCTGGGATAAACGCCCCCCACCCCCGATCATGGCTTATGATTGTTTTAATGTGCTGTTGGATTCTGTTTGTTAGTGTTTTGTTGAGGATTTTGCATCTATGTCCATCAGTGATATTGGCCTGTAGTTTTCTTTCTTTGTGACATCTTTGTCTGGTTTTGGTGTCAGGGTGATGGTGCCTTCGTAGAATGAGTTTGGGAGTGTTCCTCCCTCTGCTATATTTTGGAAGAGTTTGAGAAGGATAGGTGTTAGCTCTTCTCTAAATGTTTGGTAGAATTCGCCTGTGAAGCCATCTGGTCCTGGGCTTTTGTTTTTTGGAAGATTTTTAATCACAGTTTCAATTTCAGTGCTTGTGATTGGTCTGTTCATATTTTTTGTTTCTTCCTGGTTCAGTCTTGGCAGGTTATGCATTTCTAAGAATTTGTCCATTCCTTCCAGGTTGTCCATTTTATTGGCATAGACTTGCTTGTTGTAATCTCTCATGATCCTTTGTATTTCTGCAGTGTCAGTTGTTACTTCTCCTTTTTCATTTTTAATTCTATTGATTTCAGTCTTCTCCCTTTTTTTCTTGATGAGTCCTGCTAATGGTTTATCAATTTTGTTTATCTTCTCAAAAAAACAGCTTTTAGTTTTATTGATCTTTCCTATCGTTTCCTTCATTTCTTTTACATTTATTTCTGATCTGATCTTTATGATTTCTTTCCTTCTGCTAACTTTGGGGTTTTTTTTGTTCTTTCTCTAATTGCTTTAGATGTAAGGTTAGGTTGTTTATTTGAGATGTTTCTTGTTTCTTAAGGTAGGATTGTATTGCTATAAACTTCCCTCTTAGAACTGCTGTTGCTGCATCCCATAGGTTTTGGGTCATTCTGTTTTCATTGTCAGTTGTTTCTAGGTATTTTTAAATTTCCTCTTTGATTTCTTCAGTGAGCTCTTGGTTATTAGGTAGTGTATTGTTTAGCCTCCACTTGTTTGTATACTTTACAGATTTTTTCCTGTAATTGATATCTAGTCTCATAGCGTTGTGGTCGGAAAAGATACTTGATACAATTTCAATTTTCTTAAATTTACCGAGGCTTGATTTGTGACCCAAGATATGATCTATACTGGAGAATGTTCCATGAGCACTTGAGAAGAATGTGTATTCTGTTGTTTTGGATAGAATGTCCTATAAATATCAATTAAGTCCATCTTATTTAGTGTATCATTTAAAGCTTGTATTTCCTTATTTATTTTCATTTTGGATGATCTGTCCATTAATGAAAGTGGGGTGTTAAAGTCCCCTACTATGATTGTGTTACTCTCAATTTCCCCTTTTATGGCTGTTAGTATTTGCCTTATGTATTGAGGTGCTCCTATGTTGGGTGCATAAATATTTACAATTATTATAACTTCTTGGATTGATCCCTTGATCATTATGTAGTGTCTTTCTTTGTCTCTTGTAATAGTCTTTATTTTAAAGTCTATTTTGTCTGATATGAGGATTGCTACTCCAGCTTTCTTCAGATTTCCATTTGCATGGAATATCTTTTTCCATCCCCTCACTTTCAGTCTGTATGTGTCCCTAGGTCTGAAGTGGGTCTCTTGTAGACAGCATATATATGGGTCTTGGTTTTGTATCCATTCAGCCAGTCTGTGTCTTTTGGTGGGAGCAGTTAATCCATTTACATTTAAGGTAATTATTGATATGTATGTTCCTATTCCCATTTTCTTAATTGTTTTGGGTTTGTTATTGTAGGTCTTTTCCTTCCCTAGTGTTTCCTGCCTAGAGAAGTTCCTTTAGCATTTTTTGTAAAGCTGGTTTGGTGGTGCTGAATTCTCTTAGCTTTTGCTTGTCTGTAAAGCTTTTAATTTCTCCATCAATTTTGAATGAAATCCTTCCTGGGTAGAGTAATCTTGGTTGTAGGTTTCTCCCCTTCATCACTTTAAATATGTGCTGCCACTCCCTTCTGGCTTGCAGAGTTTCTGCTGAAAGATCAGCTGTTAACCTTATGGGGATTCCCTTGTGTGTTATTTGTTGTTTTTCCCTTGCTGCTTTTAATATTTGTTCTTTGTAATTTTTGATAGTTTGATTAATATGTGTCTTGGCGTGTTTCTCCTTGGATTTATCCTGTTTGGGACTCTCTGTGCTTCCTGGACTTGATTAACTATTTCCTTTCCCGTATTAGGGAAGTTTTCAACTATAATCTCTTCAAATATTTTCTCAGTCCCTTTCTTTTTCTCTTCTTCTTCTGGGACCCCTATAATTCGAATGTTGGTGCATTTAATGTTGTTCCTGAGGTCTCTGAGACTGTCCTCAGGTCTTTTCATTCTTTTTTCTTTATTCTGCTCTGCCAGTAGTTATTTCCACTATTTTATCTTCCAGGTCACTTATCCGTTCTTCTGCCTCAGTTATTCTGCTATTGATCCCTTCTAGAGTAGTTTTAATTTCATTTATTGTGTTGTTCATCTTTGCTTGTTTCCTCTTTAGTTCTTCTAGGTCCTTGTTAAATGTTTCTTGCATTTTCTCTATTCTATTTCCTAGATTTTGGATCATCTTTACTATCATTATTCTGAATTGTTTTTCAGGTAGAGTGCCTATTTCCTCTTCATTTGTTAGGCCTGGTGGGTTTTTACCTTGCTCCTTCACCTGCTGTGTGTTTTTCTGTCTTTTCATTTTGCTTATATTACTGTTTGGGGTCTCCTTTTCGCAGACTGCAGGTTCATAGTTCCCGTTGTTTTTGGTGTCTGTCCCCAGTGGCTAAGGTTGGTTCAGTGGGTGTTGTCGTTTTCCTGGTGGAGGGGACTAGTGCCTGTGTTCTGGTGGATGAGGGTGGATCTTGTCTTTCTGGTGGGCAGGTCCACGTCTGGTGGTGTGTTTTGGGGTGTCTGTGGCCTTATTATGATTTTAGGCAGCCTCTCTGCTAATGCATGGGGTTGTGTTCCTGTCTTGCTAGTTGTTTGGCATAGGGTGTCCAGCACTGTAGCTTGCTGGTCGTTGAGTGAAGCTGGATCTTGGTGTTGAGATGGAGATCTCTGGGAGATTTTCGCTGTTTGATATTATGTGGAGCTGGAAGGTCTCTTGTGGACCAGTGTCCTGAAGTTGGCTCTCCCACATCAGAGGCACAGCCCTGACTCCTGGCTGCAGCACCAAGAGCCTTTCATCCACATGACTCAGAATGAAAGGGAGAAAAAATAGAGAAAGAAGATATAATAAAATAAAATAAATTTATTAAAATAAAAAATAATTATTTAGAAAAAACAATTTTTAAGTAAAAAAAAAAAATACAGACAGACAGAACCCTAGGACAAATGGTAAATGTAAAGCTATACAGACAAAAATCACACAGAGATGCATACACATACACACTAACAAAAAGAGAAAAAGGGGGAAAAATATATCTTTGCTCCCAAAGTCCACCTCCTCAATTTGGGATGATTCGTTGTCTATTCAGGTATTCCACCGATGCAGGGTACATCAAGTTGAGTGTGCAGATTTAATCCACTGCTTCTGAGGCTGCTGGGAGAGATTTCCCTTTCTCTTCTTTGGTCTCACAGCTCCCGGGCTCAGCTTTGGATTTGGCCCCGCCTCCGCGTGTAGGTCGCCGGAGGGCGTCTGTTTTTCCCTCAGACAGGACGGAGTTAAAGGAGCCGCTGCTTCGGGAACTCTGCCTCACTCAGGCCGCGGGGCGAGAGGGGTACGGATGCGGGGCAAGCCTGCGGCGGCAGAGGCCAGTGTGACGTTGCACCAGCCTGAGGCACGCCGTGTGTTCTTCCGGGGAAGTTGTCCCTGGGTCACAGGACTCTGGCAGTGACGGGCTGCACAGACTCCTGGGAGGGGAGGTGTGGAGAGTGACCTGTGCTTGCACACAGGTTTTTTGGTCGCGGCAGCAGCAGCCTTAGCGTCCCATGCCCATCTCTGGGATCTGCACTGATAGCCGTGGCTCGCACCCGACAAGACAGATTTTTAAAGGACAATAGTTACACTAGTCTCTGGCTCAGAGCTGTTGGTTCATAGATTCCCTCCAAGTGAAAGCCAAACTCAGCTTGCTGTTTGCCAAATGGAGTGAGGCTTCTGATACAGGAGACTCCCAGAGGATATATCTAGGGGCCATCAAAGTGTGGCAACGCCCTATGTGTTTTGTGGGTACCACAAGGAGCTTTGATTCCTCATACTTAGAAAACACGCAAACAAAAACCTGGTGGCTGTCCATTTCCCATTTTCCCTACTGACTTCCTCCCCTCTTCCTTGACAATTAGAATGCTAGGTTCCTTGTAATAAAAAACTGCCAGGGAATTGCACTCAGACTGAGAAAATAAACTTCAGGTAACAATAGTGAAAAATCTAGTAGTTGGCAAGACTCCCACTGCCTGTTTTCATATGAATTTTACATTTTTAAAGGGTTGTAGAAAACGAAAACAAAGCATATATGACAGATACCTAATGGGTCTCTCAAAGCCTAAAATACTTTGCTAACTGGCCCTTTACAGAAAACGTTTGCTGGTCCCTAGGCTCTCATATTAGACAACAACCTAGAAGCAAAAAACATTGAAGGAAAAGAGCAACATGAAAGATAGGCAGGAACCTTAACAAGCAGAAATAATTCCTAGGGAAGTAATGCAGGGGAGACAGAAAGAACTTTGAGTAAGCATAATTAGTATTATATGTAATAATAGTAATTATAATAATTAGTTTTATATGTTATTCTTGGATAGTGTTATATATGATAATCTTCAAAGAGATTTGAGAGATTGCACTAATTTAAAAAATGCAAACTTATGAAGAAGTATCTTGAAAATAAAAAATAGTTGCTAAAGTAAAAATCTCTGTTTTAGGCCAAGTAATTGAATAAACATGACTGAAAATCAAATTACTGACCTAGAATTTTGAGCTAAGGAGTACTTCCAGAATCTTATGAGAAGAGATCAAATAGGTGGAAATAATGGGAAAAGTTAAGAGACATAGATGCTCCAGGTAAATACCATCCATTTAAAATAAAACTTGATGAGTTTAGGAGCCATAGAGAGAATTCACCATTGACTATCCAGCATACATCACAGTGCCAGGTGCGTGGTAAGTGATCAATATTTTCAAATGAATGAATGAATGCGTGTATGTGTGTATGAGTTCCAGAAGGTGAGAACAGAAAAAGCTGAAGAAAAGAAATAATAGGAAAAAAATTCTGATGAAAGACTGATCTCATATTAAAAAGCCTAAGTACTGAGAAAAAATAATGGAAAAGGAGGCATTTGAAAAATAACTCCTGACAAAATTTATGTAATGCCAGGATAAAAAGATAATCTCAAAATATCTAAAGAGAAACAATTTACCTACAAGCAGAAAATCACATTGGTCTCAGACTTGTTGTCTGTACATTGGGATACTAAAAGATACTGTTATTTTTAAAGTTATGAAGAGAAATTGTTTTGAATTCAGAATTCTACGTTGAGTTAAACTATCATTTGAGAGTGAGTACACAATAAAGGCATTTTAGAAATTCTAGAACATGGAAGGATTTGGGAATTAACTGTCAGATACTATGCACTCAACAACATGAAATCAAATTATGTGATGAAAAACTGTTGACAGGGAGAAACAGATTTGCTGTCATAGCTAAGTATTTGAACACAGCTCTTTCAAAAATTATTAGATGAAGGGTTCAAAATTGAGGACACAGTTTTTGTATCATACAATTCAAAAACTTTAATCGTTATAGAGAATTTATTTTCAAATACCATGAAAAAATGACTATAAAGCAGGTCACAAAGAAGTCATGTAGGCTTCATTCTATTATCACAGCACAATAAGCTAGAAATTAACAGGTGTTTAGCAACGAATAAAAATCAGATACAAAAGAAAACTGTTGTGATGCTTTCATTAAAAGAAAAATGAAATTTCAAGAAAGTCTGTTTTATTTAAGCTGTTCCAGATTATACAGAAATCTGAAACACTTCTCAACTTGGTCTCTGAGACTAGCATTACCCTTATTCCAGAATGTTGTCTATCAAATATAACGATAGATCAGTCTCCCTTAGGAACAAATGTAATCGTTGAAAAGAACATTCGCAAATTCCAGAATGTTGTCTTATCAAATATATCAGAATGTTGTCTTATCAAATATAACGATAGATCAGTCTCCCTTAGGAACAAATGTAATCGTTGAAAAGAACATTCGCAAATTAAATCCAAAAGAATGTGGTCATGGCAAAGTAGGGTTTATCCAAAGAATACAAAATAATCTATTAATGTAACTCAATACATTAGGAATCTATTAATGTGACTTTGATAAAAGGCAGATTAAATGAGAAAAAATATCATGTGATAAACTTGACAGATGCTGGAAACATATTTCCTAAAATGTAATGCTCATTCCAGATTTAAATCTTGTCAGGCTGGGAATAGAAAGACCGTTCTCAACTTGACTAAGGACATCTACCAGAAACTTTTCAGCAGATGTTCACATTCACAATCATTTAACCACAAGAACTAGAAATACTAGGGAGAGACAATGCAGTCGTTATTTCAGGTAATGTGATTGTGGAGATTGTACCTCCAAGAGATTCAAGTCAAAAGCTATTAGAAACAATAGGAGGTAGTTTTGCTTAATAGTTCAACATACAAAAAACTGCTTTTTTTTTTTTTTTTTTTTTTTTTTGCGGTATGCGGGCCTCTCACTGTTGTGGTCTCTCCTGTTGCGGAGCACAGGCTCCGGACGCGCAGGCTCAGCGGCCATGGCTCACGGGCCTAGCCGCTCCGCGGTGTGTGGGATCTTCCCGAACCGGGGCACGAACCCGTGTCCCCTGTATCAGCAGGCGGACTCTCAACCACTGTGCCACCAGGGAAGCCCCAAAAACCTGTAGCTTTCTATTGACTGGTATGGGCCATTTGGAAATGTAATTTAAAAAATCCTATTTGCAATAAAAATCTGAACTATATACTATTTAGGAATAAACAGTGGGAAAGTGTAAGATCCATATGAGGAAAACTATGCATTTTAATAAAGGATGTAAAACATTTGAATAAATAGTTTATGTTGTTGTTTGTAAAAACTCAGTATTGTCCGGATGTCAGTTATCGTCAAATGAATTCATAAATTAATTAAAACCCCAGTGGGGTTTCATTACTTAGTGTTGACTGTGAGAGAAATTAAATGTAACAGCAGCTTAAGATTGAAGTGTCTTTCTCGTAAAAGTTCAGGTGGGCAATGCAAGGCTGGTGGTGCCCTTCCAGGTGTCAGAGTCTGAGGCTCCCTCTATATTGTTGTGCCATCTTCCACAATCTCTAATCTCCAATCATCCTGTCTATATTCCAGTCAGTGGAGAGGAAGAAAAGAAGAAAATCACACATCTTCAGTTTGAGAACAGGTCCCAGAAATTGTACCTACATTTCTACATTATTCTTTTCAATGGAAGTAGTAAACGATCTATAATAGGAATAGAAAAGAGTTTATTTGAGGCAAACGGGACTGGAAAGACAGATTCTGAGCCTGAGAGACACAGATTCAAGAAGCATTTTTTTTTATTGGAGTATAATTGCCTTACAATGTTGTATTAGTTTCTGCTGTGCAGTGTATCATCTATATGTATACATATATCCCCTCCCTCTAGGACCTCCCCCCTCATCTCACCCAACTAGGTCATCACAGAGCACCGAGCTGAGCTCCCTGTGCTATATAGCAGGTTCCCACTAGCTATTTTACACATGGTAATGTATTTATGTCAAACCTAATCTCCCAATTCATCTCACCCTCCCCTCCCCCCACCCCGTGTCCACATGTCCATTCTCTACGTCTGCGTTTCTATTCCTGCCCTGCAAATAGGTTCATCTGTGCCATTTTTCTAGATTCCAAATATATGTGTTAATATATGATATTTGTTTTTCTCTTTCTGACTTACTTCACTCTGTATGACAGACTCTAGGTCCACCTACATCTCTTCAAATGACCCAATTTCATTTCTTTTTATGGCTGAGTAATAGTCCATTATATATATATATATATATATATATATATATATATATATACACATATACCACATCTTCTTTATCCATTCATCTGTTGGTGGACACTTAGGTTGCTTTCATGTCCTGGCTATTGTAAATAGAGCTGCAATGAACATTGGGGTGCATGTGTCTTTTTGAATTATGGTTTTCTCAGGGTATATGTCCAATAGTGGGATTGCTGGGTCATATGGTAGTTCTATTTTTAGTTTTTTAAGGAACCTCCATACTGTTCTCCATAGTGGCTATATCAGTTTACATTCCCACCAACAGTGCAAGAGGGTTCCCTTTTCTCCACACCCTCTCCAGCATTTATTGCTTGTAGATTTTTTGATGATGGCCATTCTGACCAGTGTGAGGTGATATCTCATTGTAGTTTTGATTTGCATTTCTCTAGTAATTAGTGATGTTGAGCATCTTTTCATGTGCCTCTTGGCCATCTGTATGTCTTCTTTGGTGACATGTCTCTTTAGGTCTTCTGCCCATTTTTTGATTGGGTTCTTTGTTTTTTCGCTATAGAGCTGCATGAGCTGTTTGTATATTTTGGAGATTGATCCTTTGTCCATTGCTTCATTTGCAAATATTTTCTCCCATACTGTAGGTTGTCTTTTCATCTTGTTTATGGTTTCCTTTGCTGTGTGAAAACTTTCTTTCTTTTCTTTTTTAAAATATATTTAATTTATTTGTATATATCAGAGAAAAAGAGTAAGTGAAACTGAAGGAATTGTCAAACGTCAAGTAAAGTAAATATCTTTTCACAGTAAGATATACTATTTCTTGGAATATTCCTCCAGAGTTAAGAAAAAAGACTGCAAAACATGAAGGTACAGTGTCATTCTTTTTGAGAAATAACGTATATACAATAAAGTGCACAAATCTTTGTATAGGTGTCATTGGTGTTTTTAGGTTGTGTTTTAGTTGTAGACAGTCAGGTATCTTATACTTCTTCCCAGAACCCCTCCCGTACTTGACTTCTCAACTTTCATATACTGTGAGTTTTATTACATTTAGTTCTTTAGTCATAATTCCCATGATTCTTTTTTTTTTAACATCTTTATGGAGTATAATTGCTTAACAATGTTGTGTTAGTTTCTGCTGTATAACACAGTGAATCAGCTATATGCATATGTATATCCCCATATCCCCTCCTTCTTGCATCTCCCTCCCACCCTCCTATCCCACTCCTCTAGGTGGTCGCAAAGCACCGAGCTGATCTCCCTGTGCTAATGCAGCTGCTTCCCACTAGCTAGCTATTTTACATTTGGTAGTGTATATATGTCAGTGTTACTCTCTCACTTCATCTCAGCTTACCCTTCCCCCTTGCCATGTCCTCAAGTCCATTCTCTACATGTGTGCCTTTATTCACGACCTGTGCCAAGATTCATCAGAACCATTTTTTTTGTTTTTGGATTCCATATATATGTGTTAGCATACGGTATTTGTTTTTTTCTTTCTGACTTACTTCACTCTGTATGACAGACTAAATAACTAAAAATAGAACTACCATATGACCCAGCAATCCCACTACTGGGCATAAACCCTGAGAAAACCATAAATCACAAAAAGTCATGTACCACAATGTTCATCACAGCACTATTTACAATAGCTAGGACATGGAAGCAACCTAAGTGTCCATCGACAGATGTGTGAAGGCTTTTAAGTTTAATTAGGTCCCATTTGCTTATTTTTGTTTTTATTTTTATTACTCTAGGAGGTAGGTCATAACAGATCTTGCTGTGATTTATGTCAAAGAGTGTTTTTCCTATATTTTCCTCTAAGAGTTTTATAGTGTCTGGTATTACATTTAGGTCTTTAATCCATTTGGAGTTTAGTTTTGTGTATGCTGTTAGGGAGTGTTCTAATTTCATTCTTTTACATGTGGCTGTCCAGTTTTCCCAGCACCACTTATTAAAGAGGCTGTCTTTTCTCCATTGTATATCCTTGCCTCCTTTGTCATAGATAAGTTGACCATCGGTGAGTGGGTTTATCTTTGGGCTTTCTATCCTGTACCATTGATTTATATTTCTGTTTTTGTGCCAGTACCATACTGTCTTGATTACTGTAGCTTTGTAGTATAGTCTGAAGTCAGGGAGTCTGAGTCCTCAAGCTCCATTTTTTTCCCCCTTAAGATTGCTTTGGCTATTCGGGGTCTTTTGTGCTTCCATACAAATTGTAAAATATTTTCATTCTAATTCTATGAAAAATGCCATTGGCAATTTGAAAGGGATTGCATTGAACCTGTAGATTGCTTTGGGTAGTATAGTCATTTTCACAATATTGATTCTTCCAGTCCAGAAGCATGGTATATCTCTCCATCTTTTTGTGTCATCTTTGATTTTTTTCATAAGTGTTTTATAGTTTTTGGAGTACAGTTCTTTTGTCTCCTTAGGTAGGTTTATTACTAGGTATTTTATTATTTTTGTTGCTATGGTAAATGGGATTGTTTCCTTAATTTCTCTTTCTGATGTTTCGTTGTTAGTGTATACGAATGCAAGAGATTTCTGTGCATTAATTTTGTATGCTGCAACCTTACCAGATTTATTGATTAGTTTTAGTACTTTTCTGGTGGCATCTTTAGGATTTTCTATGTATAGTATCATGTCATCTGCAAACAGTGACGGTTTTACTTCTTCTTTTCCAATTTGTATTCCTTTTATTTCTTTTTCTTGTCTGATTGCTGTGGCTAGGACTTCCAATACCATGTTGAATAATAGTGGCAAGAGTGGACATCCTTGTTTCATTTCTGATCTTAGAGGAAATGCTTTCAGTTTTGCACCATTGAGAATGATGTTTGCTGTGGGTTTGTTGTATATGGCCTTTATTATGCTGAGGTAGTTTCCCTCTATGTCCTCTTTATTGAGAGTTTTTATCATAAATGGGTGTTGAATTTTTTCAAAAGCTTTTTCTGCATCTATTGAGATGATATGTTTTTTCTCCTTCAATTTATTAATACGGTATATCACATTGATTGATTTGTGTATATTGAAGAATCTTGCATCCCTGGGATAAATCCCACTTGATCATAGTGTATGATATTTTTAATATGTTGTTGGATTCTCTTTGCTAGTATTTTGTTGAGGATTTTTGCATCTATATTCATGAGTGATATTGGTCTGTAATTTTCTTTTTTTTGTGATGTCTTTGTGTGGTTTTGGTATCAGGGTGATGATGGCCTTGTAGAACGAGTTTGGGAGTGTCCCTCTCTCTGCAAGTTTTTGGAAGAGTTTGAGAGGATAGTTGTTAGCTCTTCTCTAAATGTTTGATAGAATTCACCTATGAAGCCATCTGGTCCTGGACTTTTGTTTGTTGGAAGGTTTTTAATTACAGCTTTAATTTCACTACTTGTGATTGGTCTGTTTATATTTTCTAATTCTTCCTGGTTCAGTCTTGGCAAGTTGTACATTTCCAAGAATTTGTCCATTTCTTCCAGGTTGTCCATTTTATTGGTATAGAGTTGCTTGTAGTAGTCTCTCATGAGCCTTTGTATTTCTGTGGTAATTTCTCCTTTTTCAGTTGTAATTTCTCCTTTTTCATTTCTAATTTTATTGATTTGAGTCTTCTCCCTTTTGTCTTGATGAGTCTGGCTAAAGGTTTATCAATTTTGTTTATCTTCTCAAAGAATCAACTTTTAGTTTTATTGATCTTTGCTATTATTTTCTTCATTTCTATTTCATTTATTTCTGCTTGATCTTTGTGATTTCTTTACTTCTACTAACTCTGGGTTTTCTTTGTTCTTCTTTTTCTAGTTGCTTTAGGTGTAAGGTTAGATTATTTATTTGAGATTTTTCTTGTTTCTTGAGGTGAGCTTGAATTGCTATAAACTTCCCTCTTAGAACTGCTTTTGCTGCATCCCATAGGTTTTGGATCATTGTGTTTTCACTGTCATTTGTTTCTAGGTTTTATAAAATTTCTTTGATTTCTTCAGTGATCACTTTGTTATTTAGCGGTGCACTGTTTAGCCTCCATGTGTTTGTGTTTCTTACAGTTCTTTTTTTCCTGTAATTGATTTCTAATCTCATATCATTGTGGTCGGAAAAGATGCTTGATACGATTTCAGTTTTCTTACATTTTCCAAGGCTTGATTTGATCCAAGATGTGATATATTCTAGAGAATGTTCCGTGTGCACTTGAGAAGAAAGTGTATTCTTCTGCTTTCGGGTGGAATGTCCTATAAATATCAATTAAGTCTATCTGGTCTATTGTGTCATTTAAAGCTTGTGTCTCCTTATTAATTTTCTGTCTGGATGATCTGTCTATTGGTGTAAGTGAGGTGTTAAAGTCCCCCACTATCATTGTGTTACTGTCAATTTTCAATTTTTATGGCAGTTAGCATTTTTCTTATGTACTGAGGTGCTCCTATGTTGGGTGCATATATATTTATAATTGTTCTATGTTCTTCTTGGATTGATCTCTTGATCGTTATCATTATGTAGTGTCCTTTCTTATCTCTTGTAACAGTTTTTTTTAAGTCTATTTTATCTGATATGAGTATTGCTACTCCAGCTTTCTTGTGATTTCCATTTGCATGGAATATCTTTTTCTATTTCCTCACTTTCAGTCTGTATGTGTCCCTAGGTCTGAAGTAGGTCTCTTGTAGACAGCATATATACGGGTCTTGTTTTTGTATCCATTCAGCGAGCCTGTGTCTTTTGGTTGGAGCATTTAATCCATTTACATGCAAGGTGATTATCGATATGTATGTTCTTATTACCATTTTCTTAATTGATTTGGGTTCGTTTTTGTGGGTCTTTTTCTTCTCCGGTGTTTCCTCCCTAGAGAAGTTCATTTAGCATTTGTTGTAGAGCTGGTTTGGTGGTGCTGAATTCTCTTAGCTTTTGCTTGTCTGTAAAGCTTTGGATTTCTCCATCAAATGTGAATGAGATCCTTGCTGGGTAGAGTAATCTTGGTTGTAGTTTTTTCCCTTTTATCATTTAAAATATATCCTGCCACTCCTCAAGAAGCATTTGAATTGTGTTCCACTGAACTGCAAAATGGAGGGAGGCTTATAAAGGCAAAAAACACAAAATTGCATAAATTGTCAAAAATTACAATTGGAGCTGGCAAGAAGTAACTGCTTTTTAAGCAAGGATTGATTAGGGGCCGAAAGGGTTGCATAGTTACAACAGGAGAGCTTGAGACCACAAGGTTGCAGTTGGCAGCTGCTAGCAGATATTGTTTTGAGAATGGCTGGTGGTGTCCTGGAGTATGATACAGTTCCTTTAGTATGATACAGTTCCGAAAATTCAAGTTCTCAGTGATGAAGAAACATGTCCGATACCACATCTACAATGGCCACCAGCTCCATTTTGAATGCTTGAACCACAGTTACTCCATTTTGCGTTTTAAATGCATTTTTTTTGTGTAATGTTTAAAGCGGATGTACAATGCATGTTTAATAGGCTGCAAACTGGCAGTTTTGGTTAGCCTAAAGTTCAAGTTAAATCATGTATAAGCCAGAATAACTTCCCCATACCTCAGTATGTGAAAATTACTTCCATTGATCCCACTGCTTAAAACACCCACGTGAACACACCTGCCAAAAAGGCAGGGAATTGTATATATTCTATATGGTCGTGTTTCCAGTAAAAAGCAGGGGTCTATTAATAGGAAAGGTGAAAATGGATATTGGGGTACTATGAGCAGCATGTGCCATTTAAGCTGATTCAGAAATTCATACACAAAGTAAATAACCAAGAAAAACAAACTTGAAAAAAGAGCAATGAGGAAAATTTGGCTTTTATTTCTCACTAGAGATGAACAACAAAACTACAATAATATATTAAAGATCAATAGATCAATGGAACAGATTAATGAAACAGACTATACTATGCAGATACATAGTATACGATAAAGACATCATTTTGAGCCATGGGTAAAAAATAAAATACACTGAATGATTTGGAGACAGTAGAATAGTTACATTGGAGGAAAGTAAATGCCTATGTCACTCTATACACAAAATAAATTTCGAATGGATTAAAGAGACAAAGGTTAAAAAAAAACTACACAAGGACTAAAATAAAATGTATGAAAATCATTTATAATTTTGGGGTGGAGGTGTTTCTAAGCAAGATATAAAGCCCAGAAGACATAAGGAAAAATATTGACAAATTTGGGACATGAAAGAAACTATTGCAGGGTGAAAGACACCCTAAATGAAGTTGAAAGAAGAGTGACAGAAGGGGAGAAAATATTTGCAATATGTATAAGAGATCAAAGATTAAGTGAAAGAGCTCTAATTTGTCAACCATTGTGTTGATAAATATTCAAATCTTTATAATAGCCACTATGGGTAAGGAAAGCAGGCCCTCTCTCAGATGGCTGATGGCTGAATAAATTGATTCGCCTTATTTAGGAGGGAAATTTGGAAGTAACTTGCAAAATTTAAAATGCACATATAATTTGATCCACCCATCTTACCTATAAATAGCTATACATTCGCCTGAAATCTGAAATGCATGTGAATGCAAAGATAACTTATTTCACCTAATCTAAAATGTATTGAGGTTGATGCTTTTTTACTATTACCAGAAGGTATCAAAAAAATACCACCTGGCTGACAGCAATCATAAGATGTCATCAACTGTAAGATGCATTCCAGTCCCAGAGATGATAAAATGTGGAGGGAAAGAGTGTGTCTAAAAATTGCTGAAGCAGAATATATCTGAAGGAATGATCTTTGCAATATTATTTGTAACAATGAGAAATTGGAAACAACCTAAATACTTAGCAATAGGGGAATAATTAAATTACTGTACAAGCACAACAGTTGAATACTATATAGCCATTACAAAGAATGAGAGAGACCTGTATGCTTTGACATGGAAGAATCTCCAAGACATACTGTTAAGAAGATAAAAGCAAGTTACAATATAATGTATATATTAGAATTTTACTTGGAAAAACTACATGTGTGTATATATAAATATGTAAATTCCAAACTACATATTTGTATAGAAGTGCATAAAAGTAAAAGTAATGTATTTACATAGAAAAAGTCTGAAAGAATACACAAACAGTGTTTACATGTAAAGTGGGAAGTTGCATTGGGAAAGTGGTAACTTTCTGTTTTTCATTTAACCTATTTGTTTTTTCTTTTTTGTTTTTTAAACAAGGATATAATCATATGTCATGTGTATAATGTAAATGTTTTAAACGAATCTGGAAAATCAGAGCAGTATAAAGAATAAAATAGGGCTGCCCTGGTGGCGCAGTGGTTGAGAGTCCGCCTGCCGATGCAGGGGACACGGGTTCGTGCCCCGGTCCAAGCAAGAAGAAGTGCAAGTTTAGGTGAGGTAGATGATAGATGGACTGGGGGCATGTTAAGTTGCTATTCCCTGTGGAACATTGAAATGGTGATATCAAATAAGCAATTGGAAATGTAGGCATGGAGCTATGGGGAACTCATGATCAACTTTTATAGTATTAATGCTTTCTCTTTCAAGTGATGAGTTTTAATATTCATGTGTCTGACAAAAATAAAAATATAATTTCTTGTAGCAACATAGTGTAACACAGCTTCTTAGCCTTGGGATTCAACAGATCTTTCTTCCCCGCTGTTCCCCACTCCCTATCCCAGCTGTACCATGTTCTAGTTTTGTCCATCTTGGGAAAAGCATTTAAATTAAGAAAAGCCCCAATTTTCTCATATATAAAATGAAGATACTATTATCTTCCCTGTATGATTGAAGCAAAGATTAAATGAGTGTAAGTAAACACCTGGTACTGTCTGGGGTGCTTAGTTGGCTTTCAACATTTACATTTTAGTTTTCTTACTGTTACCTAAATGTCAGAGTTCATTTATTTATTTATTTTTAATTAGAGATAAAAGAGAAAAGGACATATTGGCTTGGTAAGCCTTTATGTAAAATTAATACAGAAATTTAGTTTTTTTCACATTTATTTTGACCGTCTTGATCTTTCATAATGTGTTTTGAAGATTACATTATATCTACTCTTTTCTCCATAACGTTTGCGCAGGCCTTTGGTCAAAATTAATCATGACCTGATAATCTGATATAATTAAAGGGAAATAATTAATAAATGGCTCATATAACAGAACCAATCATAATTATTCCCAATAATTTTTTCCTTCGGCATCAGAGTTCCTCAACTGTCAAGGATATTCATAACCTGCTAATGTTGGAGCTCCAAACTCAGCCACCACAGAGAGTTAAATAACTCTCCTCAACTGGGGTTTGAATTGCTTGTCAGAACTGAGGTCACTCTCACTGTTAAATGACAGATGTTTGCCTGCAAATGCCTTGTATCTCTTCTTGGGATATAAAGTTCAGTGCCTGCAACAACAGGGTGGTGTTCTTTAATAACTGTTAAATTTATTCGTTAGAGATTTTACAAAGATGTCCTATGGCTCCTGGAGGACTCCCTTGACACCCAACTCTGCATTTTCTTTTTGCATAATGCCTACAATTTAGAGCCACTAAACTCCCTGTTGTATAGCTCCTGTATCCTTGGTTCAGCATAACCAAAATACTCATAAATCTCCTTTTCTTTCAGTAGCTTTCTGCAGCAGCTGGGGTATGACAGTGATGTCCCTGATCTATAATTTCAGACAGCCCTAGAGTGAAGAGACAGACCAATCCAGAGCTACTACGTCAGATAAAGTGATGCTGTTTGTACAACTCAGTGTTCTCAAGAGGTAGTCATGTAATACTCCCAATTTGTATTCTGCATAAAACTCCTTTTACAAGTTATAAACTTCCTACAGGGAACAAACGTATCCAGCTAAAGGATGCTGGACATATGACTATGTAATGTAATTTTAAACCCAAAAGGAATGGTCTAAGTCTTTTCCATCCTAGAAGCTGAACGTTATAAAAGAGCCTACAGTTTCTATTTAAGAGTGATGTTCTTCAATTTGGAATTCTAATCAAGCAATGTGTTCCTAAGACCCTGTGGTTGGTATGCGGTGCTAGGAATATGACTGATTAATATAAATATTTGAATTGTGCATATCATGAGACTTTATTCATAGTTATCACAAAAATCTAATTATTGTTTTATTATTTGTGTTTTATTGACTTACATTTGAGGCAGCTATTAAATGATCCTATTATCACATTAATTACATTAGAGAAATCTTGACTAAATTATATACTTGTGTTTTTATTTGCATGGTACTTCCTAATTCTTCTGTCATTCGAGATCAGGGATTCTTAATCTTGGCAGTGTTGACATTCTGGAGAGTCTAATCCTTTGTTGTGGAAGGCTGTCCTGTGCATTATAGGATGGTTAGCAACATCCATGGCCTCTGCTTCATAGATTCCAGTAGCATACTGCCTGTCGTGACAGTCAAAAATGTTTCCAGTCATTGACAAATGTCCCTTTGGAGGCAAAATCTCTCCCAGTTGAGAACCACTGGTCTAGATATATTAAAAACAGTTGGGTGTGGAATTTGAACTCTAAATGTTTTGCTTGAGTGTATTAGGATTAAAAAAAAAGCCTCCTTAAAAAAAAAGTCCTCCTTAGATTCAGTGGTTCTAGGAAGCATTCGCAGGCTTTTTGACCTCTTCTCCCTCTACTCACCAATAGATGTGCTGTAGATATTTCTTTCTCCACCCTATCCTGGAGTCCTCTGCTTCCCAGAAAGGTCAGTGTCATACTCTTTCTTCCACCTCCAGATTCCGACACAATGCCTCGCACATGGTAGGAGCTCAAAAAGTAAATGAACTGATTGTATGAATGAATGTTCTAGTTATTTTTCTCTTGGAAGTATATGTCTATAAATATACAGACCTTTTTGAGAATAGATGTGTCCAGCTATTTTATTTTGTTTTGTGTTACCTACTTTTCATAAGTCTGAGTGTTCATGAAACGTTATTTATTCACCTCACATCCACTGAGTGCTTACTAGGTGCCACACATTAATACTAGGAGCTGAGGATACAGTTATAAACAAACAGACATAATCCTTGTCCTCAGGAGTCTTACAGAAGGCTAAGCGGTGATTACAATTCAGGAGTGACCTACTCACTTAGCTCTGTCTGACAGCACTGGTTTCCAAACAAATCACAATTGTACATGCCTAGAAACCACCTCTGGATACATGGCATGTTAGAAACATGGTCTGTAGACTTCCAGGGTTTCCCTTCTGCTTCAGAGATCCTAAATTATTTCTTCTAGCTTTCCCACACTCCAAAACACCAGAGGAGGAAATCTGGAGTCAACAGCGGTGGGGTTATCTTTGGGAAGTAATGAAGAGTCAGAGCTCTGTTCTTCAGAACACGGGGGGCCTGCCAGGAACCTAGAGAGGCAGCATTCCAAGGAAGCACAAGATTTTGAGTGAGAAAAGAAATTGCTGAATAGCTTGCTTTCTCCTCTAGTTACAGATGCATCCCTAAGTTTCATTAGGCTCAATCAGCCGTCTGTGGGTACTGATGGGATACAGTAACAAACGTAACTCAAATTCTCCTGCTCTCACCCCTTCCTGCTTGCTAACTTATTCTCTCTAGTTCCCTTGTAAAGTCCTCACCCCCACTCCAGCTTTCCACATACACCAGGGAGTAACCCACATGTTCGTGAATATTTGTTCACACTGCTTTCAGTCACTGCCAGACACTGAGCTCTCCCTCTGCAGGACATCTCTGAAAGCTTCATTTGAATCTACCTTTGGTACCATGCCAGCAGTTCCATATGTGATCCTGCAGATGTCTTTCCGACCACATCTCTTACCTTACTCATTATGCCACAAGTATACTGGCCTTCTTTCTGCTCCTCTGATACATCACACTTTGCTCCTGTCTCCTGGCCGTTGTGTTTAGTGTTTTCTCTGCCCAGAATGCTCTTTGCCCAAACCATGGCATGACTGGGTCTCTTTCCTCATCCAGCGAGGTTAAACCACAACTTTCTCAGAGAGGACTTCCCATGTAGTCATTGTCTATCCCTTTACCCTTTTACTACTCACTAGACCTAGAATCATTTTATTTATTTGTCCATCACCTGTCTCCTTCACTAGAGTGTAAGCCCCATGAGCACAGGAATTTTTTCTTTTAATTCAGCACTAGATCCTTGGCACCTGGAATGCTGGCAGGCACCCAGTAAGTACTTATTGACATAACCAGTTAAGCAGCCAGTGCTGCCACACACACACAGGAGTTCTTATGGCTGAGCCGAGGTGTGTGGCACACAGGGAAAGAATATGTCATCCTTATTAGCATCTTATTTTATTAGGACAAGGTTTCTCAACTTCAGCACTACTGACACTTTGGACAGGATAAGTCTTTGTTGTGGGGCTGTCCTGCATTGTAGGATGTTTAGCAGCACCCCTGGACTCTACCCACTGGATGCCACCCCTCCCCAATTTAAGACAAGCAAAAATGTCCCCAGACATTGCCAAATATCTGCCTGGGGGTAAAATCGCCTCCGGTTGAAAACCACTTTATTAAAGAGATCCAAAGCTGGGAAACTTGAACATCTATGTCTTACAGAGTTTTTGGAGATATAGTTTGTTACGGTCATTTTTATAATAACGCTAAGTAATGTACCCCAATCTCAGTGGTGTGCGGCGCTATACATATTTTGTTTTGTTTTGTATTTTGTTTTTGTCATGTGCCTGCAGTTTGCCTGGGATTGGTATAATATTGGTTGGGCTGGGCTAAGTTTGGCTTCAAGCTGCAAATTTGATCCAGTCTGTTCCAGATAGCTCTCATTTTCCTTGGGTCAATGGCCACCTGAGTCCATTCATGATGAAAAGGAGATGTGCAAAAAGGGAAACCCAATCATGTTAGTGTATTTCAAGCTTCTGCTTTTGTCATATTCTCAAACATACCATTGAAAAAGCAAGACACATGTCCAAGACCAAAGTCAAAGGGCGGGGAAGTATACCACCTGCAGTGGGAGGTGGGGGGGATTGAATATTTGCTGAATGGTAACCCAAACGATCACACACATCTTTCAGTTTTCTCTCACAGTTCTCTATTTAGACATAGAACCAATAGACTAGAACAGGAGACATATCTAAGTGATAATCACACTGAAATCTTCCCCGACAATTATTTTCTTAATGGGTCCTTCTTGCTTTTCCCCTCCGGATTAGTTTGTTTCAGGATGATTCTTAGTTTAATTTGAGTCCCTCTTAGGCTCTAAGGTAGAACACTCCTAAACAAAGTTTTGATAAAACATTTGACGTTTATGCTTTGAAGAGTCTTTGAAGAACAGAGCTATTGTTAATTTACTTTTTTATAATGTTCTCTTACACATATCATAAAGTACTTTTGGCGGTTGAATCAGTTTTGATCGTGTCTTTACTGCAAGCAACAAAAACTGACTTACGTTGGCTTAAACAAATAGGGTTTACTTTTCTCACATAAGAAATCTGGAGTCAGACAACTACTGACATTGGTTCAGCTGCTCCATGTTGTCTGAGTTATCCTCTCGATCCTTCTGGCCTTTCCCTCATCATCTCAAGACACAATGGCAGCTCCAGGTAATGTATCTACATTGAAAGCAGGAAGAAGGGATGGCAGGGAAGGCAGTCTTCAGACATATCCATCTCCATTATTGGGAAAGCAAATATTTTCCTGGAAATTCTCCAGCAGACTTCTGCTTATGTCTCTTTGGCCAGAACTTATCACTTGGTCATCTCCAGCTGCTTATAGTGGAAGATGGCAAGGAAGAAGACAGCTGGCAAAGACTGTTGAGTCAGTTTTCCAGCAAGCACTGGGGAAAGATTTTGATATGCTACGATTCAGAGGAAAACAGTAGTTATAACTAAGTAACAATAGTAATCGCCTCAATTGGTCGAACATCGACACACCAGGGATTGTGTTAGTTGCCTTGCATTTATTGTTATTTAACCCTCATCCAAACTCAGATCAGGAAAACAGAGGGGCTCAGAGTGGTTAATTAATTCCCCCAAACCCATCAAACCCCAGTACACACAGCTGGTAAATAAAAGAGCTGTAATTCATGCCTAGTTCTATCTGATTCCAAAGTTTGTGTCCTTAACTTTGTTTAACTTTGAGTACGGTTTAATTGCTGAATAATTTTTTTGTTTTGTTTGGTTTAGTTTTTGATGGAAATGTTTGTCATCTTTATTGTAGTGATGGTTTTATTTGTACATACATTTGTCAAAACTGAACAAATTGCATACTTCATATATGTGTGGCTTCATGTCCTTCAGTTATATCTCAATAAGGTTGGAGAAAAGTGAATGCTTAAAAAAATCATGTATTAGCACCTCTAATTCCAATCCAATACTAGAGGATTCCTCCTCTCCTTTTCCCATTCTTTATTTGTATCTCATTCCTCCACAATGATTCTCTCAAATACGTTCTTAACCTCCCTGGATCTCAACAACATCAATAAATTTACTCATTGGCTCATTGCCATAACATATGCAAATAATTTTGAAATTGCTGTACCCATACCACTACCAAAACAATACTATTAGAAAAGGTCAAAATTCCTTTACAGTTCTTATTTTTAGAATATGTCTCACTGAGGATGTAGTCCAAATACTAACCAAAAGTTAGCTGGATTAAATTTTTTCCTTTCTATATAGTTATCTTACCAATTTAATATGTAGATAGGTTCATTTGATTCTTTTTGAATTTTATTTTATTTATTTTTTTGTACAGAAGGTTCTTATTAGTCATCAATTTTATACACATCAGTGTATACATGTCAATCCCAATCGCCAAATTCATCACAGCTCCCCATCCCCCCGCCGCTTTCCCCCCTTGGTGTCCATATGTTTGTTCTCTACATCTGTGTCTCTATTTCTGCCCTGAAAACTGGTTCATCTGTACCATTTTTCTAGGTTCCACATATATGCCTTAATATACGATATTTGTTTTTCTCTTTCTGACTGACTTCACTCTGTATGACAGTCTCTAGATCCACCCACGTCTCTACAAATGACCCAGTTTCATTCTTTTTTATGGCTGAGTAATATTCCATTGTATACATGTACCACATCTTCTTTATCCATTCGTCTGTCAATGGGCATTTAGGTTGCTTCCATGATCTGGCTATTGTAAATAGTGCTGCAATGAACATTGGAGTGCATGTGTCTTTTTGAATTATGGTATTCTCTGGGTATATGCCCAGTAGTGGGATTGCTGGACCATATGGTAATTGTATTTCTAGTTTTTTAAGGAACCTCCATACTGTTCTCCATAGTGGCTGTAAGAATTTACATTCCCACCAACAGTGCAAGAGGGTTCCCTTTTCTCCACACCCTCTCCAGCATTTGTTGTTTGTAGACTTTCTGATGATGCCCATTCTAAATGGTGTGAGGTGATACCTCATTGTAGTTTTGATTTGCATTTCTCTAATAATTAGTGATGTTGAGCAGCTTTTCATGTGCTTTTTGGCCATCTGTATGTCTTCTTTGGAGAAATGTCTATTTAGGTCTTCTGCCCATTTTTGGATTGGGTTGTTCTTTTTTTTTTAATATTGAGCTACAGAAGCTGTTTATATATTTTGGAGATTAATCCTTTGTCTGTTGATTCATTGGCAAATATTTTCTCCCATTCTGAGGGTTGTCTTTTTGTCTTGTTTATGGTTTCCTTTGCTGTGCAAAAGCTTTGAAGTTTCATTAGGTCCCATTTGTTTATTTTTGTTTTTATTTCCATTACTCTAGGAGGTGGATCAAAAAAGATCTTGCTGTGATTTATGTCAAAGAGTATTCTTCCTATATTTTCCTCTAAGAGTTTTATAGTGTCCGGTCTTACATTTAGGTCTCTAATGCATTTTGAGTTTATTTTTGTGTATGGTGTTTGTTAGGGAGTGTTCTAATTTCATTCTTTTACATGTAGCTGTCCAGTTTTCCCAGCACCACGTATTGAAAACACTGTCTTTTCTCCATTGTATATCCTTGCCTCCTTTGTCATAGATTAGTTGACCATAGGTGCGTGGGTTTATCTCTGGGATTTCTATCTTGTTCCATTGATCTATGTTTCTGTTTTTGTGCCATTACCATATTGTCTTGATTACTGTAGCTTCATAGTATACTCTGAAGTCAGGGAGTCTGATTCCTCCAGCTCCGTTTTTTTCCCTCAAGACTGCTTTGGCTATTCGGGGTCTTTTGTGTCTCCATACAAAGTTTAAGATTTTTTGTTCTAGTTCCATAAAAAATGCCATTGGTAATTTGATAGAGATTGCATTGAATCTGTAGATTACTTTGGGTAGTATAGTCATTTTAACAATATTGATTCTTCCAATCCAAGAACATGGTATATCTCTCCATCTGTTGGTATCATCTTTAATTTCTTTCAGCAGTGTCTTATAGTTTTTTACATACAGGTCTTTTGTCTCCCTAGGTAGGTTTATTCCTAGGCATTTTATTCTTCTTGTTGCAATGGTAAATGGGAGTGTTTCCTTAATTTCTCTTTCAGATTTTGCATCATTAATGTATAGGAATGCAAGAGATTTCTGTGTATTAATTTTGTATCCTGCAACTTTACCAAATTCATTGATTAGCTCTAGTAGTGTTCTGGTGGCATCTTTAGGATTCTCTGTGTATAGTATCATATCATCTGCAAACAGTGACAGTTTTACTTCTTTTCTGATTTGTATTCCTTTTATTTCTTTTTCTTGTCTGTTTGCCGTGGCTAGGACTTCCAAAACTATGTTGAATAATAGTGGTGAGAGTGGACATCCTTGTCTTGTTCCTGATCTTAGAGGAAATGATTTCGGTTTTGCACCATTGAGAATGATGTTTGCTGTGGGTTTGTCGTATATGGCCTTTATTATGTTGAGGTAGGTTCCCTCTATGCCCACTTTCTGGAGAGTTTTTGTCATAAATGGGTATTGAATTTTGTCAAAAGCTTTATCTGCATCTATTGAGATACTCATATGGTTTTTATTCTTCAGTTTGTTAATATGGTGTATCACGTTGATTGATTTGCGTATATTGAAGAATCCTTGCCTCCCTGGGATAAATCCCACTTGATCATGGTGTATGATCCTTTTTTTTTTTTTTAAACAAATTTACTTATTTTTGACTGCATTGGATCTTTGTTGCTGCACGCGAGATTGCTTTAGTTGTGGCAAGCGGGGGCTACTCTTTGTTGCGGTGCACAGGCTTCTCATTGCTGTGTCTTCTCTGGTTGCGGACCATAGGCTCTAGGCGCATGGGCTTCAGTAGTTGTGGCGCACGGGCTCAACTGCTCCATGGCATGTGGGATCTTCCAGGACTAGGGCTCGAACCCATGTCCCCTGCATTGGCAGGCGGATTCTGAACCACTCTGCCACCAAGGAAGTCCATTTTATTTTATTTTTTGTTTTGTTTGCGGTATGCGGGCCTCTCACTGTTGTGGCCTCTCCTGTTGCGGAGCACAGGCTCCAGATGCGCAGGCTCAGCAGCCATGGCTCACGGGCCTAGCCACTCTGTGGCATGTGGGATCTTCCTGGACCGGAGCATGAACCCATGTCCCCTGCATCGGCAGGCGGACTCTCAACCACTGCACCACCAGGGAAGCCCTATGATCCTTTTAATGTGTTGTTGTATTCTGTTTGCTAGTATTTTGTTGAGGATTTTTGCATCTATATTCATCAGTGATATTGGTCTGTAATTTTCTTTTTTTGTGGTATGTTTGTCTGGTTTTGGTATCAGGGTGATGGTGGCCTCATAGAATGAGTTTGGGAATATTCCTTCCACTGCAACTTTTTGGAAGAGTTTGAGAAGGATGGGTGTTAGCTCTTCTCTAAATGTTTGATAGAATTCACCTATGAAGCCATCTGGTCCTGGACTTTTGTTTGTTGGTAGACTTTTTATCAGTTTCAATTTTGTTATTTGTGATTGGTCTGTTCATATTTTCTATTTATTTCTTCCTGGTTCAGTCTTGGAAGGTTATACCTTTCTAAGAATTTTTTCATTTCTTCCAGGTTGTCCATTTTATTGGCATAGAGTTGCTTGTAGTAGTCTCTTAGTATATTTTGTATTTCTGCAGTGTGTGTTGTAACTTCTCCTTTTTCATTTCTAATTTCATTGATTTGAGTCCTCTCCCTCTTTTTTTTTTTTTTTTTTTTTTTTTTTTTTTTTTTTGCTGTACACGGGCCTCTCACTGTTGTGGCCTCTCCCATTGCGGAGCACAGGCTCTGGACGCGCAGGCTCAGCGGCCATGGCTCACAGGCCTAGCCGCTCCGCGGCATGTGGGATCTTCCCGGACCAGGGCACGAACCCATGTCCCCTGCATCGGCAGGCGGACTCTCAACCACTGCGCCACCAGGGAAGCCCATCCCTCTCTTTCTTGATGAGTCTGGTTAATGGTTTATCAATTTTGTTTATCTTCTCAAAGAACCGACTTTTAGTTTTATTGATCTTTACTATTGTTTTCTTTGTTTCTTTTTCGTTTATTTCTGCTGTGATCTTTATGATTTCTTTCCTTCTGCTAACTTTGGGTTTTGTTTGTTCTTCTTTTTCTAGTTCCTTTAGGTGTAAGGTTAGATTGTTTATTTGAGATTTTTGTTGTTTCTTGAGGTAGGCTTGTATAGCTATAAACTTCCCTCTTAGAACTGCTTTTGTTGCATCCCATAGGTTGTTTTTGTTTGTTTTTATTGCGGTACGTGGGCCTTTCACTGTTGTGGCCTCTCCCATTGCAGAGCACAGGCTCCAGACGCGCAGGCGCAGTGGCCATGGCTCATGGGCCCAGCCGCTCCGTGGCATGTGGGATCTTACCAGACAGGGGCACGAACCCGTGTCCCCTGCATTGGCAGGCAGACTCTCAACCACTGTGCCACCAGGGAAGCCCCCATAGGTTTTGGATTGTCGTGTTTTCATTGTCATTTGTCTCTAGGCATTTTTTGATTTCCTCTTTGATTTCTTCAGTGATCTCTTGGTGATTTAGTAACGTACTGTTTAGCCTCCATGTGTTTGTTTTTATGTTTTTTTCCCTGTAATTCATTTCTAATCTATAGCGTTGTGGTCAGAAAAGGTGCTTATATGATTTCAGTTTTCTTAAATTGACTGAGGCTTGATTTGTGACCCAAGATGTGATCTATCCTGGAGAGTGTTCCATGCGCGCTTGAGAAGAAAGTGTAACCTGCTGTTTTTGGTTGGAATGTCCTATAAATATCAATGAAATCTATCTGGTCTGTTGTGTCATTTAAAGCTTCTGTTTATTTATTTTCATTTTGGATGATCTGTCCATTGGTGTAAGTGAGGTGTTAAAGTCCCCCACTATTATTGTGTTACTGTTGATTTCCTCTTTTATAGCGATTAGCAGTTGCCTTATGTATTGAGGTGCTCCTATGTTGGGTACATATATATTTATAATTGTTATATCTTCCTCTTGGATTGATCCCTTGATCATTATGTATTGTCCTTCCTTGTCACTTGTAATATTCTTTAGTTTAAAGTCTATTTTATCTGATATGAGTATTGCTACTCCAGCTTTCTTTTGATTTCCATTTGCATGGACTATCTTTTTCCCTCCCATCACTTTCAGTCTGTATGTGTCCCTAGGTCTGAAGTGGGTCTCTTGTAGACAGCATATATATGGGTCTTATTTTTGTATCCATTCAGCAAGCCTGTGTCTTTCGGTTGGAGCATTTAATCTATTCACATTTAAGGTAATTATCAATATGTATGTTCCTATGACCATTTTCTTAATTGTTTTGGGTTTGTTTTTGTAGGTCCTTTTCTTCTCTTGTGTTTCCCACTTAGAGAAGTTCCTTTAGCATTTGTTGTAGAGCTTGTTTGGTGGTGCTGAATTCTCTTAGCTTTTGCTTGTCTGTAAAGCTTTTGATTTCTCCTCGAATCTGAATGAGATCCTTGCCGGGTAGAGTAATCTTGGTTGTAGCTTCTTCCCTTTCATCACTTTAAGTATATCATGCCACTCCCTTCTGGCTTGTAGACTTTCTGCTGAGAAATCAGCTGTTAACCTTATGGGAGTTCCCCTGTATGTTATTTGTCATTTTCCCCTTGCTGCTTTCAATAATTTTTCTTTGTCTTTAATTTTTGCCAGCTTGATTACTATGTGTCTCAGCGTGTTTCTCTTTGGCTTTATCCTGTATGGGACTCTCTGGCTTCCTGGACTTGGGTGGCTATTTCCTTTCCCATGTTAGGGAAGTTTTCGACTATAATCTCTTCAAATATTTTCTCGGGTCCTTTCTCCGTCTCTTCTCCTTCTGGGACCCCTATAATGCGAATGTTGTTGCATTTAATGTTGTCCCAGAGGTCTCTTAGGCTGTCTTCATTTCTTTTCATTCTTTTTTCTTTATTCTGTTCCACAGCTGTGAATTACACCATTCTGTCTTCCAGGTCACTTATCCATTCTTCTGCCTCAGTTAGTCTGCTATTGATTCCTTCTAGTATAGTTTTCATTTCAGTTAATGTATTGTTCACCTCTGTTTGTTTGTTCCTTAATTCTTCTAGGTGTTTGTTAAACATTTCTTGTATCTTCTCGATCTTTGCCTCCATTCTTTTTCTGAGGTCCTGGATCATCTTCACTATCATTATTCTGAATTCTTTTTCTGGAAGGTTGCCTATCTCCACTTCATTTAGTTGTTTTTCTGGGGTTTTATCTTGTTCTTTCATCTGGTACATAGCCCTCTGCCTTTTCATCTTGTCTGTCTTTCTGTGAATGTGGTTTTTGTTCCACAGACTGCAGGACTGTAGTTCTTCTTGTTTCTGCCGTCTGCCCTCTCGTGATGAGGCTGTCTAATAGGCTTGTGTAAGTTTCCTGATGGGAGGCACTGGTGGTGGGTAGAGCTGACTGTTGCTCTGGTGGGCAGAGCTCAGTAAAAGTTTAGTCCACTTGACTGCTGATGGGTGGGGCTGCGTTCCCTCCCTGTTGGTTGTTTGGCCTGAGGCAACCCAACAGTGGAGCCTACCTGGGCTCTGCGAGGGCTCACGCCAAGGATTACTTCCCAGAACTTCTGCTGCCAGTGTCCTTGTTCTCACGGTGAGCCACAGCCAACCCCCGCATCTGCAGGAGACCCTCCAACACTAGCAGGTAGGTCTGGTTCAGTCTGTGTGTGGGTCACTGCTCCTTCCCCTGGGTCCCGATGAACCCACTACTTTGTGTGTGCCCTCCAAGAGTGGAGTCTGTGTTTCCCCCAGTCCTGTCAAAGTCCTGCAATCAAATCCCACTAGCCTTCAGAATCTGATTCTCTAGGAAATCCTCCTCCCGTTGCCGGACCCCCAGCTTCAAAAGCCTGACATGGGCTCGGAACCTTCACTCCAGTGGGTGGACTTCTGTGGTGTAAGTGTTCTGCAGTTTGTGAGTCACCCACCCAGCAGTTATGGGATTTGATTTTATTGTGATTGCGCCCCTCCTACCATCTCATTGTGGCTTCTCCTTTGTCTTTGGATGTGGGGTATGTTTTTTGGTGAGCTCCAGTGTCTTCCTGTCAATGATTGTTCAGCAGTTAGTTGTGATTCTAGTGTTCTCACAAGAGGGAATTAGAGCACGTCCTTCCACTCTGCCATCTTGGTTCAGGGCCCTATGCTGTTGAATAATTTTTGAAGTCAGGAATTCAGAGAATTTGTTAGGCTTTCAAACTTAGAGTTAATCAGTTCCTTGAGCTTGGGAAGTGAGTAATGACCCTAAAATTCAGCTATGTAGGTACCCTTAATGCTTTTATTGGTTTATTCAAATACTTACTGAATAATAAACACATGTAATACACTCTGCTTGGTGCTATGTGTGATAGAGGCATAAAAAGTGACCAGGAGATTGAAACACTGGTACTCATTTATGAATTTTTCAGGCAAGTAGGGAAATATATACACAGGACGAGAATACAAGTTGGAAAGTATAAATATTAGACTGTAAGATACACAAAGATAGTGAGCATGTCTGTTTGTGTTTCCCTCAATGTGCCCAGACCTGGTATATTCCCTTACACAGTAGGAACTCAATAGACATTTGCTCACTTGAACTTGAAAGAAAGGAACAGATAGGATGTGATTGGACTTCAGACAAAGATTTGTTCTAGTTGAAGGAATTAAGGAAGGCTTTGTGGAAGAAGTGGCATTTGACTTGGGACTTGAAAGATGCAAATGATTTGGACATAAAGAACTGGTTATAGTGGAGGTGGTGGAGCAAAAGCATTAAAGGAAGAGGTATCATCAGGGAGGAAATTATGGACTGTCCCTGGGGAACAGCATGAGCCTCCACATGGCTGCAGTCTTGGGCTTGCATATGGTAGCAGAATTGGGTGGTAGCAGATCATGGAGGGCCTGAATGCCAGAGTGAAGCATTTGCAGTTTATTCTGAGGCAAGAGGGAAACAGTAGAGTGACATGAGCTGAGCCGAACTTCAGAAAGAAAAATCCGTCAGCAGTTTTAAGATGTACTGGAGTAAAGAAAAGCTGGTAGGAGGTGGAGACTGCAGATGGAAGGTTAGTGGAATATTTCAGATGGAAATAGCAAGGGCCCAAAGAAGGCCTAACCCAGGCTAATAGTGGAGAGGAAGCCATAGGTGTGAACAGTGTTGCAGTTCATGTGATGCCGAGGCCTAGGGAGAGGAAAAATAGTCAAAGATTGTGTGCAAGTTTTTGACTTCAGTGCTATTAAAAGAAATCAAGCTCACTGAAAAAACTCCTCCTATTGGCTGGCTTCTGAGGGGAAATGCTGCTGGTTTTGGTCATTTGGGGTGTGAAATCCAGGTATGAGTAAAGCATGGCTGGTGAGGGTAGGAGATTCTCGGTCAGCATGGACGCGACAGCTGAAATCAGAGGACTGTGGCAGAAAGAGCACAGACGGGGCAGATGCTGCAAGCCGGGTCCACTCAGCGAGAGGCCACCGTGCAGGGCCTCACGGCGCTTATCACTGCGAGCAGGTAACCAGTGTTTAGATAACAGTGGTGCAGAGTTGATGGAGGATGTTTTTGGAACCCCTAAGTTTTGGGCTGTGTGCACATGTGTGTGAAAGTGTCCTTCAGCGAGTTAGTGATTTCCAGCTCTCTCCTCAGCACTTTTTATAGTGGAAGGCAGGGGGCAGCAGAGTCTCACTTTTCAAAGGCGATTCAGGCTGCAATTTGAAAGGCTTTTTATTTTTTGTTTGTTTTTTCCTTTATCTTTTTTGTTAATGAAACCACCCCCCTTTTCAAGTTGGAGAACATAATTTGTTTCCTAAGTTGCTGTCTTTGGGTACAGCATATGAGTCCGAAGCTTTACTTTGGGGGAGCATGTCTCCAAGGTGATTGTCAACTTTTTTAAAGAAATGAGTCAAGAACTTATTTACTGGTGAAGGTCTGATGCTATTTCAGAGGAAGGCTTGGGGTTAGATATGTAAGGGAGAGTTTTAGCCTGAGCGCTAATTCTATTCTGAAGACAATGGTTTGTATTTAAAGAAAAAATAATTAGGTCTACCACAGCAGCACTTTCAAGATACATTTGCTGTTATAGTTTCAGTCTATAAAAGCACAGTCCACAGTCCTTGTTGCTGCTGTTGGCTGGTTTTCTTGAGTCAGGTTGATCTGGGATAAGGTGGGAAGTGAAGCCATATTCACAAATAGAACTTATCTTTCTTTGGTTTTTAACCTGACTCACTATTGCAGTCCTTCTAGTACTTTCCTTTTTTTTTTTTTTTTAATCATTTTACCTTTCAGTATCCATCTACTGTCTAGTCTGCCTGTGAAGCAGGTGGTACAGAGGCTTCTCATTTCTGTTTCTAGTGCTGTGTTGTCTGTCACCAGGTGATGTCACCACTGGGCCCTGAGCGGTGGGTCCTACCATTGCCCTTCTGTGTGCCCGTCATGCTGGATCCCATGCAGAGCTGTGGGGCTTGCTTCTCCCTTTGCATCTTGCTTTGTTACACAGACAAGGACCATCTCTGCCTTGCACATTACCGTATCTGTAACACCAGCACTATGCCTGCTATGGAATAAGTGCTTGATCTTTGTTTGTTTTTTTTTTTTGATTGTTACTGAAGAGGTACAAAGGCCTTTTCAGTTCAATGTCTTATAGAATGTTAAATAAATTAAAACAATTTTTTTCAGTTCTTCTACTTGTACTTCCTCTCTTTCTAGGCATGTGTCCATGAACATGTGTCCATGGGGATAAGTGCAAAAGAAAAACTTCCCTGGGTTCCAGGAGGAAGGAGGGGCAGTGTGCAGATAGATGGTGCTTAGTGCCAGTAGTCAAGTTGAGATGAGCCAGGGGCCGGGTCTGCCCTGGGTATCTTTGATACTGTTCTATACCCCCCACTATCTTCAATTCTTTGATTATGCCATTCCTCTTACACTTCCAGCCCTTTTGTTCATACTGTTTTCCCCCTTAGAATGTCCTTCTTCTTTCCTGCTTCAGGAACTTATCTTTCTTGTCCTACTTTTTCTTTTTCCCTCACAACATTTGTCATTTTTTATCAAGTTGTGTAGTTTATCTATTATGTTTGTTGTCTGTTCTCCCATCCTTCTACTAGAATGTAATCTCCATGAGTGCAGGGTTCTTTGTTCTGTTTACTGATAGACCCCAAGCACCTAGAATACTGCTTGGAACATATAGATACTCAATAAATATTTGTTAAATGAACAAACAGATCCTTAAAGACTCAACTCAGAAGGCATTTCCTCAGTGAAGACTTCCATGTCTGACATCAGCTCCCAACCCTGGATAAAATTTGTTTATTTGCCCTCTATATTACCATAGAGTTTATATTTGCATTATAGCACTACCCCATTGTATGATAGTTGCTTTATACTTCAATAAAAACGATAATTTAAAATGTAACAGAGTATGAAATGGAAAGTTTTGATTAAGGCACCAGGATGCAATAAGTATGAAATTTCAAAGTGAGATAACATCCAAAGATGCAAACTTCCATGAGTTTCTTGACTCTTAAAAAAACCCCACCCACCCTGGAATATTGAAGGATCAAGAGAGTGGCGATGAGGAGAGGTTTTTTTTTGGTTTGTTTGGTTTTGGTTTTTTTTGCGGTACGCGGGCCTCTCACTGCTGTGGCCTCTCCCGTTGCGGAGCACAGGCTCCGGACGCGCAGGCTCGGCGACCATGGCTCATGGGCCCAGCCACTCCGCGGCATGTGGGATCCTCCCGGACCGGGGCACGAACGTGCATCTCCTGCGTCGGCAGGCGGACTCTCTACCACTGCGCCACCAGGGAAGCCCGAGGAGAGGTTTTTGAGGAGGATTTCTTTTGCAAGAGCTGTGCTCTGAGTCTTCCACCCCTACCAGGCGGAGCGTGGAGAGTGCTCTACCGTCAGGAGAGGGGTTTCAAAATGATTAATGGAGATACGTGTCCCTGGCTGTTAGGGAGACAGAGTTGCTTGTTGAGTCTTGCCTAGAAATTGTAAAAGGCAAGACTGGCTGGCCAGCAGCTCTGAGGTCAGGAGCAAGGAGACACTCCCAGAGATTGTTGGGGGCAGTCGAGAGTTTCCTTTGGAGCAAATGAGAGCCATGCGGGAGACTGAACCAGTCTGGAGTCATCATTTTAAATCCTTCCCGAGATTGCTGCCTGGAGAAAGGAGGTGGCCAGCAAGAGGCCAAAAATACATTACCATTGTCAGAGGAAGGACAGTCAAACACTCCTAAGAATATTGAAGAATCTGTGAAATTGTTAGAAAGGGTCATCTTTAAACACCCAAAGCAAGTTTGTCCCCAAATGCAAGAAATTGTCCCTAAAGAGAATCGTCAAAAATAAAAACTTTCTGCCCTCTACCTCTCCTCCTTCCCTTTTTTTAAAAAATTTTGTCTCCGACAGGGTGGGAAAAGTAGTGGCCAGCTGGGGAAAAGTAGAAACGCTGGGGCCTGGGAGAAGGCACCGTGTGGAAGAGGGCAAGGACGAGGCCCGTCTTTCTCACTAAACACAGGCAGCATTCAGCAAAACCCTCCTCAGAAACGATGTCGCCAGGTTAGAGACTGTACTTCTTACATGAGACTGGACGTTCTGATTTCTGAATTAAGATAGTTATTTATGACAAAACTCTCTGAATACTCTTTTTATTACCTGGGAATCTTCAGAAATGTGATGATGTCTGACACTTTGCCCAGGGCCAGTGGCAGTCCTTTCCCCTCAGCAGAAATTTTAAAGGAACAGTGGAATCAGGCTCTGTGATTACCTTCCATGAACCCTGCTTGCCCATAGTGTCAGTGACAATAATCAGATTAGCTAATTTTATTGTGCGTCCACTGTCTTCTGGGCACTAGGCTAACTATTAATATATCTGTCTCATGATTCCACCCGATAACCCTATGTGGTGGGAACTCTTTATCATATTTAACATGCAGGAAAACTGAGGTTGAAAGAGATTAACTAATCTCCCCGAGGTTTGCACACCACTTAGAAGTAGAGTTAGTATTGGAACCCAGTTAATTTGATTATGCTTTTTTTTTTTTTTTTTTGCGGTACGCAGGCTTCTCACTGTTGTGGCCTCTCCCGTTGCGGAGCACAGGCTCCGGACGCGCAGGCTCAGCGGCCATGGCTCACGGGCCCAGCCACTCCGCGGCATGTGGGATCCTCCCGGACCGGGGCACGAACCCGTGTCCCCTGCATCGGCAGGCGGACTCTCAACCACTGCGCCACCAGGGAAGCCCTGATTATGCTTTATTCTTTACCAGCTTCACATTTCCTCAGGAACAAGGCTGCACTCATGTCCACATTCCCCACGCACAGCACGAGGCCTGACTTTCAGCGCTCCACAAAAGTTTTGACTGTGAACAATAGGTACCTATATGTTGTTGGTAATATTTCACAGTAACATTTATACAAAATTAAGCAAAATATAGTATGGAAGAGCTTAGGCATTAGAATCAGGGGACATGAGTTTAATCCTGGTTCTGCCTCTTCACAGCTATGCTGTCTTTGAGAAAATTACTTAACGCCTTCATGCCCCAGTTTCCTCATGTGTCGAATGTAATAATAATGCCCACTTCATTGTGTTGTGCTGAGGACCAAAGAAGGTAATAACTGTAAAGCACCTAACAGTACCTCGCATTTAGCACACAGTAACCATACTTGTCATAGCATGTGGCTCAACAACATGATGACATTGACTTATTTGGGTTTTGCATTATATTAGATTTCTGAATTAGCAGAGGGAGAATTTGGTAATGGTAGACAGACGCAACTCTAAGCAAGATTGTGAAGCACACTTGAAGCTATCAGCCAATCCACACGCTGGCTGATGCCCCATGGCTGGCTGGACACTGTCTAATTGGCATTTGTCTTCTTTCACAGAGAGTGGTACAGTATACATTGTAATTAAATTTATAAACAGAA
The DNA here is from genome assembly GCF_964270905.1 of Leucopleurus acutus. Classification (NCBI taxonomy): domain Eukaryota; kingdom Metazoa; phylum Chordata; class Mammalia; order Artiodactyla; family Delphinidae; genus Leucopleurus; species Leucopleurus acutus. The sequence continues at coordinate 114,312,131 of NC_139143.1, read as the reverse complement.
CCTATGGTATAGCTTCTCCAGGCTGCAGACTATGCTCCCAACTTTTACTCTTTTGTGACAAACCCCAGGTCCAGACCTACTCACAACACTTAGTCTGTTGACTGTGTTGTGAATTCCCCCAGGGTGAAATATATCCTTTATTTATCTTTGTGCACTGCCTTGGTAAATGCTTACGGAAAAAAAGACTTGATTCCCACTTAACATATGTCGGTTTTAACTTTCCTTCCATGCAGAATTAAGAACATGATATAAGTGGAATCATACAATTAGAAAGGACTTAGGGAAACTGTAGTCCAACCGTCTCATTTTTTTTTTTTTTTTTGCGGTACGTGGGCCTCTCACTGTTGTGGCCTCTCCCGTTGCGGAGCACAGGCTCCGGACGTGCAGGCTCAGCGGCCATGGCTCACGGGCCCAGCTGCTCCGCGGCATGTGGGATCCTCCCGTACCGGGGCATGAACCCGTGTCCCCTGCATCGGCAGGCGGACTCTCAACCACTGCACCACCAGGGAAGCCCAACCATCTCATTTTACACATGAGGAAATTAAGCCGAAGAGAGATGAAGTGACTTGTGGAAGGTCATACACTGAGTTAATTCCAGACCTGGATCTAGAACCTAGGTCTTCTGACTCCTATCCTGGGGCTGTTTTGCTGCTCTAGCTATTACATTGGAAAGTGTGTTAATAATATCCCACATTTATGGAGTGCTCACTATAGTCCAGGTGTAATTACTAGCCCTTTACATTTATTAACTCATTGTTTTCTCAAAACAACCCTACAAAATAGGTCCAATTGTTTCATTTGTTTTGTTTGTTCAACTATCATAGAGTGGTGACAACCTACAGACTTCACATTGTGAATCAAACAATTTGAATTAATGTTATTTTAAAGAGAGATCACTATTCTTTAACTTCAAACCCTCAGCCTTGAAATATATTTTTATCAGGGCTAAAGAGATATTATCTGAAAATTCTACTGCTAAAATTTGAGGTCGCACCGTCCAAAGCCCCTCCCTGCAGATGCACAGTTGAGCTAAAATGGCTTGCTTAACATCACATGGCTCTTCAGCGACAGATCTACTACCAGAGACCACACCTCTTTATCCTCACTGTGCTGCTCATTCCTTTCAACCACAGCTGCACTCACTTGTTCTTTAAAGCAAGTGTTTGCATTAATGACAAGTTTAGCACCACCCAAGCTGCTGTGTAACCAGGCCCCTGACTACAGGTTTACTTCTCTCCAGGATAAGGTATGAACCTTATGGAACCTCTGGGAAGCAAGAGGGAGCCCTGCAATGACCTCTGTGGGCTTGAGGAAACTGCCTTCTCCTGGGGTGTGGAGGGGTGTCCTCTAAGTGTGGCACTCACAGGGGAACTGAACCACTAAGAGTTCCCTGGGTTTCATGAGGAATAAAGGGCGCAAGCAGAGATACTGGCAGGTGGAAGCAAAACGTTTTGCCAAATGCCTTCCTGGAAAATTATTTTCCAGCTGCAGTCATACTCCCTTTTACAAGGGCATGTGCAATTGTGACCCTGCTCAGCGTCCGGCTTCTCCAGCGTGGCCACAGGGCATATCTATGACTGGGCTAGAAGTTCTCTTGTGAGAAACCTGTGAGCTACATTCCCTGCCTCTCAGCCACCCCAAACCACGAGGACACTGTGGCTACCCTTGTGTGTTGCCAGATAAGGGTACAGAAGGAATTAGAGAGGTGCCTGTCATTGAGTTTAAGGCTAACATCATTGCTACAAGCTCGCCATTGAGGGTTTTACAGAGGAGATAAGCACCATCAAGTTGCAAGGCTAATTTTCCTGTCCAGTCCTGAAAAGGAGCTGCCCTCAATAAATCATCTTCCTAACGGAAATGACAGAATTATTCTCCCAGGAGGGGTAAACCTGGAGGAATGCACAAACTACACATCCTTCTCAAGGGCAGTAGGAAGGAAACACAGAGCCATAGCTGCTTGGGAGGATCTAAGGCTTCCTAGGGATTTGTTCCACCTCTCTCCCTCTGCGTCATTCTTTTTTTTTCCTCTTTTTTTAAGATTAAAATAATTTAACTTATTTATTAACAAAAAAACCAAAAACAGTTCACCCATTTCTTGCCCCCTTCCCTGAAACCACCAATCTGTTTTTTTTTAACATGTGTATACACACATTTCTTAGATTCCACATGTAAGAGAGATTATACAGTAGTTATCTTTCTCTCTCTGACTTATTTCACTCAGCATAATGCCCCTGAGAACGATCCATGTTATCACAAATGGCAAGATTTCATTATTTTTTATGGCTGAATAATATTCCATTGTGTGTGTATATATATATATATATATATATATATATATATATATATATATACACACCACATTTTCTTTTTCCATTCCTCCATTGATGGACACTCAAGTTGTTTCCATGTCTTAGCTATTGTAAATAATGCTGCAATGAACATAGGGTGTATCTTTTCGAGTTAGTGTTTTTGTTTCCTTTGGATAAATACCCACCAGTGGAATTGCTGGATCCTGGATCGTATTGCATTTCTATTTTTACATTTTTGAGGAGTCTCCACACTGTTTTCCATAGTGGCTGCACCAATTTTCATTCCTACCAAAAGTGCATGAGGGTTCCCTTTTTTCCACAACCTCACCAACACTTGTTATTTCTTGTCTTTTTGATGATAGGCATTTTAATCAGTGTGAAGTGAGATTTCATTGTGGTTTTGATTTGCATTTCCATGGTGATTAATGTTGAACACTTTTTCATGTACCTGTTGTTCATCTGTATGTGTTCTTTAGAAAAATGTCTATTCAAGTCCTCCATCCATTTTTAATCAGACTTCTCTTTCTTGTTGTCCAGTTGTATGAGTTCTTTATATATTTTCAATATTAACCCCTTATCAGATATATGATTTAAAAATATTTTCTCCCATTCAGTAGGTTGCCTTTTCATTTTGTTCATGGTTTCCTCTGTTGTACAGAAGCTTTTTAGTTTGATTGTAATCCCACTTGTTTAATTTTGCTTTTGTTGCTTTTGCTTTTGGTGTCAAATCCAAAAAAATAATCACTCAGACTCATGTCAAGGAGCTTGCTATTTATGTTTTCTTCTAGAACTTTTATGGCTGCAGATCTTACGTTCAAGTTTTTAATTGACTTTGAGTTAATATTTGTGTGTGATGTAAGATAGTACTTTTATGTGTGGAGTAAGCTATTTTATAGTAAACCATGTGGTAGAGACATAAGAACAGACAAATAGGAAAAAGGAACAACAAAATACCCAGTGTACATAGATCCATGGATATATGGTAGCATCATAAATTGGATGGGAGATGATAGTTTGTTTGCTACAGTGTGTTTGCAGCATTGCAACGCTGGCTCACCTTCTCACCAACTGTATCTGTAATACGGTTGGAGCTCCATTTCACATCACGTACAAAATTGAACTCAAGATGGATTAAAGACCTAAGTGTGAAATGTAGAACTATAAATCAAATAGAGTTTATTATGAATATTGATAACAAACACAGTAGTCCTTATAGTGCCTGTGAATTTCATTAATAGAAATTTTAGATATTTTTCTGCCATGTTCAGTTGTTGCATATATCTCATCATTACTTTGAAATTATGGTAGTTATTAGATCCATAGACATCCTCTCATTTAATGCTTTAATAAAGCAGCACACCTATTACTATGTCACAAAGGGAAAAATATATTTATAACTGTATTTCAATAAATTGGTTTCCTTTGTAATTCCAACTATTTTATTTTATGTTTCTAAGGACAATATTCTGAGCAGTTCATAGGCTTCATTAGACTGTCAATGGGGTCTGTGGCACAAAAATGAGGTTCAGAACTTCTGAGAAAGGAGGGATGATCTATAGGTGGGGGCAGAAGCCAGACTGCAATGAACTGAGAAGTGACTCCACCTGAAAACATGAAAATGGCTGAGAAAACTGTTTTTTTGGCAGTCAAGGGAAAGAAGTGATAGGTAAAGGGAGTAACAGGATCAAGAATAAAACCAGGAAGAAAAGCATGAGTGCATACATAAGTTGAGGTGAAGAATCTGTTGGAAAGGGCGAAACTGAGAGGAGAGGGGGAGAGAGAGTGTGACTGAGGTCATGAGGTCTCAGACAAAAATAGGACGAGTGAAAGCAGAAGCATGGAGGGATTAGCCTCAGAGTGGATGGGAAGGACAGGTTCAAGTTTATATACATTAGGGGAGAGAGGGAACAAGGACTTTCAATATCTGATACCTCATCTACCCTTCCAAATATTTTAGGGGAAGGGATCATTTACAAGCTTTGTGCTTAAGAGTATAAAGTTGTGGAGAATGGGAAGGTTGTTGACTAGAAGTTAAAAAAGGATTGCAGAGCAGATCTTGGGGCTCTAGTGGTCAGAACCCATTCAGCTGTAGTGAAGTCAGCGCACCAAAGTGAGAAGAGAGACATACAGCTCAAAGCTGTTGTTGAGTGGAACTCAGGAGTGCCGTTAAAAACATAGTGACTGGGCTTCCCTGGTGGCGCAGTGGTTGAGAGTCCGCCTGCCGATGCAGGGGACGCGGGTTCCTGCCCCGTTCCGCGAGGATCCCATATGCCGCGGAGCGGCTGGGCCCGTGAGCCATGGCCGCTGAGCCTGCGCGTCCGGAGCCTGTGCTCCGCAACGGGAGAAGCCACAACAGTGAGAGGCCCGCGTACCGCAAAAAAGAAAAAAAACATAGTGACCACCAACCTTCTTTTTTTTCCCTGTGAAGGTGGAAATACTTTGCTTTAATCAATGATAACATTCTTTTTCTATGTCATTTTAAAAGCTTTTATTTTTAAAAACCTTTAGGATTTTATGTCTGATGCCCTCCTTACTGAAATAAGGAGCAGAAAACATGGATGTTTGGACTAGGAAACCATGGTCATGAACTTGGAAACATGACTGAAACCTGACAAACATTTTTTTTTTAAAGGGAGTAGCATTAACGTATAGCAAAACATCCTATATTTTATATCTTATTTTACAGTTAAGAATACTTTTCTTATTTGGAAATGCTCTTGTCTTTGGACCGAAAGTAATAAAACATAAAGAACTTAGTAATACTTAATTATTTTAGAGTTTTGATTTTGGAAAATAAATTTAACAATGACATCAAAGAGTTAAAACCAATTTCTTTGTTAATATTCTGATGAAAAAAATTCTGTAAGAATCATAATAAAGTTTTTTTGTTCCAGTCTATATATTTGCTTACAGAGAAGATTGAACACATTAAAATCTTTTGCTTAATATATTGATTTTGTTATTTGTGTTTTAACTATTTGAAAAGCATCTTAAAACTTTATTCAAACAGGAAAAAGAAGAATACATCGAGCCAGCCATCTCTATTAATTAGTGTAAGCTTTTGTAAAAAAGAAAATGAAGACTTTAAAAACCCAATTGGAGACTCTAAATAAAAGAAACCAATTTTTAAGCAGCCATAAGAGAACCTTTATACATATGAATCCCTTCCAAATGGTCACCTTGGAAATGCAGACATCTATTCTAATGATGTTATCCTTACATTATTTATAGAACACGTCTTGTAGAATTTCCTCTGAATCCTGTTGCACTTTTTATTGTTGTTGGTAATTATATTAGTCAAATTGACACATAAACTTCATCATAACAATGATGTTTTCAGTAACGGAAAATTCTTCCTTTTGGGGGAGGTAAGTTTGATTTAGAAATAGCTAAGACCCTATAGAAACAAGTCTGGTGAAACAGCAAACAAACTATCACGGTCAAAGATAAAAAGCATGACCACAGTGTAATGAGATGAATTTTCTCATGATGGAAACAAACAAACAAACAAAAACTCCAGAACTGCCTCTGAGGGTGACATTGGTCATGTATGTGAGATAAATTAGAAAGGCAGGTAGGATTCAAATTACGGAGGCTGGGATTGCAAAGCTGTTTGAATGTAATTTTAAATTCAGTGGAGGACCCATTAAAGGTTTTTGAGCAGTAGGATGAGATCTAGGACGTTGTGATTTTCTATAGTTGTACGATATAATACCCCTTTTCAGGAAAAGGAAATGATTTGACATAATTTACCAGTGAACTGATATTCTATTCTTCTATACTTTAAAAAATAATTCCCGTTGATGGAGAGGATGGAAGCGGGGGTGGGCAAAGGCGGAAAGGTTAATTGTCGGTAATCACTGTGACGTTGGATCATTAATTCATTAAATGTATTGAATCACTGAGTAAATCATTATCATTTATTTTTAAAAAATTCTTTTAAAATGATATAATAAACACCTTTTATGGGGTCACATACTATATCTTATTTGTATCCTCTGCCTCTTCTATAATGCCAAAAATTTAGAAATAATATTTCATCAGGGCATAGCTGATAAGTGTTCGTTTACTCTTAAATATCTCTTTCTTTTTGAGGATATCAACATTCACTTGTTATACTTAGAAACTTCTGAGTTCTTCTAGACACTTTCCTTTTCTATGACATCTACATTAAATACACAACCAAGTCCTGTATTGCCAACAACATCACTGCCTCATTTTAGGTTACCATGAACTGTCTATAAACTGCAACGATCTTATTTACCTTTTAAAATACAGTCTCAGCTCCCTTCAATAAATTTATTTGTTCATTCATTTAATCCTGCAAATAATAACCAGGCACTGTATTAGGCTCTGGGTCTCCAATAGCAAACAAAGTAGACATGATACCTGATTTCATGGATTTATATTCAGTGGGAAGATGGGTGTAAACCTATTTATGGTTATGAATTGTAATCAGTCCTATAAAGAAAAAGAACAGAGAGGTCTGAGAGAGAATGGCAGAGAGAATGGCACTGTAGCCAAATTAATCTTTCTAAAGATCAAATCTGATCACATCTAAAGTCTTTCCTTTATTTGCCTGCAGGATGAAATCCAGACTCCTGAGAGAGGTTCACAAGGGACCATGTATTTGTACCTTAATGTCTGGCATAATGCCAAACTCACAGAGGTTAACAATATTAGTGGAATGAATGAATGTTAATCTTGAAAATGGTTTTAAGACAACCTTGCATTTACTTGCATTAATAAAGTTTGTTCGTTTTGAAAGAGATTGCCAAATACTTCATTAAAAGGAAAAAAAAATGCTGCCATCAATTTTTGAGCCCACATTACACGTAGAACTTTTTTTTTTTTGTCCTTGAAAACACTACTAGAATTTTAACTGAAATATCAGAAATGTGCTATTACTATACTGTGTAAAACATTGCTTTTTTTGTGTGGCAGGAGAAGCCTGTAGTAAGGGTAGTGAAAAACAGATTGACATTTGGTCATTATTTCTTATCAAGGGTGTTTTACTTGTAATGCTATTTGACAGCTATATTCTAAGTCTGACAGCATTGAACCAGTGTAATTCCCACTGAACTGCTCTAAATAGGCAGTATTGCAATCAGTTTAACAACCCCTGGAGGCAATAAAATCTCCCCTTTGAACAAATACTCAAGGGGAAGAAATCTAAGATTTATAAAGGGCAGCAAGTATTCAAGAAAGGGGCAAAGTTTATGTGTGAGCCTATAATTGATGTTTCCTTTGTTGGAAAAGAAAGCTTGAGGATGCTTTAAGAATTAATCTTTAACAAGTTCTAATCTGCACTAACAAGTGTGTTCAGATGAGTGAAAGAGATATGTAATTCTGAGAGTTGAGTTGCTTCCAGCCAACTAAGAAAATTTGAAGGGGTCTTAAAAGTATGAGGACACTTTAAAATTAAACCAGAAGACTTAAGCCATCCATGTCTCTTTGATGTCTATGCCAGAGGGTCACCATCACTACAGTGTTAATTAAGCTTTATGTTTGGCTCATCGTTTGTACTTACTTAATATGTATGTACCTGTATGAAGAAAAATTCAGTCAAATATAGTATCATACTCATTACAAATGAACTTACCAGTTCTACTTCTGTTGATAGTAATTTAGTTAAACACAGGTTTAATCCAGGTTTAAATTAAGACTGTCCTAGCTTTAATCTTCTGCTTCTATCACTATTAGCTGTGCATCCTTGGGGATGTTATGCCAACATTCACAGTTTTCTCATCTGTAAAATGGGCTTGATATTTCTTATTACCTCGGGGTGGGGGGGTGGGTTGAAAGTATTTAGGTAAAGAAGAGTGCCTAATTCAATGTGGGTCGCAGAGTAATAGCTGAAGCTGACTTAAATGAGGTCTTACTATGTGATAAGCAACTGTGAGTTTCAAATTGCTTGATACTCTCAGTAACCATATGAGGTTGGTACAATAGTGTGGTAGAGAGGGTGCTCTGAGCGCGGGGGCTCTTAGGAGAAATATGTTGGGATACGCAGTCAACTTAATTCTCTATCTTGGACCCAGTTGCTAGGGAATTAGCTTTGTCCCTGTCAGTGGACTCCAAGGAGGTTGGTCCTGAAACTTTGGAATTCCTCAGCATGTCAGGGTGTTCTTGTCTCTAGAGGGTGTTGGGGGCAGGAACTACCATCAAAACTCAAGTGACACCTATCTCTACCTCTCCATTTTTTTTTTTTTTTTCCGATACGCGGGCCTCTCACTGTTGTGGCCTCTCCCGTTGCGGAGCACAGGCTCCGGATACGCAGGCTCAGCAGCCATGGCTCACGGGCCCAGCCGTTCCGCGGCATGTGGGATCTTCCCAGACCGGGGCACGAACCCGCAGCTCCTGCATCGGCAGATGGACTCTCAACCACTGCGCCACCAGGGAAGCCCCTCCATCTTTTATGTATGAGTGTGTGTGTGTGTGTGTGTGTGTGTGTGTGTGTGTGTGTGTGTGTGTGTGTGTGTGTTGGCTCATTGTTGATTCCTCTAGCCCTAGCTCTTCTTATCTCACCATTTACACCTATGTTGTAAATGCAACTTCTGTAGCACTAGCAGGAGTAGGCAAGGGGTGTTTCTTTATGTAAATGGTTCCTGCCTAGGACTCTCACCTTTCACCATTTATTTGACTTATTAAATTCTGCTTATCTTCTGGGTCTCAGCTTAAATGTTATATCCCTCAGCAAGCCTTCCTTGACCCCTCAAGACTTGAGAGGCCCCCCTCTATGTGCTCTTATAAAACCCTCATACCCTACCACACCCTGTCTCCTGCATTGTTATTGTGGGGGGCATTTCCACTCTTTAATAGTATCTGTTGGGCTTCCCTGGTGGCGCAGTGGTTGAGAGTCCGCCTGCCGATGCAGGGGACATGGGTTCGTGCCCCGGTCCGGGAAGATCCCATGTGCCGCGGAGCGGCTGGGCCTGTGAGCCATGGCCGCTGAGCCTTTGCGTCTGGAGCCTGTGCTGCACAACGGGAGAGGCCACAACAGTGAGAGGCCCGCGTACCGCAAGAAAAAAAAAAAAAAAAAGTACCTGTTTCTTTACTTCTGAGCATATGAGATGTTGGCACCTTCTCAACTTCTTGAAGTTCAGTGAAGCCGTATGGTTTGACGTGGGTGAAGATTTGTGAGCAGAATGGACATAGGTTACTCTGTGCTCACGTCCCTCTCTCTTCTCAGCCATGTCAATTCCGCAGGCCTGCGTTGATAATGGAGATGCAATAGTGAATCGTCATATGGAGGGCAGCTGTCGTGGAGAGTTGTCAGAGCACGCAATAGACACTGCTGTGTCAGATATATACCCTGTTGCCTTTTAGCCACAGAGATTTTGGGGGTGGTTTGTTACTGTGACATATCTTGGCTAATACAGTCATCGCTGGGTCATCATCCTGCTTCCTCACCTGTCTATAGGTCTTTAAGGGAAGTAATTGTCTTGTTCATCATTCTGTCCCCAGAGCCCTGTTACAGGACTGCCTGGCATATGGTAGGCAACTAATCATTCATGGAATGAAATAATGATTCTATATCAAGGAAGGTGCTATCTGAAGATTTGATTTCCGCAGTAGCCAAACCCTTGGCATGTTTCTGATGTGAGAAAAAATGATGGAGGAATATTACTTGAGGAGAAAAATACTGATCATGATTCAGTATCTAAAGCTTTGGACAATTTTTTTAAGAAAAAGATGTTTTATCATTGGAAGAGAGCTATGTAGAGACAAGAAATAAAACACACACTTCTCTTTATTTATGGATAAATAACAACAGTGGAATATGCCAGGAATTGGAGAAAGAGGTCTATGATCTGAGGTCACACTGAAACAATTTTTACTAGGAATTTATTCATTCATTCCTTCATTCCTTCATTCAACATCGTACGCTGACTGACCTTGTGTGTACTGTGATGCGTGGAAAGAATATGAGCTGACATCTCTACTTGAAGAGCTCACAGTCAAGTAGAGGATAAGCAGAGACCCAGCTAAGTAGAACACAGTGGAATAAGGGCAATAATAGAAGTGCTCTTGGGAAAGAGCATAGAAGATGACGAATTTACAGAAATGATATTTTATTTGGGTCTCTCCACTGGTGTAAACTCACCTTTTCCCTCCAATGACCACCCTGTGTTCATCTTCAGCCACCACCATGGCCTTATTTGGGGCTTTGTCGTCATCTGGAAGGGTGCCAACTCTGGAACAATAAAATCCATGATCTCCTCTCTGACCAAACCCACCAGTCTTCTCAGCTTGCTTATTCAGTTATGGCCATTTACAGCTAGCTGTTCCTTCACATTCATCAAGACTTTCACTCTCAGATCCCTCCTATTTTAACTTTTCTCTTTTCCCAGCTTAGAGCTCCATGGACCAACACTTTGGCCACTCTCTTACTGTTCTCCTTAATGCCTTTACTCCTTTGTTGTCCTGTTTTTGGTTCTATAGAACCCACCTGGAAAACTCCACCTTGGTTTAAACCGCTTGTGGCCTTCTCCATGCTTATGTTTAGACTGCTGGAGGAAATCATAGGCAGATTGGGAACACTTTAAAACCATTATTTCCAACTTTAACTAGAATCTCAACATTTCTCAGTTATCTATGTTTCCCTACTCAACCTTCTTTCCAATCCTTCATGATGACTATTTCAAGATTTCTCCTCTTTCTTAATATTCTCAGATACTATCACCTTCTACTACATGCTCAGCAGATGACCTTGCCTGTTAATTTTCAGAGAAAATATAAACCATCACATAGGTGCTCCTTTAAATTCCTGCAACCAATGTAAAAAATTATTGATGGTTCCAGTCACACTTCTCTCCTTCTATTCTGATAAAATGAAAGAGTTGGGCTTCTTGTCTCTCTTAGGCTAATAACTTGGGTAAGGATTAAAATACCAGGTTGGGGGAAGGAGAGGGGATATGTTTGTGCAATAAGGAAAGGGCCTAGGAAAGAATCCTGAGGAATAGTATTATTTAAGAGAAAGATGAAGGAAGAAGACACCACCACAGGGCCTGAGAAGGAATAGTCAGAGAGGGGCAAGGAAAAGCAACTAAGTGTGCAGTTAACAGAGCCAAGGGAAGAGTGCATTTCCAACAAGAGGGAGAATCGACATTTCCCATCTGTGAAACCTTGGAGAAGTCAGGTAAGATAAAAAAAAGAAAAGGCGTATCTTTTGGATTTAGCAAAAACGAGGCTATTTGGGACCTTGATAAGAGCTTCAGTGGAGAGACAGGCAGCAGCCAGATGGGGTGGGGTGGGTTGAGAAGTGAAAGGCAAGTGAGGAACTGAGGAGTCCATTTGTAACTTCTATTCAAAGAGGTTTGACTCTGAAGGAGAGGAGGTGAGACAGGATGGGAACGGGAGAGAGTTATGGGGTAGACAAAGCTATTTGTCTTTCTGATAATAGAGACTTTGTGTATTTAAATGCCCATAGAAAGAATAAGTAGAAAGGGAGAGGTTAAAGAAACAAGCAGGGGAGGATAGGATACTCGATGGAATAAGGTCCATGTGAAAGCAGGAAAGGATAGAGCCCAAAGCTTTTTGTAGCCTCCTATTTTTCTATCCATCTTTTTCCAGGCCATCTGGTTTCTTTTAACTCGATATCACTCTTTCATACTTTCAAATACTATCTACATGATAATGACTTCCAAATCTAAGCTTCATGCAAAATCAATCTCTTGAGCTCCAAATCCTTTTATCCAGCTGCCTAGTGGACTGTTCTCTCCGGTTAGCCATAGGCACCTTAGGCTCTATGCACCCAAAACAGAATTTATTTTCATTTCTTCCAAATATGCTTTCTTTTCAATGCTTCTTATACCAGGAAAAGGTGCCACTATCCAACCAAAATCCTAGTAGGCATCTTCGACTCGCCTTTGCCTTCCCATCTTCTCTTCCCACTTTCCTCCCTTAGTGAATTTTTTCCCTAGTGAATCTTGACTTAGATTCCCCCTTCTCCAAGAAGCCCTCCTAGCCCGTACAAGTCAAGAGTAGATTTTCTTCCTATATGACCTCATTGCATCACTTACAACCTCTATTTTAGCACTTATTACTTTATTTTGTAATTGCCTTTTTAATAGCCTCTAAGCTCTATGTTGATAGGCAGGGACTGTGTCTACTTCACAGTTACATTTCCAGGGCTTGGAACATGGTGAGTGTTGAATAAATATTAGTAGAATGAGTGAATACTTATAACTGCTAATATTTATATACCACTTTAAGACATTTCCACATTTATTATCTAATTTAATCTTCATATACAACCATGAGAGGTATTATTTTCCCTGTTTTATTGATGAAGGAAAATGGGGCTCTGAGAGTTTAGGTGCCTTCGCCCGAGAGCATCTGCCTATAGGGTGCAGAGTAGGACTGTCAGTCTTCTGGTAGTTATCTCACAGCACGTTGTCTCTCATGGGTAAGGAGATTTGTCTTGGGCTAATAATGGCTTGAGACAGCAAGGTTTCCATGTGGAATGCCAGATACTTTCTGATTTTAATCATACTGGTTCTGTATTATTCCAAGCTCTCTGGGAGATTCCTAGCATAACGGTAAAAAACAAAAATGGTGGAATTGATAGGGACAGAGTAAAGGGACGAACTAGGTGATTCAATAGTTAATCCCACTAGGAGACTGTAAGTAGAAAAATATGGGAGACCCCTGTAAATTAATGATTACTCAAAAAAGCAGGTTTACTTAACCACAAAACCAAGCAGGCTTGCCTAGCAACAAAACCATGTGACAGAAGAAAGAGACATGCCCCAAAACAACAAAACAATGGTGGCATGAGACCGACATCCTGCCCAGTGAGCTCAGTAAGTTAATGATCCCTAGGTCATGCTCTCTGCACACATAAAGAACAATAATTTATGGGAAGGTGCTCATTGTACAGAGACATCAAAAAACTTTTATAGTCTTGGCTTGACCATGTAAGGACGAAAAAACTCCCCTGGCCAGCCTGGAGGAGGAGCTGATGACGGAAGCATGACGTCTACTCAAGAATGAAGAAGAAAGTGGTCTTTCACCTCTCCCTCCCACTATTCCTTTGATTATAAAACTGTAGCCCACTAAGTTCTCAGGGCGTGGCATCCTCTCTCCCACCCGCTTGTAAGCCTCAAAAGCGTCCTATTCTAGTAAATCACTTCTTATCTATCACTCTGCCTGTCGCTGAATTCTTTGTGCACCGAGACATAAAGGACCGGGCTTTTCAGAGCCCCGCAGAAGTGACACCGATCAGCTTCAGAATCAGGCTACATACATTAGAATCCTTCCTGCTACCTCTGTGAGCCTGGGCAAGTTTCATAACCTCTGTAAGCCTCAGTTTTCTCAAAGGTAAATTGGGAACAGTAGTACTTATCTCCTAGGTGCTTTTGAAGGTAGCCCTTAACATAAACCCTGGCCCAGATGTGGTAATTAATCAGCGGTAGTTACTATTTTTACCATGACCATCACCCTCGTGTTATCAGTCAGTACTCTGCTGTGCAGGCAATACAACAGACTCAGAGGTTCTTGTTTTCTAGGGCAAGTAAAAAATGTCATCTTGGCAGTTCCTATTGTCAGTTAATATACAGACCGGTCTTGAGTTCCAGACCGCTCAGGCTCCCTTGTCCATGATGATACTCAGAGGGAGAATCCTGCCTTATGGGGCATCGGATAGTATTGTTGTGGCTCTCAGGGGGCCAGACTTGGGAGGATTGGAGCCTATGGCTAAGTCCTAGTTCAGAATCTGAAGATTTGAGAATTTGGGAGAGGGGTGGATGAAGGTGTATTTGGTTTAGAGGAGAAACCAAAGATAAGGTTGTCCAGTAAGAAAGGAGAGGTGAGACCTGAATAAAGCCAGAAAAAAATGAAAATAACAAATATTGATTGCTTAGTAGGTATCAGGTGCTTGTGTGTATTATTTAATTCTTATGACAACCCAGCAGATTGTGATAGCATCCCTGTTTTGTAGTTGAGGAAGCAGAGGCCCAGAAAGGCTAAGTAACTGGCGCACCGTCTCACATACGGTACCAGCAGGAGAGCACACCTGGGGTGCAGGGCAAGTGGAACCAGAGTAGGAAAAGGCGCTAGAACATGCTGTTCTGGGGAACACCCCCCTCAGCTGGGTGCTTTGGCTTCTGTGGGTTAGGCTGTCGAGCTTTACGTACCCGGCCCCACCCAGGCAGCCCCTTAAAGGAGCTGACCAAGCTGGCTGCACATCGCATTTCTTTGGGGTCTTGTTAATTGCACAGATTCCCAGGTCCTGCTCCCTGGGAAAGGATCTGACTCAGGAGGTCTCAGGTACGTCCAACAAACCCGCGTTTTAACAATCACCTCAGAAAATTCTGAAGCACCCGGTCCTCTGGCAGATATTTAGAAAGCACTACCTTGAAGCTACCCACACCCTGGAGGCAGCGCGGGGGTTTTATGCAGGCGTTTCCTCCCACAAGTTACCCAGCAGCTGTAGGTAAAGAATCTATTGATTACCCAGTTCTGGCTGGGGAAGGGTTGGAACCACGCCAAGCAATTCCCTTGGTTTCTCAAATCCCAGGCTTCAGAATGAAACCTGGATTAATATCCTGCACGTGTAGAGTGCAACGTGGGCTGGGAAAGGTATTCCTGTTAAATCGACTTTATTCTCCACAGAATGCTGCTGGATTGTTAGGTGAGCTTAAAATCCTGAATATTGGGTTTGAGTTTCTCAGCAATCATTTGTGTTCTACACGAGTAAAGGAGCAATGAGCATTTTGTCTGCAGCAATCTAAATCATCCTGAGGGAGCAGTTTACATCATTAGAATGTAATGAAATAAGTTGTCACCGGCAGCTGCCAGCAATATGTCTGGCGACTTAGAAAAAGGTTACGTTTAGCAGACATTTTCTGCGTTGTATTTACTTTTGTACACGGAGGGAGGTCGGGTAGGCTGGCAGGCTGATTTTCTTTCTGATTTCATGTACTCTAATAATGGTTTGTCTCGGTAAGTATGGAAAAATCGAGTAAAGTACTTGATGAAATGCTCCATGTCAAAGCAATAATTTAATGCTTCACTAGGAGACTTGAAGAGTCTGTTCTCCTCCAAGATGAAGTGTGCAGCATGCGAAATGCTATTCATCACCGAATTTTCTTATCCTGTTGTTAGGCACAGCAGTATAAACTCTTGGCTAGGGGAGCCAATGCATCTTGAAGCTTTAAGTTTTCTCCACCTACACCATCACCACCCCGGCCCAAGCCTAGTCCTTGTGTAAAAACTCCTAACAAACTCCTGACTGGTCTCCCTTTCTCTCTTCTTGCCCTTCTGTACACAGTTCTCCATTTGGTAGCCAGCATAGTTGTTCTCTACACAAATCTGATTGTGTTTAGCTGCCATTTCCCCAGCATTTAGAACAGTTTTTGACACATTGTAGGTGACCAGTAATAATCTGTTAAATGGACGAATAACTGTTACTCTCCTGCTCAAATGTTTCAGTCCCTCCCCACTGCCTTCAGGATACAGACCAATTTTCCTAACACGGTTTAGGAGGCCCCTGACTGCTCATCCCCTCCCTTATACACTCTGCTCCATCCCGAACTACCTGCATCTCCTCCAGTTTGCCATCTCTCTCTTCTCTGAGACTTTACACCTGCTATTCTGTCTGCCCAGATATCTTCCCTTCCTCCATTCTGCCCACTTTTCTTAACAGCTAATTCACTTTCATTCTTTAGATCTCCATCTAGATGTCAACTCTGAGCAAGTCTTCTCTGATTCTCCTGAGATTGAGTTGCTTGGACCTCATTTGTGATCCCAGCTCCTGAACTTGCCCCCCACAGCTTTGCTCCACTACATGGTAATTGCTGATTCTCTTGTCCTGTATGCAACTATGCTGTAAGCTCCTTGGGTGCAGAGATGATCTCTATCTTACCGCTATACAGGCCCTATCGGCTAGCACAGGTCCTGGCCCCTAGTGTAATAACTACTATCGCCTGCTGCTGAGTGAATGAATCAGGTCGATATAAACAGCCTGGAGAGCCTACGGCATTGCCTTGATTTTCCCCTTGCCTTTAGTCGGAAGAAGGTCCTACGGATACTTTCACAGGCTCTCAGAGTGAGTGACTCTGATTCAACTCCCTCAAGCGACACCTACATGGTCACCATTTTGGCCCAAGCTACCATCAGTCCTCACCTGGATTAGAGCAATAGACCCCTAATTGGTCTCCGCCCACCTTCTTGTCCTTCTATGCATAGTTTTCTATTCAGTGGCCAGAGAAGTTGAAGCCTAGAATGTCTGAATGACTTACTCAAAGCTTTCAATGGTTTAGTAGCAAAACCATAATGAGAAACCTTTTTTTTTTTTTTTTTTTTTTGCGGGCCTCTCACTGTTGTGGCCTCTCCCGTTGTGGCGCACAGGCTCCGGACGCGCAGGCTCAGCGGCCATGGCTCACGGGCCCAGCCGTTCCACGGCATGTGGGATCTTCCCGGACCGGGGCACGAACCCGTGTCCCCTGCATCGGCAGACGGACTCTCAACAACTGCGCCACCTGGGAAGCCCATGAGAAACCATTTTTTAGGAACTATTTTTTTCTAGCTGCTCTATAGTCCCAAACTTCCCCTGATTAAATCCAATTTGACTCTGATTCATACTTAAGTCTCTTAACATAGCTATGTTATTCTAATTCCAGCTGTGCTTTTTCTTGAGGTCTTTGCACAAGTCCTAGAGATCATACCCTTACTCCCTCCTTGCAATTCTGGGGACATCTGCTTTCCTTCATAAGCAACATCCCTTATTTAGAGAGATTTCACTGACATAATGAAACCTTAAATAATAAACCTTAAATCTGCAGAGTTTATAATGGCTTAATGCCTCAAAAAAATCTGTGTTCATATTTTTCATTCTCGATGAGCGTATATATATATATATATATATAAAACATCTTTATTGGAGTATAATTGCTTTACAATGGTGTGTCAGTTTCTGCTTTATAACAAAGTGAATCAGTTATACATATACATATGCCCCCATATCTCTTCGATGAGTATATATTTTTTATGTACTCAGTCTATGAAGACACAAGAGGGATGGGGCGGGAGCTAAAGACTGTTATAGCCCAGAAGTCTGTGCTCGCTCCATAATGTCTTAGCAGGTGTCTTTGTCATTAATTCCCTGATACTGTTAGCTTGTTTCGTTGAACCCTCAGGGATCCCAATGGCAAAAGTTTTCCATTTCTTTTTCTTTTCTCGCTGTCCATTTTTCAGCTACTCTATGCAACTACCATCTTGTTTCCTTCATAACATGGCTACTTTTTGCTTTTGTTTTTCAGTTTTTTGTTTTGATTTATTTTGTTTTTCGTCGCTAGCTTGCTGTTGCTGTGATAGAGCACATTATAAAACATAGTGGGGTTTTGAAAGGGAGATAGTAATTTTTGGTTTGGGGGTGATTACAAAGACTTTCCCCCTTCCTCCCATCTAGCCATTACTCTAAGACTTTTGCTCTATACCACCCCATTTTCCTTTTCTCACAGGTAGCAACTGGGGTTTGCCATGTGCTCCGGGTGCACATACCTATAAATAAAAAATATTTGAAGAAGGTGCAGAGTCAATTTTAGGGTTGAGGTCTTGCGGGCAGTCGTCAGGAACTGGGCTTTGGGAGGGGTAAGGGTGGAAGGCAGAGAGAAAGGGGTCTTTAGAGGTCGAGCAGCTGGGACTACCTTCAAGAAGTAAGTGATACACCCCTGGAGAATCTAACTGAAAATCATCTCATATAGCTGGCGAAGCATACGAATCTCAGGGTTCCTTCCCTCCTCAGGACCATAGCTCTTCTTTTTAAATTTTTAATTTCATTTTAATTTTGAAATAATCTTAGATTTATGGAAAAATTGCAAAAATGGTACATTTTTATATATTCCAATTCCCTAAATGTCAACATTTTTAACATATATGCTTTACCATTCTCTCTCTCCAGGCATACAAACTAAACACACACACACACACACACACACACACACACACACACACACACACACACGTGTGCGCACTCAATTTTTTCCTGAATAATTTGAGAGTATGTTGCAGATACACGACTTTACTCCTATGTGTTTCAGTGTGTATTTTCTAAAAACAATGAAACTATCTTACTACAGTGTAATTATCAAAATCAGGAAATTAACATGGATATAGTATTAATTATTGTCTAACCTATGAACCCAACTCAAATGTTGTCAGTTGTCCTTTTAATGTCCTTTATGACAAAAGTAAAAAATTCTGGCTGAAGAACCAATCCGGGATTACTCTTTGCCTTTGGTTGTCGTGTTTTTTAAGTTTTCTTTAATCTGGAATAGTTTTTCTTTGTCATGACCTTGACATTTTTGAAGAGTACAAGATATTTATTTTTCAGAAAGTCTCTCAGTTTGAGTTTGCTTGGTATTTCCTCATGATTAGATTCTGATTATACATTTTTGGCAGGAAAACCACAGAAGTGATATGACCCTTTCAGCATCACATTGGGATGAACATGATGTCAGATACATTACTGGTAATGTCTCATTAAGGGTAATGTCAACTTTGATCACTTGGTCAGCATGGTATCACTTGGTCTGACTTCTCCACCATAAAGTTACAATTTCTCCTTTGGTAATTAATAGGTATCTTGTGGAGAGATATTTTGAGACTATGCAAATATCTTATTCCTCATCAAGGTATAACCCACTAATTTTAGCATTTCATTAATGATTCTTGCCTGAGAATATTATTACCATGGTAGTTGTCAATGGTGATTTTGAATTACATTATTTCTTCTATATTTATTAGTTGGAATTTTACTTTAAGGAAAAGCTTTCCCTTCTGATTGATTGATTGACTGATTTATATTTATGGTCTCACAGACTCTTATATTCTATGGGTTGTCATTCATTACTATAAGTATCTATTTTCATGCTCAAATTGACCCAGGTTTAGCTAGCAGGGAGCCCTTTGAAGCTAGCTCTGTGTCCTTCTGACTTATCTCCATCAGTCTCTGAATACTTCCTTACTCTCTGGTATAGCAAAATGGTCTAGGCTTATCTTGTATTATCCTATCCCAGTCCTGGGACTAGTTGTTTCTTCATGGAGCCCTAATTCCTTTTGGTGAAGAATGGCATTTAGAAACAAAGATCTGAGTGCTAGATGTGCTCCTTAATACTGAGATATCATTTCTTCTAGTCTCTCTCAGTAAATACAGCTAAAGAACACACACACACACACACACAAACACATGCTCATACACATATATCTCATTTCTATTTCTAGAGGGCCTTAGCTTTTGCTTATTTAGTTCACAGGGCAGTGAGAAAGGAATTATTATTTTGTGTTTGTTTAGCACTTTAAAAAATTTCTAGGATTCATATTTTCATCAAGCTCAAAAATGACTCACTTTTTCCTCCCCAATTCCTGAATATATTTCACATATCTATTTTAAATTTGAAACTCTAGACCATGTGTGACATAGAGTAACAAATACAGATCAATGTAAGTAGCCAGGAACAATGGGAGATTGCAAGACTTACTGCTCTCCAGTGCTTGACTGCAGAAGGTTATGGGCGTCAGACTATGTCATGGCATGCGATTCTGTTCCCTCAGTGAGGCAGGTGAGATGGGAAAAGTTCATTGTTTTGGACATATGTGATCAACATTGCTCTGGAAAAAATGAGCGACAGTATTTTATTTAGATACATATTATTACACTAATGTGGTCTGAGAATGTTGACTAATATTAATTGTATTCAATGAAAAAAATGTTCTGTGGTGAAATATGCAGAGTATTTAATATGCTAATGGGTACTGTGACTTTTCAAGAAAAGGATATAGTACAAGATTTCCTAAACTTACTTGTCTGTGGAATCCCCTTTCTACGGAGCATCTAGATGAATTTGTGTTCCATGAAAACCACTTTGGGAAATGCTGTTACATACTCATTCGCTCACATAGAGTCATAATACTAAAAATGTCCCAGAAAACATGACTTGCTCTGAGTCCCTGACCTCTCCTGAATGAAGTCCTGATGAAGTGGTTTGTGTTTTCTGTAGATAAAAGAAGCCCAAAATGTGTGCATTCCATTTTCTTTCTGACTCATTTCTATGTGTCCCCTGATCAAATGGAAGGCTTGGCGTTCCTATCTCTGTATCAATGAGGTCATGGGGATGTTTGAAATTTAACAGATGTGCTACTCACTCTGAATATTTATTTCTGATAGATACATCCATAATATCTGCTGATTCCCTAAGGGTTCCTGCCCCAGCTTCTACTAAGACCTGTTGTGATCCCAACTCCTGAAGCGAATTTAGAACCCTTTGGAAAATGCATGTGTGTGAGAGAGGCAACTCCAATAGCAGTGTCAGTGGTACAGATGAACTAATGCTACTGCATAGTACATTTTCTTTATGTACTTTAAGTTTTTTCTTTAAAAAACTTATTTATCAGAGAAATTAAGACTTGATAACCTTAAGAAATCACACTGTTTAGGCTGATTTCTTTTTTCCAGCGAGCCACAGAAAGTGCAAGTTAAATTAAAAAATTTTGCAAGCAGACTACATTATACAAATATTTTAGGGCTTCCCTGGTGGCGCAGTGGTTGAGAGTCCGCCTGCCGATGCAGGGGACGCGGGTTTGTGCCCCGGTCCGGGAAGATCCCACATGCCGCGGAGCGGCTGGGCCCGTGAGCCATGGCCGCTGAGCCTGCGCGTCCAGAGCCTGTGCTCCACAACGGGAGAGGCCACAACAGTGAGAGGCCCGCGTACCGCAAAAAACCAAAAACAAAACCAAATATTTTAGTATTTTATTCATCTAGAAGAATGAAGTTGACTATCAAATCTTTTTATACTGGTGTTTTTTGACTGAATGATAGGTGTTTACTAATGTTACTAAATACATTCCTCCAACATTTTTAAGATTAATGAACAAAACATTTTGGGTCCCTGAATGGGTTTTAGATCTGTAAATCAATCTCACGGATCATTTTAAATTACTAACCATAAGCAAACACATAAGCAAGAATGACTATAAATTGGATTAATTACTGTAGCTCAAGTTTTAGCTCATAATTTTGACTTTCAAAGGCTACACAAACCAATTTTGTACTCTTACATTATAATGAGCAGTCTTTATTCTTTAATCAGTTCGCCCCGTATCTAGCTGTCTAATGTAACATTCCTTTGAAGTCGAAAAAGATCTAACATAATTGAAGAAATGTCGAACTACTTGACTCTTTTTTTTAATATAAAGGAATTAAACATTAATCAGACTTGCGCATCTCAATTAAGCCAATTAAAATTATCACAGGATGCAGTGCATACCGCAATAGGTAGCTTTAATGCTTGAATACATTATCAACTTTTACCTAATGTTCCCATCTTCATTATTTTCTTACTCAAAAAGTAAATACAGACATGAAATCCATATTAGAAAGTATACCAGTTAATACAACCTGGCAAAGCCCTGGGAAAGAAACACTTAAAATGGTGTTTATTCAACCATGGCTGATAGTGCCGGAACTTACCTTAAATCTTTCTGCCAAAAAAGGAGTTCTGTAATTATGGTGATGACTGGTGCCTTCATCCAAATAGCCCATTAACTCTTCAATTTGTTTCCCGAACAACTGGGAAGCAGTTTTGGTCTTGCAGGCTATGGTATAGACACAAAGTCCATATAATTACTAATAATTTGTAACAAGTGTTAATTGATAAACAGCTCCCTCTGGTAGCTTAATTAAAGCTGTAGGATAGCGAGGCGATTTACAACTGGGATTGATCTCAATTAGTCAACAAAATTTGTGTAGTCTGTTCGAAGGAGAGTAAGGAAATTTAGCCTAGTGAGGCTTTGGGGATTTTGTCTCGTCTTCCCTGTTTCTTTTTCCTTCAAGAAGAGAAATACAACCAGAAGAGCTGCATTGCTTTGTTGGGAGCCATCTACCCAGCTTATGTGGCGCGTTACTCTACGTTCTTTAGCATTTGTTCCTCCCTTTGTTTATTCTCTGTCAGGTTACTGAAAAATATTCAAGCATTTGCTTTTATTACACCCAGTGGTACACACTGCTGAACACCAACCCTAAGGGACCCAAAAGTAGAAGGAAAAAACAATTTTTAAAAATGTCATGTTTTGATCTTGCAGATCTGTTTGCAAACTGGCATTTGGGGGCCATAATTAAAAGGAAGCCCAGGAAAAGTGGCATGGGGGAATCACCAGAGACTGGGCAGCCTGGGGATCTTATAAAGCCAGCTTGGCTGCTTCAGGACTCAACTTATTTTATCATGTGGGCTGTTACAGTAAAAACCTAATCTAAGCGTTGCTGAAATTGCCTCTATGGAATAGAAGAGGAAAAAAGTGTCATCTGTGCTCAGTGAGATCACAGACTGGCTGCAAACGGCTGCTGAAACATTAATTAAACTGTTTGCAAATAAATTGTGGATCTGTACTAGCTGAAATTGCTGTTATAAACAAGCTGGGATGCTGTACATTCCAGATTTGTCTGTATTTTAAGGTTTTTTTTTCATATACTGTAAAATCGCCAGGGCCCAGATACTGTGTGTTTACTTCTGGAAGCTCTGAGCGAGTGTACTGACATTACCTCGTAGACACTCAGCTTGGAGGCAATTCATGCCGGTTGTGGTACTTTTGAAGATGGTACAATACTCTGTGAAAGGTCTGCACCTCATTTAATTCAGATTTGTTAATCAAAGAGAATGAAATATTCTACAGAGCAAATGAATGTGGATTTAGTAATTTTGTAATTTTAAAGCATTTCGTTAAGTATCACAGTTGCTTAATTTGTTTTAACTAGACTGCGGCAAATTCTAGTTGCCTTGACACTTAGAAGATTAATGTTGGTTCCCAGCATTTACTCATTTTTTAAAATTGATAGGCTATGTGCTGGAACAGAAAATCTGTAAGAGTTTGTTTTGCAAAAAATTAAAGTTCTGATGTTCCCTGTTCCCTGGTTTTGTGTCCTTCTTTCTTTTTTTTTTTTTTTTAACGTCTTTATTGGAGTATTTGCTTTACATTGTTGTGTTAGTTGCTGCTGTAAAACAAAGTGAATCAGCTATACGTATACATATATCACCATATCCCCTCCATCTTGCGTCTCCCTCCCACCCTCCCTATCCCACCCCTCTAGGTGGTCACAAAGCACCGAGCTGCTCTCCTGGTGCTGTGCGGCTGCTTCCCACTAGCTATCTATTTTACATTTGATAGTGTATATATGTCCATGCCACTGTCTCACTTCGTCCCAGCTTACCCTGCCCCCTCCCCGTGTCCTCAAGTCCATTCTCTACGTCTGCATCTTTATTCCTGTCCTGCCCTTAGGTTCTTCAGAACCTTTTCTTTCTTTAGATTCCATATATACGTGTTAGCATACAGTATTTGTTTTTCTCTTTCTGACTTACATCACTCTGTATGACACACTCTAGGTCCATCCACCTCACTACAAATAACTCAATTTCGTTTCTTTTTATGGCTGAGTAATATTCCATTGTACATAGGTGCCACATCTTCTTTATCCATTCATCTGTTGATGGACACTTAGGTTGCTTCCATGTCCTGGTTATTGTAATTAGAGCTGCAATGAACATTATGGTACATGACTCATTTTGAATGATGGTTTTCTCAGGGTATATGCCCAGTAGTGGGATTGCTGGGCCATATGGTAGTTCTATTTGTAGTTTTTTAAGGAACCTCCATACTGTTCTCCATAGTGGCTGTATCAATATACATTCCCACAAACAGTGCAAGAGGGTTCCCTTTTCTCCAAACCCTCTCCAGCATTTATTGTTTGTAGATTTTTTTTTTTTTTTTTGCAGTATGCGGGCGTCTCACTGTTGTGGCCTCTCCCATTGTGGAGCACAGGCTCCGGATGCGCAGGCTCAGCGGCCATGGCTCACAGGCCCAGCCGCTCCGCAACATGTGGGATCTTCCTGGACTGGGGCATGAACCCGTGTCCCCTGCATCGGCAGGTGGACTCTCAACCACTGCGCCACCAGGGAAGCCCTTGTTTGTAGATTTTTTGATGATGGCCATTCTGACTGGTGTGAGATGATATCTCATTGTACTTTTGATTTGCATTTCTCTAATGGTTAATGATTTGAGCATACTTTCTTGTGTTTGTTGGCAATCTGTATATCTTTTTTGGAAAAATGTCTATTTAGGTCTTCTGCCCATTTTTGGATTGGGTTGTTTGTTTTTTTGATATTGAGCTTCATGTGCTGCCTGTAAATTTGGAGATGAATCCTTTGTCAGTTGCTTCATTTGCAAATATTTTCTCCCATTCTGAGGGTTGTCTTTTCGTCTTGTTTATGGTTTCCTCTGCTGTGCAAAAGCTTTGAAGTTTCATTAGGTCCCATTTGTTTATTTTTGTTTTTATTTCCATTTCTCTAGGAGGTGGGTCAAAAAGGATCTTGCTGTGATTTATGTCACAGAGTGTTCTGCCTCTGTTTTCCTCTAAGAGTTTGATAGTATCTGGCCTTATATTTAGGACTTTAATCCAATTTTGAGTTTATTTTTGTGTATGGTGTTAGGGAGTGTTCTAATTTCATTCTTTTACATGTAGCTGTCCAGTTTTCCCAGCACCACGTATTGAAGGCACTGTCTTTTCTCCATTGTATATTTTTGCCTTCTTTGTCAAAAATAAGGTGACATATATGTATGGGTTTATCTCTGGGCTTTCTATCCTGTTCCATTGATCTATATTTCTGTTTTTGTGCCAGTACCATACTGTCTTGATTACTGTAGCTTTGTAGTATAGTCTGAAGTCTGGGAGCCTGATTCCTCCAGCTCCATTTTTCTTTCTCAAGGTTGCTCTGGCTATTTGGGGTCTTTTGTGTTTCCATACAAATTGTGAAATTTTTTGGTTCTTGCTCTGTGAAAAATGCCATTGGTAGTTTGATAGGGATTGCACTGAATCTGTAGATTGCTTTGGGTAGTATAGCCTTTTTCACAATGTTGATTCTTCCAATCCAAGAACATGGTATATTTCTCCATCTGTTTGTATCATCTTTGATTTATTTCATCAGTGTCTTATAGTTTTCTGCATATAGGTCTTTTGTCTCCTTAAGTAGGTTTATTCCTAGGTATTTTATTCTTTTTGTTGCAATGGTAAATGGGAATGTTTCCTTAATTTCTCTTTCAGATTGTTCATCATTTGTATATAGGAATGCAAGAGATTTCTGTGCATTAATTTTGTATCCTGCTACTTTACCCAATTCATTGATTAGCTCTAGTAGTTTTTGGATAGAATGTTTAAACAAGGTGAGCAGAATGTGCCAGTTACAGGATAGAAGATGGGTCAAAGTCAAGGGTGAGATTCAGTGTGGTGGTGTCATTAAGACCATTTATACATGTTCTGATTTTCCTCCTCCTTCCAAACACACAAAAGGATCACACTTCTCCATTCTGCCCTAGATGTAAGCATGGCCATGTGACTTGCTTTGGTCACTGAAACGTGAGAAGAAATGGCATGCGTTACCCCTGGGTGGAGGACTTAAGAGCCAGTGTTCAATTGCCTTACCACATTCATGTCCCCTGCAGGCATCACAGAAGCTTTGTTGAGATAGATCCTCCGTGTACCTTGGTTCCTTACAGATTATCATGACAGCTCCCTTTACAATTTGCACTGAGCTTTTAGTGTGAGATTCTGGTAAACCTGGGTTGAGTAAAACACTGAAATGTTGCTGTATTTTTAAATTCTGGCATAGCCTACTCTATCCTGACTATTGCAGTGTGTTCCTGGAACTGAAACTGTTTGTGGAAGACTTTTCCTGTGTACTGGTGTAGATCCAAGGAGTCTGAAATCTACTGGCACTCAATTACGACAAAAAGCAAGATGTGGTAAGTGATTTGAGAGAAGTAAAAAGTGCTAGGGGGGGCTTCCCTGGTGGCGCAGTGGTTGAGAGTCCGCCTGCCAATGCAGGGGACACGGGCTCGTGCCCCGGTCCGGGAGGATCCCATATGCCGCGGAGCGGCTGGGCCCGTGAGCCATGGCCGCTGAGCCTGCGCGTCCGGAGCCTGTGCTCCGCAACGGGAGAGGCCACAACAGTGAGAGGCCCACATACCACAAAACAAAAACAAAAACAAACAACAACAACAAAAAAGTGTTAGGGGACCACAGAAGGGAGAGAGCCTATCCTCGGGACTATCAGGAAAGGTTTCATTAAAGAGCTGTCATTTGAGTTGAGCTATAAAGAACAATTAGGGTTTTGTCAGGCAGTTATACGCAACAAGATGGAAGAGTAGTAAGAAGAGAATAAGACACAGTATGGAGACTAAAACACATAAGTTAAAATTATGCAGATTGGCAGTAAGACAAGAAAATCAAGGTCAGTCAGTGGGGACCCTTATATGCCATACTAAGGGGTTAGAACTCTGAGGTAGAGTGGGCAGAGCAATTGATGTAGGGTTGGAAGACATGGTTTCTAGTACTCCTTCTACCAATTACTAGTTGGGGGGTGGGTGGGGGAAGGAAGGAAGTCTCTCTCCACAGGGGCTACTGATTGGGCCTGTATCGAAAAAGTGTTCTCAGGCTGGCACAATCCTGGTCAGATTCCTCATTCTGTTCCCGAAGACAGCAAGTAAAGACCCTAAAAATGTTAATAGGATAAGGCGGTGGCTGGATTTCAGGGAAACTTATGATAAAGCTTATTCTAGGTTTATTAGTTCAGTTTTAAAGGTGATGAAACTGAGGCCCAGAGCATTTACATGAATCATTTTGCTAGCTCAAGGCCTGTGCTAGAACGGAAGTTTCCCAGCCACACTACACTACCTCCGGAATGAGAGAATCCTAAGCTGGGATCCTGTTCTTCAAGTGTTCCCTAAGGGATAGAGGAAGTCCGAGGGCAGAAGTGAGATCTGGGGTGGTTGGAGGAGCAGCTCCAAAAGAGCAAAGGAATTTCCATCGTACACCTGACCTTGGTTCATGGAGGTGGGAATCAGGTTATAGATAAAGACCTGAAGTGGTTGCCAGAGGGTGGGGGGTGGGAGCAACAGGAGAGGTTGGTAAAAGAGTACAAACTTTCAGCCATAGGATGAATAAGGTCTGAGAATCTAATGTATAACATGGTGATTATAGTTGATAACACTGTATCATATAATTGAAATTTGCTAAGAAAGTAGAACCTAAATGTTCTCATCAAACAAAAGGAAAGAAAGAAAAAGATAAATATGTGAAATGGTAGATGTATGTGTTAATTAACTGGATGGGGGAACCCTTTCACAATGTATATGTATGTCAAATCATCATGATGTACACTTTAAGTATCTTACAATTTTATTTGGCAATTATACATCAATAAAGCTGAAAAAAAAAAAAGACCTGAAATTCCCATAGATGTGGTTGTCCTTGATGCCACGCTTATGCTTCCAGTAGTATACATTTAAGGGCTTCTAATGCTTGACTCTTTCAAAAATCTATTTATAGTTATCCCAATCCCTGATTATAGTTACTGTCAATACAGTAGTTACTGTCAATACAGTATTAT
Organism: Leucopleurus acutus; assembly: GCF_964270905.1. NCBI lineage: Eukaryota > Metazoa > Chordata > Mammalia > Artiodactyla > Delphinidae > Leucopleurus > Leucopleurus acutus. The sequence continues at coordinate 114,284,383 of NC_139143.1, read as the reverse complement.
TGTAGGAGTAATAAGTTTTAAAAATTTTGTTAGTGACTCTCTACTTCAGAGGCTGTGAGGTATAGAGCATGGAATCAGAAGTCAGCTTGCTTGGCTAGTCTGGTTCCCAAATCTGCCAACTTTGTGCAAAACTCAACCCCTTTTGCAATTTTCTCACCCAACCCCTTGAAAAGGATGGAGAAATATTGTCAAATCTTTGTAAATACAACATATCACTTTTGCTGCTATCAATTTTAAGAAGTAGCTTTCCAAGTTCAACTAAGAAGGAAGAGACTGCTGTGTGGGGCATCGGCACTGCCTGTTCAGGATGATGGGCTGTGCTAGACTACTTTACTTTTCTTGGGGAGTCTGTCTTTCTTAGGGTGAAGACCAGGATGTATCCTTTGTATCTGGACCTTAAGCTTACTTTTACTAGTGGACCTAGTTTACATATTTTACTAGTGGACCTTGTTTACATATTTTTCTCTCTCACTTATCTGGGAACTCATTGAGAAGTAAGGCTTACTAATCTTTGAGTCTTCAGATGGTGAGGTAAAGTGGAATTGCATCGTATGTGTCATACCTATGCAGATGCATCTCACTATACGTACTTGGGGTGGTGAGGGAGAGAAAGGAGACAGGGAGAGGAGGAGGGAGAGAGTAAAAAGAGACCAGGGGAGAGAGAGACAGAGACAGGAGACAGAGAGAGAGAGAGAGAGAGGGAGAGAGGGAAAGAGAGAGACTGAGAAAGAGAAGGAGGCAGATTTCACCAAGGAAAGTAGGTGATACCACCTACCATTGCATTTAATTAATCTATGGTCCTGAATAAGCAGTATTTGGGAGCCTCACATCTTCTAGCTTTCATTCTCTCGCGCAGTCCAGTGTCCCTGTGCTTCTTGTAGAGTGAGCATATTGCTGTGCTGAGTGTGATTCTCGTGTTTAAAGGTACATATTTTTCCTGCAATATGGCTGCTAAACTCAGCCAACTACTTCATCTCTGCTCAATTGAAATAGTTGCAATCTGTTCCAGTGCTGGAAGAAAAACTTGTTCTGTTGGAATTACTGAAAGGTGGGGTGTCAGTCTCCAAAGTAAACCCTTCCTGAGAGATTTTCAAGGGTAATTTTGATTATGCCATGTGTCTCACCTCTGCCTTCAAATATGGACTGTCAAGTCTCCCTCACACCTTGGCAATATCTTGGGCATATCCCATAGCTTTTCCACTCACCTTTGGACTTAGAGTTCTCTCATTTTTAAGACATGAAAATGGCCAGTCCAGTTCAAACCACAGCTTCATTCTCCCATCCATTTTCAAAGTTCTCTGTTTAGGTACTTCCCAAAAAGCTTCAGCCCCACTCAGTAATCTGTAGATCCAGCAGGGGAAGATGTGTGGTATTTTGTTCTTTCACTATTGCTCTGCCTTATTCAACTACTCTTCTCACCACTATTTTTTAAATTAAAAAATTTTTTTACATCTTTATTGGAGTATAATTGCTTTACAATGGTGTGTTAGTTTCTGCTTTATAACAAAGTGAATCAGTTATACATATACATATGTTCCCATATCTCTTCCCTCTTGTGTCTCCCTCCCTCCCACCCACCCTATCCCACCCCTCCAGGCGGTCACAAAGCACCGAGCTGATCTCCCTGTGTTATGCGGCTGCTTCCCACTAGCTATCTACCTTACGTTTGGTAGTGTATATATGTCCATGCCTCTCTCTCGCCCTGTCACAGCTTACCCTTCCCCCTCCCCATATCCTCAAGTCCATTCTCTAGTAGGTCTGTGTCTTTATTCCTGTCTTACCCCTAGGTTCTTCATGACATTTTTTTTTCTTAGATTCCATATATATGTGTTAGCATACGGTATTTGTCTTTCTCTTTCTGACTTACTTCACTCTGTATGACAGACTCTAGGCCCATGCACCTCACTACAAATAACTCAATTTCTTTTGTTTTTATGGCTGAGTAATATTCCATTGTATATATGTGCCACATCTTCTTTATCCATTCATCCGATGATGGACGCTTAGGTTGTTTCCATCTCCTGGCTATTGTAAATAGAGCTGAAATGAATATTTTGGTACATGACTCTATTTTTTTTTAACATCTTTATTGGGGTATAATTGCTTTACAATGATGTGATAGTTTCTGCTTTATAACAAAGTGAATTTGTTATACATATACATATGTTCCCATATGGCTTCCCTCTTGCGTCTCCCTCCCTCACACCCTCCCTATCCCACCCCCCCCCAAAGGCAGTCATATAGCACCGAGCCGATATCCCTGTGCCATGTGGCTGCTTCCCACTAGCTATCTACCTTACGTTTGTTAGTGTATATATGTCCGTGCCTCTCTCTCGCCCTGTCACAGCTCACCCTTCCCCCTCCCCATATCCGCAAGTCCATTCTCCAGTAGGTCTGTGTCTTTATTCCTGTCTTACCCCTAGGTTCTTCATGACATTTTTTTTCTTAAATTCCATATATATGTGTTAGCATACGGTATTTGTCTTTCTCTTTCTGACTTACTTCACTCTGTATGACAGACTCTAGGTCTATCCACCTCATTACAAATAGCTCAATTTCGTTTCTTTTTATGGTTGAGTAATATTCCATTGTATATATGTGCCACATCTTCTTTATCCATTCATCCGATGATGGGCACTTAGGTTGTTTCCATCTCCAGGCTATTGTAAATAGAGCTGCAATGAACATTCTGGTACATGACTCTTTTTGAATTATGGTTTTCTCAGGGTATATGCCCAGCAGTGGGATTGCTGGGTCATATGGTAGTTCTATTTGTAGTTTTTTAAGGAACCTCCATACTGTTCTCCATAGTGGATGAACCAATTCACATTCCCACGAGCAGTGCAAGAGTGTTCCCTTTTCTCCACACCCTCTCCAGCATTTATTGTTTGTAGATTTTTTGATGATGGTCATTCTGACTGGTGTGAGATGATATCTCATTGTAGTTTTGATTTGCATTTCTCTAATGATTAATGATGTTGAGCATTCTTTCATGTGTTTGTTGGCAATCTGTATATCTTCTTTGGAGAAATGTCTATTTAGGGCTTCTGCCCATTTTTGGATTGGGTTGTTTGTTTTTTTTGTTATTGAGCTGCATGAGCTGCTTATAAATTTTGGAAATTAATCCTTTGGCAGTTGCTTCATTTGCAAATATTTTCTCCCATTCTGAGGCTTGTCTTTTTGTCTTGTTTATGGTTTCCTTTGCTGTGCAAAAGCTTTGAAGTTTCATTAGGTCCCATTTGTTTATTTTTGTTTTTATTTCCATTACTCTAGGAGGTGGGTCAGAAAGGATCTTGCTGTGATTTATGTCGTAGAGTGTTCTGCCTATGTTTTCCTCTAAGAGTTTTATAGTTTCTGCCCTTACATTTAGGTCTTTAATCCATTTTGAGCTTATTTTTGTGTATGGTGTTAGTGAGTGATCTAATCTCATACTTTTACATGTACCTGTCCAGTTTTCCCAGCACCACTTATCGAAGAGGCTGTCCTTTCTCCACTGTACATTACTGCCACCTTTATCAAAGATAAGGTGTCCATATGTGCATGGGTTTATCTCTGGGCTTTCTATCCTGTTCCATTGATCTATCTTTCTGTTTTTGTGCTAGTACCATACCGTCTTGATAACTGTAGCTTTGTAGTATAGTCTGAAGTCAGGGAGCCTGATTCCTCCAGTTCCTTCTTTCGTTCTCAAGATTGCTTTGGCTATTCGGGGTCTTTTGTGTTTCCATACAAATTGTGGAATTTTTTGTTCTAGTTCTGTGAAAAATGCCAGTGGTAGTTTGATAGGGATTGCGTTGAATCTATAGATTGCTTTGGGTAGTAGAGTCATTTTCACAATGTTGATTCTTCCAATACAAGAACATGGTATATCTCTCCATCTATTTGTATCATCTTTAATTTCTTTCATCATTGTCTTATAATTTTCTGCATACAGGTCTTTTGTCTCCTTAGGTAGGTTTATTCCTAGATATTTTATTCTTTTTGTTGCAATGGTAAGTGGGAGTGTTTTCTTGATTTTACTTTCAGATTTTTCATCATTAGTGTATAGGAATGCAAGAGATTTCTGTGCATTAATTTTGTATCCTGCTACTTTACCAAATTCATTGATTAGCTCTAGTAGTTTTCTGGTAGCATCTTTAGGATTCTCCATGTATAGTATCATGTCATCTGCAAACAGTGACAGCTTTACCTCTTCTTTTCCGATTTGGATTCCTTTTATTTCTTTTTCTTCTCTGATTGCTGTGGCTAAAACTTCCAAAACTGTTGAATGAGAGTGGTGAGAGTGGGCAACCTTGTCTTGTTCCTGATCTTAGTGGAAATGCTTTCAGTTTTTCACCATTGAGGACAATGTTGGCTGTGGGTTTGTCATATATAGCCTTTATCATGTTGAGGAAAGTTCCCTCTATGCCTACTTTCTGCAGGGTTTTTTTTCATAAATGAGTGTTGAATTTTGTCGAAAGCTTTCCCTGCATCTATTGAGATGACCATATGGTTTTTCTCCTTCAATTTTTCAATATGGTGTATCACATTGATTGATTTGCATATATTGAATCCTTGCATTCCTGGAATAAACCCCACTTGATCATGGTGTATGATTCTCTTAATGTGCTGTTGGATTCTGTTTGCTAGTATTTTGTTGAGGATTTTTGCATCTATGTTCATCAGTGATATTGGCCTGTAGTTTTCTTTCTTTGTGACATCTTTGTCTGGTTTTGGTATCAAGGTGATGGTGGCCTCGTAGAATGAGTTTGGGAGTGTTCCTCCCTCTGCTATATTTTGGAAGAGTTTGAGAAGGATAGGTGTTAGCTCTTCTCTAAATGTTTGATAGATTTCGCCTGTGAAGCCATCTGGTCCTGGACTTTTGTTTGTTGGAAGATTTTTAATCACAGTTTCAATTTCAGTGCTTGTGATTGGTCTGTTCATATTTTCTATTTCTTCCTGATTCAGTCTTGGCAGGTTGTGCATTTCTAAGAATTTGTCCATTCCTTCCAGGTTGTCCATTTTATTGGCATAGAGTTGCTTGTAGTAATCTCTCATGATCTTTTGTATTTCTGCAGTGTCAGTTGTTACTTCTCCTTTTTCATTTCTAATTCTATTGATTTGAGTCTTCTCCCTTTTTTTCTTGATGAGTCTAGCTAAGGGTTTATCAATTTTGTTTATCTTCTCAAAGAACCAGCTTTTAGTTTTATTGTTTTTTAGTTTTATTGTTTTATTGTCTTTGCTATTGTTTCCTTCATTTCTTTTTCATTTATTTCTGATCTGATCTTTATGATTTCTTTCCTTCTGCTACCTTTGGGGTTTTTTTGTTCTTCTTTCTCTAATTGCTGTAGGTGCAAGGTTAGGTTGTTTATTCGAGATGTTTCCTGTTTCTTAAGGTAGGATTATGTTGTTATAAACTTCCCTCTTAGAACTGCTTTTGCTGCATCCCATAGGTTTTGGGTCATCATGTATCATTGTCATTTGTTTTTAGGTATTTTTTGATTTCCTCTTTGATTTCTTCAGTGATCACTTCGTAATTAAGTAGTTTATTGTTTACCCTCCATGTGTTTGTATTTTTTACAGATCTTTTCCTGTAATTGATATCTAGTCTCATAGCGTTGTGGCCGGAAAAGATACTTGATACGATTTCAATTTTCTTAAATTTACCAAGGCTTGATTTGTGACACAAGATATGATCTATCCTGGAGAATGTTCCATGAGCACTTGAGAAAAATGTGTATTCTGTTGTTTTTGGATGGAATGTCCTATAAATATCAATTAAATGCATCTTGTTTAATGTATCATTTAAAGCTTGTGTTTCCTTATTTATTTTAATTTTGGATGATCTGTCCATTGGTGAAAGTGGGGTGTTAAAGTCCCCTACCATTTCTGTGTTACTGTCGATTTCCCCTTTTATGGCTGTTAGTATTTGCCTTATGTATTGAGGTGCTCTTATGTTGGGTGCATAAATATTTACAATTGTCATATCTTCTTCTTGGATCGATCCCTTGATCATTATGTAGTCTCACCCCTTTATGCTCCTAGTTCCTCCTGTGCTAGGGCAAGAAGGGTGAGATGAGAGTTAAAAGGGCAATGCTGTACTTGATGAGTGTGGATGAAATCTGGCTGTGATACCTTCCATGTGGCAGAAAACTTAAAGTTGGCTCTCTCATTCCAGGAAATTTTGTGGGTGTTTTAGAGATCCCTTTGGGGATCTTTGGCATTGCACTGACCCTCAGTGTTGGAGATCTGTTCTCTAGCTGAGCTCTTACAACTGTTCCCTCAGCTCCTGCTTAGGATGGTAGACTGCCAACCTCATTCTGCTGGTGTTGTCTTGCCCTGACAGGTAGCTTCCTTCAGTGGAGACCTTTCAAGATTGTAGCTAGTGAGATGAACTCTTAGTTTAACAAAGACTTGACATCCTTGCCGCACCAAATTCTGGAAGGATAAACCACTTGTACCGTAGACACTGTGGTCTACACAAGTTTTTATCTTCATCCCAGGGACATTGTCAGCATCTCCCAAGAACTGCCCAGGCTCAGCTCTGGTCCAGGGTCACTGGACAGGTGCAGCTCAGCATCTCTTTTGGAGGCTATTGTGTCAGTTGTCCCTTCAGGAAGACTACCCATCTCTAACGAGAGACTTCCTTGAAGCTCCTTTCTCACTTGGCTTAGGAGGGGTCACCTATGAGGAGAGTTGGGGAAATGCCACAGTACTGCTGACTCAACTGGCAGCTTTTTACTTCAATGACTCTCTCAATCTTCATCTCTAATGTCTTGAGTTCTCTTATAAACCCGAATTTGGGTCACAGCACTAGTTTTTCTATCTTGTAGCAAGTCTTTCAAGGATTTATAAGTTTTTAAATCAAATGTATGGATGTTATTTTCTGCTTTGGGCTTCAGTTTAAATTTCAAGATAATTGGAAAGTCCCTTTCAGTAGTTTGATAGAGTAATGTGAGATTTTTTTGCCTTGCATACTAATTTTAAGAGCCAAATTCCCACTTACATGGTTTCAACATATACATAAGTGCTCAATACATATTTTTGAATTGAACTATACCCATTTCCACGCCTGTGGTCAAGCCAAGAGAAATCATGTGTCCTCTAGAGAATCCTCCTTCACTGGTCTAAGATCAGCTCTTAAAGGGGGAACAACTCCTTCTGCTAGTTTTCAGAAAGAGGCCTGCAAGCATAACACTGATCCTAAGGTCTGTCAAAGCACAAAAAGGGAAAAATATCCATAATCTCTACCAGTAAATTAAAAGTCCTCTCCTAAATAAAATATGGCAAATGGAATCCAGCACGATAGCAAAAAGATATGATTAAATTGATTCAATTCAGGAATGCAAGGATAATTATTAGGAAATATGTTAATACAATCTGTCATATAAATAGATCAAAAGAGGAAAACACTTCAATAGATAGTGAAAAGACATTTGAAAAATTAAATATCTTTGCTCGAATTGAACTTTTTATGGTAGAAATAGATGAATTCTCCCTTAACATGATAAAAATACATTTTAGTTCAAAATCCAGCATCATTCTTCATAATACAATGCTAGAAGCATTCTTATTGAAGTCAGGAACAGGACAACTTTCCAGCAATCATCATTATTGCTTAATATTATTTTTAAAGTATTAGCCAATGCAATTAGAAAAGAAAAAGAATTACTGTATAAGTATTAGAATGGATTTTAAAGATCATTATTTTCACTTGTTACAAATTATAAATCTGGGAAATTCAAGATAATAAACTGGAGGAAAATCTTTAGAGACAGTAAGAGAATCCAGTAGGTAGCTGGATATGTAATTAAAACACAAAAATCAATAGCTAACACAGAAACAATTAGAATTAGTAAATATCATGGGATGAAACATCCCATTTACCAAAGCTATGGATATGATTAATTACTTAGAAATAAATTCAACAAAAAAGGTGCAGGAAATATATGAAAAAACTGTTTCCTCAAGTGAAAACATAATAGTTTTTATAAATGATAATAATTATTATCTTTTAACTTTCTGCCCCTGAGGTACAAAATCACAATTCAATGAAACAAACTTTGCCAGGGGACATAAAAGAAGACTAATGATTGGAAAAATGCATTTTGTTATTGCATAGGGAGACTGGATGTTGTAAACATGACAATTATCCCTAAATTAATCTAAATATTCAAATAATTCAATAAAAACACCAAATGTTTTTGTGATCTGGACAAAATGATACTACAATTCATTTGGAAAAATAAACCTGGCAAAATTCTAGGGATTAAAAAGGAAGGACAAGCCTTATGAGATGATAAACTTTATTACAAATCTATAACACTTAAAGCAAAATAGGTACTCCAGAAATAGAGTTAAACCAATATGGAAGTTGATTATTGATAAAAGAGTTATTTCAGATCAGTGCTGAAAAAATATTTAGCAAAAGGTTTGGTTGGAGACAAATAAGTGGTCATTTGGAAAAAATAATTTTAACCAAATTTCTACTTCATATTTTATATCAAAAAAAGATTAAATAAAGACTTAAATATAAAAATCACACTGTAGGGCTTCCCTGGTGGCTCAGTTGTTGAGAGTCCACCTGCCGATGCAGGGGACACGGGTTCGTGCCCCGGTCTGGGAAGATCTCACATGCCGCGGAGCGGCTGGGCCCGTGAGCCATGGCTGCTGAGCCTGCACGTCTGGAGCCTGTGCTCCGCAACGGAAGAGGCCACAGCAGTGAGAGGCCTGCGTACCACAAAGAAAAAAAATATCACACTGTAAATGCTCTAGAGAACTCATAGTTGAATTTGTTTTTAATCATTTTGAATGAGGAAGAGCATACTATGAAACAAAACCCCAGAAAACATAAAAAAATTGATAAATTTGAAAACATAGATATTTAATATTTTTATACAGAAAAACAGACATAAAAACAATAAACAACAAAACACAAACTGGAAAAGTATTTGTTTATAAAGAGTGCTTTTGAAATATTAAGAAAAAGGCTAAGAGGACGTTAGTAAGTTGTATGTGAAGATGCAAAGAAACATAATTGAGGAACCTCACTCATAATAAAAGGAGCAAAAAGTAAGACAGTGATATACTATTTTAACCTATTAGTTTGCCAAAGGTTAAAAAGTGTGATCATTTCCATTGTTGGCATATATATAGGAATAAAGAGAGCACTCATGCACTGTTGGTAGAAGTGTAAATTGGTGAAATGTTTAGAGATTGCTTTGGCATGATTTGTCAAATTTTAAAATGTGTATATTCTTTAAATGAGAAATTCCACTTCTAGGAAATGTGTGTGTATATATATATATATATATATATATATATATGAGTTGAAACAAATACCTAAATGCTTAATGATTTATGATATGTTCATATTAGTATCCATTAAAAAGTTTGAGACAAATACAGAGATATTGATATGCAAGGATATTTAAGATATTTTATTTTGTGAAAAAAAGCAAACTGGGAAATTATGTCAAGGATGACCTTACTTGTGAGCACAAAAATGGATATCCAGCTAATGTGGGTGGGTATGTGTTTATATTATGTAGGTTTTACCTATAGAGAAAAAAGAAGCTGTAAAAAAATAGTCATCCCTGAGAATAAGACTGAATGGCTGGAAGGAAGAAGGCCTTTAAAAAAATACTTGTGCTCTTCTATACTGTTTAGATATGTTGTTGTTGTTTTATTGATACATGAGCCATATTAACTTTCATAACTTAAAAACAAGTTAGAAAAGTTTCAGAAGTTAGTAAAAGGCCAGAGTCCATAACAGAGGGTATTAGTGCCCTGCCCACAACCCTCTCCCTTTCCATTTCAGTGCACACTGCCTGACCTCAAGATTCCAGCATCTGCACTTTTTCCTGAGGATTCTCTCTGGCCCCTGAAATCCTCTACTTACCCATACAGTAGATGGAAATGTCAAGGAATGAATGCCCCTCAGGAGCAGCCTCAACCAATGACTGACAGGGGAGTTGGTGTATAAATACTCTAGTTCCAACAGTGTCTCAGAGTCTCCCCAGTGGGACTAGGTTCCTGTTATCTAAATGGTTACTGACTTGATAATGCACCTTTTATTCACTGCCTTTGCTTCCCTGACTTATTCCCTTACCAATGTTTTCTTTACCTTCCAAACAAACTACTAGCACTCACATCCTTGTCTTTTGATCAGCTGCTGGAAGAACCAGGACTAGGACAGAGCCTCTCTGCGGTTTCAGGGCAAAGAGAGATGCGCTCAACCGATGAGCTCAATGGTTGAGCACAAATGTCTAGGACAATTTCATGCAGATATTTCCCAAGTGTGAGCATCTATAAACTACTGAGGGTGTTTGGCTTTGTGGAAATCAAGGCATCCTTTATACCTTAGATGAGGAGCTCCTCGAAGTGCTAGGCTGGTGGACTGCAAGAGTGGGCTTCTCCTGAGTCTTCTGGGAAGCTGAGGGAAGCCAAGGGGCTGAAGATCAGCCTTGAAGTATTCAGAGAGCTCACCTGGATGGTTTTTTGGCCTCTCCCATTTCCCTGAGCAAACATGTTTACTTCTTCTGTATGGTTGGAAGTGTGAGTGTGTGTGGTGGGGCAGTTGCAGAATCTAGGACCTTTTACACAGGTTGTGGTGGAGATGTTTGTCCCAGGTCCTCAATTTCCCAATCACAATTCCATTTACCCACACTTGTGTTCCACCAGGATTTACAGAACTGTCAGCTTATAATTGGACTGAAGGGCTGAGTTCAGTTAGGGAAACAGAATTTTATTTGCTTCTTGTATTTCAACAGTTGAGCATTTTACAGCTGGGTTGGTGAAAAGGTTTTTATGCTATTGGTGTCATGAAACATTTTATAGGGAAAGATAATTGAGTTTTTATTTTTACTAGAAAATAATGCTATCAGCTTGGCTTTGGGAACCAAAACAAGGAAGAGCTCAATTAATGACCAGAATTCAGGGAGGCCCAGTAATTATGAAAACTGCCTAAAGACCAAGGCAGGAAAACAGCAAGACGAGAGAAAGCAGAAACTAATTTTGATTCTTCTGTAAAATTCTGACGGGAACAATGAAACAGTCAAGGACATTATAAATCCATTCATTTATTTCAAAATTTGCAAAACAAATCCCTTCTTACACATAGTATTTGTACAACATGAAATTATTATTCAATAAGTTGACATTTTAAACCTATTACTGCCTAAACCCATCTATTACTGAGCTATTCAGAGCACTAAGTTAACATTTACCAGAACATTCATCCTCACATCATGCGGAGATCAAGCTGAAATCCTTTATTTCATATTCAGATCTTGCCAGGTCAGGATTGAAATCGGCTACCTTTCTGATACTTTACTGAAAAGCTACTGCGAAATCCACAAAAGAATTATTATCAGGTTACTGCAGTTATTCAGCTAGATGTTGACTTTGATATGTCAAATCTCTGATCTTTAATAGAAAATTGATGGTCGTGCCCTGAGGGTCAGTCATATGCATGACCAGGATAGGCCAAGGTTTGCATTAAATTATAGCCAGTCTTGTGGTCTCATTCCCGGGCAGCTTAAGTCAAACAAAGCAAATGGATCCCTTGCTAGTGGGGTCTCTTCATTGTCTTGTGTTGGCATATGGATTTAATTCTGTAATGGGGGACTGCTGGGCACAATCGGCCTTATTGATTTTCTGGAGAGAGTTTTTTCTTAGAGTACCCGGAAGTGCAATAAAAGAAAAGCAACCGGTGCAATTTTTCTTTTTCTCCACCTTGGATGGTTGTGCTAGCAGCTGATTGATTCTGCCACTAGAAATCATATGAAGATATTAAATTATATCATCAATCAATTTGTTTTTAGAGGACTGGCTTTCTCTGTGTTGCAGGCTAGAGAAAAGGAAACAGTAATTCCCTTATGTCTCAATTGTGGGGCACATTATTTGGCCATAATGCTCCCTAGATTTGAGCTCTGCTAAAATGAACTCTTGACGTAATGGTAATGGCTACCATGTTCCCATGTCCAGTATGGGAGATGGGAAGGTGAGGGGAAATTGGAGAGGAAGATCATGATACAAGGTTTGTGGTTCTCACAGAGATTCCAGTGTCATCAGAGTTGTTCAGCCCTTCTGGCATGAATCATAGACTATGGAGCTAGAACGGATCACCATGCCTGCCCCAGCCCCCAACCCACTGATGCAGATGAAGACACTGAGACCCAGAGCGATGGAGGGATGTGTACAGAGGGTCAGAGAGAATGAGTGCCCTACCTCCAGTCTAGCAGATTACTAAGCAATATTTTGAAAGAGAAATAAAAGAAATGGCAGTAAAGATCATTTTCTTGATACTATCATTCTACACTTCAGTTTTCTCATCTGTAATGACCTCCCTCATAGGGTTGTTGTGAGGAATACACAAGAGGGCCTGGTGGTGTTGGGTGGCTTCTCCTGGGACACAGCTTACTGGGGATGGGCCCCTGGCTCAGGTGGGCTGTGGCCACCATAGGATGGAATTGGGTTCTGAGTCTCATCTCCTTTCTGCCTCCTCAGAAGCAGTGATTACGTCGTACTGAATTGAAATATGTGGAGGAAAGGGTATAGCACTGTACATGTTGTTTTGACTGGTTTATCACTTTCCAGGTTCAAAAAGGCAAGACCCATTTTAGTTTCCCGGTGTTTGGTTGATCAAACCCACTTGCAGTTCCATTGCTGGCATCTAAGTGAAGAGGGGCTTTCCTCTATAGAGAACACTTATATGAGGTGGGAACAGAGCACATTGTCAGACCAGGGGAGGCCAGCATGTCACAGCACATTTTATTCATACCACAACAGAGACGAGTGTGGAAACAACCCCTCAATAGCGTACGTCATCATAAAGTCCTCCACTTAAATTATGTTGATGACTATATATTTCTAAAATCCCCTTCTAAGGTCACCATGTATGAAAATGTTTTGGAGAGCAATACTAATGATAGCAATCGTATTAATAACGGGAGTTACGTTTTTGGGAACGTTCTAATGTATGCCAAACATTGTGCTAGATATTTACGTGGATTTTATCACTCCAAAGAGGGAGCTCTTTTTAATATTCCTATTCTGCAGATGGGGAAAATAAAGCTTAGGAGAGTGAAGTAAGTTTCCCAGAGTCCTGAGGTAAGTAGCCAAGTTGCCTTCAATTCCAGATGTGTCTGATTCTGATTCTGAAGCATCGGCTCTCAGCAACTATGCCTTGGCCTTGCTGTTTGTTGGCACAGGATGTAAGAGGGAAAAAGCACAACTTTTTGCTTTCTGTATGCAGCAATTTTCTGAAAGTTTAAATGGAGGCACAGAAAATAAATTGAAATCTATCCTGTCATTTCTTAGTGTCTTACATTCATTCAACACACATTTGTTAAGACTTTGGTGCACGCAGAAAGCTATGCCAGGGGCTAGGGAGACGAAGATGGCGAAATCTTGGTTCTTGTCTAATTAGTACAATCAAAGTGCAGGCTTGGTTAACATGGCATGATAGGGCTGTGAACAGGGTGAAAAAAAAAGCTAGTATTTTGCCAAAGAAGAGGATGTGAAGAAACGGGCTTGGGTTTTGAAGGGGACACTTTTTTCCCCCTTTCCTTTCCTGGTCCTTATGTTCTTTAAGACAAATATTCAGGTTTTACCTCTGGGGAAAGAAAACACTGTGAGGGTCTTAAAAAATGTACTTTAAGGAGGTTCTTCTTCCACGTTTGCAGGGGTGAGCACTGGAAATGACATTCATCTGACTCAAAATAAATACTCATTAAATAATTTCAAAACAAGCCATGGGCAGGCTCTTTTAAATCCAGGGTCAACTGAAGCCACCCAAATTTGCAGCTGGCATTATCCCCTCCCCATCAAAACATGAGTGTGTTTTAATGAAAGAGGAACACTAAATGTTTTCCCTGCATTTTAAGGCATCGAACTCTCATAGAGCAAGTTCTGCCTCGCAGCCAGAGAGCTGGCCCCTTTCTCACCCTGCCCCTTTCATCTCCCTTTGTTCCGTGTCTATGCTGAGGCTGAGATTTTCCCCACCTCTCTCTGTCTTACTGTGGCTCTGAAAGATGATTGCCTTCTGGTGAAGCCCTTTCCCCTTCTTCTGTACCCAAGCTCCGTGTTCAATGAACATCAAAAAGCCTTATCATACCCTGATGGTTTAAATCTTTAAACAGAGCGTAACAGCCGGAGTACATCCAGACCGCTCACATCCTAGAGCCTTGTCACTATGTGTTCCTGCAACAATTACCAGGAGAGGGAGGCTGCGGAGTGAATCAAGTAGTGAGTGTTATCTCCCCGGACTCCATGCTGATGCTCTGATCAGGACTTCAGCAAAATTCTGTTTGAAATGAGAATAGACTAATTTTCATCCGACGCTTCTCAGAGGAATCCCATGTGGTCCAACACGCCAAGGGTCATCATTAGAAAACCGCCTTCAAAAGAGCTGAGGCTTCTTGTGGCAAAGTTCTCTCCCTTTGTTAAATTTATAAACATTTATGTAAAAATGTATACATTAATTGTTCAGGCTCTTCCCAGCCTGGAAAGCTATGCCCAGGAATGTACTTGGGGGAAATAAACTCATAAAAATACCCCAAGTCAGGATGAAAATGGCCTTGTTTTGACTGAAAATTCAGAAGAATTCAGTGATCAAAGGCGATTCTTACTCCCAGCTGTTCAAAGGGACTTATATTAAAAAAAAATCAGATGTGACCAAGAATAGAAAAGAACTCATTAAGAGCTTAATGAGACGGTGACAGGTGAAATCATCAGTTGCTTAAACACTGTACAGTTTTTTTTTTTTTCCTTCTGTAGGCGCCACTCATTTGTTTTCCTGGATTCAATTTAGATTTCCTATACATTGTTATAAAATGCAGAAAAGTTCATCAAAGGGGGAATATTTTTCAGTCCCGAGTCACTGGGCATCTAGGTAATTAAGACATCCTCTTCCCCACTTGCCCCTCACCTCCATGGAAGGTGCTTGCAAGCATATCCAGGGAAACAAATAACTGACTTGCTCTCCTCTCCCCACCTTGCAGGTTTCCTTGGGAGAGAGAACCCATGAGTGAACCAGTACACCAGGAAAGGCATGATCTGGGGAAGTTTAACAGTAATCCTCATAACCCAAAAGCGAAGGTAAGTTGTTGTCCTTAGAGACATAAAAATAAGGGACCCTAGAGAGAGGGAGGGCTGTGCACCTTTTTATAGCTTTTATTCTGCTGCTCTGGTGTTCAGAAAATACTAAAACCAAGCAAAAGAAATTTCTTTTCTTTTTTTTTTTTTTCTTCTACTTCTCCTAAGCAGCTTAAATCCCCTTTGACTTTCCCCAGGCAAGACTGGAATCTCTTGCACGTTTCCAGGCTCTGACCTTCCTGACTTTGGTCTCCCAACACTAGTAGCCAGTTTTTTTATTCTTTAAATGCTAGAGGAGTCATGAAAAATTCAGACACTGGGTTTCCCTGAGACCAATCTGGTGGCTTTTTCTTTGTGCTAACTGCTGCTTTCTATGCATCATTCAAAAGGTACATACCAAGTTGTCAGCCCCTGAACTGCTACTTGGTGTTAGACATGAATATTTGTAGCTTAGCGAGGGACTAAATTGAAAAAAAATTAATATTTGACAAGCCCAAAGAAAGGCATAACAGGTCCAGAAGTATCCATCTGAAAGGTTTTTTATTTGTAAAAAGTCAAAACTTTTTGTCCAACTGGGGTGATTCTGAGCCACAAAAGGTTTGCTTTGAAAAGGCACTGATTACTAGACATCGTCCAGAAACATCGATTATGATTACAGCATCGCAAATACAGCGGCCAAGTTTTTTTTTTTTTTTTTATGTGGATGCAGGGGGAATATTCATTTTATGCCTGTGCCACTAATCTTATATGACCAGGAAGCCAAGAGGGATGATATAAGACTGATGCTAGTTGCACATCAACTATACCTACAATGGCAAAATTGCCTTTTCCCACATTTCTTAATTAGAATGAGAATCAGCTTAGAACTAATAGAATCTCTTATTAGTCACAAAAAGAATGGCTGCCGCTCCAGTTCAAGTGGCATATCTGCATAACTTATAGCCTTAAGAGCTTATAGTCCCTGGTACTCTTGGCTGACTGCCTTTAACTCTCTCATATTAATGAGTTGTTCTAAATTTAGTCTGCTGTGACAAACTAATATTAATACAGTATTTTATGGCCCAGAGCATTGTTAATACATAGGAATGAAACCCAGAGTCAAAGGGAGGGGGCAAGGGAGTGAGATTACTTTGTGTGATTGTCAAGATATAAGATAGTCCAAGTATGTAGATATTAAGACTTAAATATAATATACTGCTTATGGATTTATATTATGTGAAACATTTTCTATTATTTTAAATCCTCATGGTATTAGTTTCCTATTTTCAGGGGTTTATAACTTGGCCATACAAATTGACTCTGGGCTGAAACTTGGAAGGCAGGGTCTTAACCTGGGGGCATCTAATTAATTTATTTATTTTATTTAACCAAATTACAAGTCGGTTTGGCCATTTTTAACCCAGGCAAGTGGCAAGGGGGGAGCACCGGTTTGGGATACAATTTTGTGTACAGAACTCCAGTTTGTTTCACAGAGTGAACACCAAGAAAAGAAAACTATAAACGACGCAGGGGTGAATCATATAAGAAAAGCAAAGCTACAAATGCAGTTAATAAAGATGACGAGGGGATTTCTTTCCTTAAATGCAGATTGTACCTTTTAAGTGTACATCTTGAGTAGCAGCCTACAGACAGGTATTGGTTTGGGTTGGCACCCACGGGTAGAAAGCAGATTTGTAGAATTTGCGGAGGGATTAGATGTGGTTGTGTGTGTGTGTATGTGTCATTTATGTTTGTCTTTTGTAACTAAGTAATAGAAACATTCAGTGTGGGCTCAACCTGGTTCTCTAGCAAGATGCAATGCTTGCTTTTTAATGAATCCATAACTTCAGAAGAAGAAAAGCAAGTGTCACAGTTATCATAGGCAGCTCCAGGCTCCCAGGTGCATCAGTCAGGGGAATCGTGAGGTACATGTAAGTGAGGAACGGTGGCGTGGGAGCCCGTGGCAAAGACTGGTTGTGAAACTCGTTTTTAAATTCCTAAGGGATAGAAACCAGCCTAAATGTGCTGGGTGGCATCATTCTCACTAAAAGCACTAAAAGCTTACTGCAATGCCAGCTCAGTGGGTGACTCTCAAGACGTGTGGGTGTCCATTTGGCAGGCGTTTTTAGAAAGGCTTTTATGTCTCTAAAAAGAAAGGTTGTTGGGGGAAATTGTCATTGTATTTCTAGGACATTACAGTTTATAATTTCTAGAAAAATGTCCCAATGGAAATTGGAACTTTTCCTTTTTGCCTTTTATATATATTCAGTTCTATGACACTGAGGTCAGTTGATAAAATTCTTCTCTTTCCTCTGCTCACTCTGTCAGGTCAATGCTGATTAATTCACAGAGAGGACATTCCCTTTCTGTACCGAGCTTCTCAAGGAGATGCTGGGAAGGGTTTTCTGCCTGGAACTTCACAAAGAAAGAGAAATTTCTTCATAAGGGAAATGGGAACTGACTGGTCTTCAGAGCAGAAGAAAAACTCAAGTGCCCTGATCCAGCAAGAGACCATCAAATGTCGGCCAGGAGACCCTTTGCAGCAGGTGGACCAGGAGACAGGGCTCATAATTTTGGGATCCCCAGTCTGGACGATGACATGTTACTGGGCAGCAATGCATCTGAAGAAATTGAAAATAACAACGAGAATAACAAGGCAAAATAATATAGACATTTCAAAAACAATTGATTCCTCCGTATAAAAAGGTAGTCAAATATAATACCAGATAACAGAAATATCCACTTGAGGTTTCCAGTTTAAGGAGGTAATCATGTCTTTTCTTTTTCTTTCTTTCTTTTTTTTTTTTTTGTAAAATTCTTAACCTCATAATAGCCTTCCTGTTAAAGGGCTAAAATAAAACATAAACCGATAATCAGATGCAAATTAGCAGTAACTATCTGCTAAGGTGAACAACTTCCCCAAGGGTTTCTTATGATAAAACCTCAATCCCTCTTGCTTCATGGTGACCTGTTATATGGCTCATGCCCTGTATGTGCTGGATTTCATCTACTTCAAACATGCAGCTCACGTAGTTCAGATTTAGCAGTTGGTTCTAAATGTTGAAGTTTTTTTGAGCTAAGCAGATGAATTTTTTGCTTTGCCAAAAGAGAAAATAACTTCTGTATTTTATGTTCCACCTGCTGAGTTTCACAATGAAATTGAAAACCAGGTAGGAAAAGAGACTATTGGATTTTTAAGCTTTGTTACAAATTTGAATTTGTACTTCATTTAGCAGCGGTTGACTTAGTATCTTGAATTGGGCATGGTTTTAAGAAATCATATGTTGATTTTTGTGTGGTAGCTTCAGGTGAGATAATTTGCTAGAACTGACAAACTGATTCTATGCTCTGAGGAAGTTTTCCTCCCTAGCTCTTCCTTGGGACATAATTCTTCTTTTCATGCACTTTGGACGTGGGGAGGTTGGAAGGGGAACACTTTACATTACTAGAACCTCTTAAAATTTAGGACATCTTTCAAAGGTTTCCCACCATTATAACTAAAATTATGTAGTCACTTAAAATTTTAACTTAATTTAAAAACTAGCACATTTGCATAGTTCAAAATTCAAAATATAGTGTATTTAAAAAGTCTACCTTTCAGCACTATTTGTCAGATGCCCAATTCTCTGCTCCTCCTCAGAAGTGACTGGCATTAACATTTTCTTGTCTATTCTTTCAGAAACATTCTATGCACTCATTGTCTTTACTCTTTTCTACGAATGACAGTGTTCTTCACGCACTGCTCTGTACTCTGGTTTCATTCTCTTAGTAATTGATCTTGGAGATTTTTCTATTTCAAATCATGAGAGCTTTCTCCTTTTTTGGGGGCAGCATGTACCCAAATTAATTTAACTACTTTTCAACTGATGGAAATTTAAGATATTTCCAATATTTTGCAGTTAAAATTACTGCAACAAGAATAGCTGTGTACATTTGCCATATCATACACATGCAAAAAACATCTGTATGGTAAATACCTAGATATGTAATTGCTGGTCAAAGAAAGTATACATTTGTAATTTTGATGGGTGTTATCAAGTTATCTTCCGTGGAGGTTGTACTGATTTGTACTCCCTCCAGTGTTGGATGAATATCTGATTCCCTACACCCTGAGCATGCAGTAAGTGGCCTTATTAAACAGCCGTCCTTGTCAATCTGATAGGTAGAAAAAGAAGATACTTCAGTATAATTTAAATCACAATCCTCCCATTATGAGTTAAGGTAAGCATTTGAAAATGTATTTAGCAGCCATTTGTATTTCATTTTCTGTGAACCATCTGTTTATATCTTTAATTACTTTTGTTGAACAAGTCACATCCCGTATTTTCCAGTTTGCTTCTACAGGCTGATGAATCTGGACTTTGAAATGAGAGATTCCAGTCATTTGAAAAAATGTTTGGATAGGAGTATTGGGAAAAACATCTCAAGCTGATATGAACATGAATACAATGAGATTTGGTTGATCCCTTCCTTTAAAAAAAAAATTATGAAAGTCCAGGTTTTATTTGAAGATTTGAAGACAGAGAATAGGAAAAAGATTTTTTTTTGGAAATTGTGTATCTCAAAACTTTTCTTTTAGAAGAATGCATGTTTGCATTTACACCCCAGGATCTATTTATGTAGATATTTATTTGCATCTTCTATTAAATGTAGATCGACCCTATAGTCAGCTGGCTCATATGCATCTGACAACGGAGATCTTAAAGATTGGAGAGCCCTATTTCAATCTTTTTACTGAGGTGCTTTACTCTTGTTATTTATTTTTTATTTTATCAGCTTAAAATAATTTTTAAGAAGAAGTCTAAAAGGTATAGGAGAGTACTAGAGAATAAAGGGAGTGGAATCTGATCCCCAGCACTCAGAATTATTTAACTCTGTCATATTCTCTTCCAGTCTCTTAAAATAATTATATATTTGGCTAAAGTCCCTTCTAAACTTGAATTTTGTTTCTTTCCCTTTCTTCTGACGGACAACCACTAAAAAAAATTTTTAAAAATTTAATTAAAAAAATTATGTATGCATATATTTATATACAGTCCATACACGACATATAGTATTGTTTTGAGGGCTTATTAAAAATATAAGTAGAACAGTGGTGTATCATTCTGCACCCTGCATTTTTTACTCAACATTATAGCTTATTTAAGATCTGTCTATGTTGACATATGAATATCTGTATCTACATCTATCTGTCTATATCTATCTATCTATCTCTAGGTTATTCTTTTTATTTTTGTATGTGATATTTCATGTATGAATGTACCACATTTTGTTTATCCTTTCCTCTATTGGTGGGTATTTAGCTTGCTGCTAGTTTGCTGTAATATTCAATGTACTTCCACAAAGATTAGCTCATGGGATCCTTACGTAAACTCAGTGACACACGTAAGACAGAACAAGTGAGGGAATTCAAACATAGAGAGGTTAAGTGACTGGGCTAAGATTTGTTACATTCTCAGATAGAACCCAGGGCTTCCTAATTCTTTATATAAGTTCTTGCCTCTGATTTATATAGCTTTTCATCCTTCAAAACATGGAGTACCATTTAAAAATTGTAATGGAGCCTACCTACACACAGTTTAAGTTGAGAATATATATATACATATATATATGTGTATATATGTGTGTGTGTGTGTATGTATCTGTTTTAAATTTCTTCTGCATTCAAATTAGTTTCAAGACATTAATCAAGAAATAACTGTCTATAAAACATATTTTAATAGACGAATACCAAAAATCCCAACAAATATTTTTGCATTCATATTTAAGTTCAGAAAAAATGTTAAAGGTCTCTCACATAGCAAGTTTCCTGGACTTAAGTATTCTTCCAGAAATGTGCTTTTGACATATTGCTGAGATTTTTATCCAGGACCAGGACTTTAGGAAACTTTTCCCCCAAAACTTCATTTTCTGGGCTTCCCTGGTGGCGCAGTGGTTGAGAATCTGCCTGCTAATACAGGGGACATGGGTTCGAGCCCTGATCTGGGAGGATCCCACATGCCACGGAGCAACTAGGCCTGTGAGCCACAACTGCTGAGCCTGCGCTTCTGGAGCCTGTGCTCTGCAACAAGAGAGGCCGCGATAGCGAGAGGCCAGCGCACCGTGATGAAGAGTGGTCCCCACTTGCCATGCCACAACTAGAGAAAGCCCTCGCACAGAAACGAAGACCCAACACAGCAAAAATTAATTAATTAATAAACTCCTACCCCCAACATCTTATTAAAAAAAAACAAAAAAACTTCATTTTCTATTTTCTTTTTCAACGACGAAAGCATTTGATTAGAAAATAGAAGATTAAATCTATCTCAAGCAAGAATTTTTCTCCTACATACCAAGATGACCATCAGAGGAAGAGAATCTGACAGTCAGCCACACTCAACAATGAATACAGTGCTTTAAACTGAAGAGTAATTTTTCTTTATAGTGTTGCACATAGACTTACAGAATATTTGAACTGAAGGGATCTTAGACTGTAGATGTATGACTTGTCCAAGATGGTGCTAGCTGCTACAGTGGAACACATGAGGACTATATAATTACAAAATAATTTAATTTTAGTTTTCTTATTTTCCTAGGAAAAAAGAGGCATATTATTCTGTGGATGTGTTCAAATTTAAGAAAGGAGAACAAAATTTTCTGCTAAGTAAATTTACTAAAATAGGAATATTTCACTTTACATTTATGGAGAGATTTAATTCAAATACCAGCGTGTGGCTGGTTGCTGAGTGTGGAACAACCATTACTGAATATCTAATTGGGGATGATATACTGATGAAAGCACAAAGCTGTCACAGTGTCACAGTCTTGGTGGAATTTCTTCTGGAGAGAGAAATTTGTCTTGTCTTACTAGCATTACCTTTAGAGGGCTTTCTGGCTGTAGAACCTTGTCAAAGCTCAAACCTTACTTCCTTGGGGAGCAGAGCATTCCTGCCTTCCCAATATTGGATCAGGTGTCCCTTCTATGTGCTCCCAGACAGCCCCATGGCTATCCCTATCTTGAGCATTTGTGACAATGTTTCCTAATGACCTGATTACATGTCTGTCTCCCCCACTTGGCTGTAGGAGCCATTTGCTTTAGAACAAGGTCCATTCTTTCACCATTGTATTCCATGTGACTAGCAGAGTGTGGGTACTGAGTCGGCAATCATAAAGATTTGTTAAAAGACATAAAAGATGAATGAATGAATGAATGCTCTAGTAGAAAGATTGTGTCTTAGGAGGAAATTTGCACCGTCAGGATTTATAAAGTTTAGCATACACTTTGAAAATGTTAAATGCCTGTTACTGCTGGTTAAATAACATGTACTAAAATTCTGTGAAGAAGTTTGAAAGTAGAGATTTTCCTTTATTGCCCTCTATTGAATTAGAAGTGACTAGTTGAGATTTCTATTTGAGGATATAACAATACTCCTGTTTTAAGAACATTATGATTCACGACTTTTATGGCAAAATAAATATCTAGAAATAAAGAAACACAAATATTCAGCGGAATAGCCATCACTTTTTCTGTTTGTTTTTTAAAAAATTTTTATTGAGGTATAGTTGAAAAATAATATTATATTGGTTTCAAGTGTGTAACAATGATTTGATATTTTTTTTACACGCTGAGTGATCACCACATGCAATCTAGTTACCATCTGTCATCATACAAAGTTCACTTTCCGAATTTATCTTCTGTGTTTTTTTATTGACAGAGTGGGAAGCCATGTGTTGGTCTCTTTAATTTCATATAAATTCTCTAGCTGCATCACTAGCTAAAAATAAATATATCCAACTTTAATATTAATTACTATTATTAGATTATCAAATGTAATTTGATCCTAAAAATATCTAAATGTCACACAGGTCAAGCTACTCTCCTACTGTAATTTTAATAGTTTACCAGTTCTAACATAATTTTATAAAGAAAATTTAGGCATTATTAACAAAGTAAAAATGAAATGGATTTTTTAAATCTAGAATAACTATGGTTTCTAGTTGAAGATTCTACTTGATTACCTTCTTCAGGTCTCTTACTTGAAGCCCGTAAGTGTTTTATAATCCCAGGGCCTGCTAGAGCCTT
This sequence comes from Leucopleurus acutus, assembly GCF_964270905.1. Classification (NCBI taxonomy): domain Eukaryota; kingdom Metazoa; phylum Chordata; class Mammalia; order Artiodactyla; family Delphinidae; genus Leucopleurus; species Leucopleurus acutus. The sequence goes on along the minus strand of NC_139143.1, from coordinate 114,261,267 downwards.
TTAAAGAGTTTCCTCACAAGAGGGCAGCATTTGACTAAGTGTCCAAATAGAAGGTTTCCTGGCGAACTGGGAATATCCATGCAGATCACTTTAATGACTCAGTTAGCAGCTTTACATGGATTTCTAATTCGATTTGTTGGGATGGGACCCAATCTGGTTTGATAGGCCTTTAGAAAGGAATTTTAGGGATTTATTCCACAAATAAATATCAACTGTTTTTAGATAAGTATTACAACAGGTTTGTGGAAGTCATGCTTACCTTAGAGCTTCTGTTGCCTAGCCTTTTAAATGCACATCAATTATTATATTAAATTACTTACTATTGTAACTGAATAAAACACAAATGGAGTTACTGGTTTATCAGCCTTCTTTAATTTTTTTCACCTCTCCAATCACATCTATTTGCCAGTTGTTTTATCTACATTATCTTTTTAACCTGGAATTTTGTTTTCAAGAGTGAGCCCTGCAGAAGTGATGTGGATCGCTGCAAGAGCTGCTGGTGGAGCAGCTTTTGGAAGGTGGTCTTCCTTTGATCTGAGCCTTGAGGATAACTGATGAGATGCTCGGGGACCAATGCTTTCCACATCCCAGAGAGCATGCCAAGGGGCTGGTCCACTGGGTGAGATTCAAGACTCAAAAAGTAGCCTCATCCTTGATTTTCAGGGTCAGGAGAGTAAACTATTGCTTGGTTCTCATTATTATTCCATCACTGTTGGTATAAAACCTCTTTTTATTTTCCAACATAGAGCTGAATGTATTGTGGAGACATCTGGGGTACACAGCTCTTCATGGAGATTACGTATGACAGCCAATTACCGAACTAGATCCTACCATTTGTTAATAGGAGCATTGTTATAGAGCCAATACTGGATAAAATGGCATTATTTTAACTAGTCATTAAATAGTCTTTAAAAAAATATGGTGACATTTCTCAAAGAAACAGTCTCAAAAAGAAATTTATACCCACAAATATCCAGGCATAGGCACATGTACACATATGTATATACTTTGCCGTCGAATTTATATTTTAAAATTTTGAAATAAATGTATTTTAGTCATGACATGTTTTCTAGGTGAAAGAGAAAACCATATTTGGGTTCGGGTAACATTGAAAGACACACTTGCTGTTCCTGTTCCAATTTACGTTTGGATAAGTTATCACAAAGTAGCTGTAAAAAATCTTCTTGGAGGTGTTATACTGGGCTTCTGATGACTAAATAAGCAGATTTCTTGAATATTCTAATTGTTGAAGAAGGTAATTGAGAGCAAATACCTATCTCAGAAAAGCCAAAGAAAAATCTGAAGGTAGAAATGCTGCCGCATAAGGCATACAAGCAGATTCTTAAATTTCTGTGTTCTTTAGCCCTTTGTGCCTATATTCAAACAATGACTACTGGAACCACCAGATTTCTTATTCACTTTAGGGGATCAATTTGGGAAATTTTGATGATTTCCATTCCACTTTATGTGTTTTATGGGGCTTTATTAACTAACATTCTTTTGCAAGAAAGGGATAACTTAAACAGTACTTCCAATTGCTCCAGGGCCAGCTCTGTTTTATTCATTACTCAGAACACATCTGATATTAATATTTACACATTTTTCAGAATTAGAATGCAATCCTCTGGTAGAGAGCATTGTCCTTCTTTTAAAAAAGATCAAATGGAAATAATCTAACTAATTAGATTTGATGAATAATAATTCTTAGTTGTAAGCAACGGATTAAATGCTAACTTTTGGTTTAGATTTACATGGTTTAGTGAATTTGGGGAATACCAAAGAATGCGGGCCACTGGTAAGCCAAAGTGATCCATAGGTTGTCCTCACCATTTCCTCTTTTTGTTTTTGACACCTTCTGCTTCTTTCTCTGCCTCTCTGTCAGATAATATATGTCTGTGGACAAAGTAAGAGATTTAGAAGTTGGAGGGCAGAAAGAGAACTCCAAGACAAGGAACAAATATATATTGAATGCCTACTCTAAGGCAGGTAGAGTGCCAGGCACTGGAGACGCAGAGATAAACAAAACACAGTCCCTGCCTTCAAAAACCTCATAGTCGGGCTTCCCTGGTGGCGCAGTGGTTGAGAGTCCGCCTGCCAATGCAGGGGACATGGGTTCGTGCCCCGGTCTGGGAAGATCTCGCGTGCCGCAGAGCGGCTAGGCCCGTGAGCCATGGCCGCTGAGCCTGCGCGTCCGGAGCCTGTGCTTCACAACGGGAGAGGCCACAACAGTGAGAGGCCCGCGTACTGCAAAAACAACAACAACAAAAACCTCATAGTCGAGTACAGGCAATAAAGGAGTCAATTCATTACTGTGGCTCAGTGTGACAAATGCTTTGAAAGGAGATAGTCCCTGGATATTACGGAATCATGGTGAATGGGCACCTAAACTCAAGGATAAAGGAGGAATTGTCTGGTAAAGTGATGCATGAAGGAACTGGTAGGAATTAGAAGAGGAGGGAGAGAATGAAGGAGGGGAGAAAGGCGTTGCAGACAGAAGGGAAAGCGTGCGCGATGTAATGGAAGCAGAGGACAATTTGCAGGTTTGGGCATTATAAGCAGTCCTTTGTTTGGAACAGAGGGGTTTTGTGGAATTAGGGAGACTGGAGAGTCAGACGAGAGCCTCATCATGAAGGGCTTTGTTGAAAACCTTAACATCATTTCTCTCTCTACAGCTGCCCTTGTTATCAGCTTGCGGGATAGCGATTTGGGCTCCCAACATACCACTGTTGGGACAACATATTTGGGGACCCTAGGGATCGAAGAGAAGAGTCAGCAATGAAGGGGAAGAGAGAAGAACTGATACTCTGAATAGTGGTTAAAAGTATGAAATCTGCCTAAGCTCTAATCTCAGCTCCGTCACTTACTAGCTATGCCACCTTGGGAAGGTTATTGAGCCTCTCTATACCCCAGTATGCTTATCTGTAGGATAAAAATAATCCGTATCTCAATAGTGTTATTATGAGGATCAAATAGTGGATGCTTGTAAAGCTATTGGAGCTGTGCCTTCTTAATTAACATGTTAATAAGCATGTTTATAAATAATATATTGAATGCCTCCTGTGAACTTGGCATTTTCATAGATGTCACTTCACGTTGATCTTCACTCTAGCTCTGTGAGTCACTATTGTTAACCTATTTTCACAGATTAAAAAGAAAAAGGAAAACTGAGGTTAAAAGGAGTTGGTAAATGGCCAAGGAGCCCACGGAGGGGAACTTTGAACCAGAGCCCGTGCTGTCCCCTGGGGAAAGGGACAGGTAAGTGTTACTTTAAACAGAGTGACTCTGGTCTACGTTGGAGACAAGCGGTGCCAAAGAAGGCGGCCCAGGATTTGGAAGGATCTTCTAGAGCTGGAGCCCACGCCCGTGGGGAAGGAGAGACGAGGGTTGTGGGTCTGATTCTTGCTCCTGGCGGTCCTGAGGGCGGTCCTCACCTCGGAAGGTCGGGCCCTATCTCAGAGAAAGACCCCCTCCCCGAGTGTGTGCTCAAACTCCCTTTGAGAGAGATGTGCTACAGATGCGGTAGTTTAAGAACAAGCCTCCTTTCAGAAAAGCCAGGGCAGACCTAAAAAGTTATCAGTTATTGAATCACTCCTGGGATTAGAGGCTTTGGGTGTCTTTATGTGTTTTTCAGGTCTATGTTCAATTGGCATCACAGGGCAGGGGTTAAGCGTCTAGACTTTGGAGGCAGGCTGACAGAAGTTCCATCTCCAACTGTGATATATAAAAGCACGGCTAACACCCAGGACTTGCTGAGTGTGTCTTGGGCACGTACCAGGCCCCGGCTGGGCACGTCACATGAATGACCTTGTTTAGTCCTCACTGCCAGTCAACAAGTTACCATTATCACCCTTGTCCTGCAGCTGAGAAGACTAAGGCTCAGTTAATTCAAGTAATTTGTCCAAGGCCAAGCAGCATGGTAGCTTAAAGCATTGGCTCTAGCTTCAGGTTGCCTGAGAATGTGTCCTGAAATACCTGCCAGGCCGGACAAGCTAAGGCGAGTACTGAACCTCTCTAAGCTTGAGTTTCCTCATCGGTAAAAGCCAAAAACAATGACCTAATTCAAAAGGTGGAGAGGGCACTAAGTGAAAGAGAATATGTATGGTACCTAACACAGTGCCTGGCACACAGTAGGCATAGTGAATAGAGGCAATGTGCTGTCTGTCTGTCTGTCTGTCCACATAGGCTCAGATCCTGGTGCTTGCTTCCCCTTCATTACCGTCATCCTCACTCAAGGAGCTCCTATTAAGGGCGCAGTAGGAGGACAAGACACGTCCTGTAAACCAAGTGCCTGTGGGATTGGTAACATACGCTAGAGAAATTCAGAGCAGGATTGTGCCATCCTGGTCTGGGGTGGGCTGGGAATGCTTTATGGGAGACAGTGATAATGGCCAATGCTTACACGGTACTTCCCCTTTTCCAGGCATGGTATGTATGCCCATTATATATATAAGTAAACTGAGGCACAGATCAGCAGAATAACAAGAGAGAGCCAGATTTCAAGCTGACGCAGTCAATTCCTGGTTTCCTGTGCTTGCGAGCTGAGCCTTGAGTGATCTACTGACAACAACAACAACAGCAGTAGTAGTAGTAACTTAAAAAAAAAGTAATTGCTGTATGTCGGTTAATTCACTTTAGTACATGATCATATTTAGTTCTCACAGTAACCTGATGGAGAAGGATTATGACTCATGCTTTGAGGATAACGACATAAAATCTTTTGATTTTGCCATTTAACCAATGAGGAAGGAACTTGCCGGGACTTGTAAATATTCAGTAGCAAATCTGGGATTCAAACCCAGGTTGAACTGCCTCCAAAGTCAATGTTCTTGTCTGACATAAAGTACCAGTGTGGAGGGAGCCACTCCAGGTAGCCGTGGAGACTGGACTGCGTGTGGCATCACAAGGACGGGCAGGGACAACAGTTTGGCTGGAGGTGTGTGTGTGTATGTTCACCCACACGTGCACATTCAGGTGTGTGTACAGGAGATGATGAAAGACAAATCTTAAGAGATGTCGCTGGCATTTAAAACAACTACTGAAATCCTTCAGCAGTCAATGGCATCAGGCATAGGTAAAGGGTATTTTCAGATGAAAGATTTCTCCAAGTCACCCTGATCCTAAGACATAACTTCTGCCAATGGTCCTAGACTTGCTCCAAATCTTCTTGAGTTTTCTTCCTCGCCCCCTCTTATGTTTTAGCTTGATCTAAGAGTAGAGTTATCACATTTAGCAAATAAAAACTCAGAACATCAGCCAAGTTAGAATTTCAGATAAACAAGTCATTTTTTAGTATAAGTACCTCCAATGCAATATACATGGCAACCACATCCAAGAGGCCTGTATAAAGTCACATTTCTCAGTGAGGGAGCCTCACCAGAAGTGAGGACCCAGCCCTGGTGACAGCTTAATAAGCTTCATCTACATATCTCAGGAAAGGTTCCCCCACAAATGGTGCTTTATCCTCTGTCCTGTGCTTTGTGACCCAGAAGAAGCCCGGCCATCCAGGCTTTACCTCCTTTAAGCCCATAATTCCACATCTGATGACCAATTAGAAAAAGGGATACAGAATGAAAACCAGCCTTGATGATATTACTCCAACAGTTGTCAGTAGATAGGCTGCCTTGTAAGCAGCAGGTCATGCGTTCTCCATTTGGCTTTGCTAACTACCAGGAGGTCTTCTTGCAAATAGGCATCACTGACTGCATTCACTGGGCCTGCTTTCGAAACCTCTCATTGGTTGCTATCCATGCCCTCCCCCCGCCCGCCCCCGAACATGGCAAGCCTCCTTCGATGTGGGCCGGCTGCCAGCAGAGCAGATGGCTGTGAACCTTGGCATGCCAGGAAACCATTAGGTTCATCAGTGTGAGCAACAGGGGATAAGTTTCTCTCTGAAAATGTGAAACTAACAGGCTTGCAGCGCAAGGGGCAGATGCCCTCTTGATCCAGGTGGGCTGACCTTTCAGTCCCAGATATGGTCTCTGCAAAGCTGCAGGATTAGAGCACCGCATGAAGGAATGACCTCAGAAAAGACTGAAGTGGAGAGGAAGGGTCTGCTGAAGTGGACAAAAAGCTTCATTTCTACTTGGCTAGAGCGCTTTGAGGGCCAGGGTTGCTTGTGGGTGACAGATAGTGGATTCACCAGGAGCCCGCTTTTCCATTTCTGTTGAGTAATCCCCTGTAGAGAGCCAGCAGGCCTGCCAAAGGACAGGCTGTGTTCTAGTTTCTTACACTGGAGGTCACAGTTTTCCCCTTAAACCTGAGTTCTTTGGCATCTACTAGTCCAATAGACACCAACAGGTAAAATAAAAACAGCTTTCCTTAGATTGGTGGTAAGGATTGAAGAAGGCAGCAGAGAAAAGATAAACGTTTACTGGGAAGATATGTAGGAGTCCACTTTGTTTTCTTTTAAACGTTCATTTTTTTTCATCCTTAAAAATACTTGAGGGCTTCCCTGGTGGCGCAGTGGTTGAGAGTCCGCCTGCCGATGCAGGGGACGCAGGTTCGTGCCCCAGTCCAGGAAGATCCCACATGCCGCGGAGCAGCTAGGCCCATGAGCCATGGCCACTGAGCCTGCACTTCCGGAGCCTGTGCTCCGCAACGGGAGAGGCCACAACAGTGAGAGGCCCGCGTACCGCAAAAAATAAAAAATAAAAAATAAATAAATAAAAAAAACTTGAGAGAAAGATTTCAAATACTACAGAAATATACAAGAAAATGGAAGTGTCTTTTTACCCACATTCCTAAGAGAAAATTACTGTTAATAATTTGTTGTATATTTGTTCAGTATTTTCCCTTGAATTGCAGATGTCCTCTTTGAAATCATAGTTTTTTTTGATCCAACAATCTAGTTTTTTTTTGGAAATATTCCCACTGAGGGAGAAGTCAATAAAGATATATATTTATTTGGTGAGAACTAAGCTGTCATGCATGAGTCTTTTGTTTACTCCTAAACATAATGAAATCTCTGGGCTCTCTTATTTTTAGGTTGAACAGTCACATGATCAATTTCATGCTATCCGGTGTCAAATATTTCTTATTTAGGAATACTGATCTTGTGGTCTATGTGTCATTGAATTTCTTTTTTAAACGGCCTCCTTGGGTCCTCTTCCTATTGATGGTCTCAGATCCTCTCCTGCTGGCCCATTGCTCTAGTACTGCCCTCTTTTCCGACTTCTGACCCATTTATTTGGGTCAGAAACACGCATTTGTGCTAAACACAAGTACTTGGGCACTTGGATGTCTCACATGCACATCAAACTCTGATTATTCTCTTCTGAGCCTCAATCTATTAATGTTGGATGCACCAGCACCCATCAGATTATCCATGTCAGAAACCTGTCTTTCTGGGTATAATATCCAAAGAAAACAAAAGCACTAACTCAAAAAGATATATGCACCCCTATGTTCACAGCAGTGCTATTTACAGTTGCCAAGATATGGAAGCAACCTAAGTGTCCATCGACAGATAAATGGATAAAGAAGATGTGGTACATATACATAATGGAATACTACTCAGCCATAAAAAAGAATGAAATTTTTCCATTTGTGACAACATGGATGGACCTGGAGGGTATTATGCTTAGTGAAATGTCAGACAGGGAAAGGCAAAAATAAAACAAATGAATGACTATAACAAGACAGAAACAGAGTCATAGATATGAAGAACAAACCAGTAGTTACCAGTCGGGAGAAAGGTGATAGGAGGGACAAGATAGGGGAAGGTGATTACGAGGTACAAACTAGTAGGTATAAAATAAATAAGATACAAAGATGTCATGTACAGCACAGGGACTAGAGCCAATACTTTACAGTAACTTAAAAAAGAAATCTGGTTTTTCTTACTCTCTTTCTCTTCATAGCCCACGTCCAATCAGTCACCAAGACTGAAACATTTTATTATCTAAATACTTCCCAAATCTTAAAGTCATCCATACCACCTAAATTCAGGCCCTGAAAATATTCCAGTTACATCTTGACAAGTTGCAACTCCAGTAAAAACATTTCACCACAGCCAGCTGACACAGGGTTGTCCTAGTACCCAGCTCTCTGTGACATGGTTTAACCCAGGAGTAGAACTTCGAGATCGTGGAGGATGTGTAAACTCTCTCCTCCAGAAAATCCTTCCAAATGTCATTCACTGTAGCTAAGATTTTTGATAGAATGTGCTTCCTGAAAAGTACCGGCAGCACAGCTGGTATATGGTGCCGCATAAATAGTTATGTCTATCTTAGATGATTAAGCAAGGAGTAACCTGTGAAAGTTGAGCGAGAAAGTCTGCCTGGAGAGAAAGGCTCTGTCTCTGTTTGAACATAAGCCAAGAGAGCATCTATAGATGGGCCCAGATTTCAACTCAGAAAATAGTTTTGAATCTGTTCTAATGTCAAAACAAATGTGTAGTTGAGGGCCCAGAGTTTTACACCATCTACTAAGGCTAGCCTGGAAAATGTTGAGATAGATTTAACTAGATGGCTGACTTCCCCTGGTAAAAAACCCTCAGATACCTGTAGCATGCTAGCTTTAGCAATCCTGTGTCCTGGTATGCCATAACCCCCAAGGTAAACACACATCCCAGTACATCTTTCCTTTTGTTCTTTCAGGTCAAAACTGCCTTTTCTATTTTTTTTTTTTTTTTTTTTTTGTGGTACGCGGGCCTCTCACTGTTGTGGCCTCTCCCGTTGCGGAGCACAGGCTCTGGATGCGCAGGCTCAGCGGCCATGGCTCACGGGCCCAGCCGCTCCGCGGCATGTGGGATCTTCCCGGACCGCGGCACGAACCCGTGTCCCCTGCATCGGCAGGCGGACTCTTAACCACTGTGCCACCAGGGAAGCCCCAAAACTGCCTTTTCTTAAGCCTTGGTATTTCAGGTGGTAAAACATGAAATGGATTTTTGAAGGCGAGATGTTTATTTCGTTTATCACTTGTTTATGTCCTTGAACTTTCTTGCCAGAGCAGAGACTGTGTACACACAAATAACCAAGTGGTTTTCTGGCTTAGAAGAATATAGAAAATGAATCTTTTATTTCATTGCATCCTAACAGTTTATTCCTAAAGAATGACCATTTCCTTCCACAATGAAGGAAGAGTGAAACCGGAGTGGGTTTGAGCTTTAGCCAGAGAAAATTTGGTGGGAGGCAATGAAGAAGGGCCTCATGAAGTTTCTTAAATCCTGGACTGAGCAATGGGGTGAGTGTGTGTGTGAGTGTGTGTGTGTGGGTGTGGGTGTGGATGCGTGTGTGTGTGTGTGCATGTGTGTGTGTGTGCATGTGTATGTGTTGGTAAATCTCCTTTAGGGAAAGGATCTTTAAAAATTGCCCAGATTTCTCCTTTGGGTTGGTTTAAGTTAGATCTTGATTGTGGGCAGGGATGGGAGTATATGGCTGTGCAGACCACCTGTATCATCCTAACATTATGTCTGTTGATTTTATTCCTGAAATCCCAGACCTGCAGGACCCTCAGTGCCTGGTCCATCTGTCGTGTGTGGAGGGAGAGTCTGCAGGTCATCTGCACCCCACTCTGAGAGGAGCTTCCCATCCTCTGGACATCCGCCCTCCCTCAGGCAGCCCATCACTCTAGCTCTTCTCTGTCCCTGAGATCTCAGGGGAGGAAGAGTTTCCTGTTGCCAGTGTGTTGTTGCTTAAAGATTTTCCAGGATTTAAGTGTAATCCCCAAGGTGTTGTTAAACACACAGCACTAAGTGCAGCAGTGGAGGGAGGTGGTGGGATTTAAGTTTCCTCTGAGACGATCACTTTTATTAAAGGCACTCTCTTACCCAAGGAAAGAAAGAAGAGAGACAGTAAAGAGCCAGTTGTGGTTAAATAAGAGTTAGTGTACAGTCTGCTTGCCAAGAACAGTTGTAGAAGTATTGGGAAATAATTTGGGCACAAGGAGAGCAGGTCAAATAATTAAAAGTTCAGGCTTATGATGCCATATTTAATATGGTCCTTGTGTCCCTTTTTCCCTAGAATTCTTGGATTGAATTCTGTACGTGATATGTCCTTTCAAGAACATTGAAAAGCTAACGTACAGGTTAAAGGGTCCTGGTGTACTAACAGGCATTATAACAAGGAATAGTATCTAGCAACTGGGGTGAAGTGGCAGAGGTGTGGGGCTGACATGTGGAGAGATGTTCCTATTTCATTAAAATAAGTCTCTAGATAGCTAGAGTGGATGGTGTGAGCATACGTTGGTCCAAATGATCCTGGTGCTGGCATGAGAAAATAAACACCAAAAAAAAAGACAAGAGAAGTTAAGATTCTCTGATATTGAAGGGTGAGGAATATCAACAGAAGTAACATGATGCTGTCAACAAATCCTGGAAAAAGCAGGACTAGTAAAAATGTACTCCCTTGAAACTGAAGTGAAGCAAATTTTGGTCGAATTAGAAGCAGTTAATGATAAGCATTGAGTTTATAATCTCAAGAGGTGAAAATAGAAATGACTTTTTGAAGATGTAAAGAGAAATTCATGGATGGCAGGTTCATGAAAGCTAATTAAAGAAAATACTGATTTTTAGGGAAATTATATTTAACCTCAGGATTGGGGTTGGGGGACAGCCTTTGTCTCTCTGAATTAGACCTTTGTCGCCGTAGTTGGGACCTTTTTTCCCCCTTATATCAAGAATGGTTTTCTTCCCCCTTTGTCTAGCTGATGAACTCCTACTGATGCTTCAAAACCTACTTCAGGTTGCCCTTGTGACTCTATCTGAATGCCCCTATTTCCTGCATAGTTGTCCAATCCTTTCCTTTTCTCAACTGTATACTCATGTACAAACCACTAGGAGGGCATGCATATTGCATTCTGACTGTGTGTTTACCTCTCCCCTCTCTCCTTTGCTTGACTGTGGGCTGCCATCTGCAATTGGTATTGAGCATGTTCTAAATGGGAAGCCTGGTGTTGACATCATTTTTAGGTTAAAGGGCTAAAATTCTCTTTTAGGATTCCTTTTTTACAGCCATTTTGTATCCAGTTCAGAGCTTATGTTTGCTTTTAAATGAAATCATCACCTAGCCAATCAGTTTGTACTTATTCTGGTTAGAAAAAAGTAAAACCTCAATGATTTATTTATTTAGAGTTTCTGCAAAAGACCCCACGATCCCTCAAATTGTTGCCCTCTCTCCAACATTCTTTAAAAATATTCTTTCAAAACACAGTTTGAGTCATTCCCTTCTTTCAAAATTTAGATGATCCCCATTATCAATAAAGTCAAACTCTTCAACGGGGCACTCAGGACCCCTCCAATGTGGCTCCCACGTTTCATACCTTGTCTGCCACCACGTCCTCTGGTATCACTGTTCTAGGTGCGACATATCACTTAGAGTCTCTTTCTTCTCTCCTGTCTGGGCTTTCTTCCTCTACTTTCCCTTACTGCTGAGTGCAGAGGTTACCCCAGCTATTCCCCACATCCTTCCATACTGGTGATGTATCTCTATTTAGTATTTTTTAAGATGCCGTTTATGTTTTCTCCCCCACCTAGATTAAGTTCATTGAGGCTTTGAAATTCCTAGCACAGTGCCTGGCAGCAAACCGACAAACAATACATTGTTGTTTTTCATCTCCTACCTCTGACATATCATTCAGAGATGTGGTACCAAAAGTTCCCAATGCTGAGAAGAAGAGGTTAAAAATATTAGATTGAAAAACAAACAATATCTTCCTATTTCATTTCCCCTCAAGAATGAAGGTGGAACAGATGGAAACATCTGCATTTAAAGGATGCTTCCATAAATTTTTCTGCATAAAAGACACCTAGGAGTCTACTCAATCATGAGAACTCAGGTCATTCAGCCTTTGTGTTTATTGATTTTTCAGTTATCTTGTCACAGATGGGCACAAAATAATGCTAATTGGATGAAGCTTATTTAAGGATACCTTATTAAGAAACTAAAAAAGTATCTGGGAAGGTAAAAAGCTGATGCAGAGGCCTTAGGAAAGGGAGATAAAAAGTATTACATGTTTGTCAAAAGAAATAATTAAACCAGTTCCAAAGCACCTGATAAGAAAATATAGGGTGTTATTATCTTTCAAGACTGGCACAGCATCTTAAATCTGCCTCCTACTATCAGTATTCAAGTAACTCTTTCAGTAAGTTGGTACTGAGTGTCCCTATGTACCAGGCATCCTGCTGGGGGCTGGGGAAAGCAATACCACCTCTATCCCAATGGCCCTTGCAGTCTAGTAAAGGAGACAGATGTGTGACGTTATTACAACAGTAGAGTGAGTTCAGGGACATGAGAGAGGTACAGAACAAAAGAGGGCGTGTGCACCTCTAGTTGAGTGGGTCTGAGAAGGCTTCATAAGCACACTTGAGTTGTATCTTGAAAGATGAGTAGGTGTTCACCAAGTCCCAGTGGAAGGCATTCTTGGTGAAGGAAATGACCCATGTAATGGCAAAGTAATGTGAAACCTCAGGGTGATATAGAGTAGGCTTCATGAGGTTCGTATCAAGTTACTTCATTTTCTAGAGCACAAACTTTGCTATCTAATCCCTTTCATTGGGGAGAGGCTAGGTTGGAGTATAAATGTGGATCTTAGTGTAGCTTATGCCTACATCTTTAGAAGCAGCTGAGCTGCTTTGCATACCTTCTTTTAGAGGGATCTCCCACTCCTACTCCAGGTTAGAACTTTCTTAGACATTCCCACTCTTACTAACCAACATTCTTGTAAGTGGAAGTGGACAGACGGAACTTGGGGCTGCCCAATGGAGACGCTGGTCTGCTCCCTGAACAAATGCAGTGATTGGACAGTGCCAGGAGGGTAGTGAGGACCGGGCCCTGCAGCTGTGTGTGGTTTGCTTGAGACTCACTCTGGCTCTGTTCCCGCAAGAGCTATTAGTTGCTCTAGTGCTCTAGTTGCTCTGTCCAGTTCACTCGCTCTGAAAACTTGGGGGATATCCTGGAGAACTTTTGCTTGTTGTCTGGGAACTTTGAACCCGCTGCTCAGTTGTTCTTTCGGCAAACTACAGGCCATTTGAATGTGGTGAGTTGGCCTAGAGAATCAGCATTTTTCAGCCAGGAAAGAGATTCAAGAGAGAAAAGGGGCTGGACTCCCACAGGTTAGTGTATTGCCTCGTTGCTCTGTCTCATTTTCTCTTTTCTCCCCAGACATCCCTCTCCTTGTAGCAGCAAATCTACTACAGTGAGTCAATTATGAAAAGCCAAAGAGTCTTTTGTCTTCTTCCTTTCACATTCAGATAAAACATCTTTGTTTATGACTATATAACATCGTTTCATTTTATTATATGTGGCTAGTAACAGCCATCTGTCATCTGGGATTAATGTTGATTCACGGCCAAGCACCCGAATGCATATGCTGATGAAATGCTCCTAATGTTTCCAGTGAGCAAGCTCCTTGTTGGGCTGGGCGTGTGTTCATTGGCTGAGCTGTGACTTCTATACCCAGCACATCCTGCAAATCTGGCTTAACCCGTAAAAGAAATGGGGAGCCGTGATCTCAGACTAGCAGGGCTGGAAATGGCAAGGCTGCTGCATGAGATCTTGCTGGTTGGGTACTGCCAAACTCTAGGGGGAGCCATTCACATGTACGACGTAAATGGCACTCACTAGGATTATTTAAGTTGCAATCTTTTTTCCCCCGAGTCTTAGCGTTCTTGGGATACCTTTTGAGTCACATCGTTCCTCACTTTTATTTTTGCCCAACCGTCTTCATCGTATTTGAGGCCAGTTGTGGGTTTTGCAGATTTGCGCTTGGCTGTCTGCAAGGTATAGTACTGTATTTGTCAGGATAGGCTAGTTTACACCTTGTAACCAATGGTTTCAGAATCTCACAGCCTTAAATAACAAAGATTTATCTCTTGTTCACTCTTCATGTCCATTGTAGGTTGGCTGTGAGCTCTGCTCCAAATCATCCTAAGATCCAGGCTGAGAGAGACATTCATGTTTCCTCATAGGGAAAAGGGGACAACTGAAGCACAAAGCAACTTTTCAAGGTTCCATTTACATCTCTTTGGTCAAAGAAGTTTACAAGGCCGTGCTAACTCAAAAGGAGGGCAAAAACCCATAACATTATCATATGCCCTGAAGGATGAGACTCAGAACATCTGGGACTTGTCCTAATGACTGCCACAGATGTAGGGAAGAGGAATAGTGGACTTTGAGCTCAGTCAGACCCAGGTTCAAATCCTGGTTCTGCTTCCTATTAAATGTCTAATAACTTTGCAAGCAAATTACATTCTCTCTCGTAGACCCAGGTGCCTCCCCATATAATGGAGATAATGATAGTATTTTCTTGTGAGCCCGGTGATACAATGCCAGTTATGTAGTAGGATACCCAAAAAGTTTCTTTTCTCTTGTGCCCCCCCTGCCTCGCTCTCCACCTGGGGTCCCCTGTAGTGCCAGTACTTTGCATTAGTCTTTCAAATAAGGGGAGAAACTGCCCCTATCTCCCTGCCAGCAAATAAGAAAGCCCTGGTGACATTTGCCAAAGCTCATGAAAATAGCTATTAGGAAGGCAAACTGTGCTTAGAAAAATATTAATTGGACTCTAAGCTCATTAGGAAATAAAAACAACAACAGAAATGTTCACCTTTAGCATAAGGGAAAAATTCCTTGTAAGCCACATAGGTCCCCTAAAACACATAGTTGCTGCCCCTCTGTAAATGCCCAGAGGATTCTCTTTGCCTGGCTACAGAGGTTCAGGACAACAGAGCAGACGCAAGTGACTTCGGGATACCTTTCATGCTTGGCAGGCATCCCCATTTTATTTATGATATCAAAGCTGCATCTCTGTGTTCTCTTCTGCGGAAGACATAAAAGAGATTCAGAAGTCATCTAAATCATCTTGTAATTAATGTTACCACGCACGCCCAGGACATTAAAATGTTAACAGTGTTAGAATCGTGTGCTTTGGAATACCGAGTGAGGGCTTTATTAGAGAGAAATGCTCAGCAGATGTCATCCACCCTAATTGAGGACATCAGGGTGCCTGCTGCTTGTTCTTATCAGTGGTACAGAGGTGTTTTTTTGTTTTTAATTTATTCATTTTCTTTACTGCTAGAATCTGCTCTCATTATTAGACTATCTTGTCACTCATTTGCATTTCAAGTGCTGGGACTGGGCGGGGGGTGTAGCAGCTATCTGCCTTAGAAGAACACTTCAAGGGTTACTCTATCAAATAGCAGCACAGTAGCACAGTGAATCTGACATCTGGGTTATCTTATTCCCAGATGCTCTGTGGTGTCATTAGCAGGATTAATCTTAGCTTTAATTTCATAATGATTCTTATTCTAATATATGTGAATGAACACAAAGTCTCTTGACTCATTATCACCAATTTACCCAAGATATGTAATCAGGCTCTTACATTCACCAACATTTATTTTTGCTAATACATCTAAAATTGTAGATTAAGCAAATACAGTTAGTTCCAGCTGAGTGAATGCCTAGCAAGGTATTTATGTTTTAATTAAAGTACATTACAGTGTTGTTTTTAAATATGTACTGGCCAAAAATGTGTTCACGGGGAATAGTAAAGTCGTCGTTCGAGCAGCGTCCAACTGTAAAATTAGTCACAGTAGCATTACATTAGAAGCCATTACCCACTTCTTTTGCAAATTATTGACATTCCCTCTTCTAATTACGTTTTTAACCTTTATAAATAAGATGGAGGTACATAGCTTCCACTCCAAACGACTCTGTTCCCCTAAGGAAACAGAACGGCAAGTCCTTAATGGTGACTATAATTGTAATAAGCCTGTGGTTTTCATTCCCATTCAAGGTTACCATGTCACATCAAATATGGTCACTTGTGGTTCATGACGCAGAGTAGGAAACAGGCCATTTCCCCTCTTATTGGACACGAGGTTTAGTAATATACCTAGTGGGGACGAGTGGGAGAGGGGGAGGAAGAGATGGGGATACAGAAGCCAATTCCAAAGCTCTCTTCACTTACTTCAGCATTGGACTAACTTTTTCCATTTACCAGATGCTGTCACCCAGCAGCATGTAGAGCTTTATTATTGATGGATAAAATGTTCAAACATTTAAAGAAATGAAAGTCAGCTTTGCACTTTTAATTAATTAATTAAAAGTACTGTAAATGCCAGCTTGTTAATTGCTTTGCACCTGCAAGCCAATACAGGTTTTGTGCACTCTTTCTTTGAATATTAAATTTTTTTCTCACGTGTCTTTGTAATGCTTGGGAAGCCTCTCCGGCAAACATATTAGTAAAGAGTAAATATTGAATCTTAGACAAAACTCATGGTTTCATCTTTCACTGTACCCAGAATAGGATTTAAAGGAGGATTTAGATTTCCAAGGCTTCTAATTAAGTAGTGATAATCAGGCTTTCTGTTGAGGGTCACTTCCTGGGAGTAATTTGAGTTATTAAAATGCATGTTTTTGTTTGTTCTGCTTTGTGAGCTAAAACTGATCCCTTTTAATATAGCAGCAAATATGCAAATTGGTGTTTCATTATATTGTGCAATTTATGGCAATCTTCTCTAATTTACTAAAAGGTCAGGAGCCTGACCTTGTCATTCAATTTTTTTTTCTGGTAAAGCTAAACTAATTATGTGGATTTTTTTTTTTTAATGAAACTCTGAAAGTGTGCAGCATAGTAAAGAATGTGACAAATTTAACTTTCATTTAGTTTTCATAGTCATCAAGATAAACTTCAGTATTGTGTGGATCCCAGTAATGAAGAGTAGGTGATTTTTAACTGTGATTTAGGAATCAGTTGCTTTTAAATATTGCTCAGAAAGACAGAACTTAAAAAAAAATCCTCTGCCTCAGAAAAATGTGGCAACTGGAATAGCCTATTTTGCTGAAATATTATTAACATGTAAATGCTTTAAATTGTCATTGGCCAGAAAATATTAAAAAGAAAAATCACAGGCTCAACAGCAAGTTTTTTGCTCAGAAGACTCTCCAAATCGTTGTATTATTTTTGTTCTTTACCAATGCTAAATATGCTTTCTTAATTTTTTCTATTGCTTTACAGAGTTTTCAACTTTGACCAGGAGGATTTCCATCTCAAATATTTTAAAATCATTGGTAGCACAAGTTGGTACCAATGAACTATTTACTTTTAAATTTTAGGCAGTGGTTCTTACACCTTAGCCTGTGTAAGAATCACCTGGATTTCTTGCTAAAAATTAGATCCTACTGTTCTTCCTCCTCAAAATTTTGATTTGGTAGGACTGGAATTGGCTTCTTGGTAATCTACGTTTTATTCAGGTGTTCTGTTGTCTATACTTTGAAAAGAATCTATAGCCAGTTGAGTCTCCTCCATCCAACGTACTCATTTGCTTAGTTACTCGCTCATTCATCATATATATGATTGGCAATTTTTTTGAATAAATAAACATTTATTATGTGCCATGCAAGATCACTGCCCTTGAGGAGCTAGCTAGAAAAACACACGCATAAATTGTTATAGGGCAGCATTAAAGGTGCTATAAGCAAATTTATGAACAAGATGCTTTGAGAAAATGAAGCATGTAAAAGTTAATTATAATTGTGGAAAATTTCACAAGGAAGATTATATTTAGACTAGACTTGGAAGAATGAGAGTTTCTTTCCAGGTAGAGGAGGTAGGGGAAGGACATTGCTGGCCGGGGAGAAGCTTGAAAAAATATTCAGAGATGGGAACACTCATAGTGTGTTCAGAAGAGAATGAGCACATCATATGCTGTGTCATGGATTGGTAGTACGAGGAAGGCTCCAGAATTCCCTGAGATCAGATTTTGCAGAACCTGTAATGTCTCAATGCTGAACAGTTAGGGTTTTATTTATGATTTATTTATTTATGATTAAGTCTGTGTCTGACAACAGTTTGGACAGAAAAGATTAAATGCAGGAAGATGTGTTAGGAGTCTTCTCATAGTCCATGGAAAGATACTAAAGTACTGTACTTAGATAATGGGAATAGAGATGACGGACTGGATTCAAGAGACAAATACAACTTGGCAATGTTGGATTGGAGGTGGGTTTAGAAAGAGGAGTGAAGAAAAGGAAATTTGCTGCCAAGTTTCCAGTTGAGTAATTGTGTGGATAGTGATGCCATCAACCACAATAGAAAATATAGGAAGAGAAATATGATTAATGGAAATTAAGACTTTGGCTTAGAAGCTTGCTACTCAAAGTGTGTTTGAGGACCAGCAGTACTGCCAGCTCCAAGAAACTTGTGAGAAAGGCGGAATCTTAGACCTCCATCCTAGACCTACTGAATCAGAATCTGAACTTTTACACCATCCCCGGGTGATGCATATGCACATGAAAATCTGAGAAGCACTGGTGAAAGAACACACAAAATCTGCTGTTGGAACACTAGCCTTTTGGAAGACTCCACACCAAAGAGTATTTTATGGTTATATAAGTTTGGGAAAAGCTCCATAAGATAACTTATATGAAAGCTATCTTGGAGCTTCAAAACTACAATTCAAATGAAAAACAAAGTCCAAAGTTAGTAAAAGAAGTAAAAACAAAGACTGAGCAGAAATAAATGAAATAAAGGTGAGAAAGATAACAGAAAAATAAATGAAACCAAGAGCTGGTTCTTTGAAAAAATAAATAAAATTGACACACTGTTAGCTAGACTCATCAAGAAAAAAAGAGAGAAAACCCAAATAAATAAAATCAGAAGTGAAAGAGAAGAGGTTACAACTGATGTCACAGGAATACACAGGATGATAAGAGACTACTATGAAAAATTGGATGACCTAGAAGAAGTGGACAAATTCCTAGAAACATAGAACCTCCCAAGACTGAGTTATGAAGATTTAGAAAAATTGAATAGACCAATTACTTGTAAGGAGATTGAATCAATAATTTAAAAACTCCATACAAACAACAGCCCAGGACCAGACTGTTTCACTAGTGAATTTAAACAAACATTCAAAGAATTAATGCCAATAGTTCTTAAACTCTTCTTAAAACTAGAAAAGGAAGGAATGCTTCCAAACCCATTTTCTGAGGCCAGCATTACCCTGATATCCAAACCAGACAAGGATACCACAAAAAAAGAAAATTACAGGTCAATATCCCTGATGAACATAGGTGCAAAAATCCCCAACACAATATTAGCAAACCAAATTCAACAATGCACTAAGAAAATAGTATATCATGATCAAATAGAATTCATTCCAAGGATGCAATTATGCTTCAACATCCACAAATCAATCAATGTGTTATGCCACAGTAACAAAATGAAGGATAAAATCATATGATTATCTCAACTGATGCAAAAAAAAATTTGACAAAATTCAACATCCATTTATGATAAAATCTCTCAACAAAGTGGGTATAGAGGAAATGTACCTCAACATTATAAAGTCCATATATGTTAAGCCCACAACTAACATCAAACTCAATAGTGAAAATCTGAAGACATTTCCTCTAAGAACAGAAACAAGACAAGGATGCCCATTTTTGCCACTTTCATTCAACATAATATTGGAAGTCCTTGCCAGAGCAATTTTTTACTCAAGAAAAAGAAATAAAAGGCATACAAATTAGAAAGAAAGAAGTAAAATTGTCAATATTTACACAGATGATATGAGACTATACATAGAAACCCTAAAGATTCCACCAAAAAAACTGTTAAAACTAATAGATAAATTCAGTCATGTTACAGGGTACAAAATCAATTTATAGAGACCTGTTGCATTTCTAAAACTCATAATAAATATCAGAAAGAGAAATTAAGAAAATAATCCCATTTATAATTGCATCAAAAAAGAATAAAATACCTAGAAATAAATTTAACCAAGGATAGAAAATACCTGTACATTAAAAACTATAAGATGTTGATGAAAGAAATTAAGAAGACAAACAAATGGAAAGACATCCTGTGCTCATGGCTTGGAAAAATTAATATTGTTAAGATGTCCATACTGTTCAAAGCAACCTACAGATTCAATGCAATCCCTATCAAAATTCCAATGGCATTTTTTACAGAAATAGAACAAACAATTCTAAACTTTGTATGGAACCACAAGAGATCCTGAGTAGCCAAAACAATCCTGAGAAAGAAAAATAATGCTGGAGGCATTGTGCTCCCTGATTTCACACTATATTACAAAGCTATAGTAATCAAAACACTGTGGTATTGGCACAAAAACATACACATAGATCAATGGAATAGAATAGAGAGCTCAGAAATAAATCCACACATATATGGTCAGTTAATTTATGACAAAGAAGCCAAGAATATACAATGGAGAAAGGACAGTCTCTTCAATAAATGGTCGTGGGAAAACTGGACAGCCATATGCAAAGGAATAAAACTATTTTACAGCATACACAAAAATTAACACAAAATTGATTAAAGACTTGAATGTAAGACCTGAAACTATAAAACTCCTAGAAAAAAAATTGATGGTGAGCACCTTGACATTGATCTTGGCAATGATTTTTTGGATTTGACACTAAAGGCAAGGCAACAAAAGCAAAAATAAACAGTGAGACTACATCAAACTAAAAAGATTCTGTACAGCAAAGAAAGCCATCAACAAAACGGAAAGGCAACCTACTGAAAGAGAGAAAATATTTACAAATCATATGTCTGATAAGGGGTTAATATCCAAAATATAGAAATAACTCATATAACTTAACAGCAAAAAAATAAACAATTTGATTAAAAAAATGGGCAGAGGACCTGAGTAGACATTTTTCTAAAGAAGACATACAGATGGCCAACAGATACATGAAAAGGTGTTCAACATCACTAACCATCAGGAAAAGCAAATCAAAACCATGCAGAGATACCACTTCACACTTGTTAGAATGGCTATTATCAAAAAGGCAAGAAATAGCAAGCGTTGGCAAGAATGTGGAGAAAAGGGAAACATTGTGTGCACTTTTGGTAGGAATGTAAACTGGTACAACCATTATAAAAAACAATATGGAAATTCCTCAAAAAATTAAAAATAGAGCTAGCTTATGATACAGAAATTCCACTTTTTGGTATTTATCTGAAGGAAACAAAAACACTAACTTAAAAGGTATATACACCTTCATGTTCACTGCAGCATTATTTACAATAACCAAGATATGGAAACAACCTAAGTGTCCATCAATGGATGAATGAATAAAGAAAATGTGGTATATATGTACAATGGAATATTATGCAGTTATAAAAAGAAGGAAATCTTGCCATTTGTGACAATATAAATGGACCTTGAAGGCATTATGCTAAGTGAAGTAATTAAGTCAGACAGAGAAATACAGATATCCTATGATCTCTTTTATATGTGGAACCTAAAAAACAAACAAACCAACAAACAAACAAGCACAAAAAAACCCCAAGCTCACAGATACAGAGAATGGATTGGTGGTTGCCTGAGGCAGGGAATGCGCAAATGGGTGAAGGGGGTCAAAAGGTACAAACTTCTAGTTATAAAATAAATGTCATGAGAATGTAATGTACAGCATGGTGACTATCGTTAATAATACTGTGTTGATTATTTGGAAGTTGCTAAGGGGGTAAATCTTAAAATTTTTCATCATAGGACAAAAAATTCCGTTAACTATGGGTTATGATGCATGTTAACTAGACTTATTGTGGTCATCAGTTCACAATATATACAAACAGTAAATCACTATGTTGTACATCTGAAACTAATATAATGTTGTATGTCAATTATACCTCAAAAAAACAGAAAACAAAACCCCTACAATTCACATTAGCTTATTAAAGTGTCTGAGAAGCTCCATAGTAGTGAAATCTGTCTAATTTTGCTTAAAAAAACATTTCCAAAATGTATTTTATCATGAGGTAGTGGGTTAATTGTGCCCTCCCAAAAGATATATTTTAGTTTTTTTAACTCTAGGACTTGTGAATGTGACCTCATTTGGAAATACGGTTTTGCAGATATAATCAAGTTAAGATGAGGTCATGCTACATTAGGGTGGGCACTAAATCTGATGAATGGTGTCTTTATAAGAGAAAGAAGAGGGAGATTTAGAGAAAGATACACAGACAAGAAAGCCATGTGATGAGAGAGGCAGAGATTGGAGTGATACAGCTGCAAGCCCAGGACACTACGGATTGCCGGCAACCACTAGAAGCTAGGAAGAGGCAAGGAAGGATTCTCCTTTCAGCCTTCAGAGGGAACATGGTCTTGCCAACACCTTGATTTTGGACTTACTTCCTCCAGAATTGTGACAGAATGAATTTCTGTTTTTTTTTTTTTTTTTTTTTTTGAGTTACGCGGGCCTCTCACTGTCGTGGCCTCTCCCGTTGCGGAGCACAGGCTCCGGACGCGCAGACTCAGCGGCCATGGCTCACGGGCCCAGCCACTCCGCGGCATGTGGGATCCTCCCGGATCGGGGCACGAACCCGTGTCCCCTGCATTGGCAGGCGGACGCTCAACCACTGCACCACCAGGGAAGCCCCGAATTTCTGTTGTTGTAAGCCATCCAGTTCATGGTAATATGTCATTGTAGCCCTAGGAAACTAATACACGTGGGAACCTTTAAAACAGAAACAACACAACACAATACCAATTATATGCTGAGAATCGCTAGATTAGAAAATAGTAATTTAAACACATATAGAGTGAGATGCCAGTGGTACATGCAGATAGAAGTGTAAAATAGGCTTTGGAAACTAGGTGTAAATTTCAAAAGAGAGGATCAGGATAGATGAGAAACATTTGGGAGTAAACCATACAATGGGTAGTTTAAGCCTGATGAATGAATGGAGTTGACCAGGGAGAGAATTTAAAGAGAAATCCTGAGGGAATATCTATATTTGATGGAAATCTGAAAGAAAGAGAAAGAATGAGAATTTAGGAGATATCTTTGAGAAAGCAGTTTGAGTAACTTGATGGAAGAGAAGTAAGCTTGCAATGGGTCAAGGAGTGAATGAGAGGGTCTTCAGTTAAAGAAGTCACAGTAAAAGCATTTTCAGTCACCAATCTTCCTTGAAAGATTACTTGAAAAAAGTGAAGATAATAAAGAGTTTCACCTTTGATCAAATACAAAACCCCCACTATGAACAATATCTGGCCAGTCCTGAGAAATTGAGACTAAAACTAAAGGTGGACATTGAGAACCCATGAACCATCTCAGCTTTTCGCAGAATTAGACTTCTGCTAAAAGTACATGTTACAGTTCTTCAAGTCTAAAGGATCCTTTATTCAGGCTCATGGGATCTAGAGGGATGTAGAAAGGAACAAATGTGGTTGTATGCATAAGAATAAAAAAAGAAAGCATAAGTGGAAGTCAGATAACACACATAAATCAGAAGAGAAATTATTCCATGAATCTGACAAAGAATCTTAAAGAGATTACAGCCAGCATGATCTCTCTGGGAAAAAGAAAAGCACAGAAAAGATATATAAAGATGAAAAGAAGATGATAAGACAACAGAAGAAAATGAAAAATTGGTAGAGCTCAATAAAAAAAAATGAAAGAAATGATGGGGAAACATAAAGTTGATGCAGAGATAAAAGTCTCATTAAACAAAACAGAAAAAGCAGAATAAACAAAATTGCAAACCATAGGGTTGCAATTGTTAGGAAATCACTCAAAATAAAATGAAAAAGAAAAAAAAGAAAGAAGTGATGGAAATGATTAAAGAAAAGGTGATGGATAAGGAAGACAGACAGAAATATCTAGCATATGTGCAATTGATGTTTATAAAGAATAGAATAGAATGGATGAAACTATAAAACTTTTACAGATAGAAGGGTGGGAACTTTCCTGAAGTAAAGAGAGAGCAAGAGCACACTGTGTCCCAGGACAAGTCTATGACCATCAAAACACCCTATGGCACAGTCTAGGGATTGATAAAGACAGAATCCTGAGTGCATTCAGGCAGAAAAAGGAGGGCAGCAAGGGAAAATTCCTACCTGCAAGTACAAGGTGAGGAGTGAAGACAAGGTCAATTGACCTAATTAGTGATCTGCTAATTAAAGATGCTTTATTGGCAGAGCCTTGAGAAGAAGAAGGAACGGGTACTATCCCTAGCCTGAGGAAAAAAAGAATTCAGAAAAACTGCTATTCTTTTAACAAAAGGACTTCTTTGGGGGAAAGAATTGACTGTAGATTTTGATATTTTTTGTAGTATTTTTTAAGTAGTATTTTCCCCCTCCTTCGGAGGGCAGTCAAAGATGCTACTTTTCCAAGACTTTGAAAAATAATTAATGAACAGTTTGGCATTTCTTCTTGATATCCTTATAGATACAAATATATACAGAGCTGAGAAGATACTAATCCATAAATAGAATAATGTTTTCAGTTTCTAATAAACATTAAATGAATTAAATGTATTCAGAATCAATATTTTGATTGTGACTAATGTTGATTCTGTTAATCTTTAGGAAATAGCCAATTTATTTTACAGATTGCAGTTTAATAAAGTATATAAATTTGCCCTCCTAAGTCTTAGAGTTCTAGCTTTTAACTTTAAGATTTCTACTTCTTTACTCCAATTGTTTTGAATACCTTATAGAATTGTTTTACACTTAATACCTTATAATATATTTCTTCCATAGAGGGGTACAAAATCTGATTCCCTTTTTAGGTATCTTTACTGAAGTGCTTCCATTTCTCCTAGAAGTCTTGCCTTGATCGTAGGTTCTATTAATTAGTAAGAAGAGAGCTGGGATTGGGGTCCAGAGTAATGGAATGAAGTCTGTCATCCCTTCCATTTCTCCTTTAGGTGCTGAGTTATTCTTTTGCAATGTCTTTATCTTTGTAAGACCTTTAACAATTCTCGTAATCAAATTTTTCACCATTATGAGATGGTGTAAAGTACTGATGGTATAAGCTGGTGAAGGAAGAACATATGGCCAATGACTCCATGTCAACTGTGTTCCCATTAGGAGCCACACAGACAATAAGAGAGATGTCTGGAATCCTGTGGAATAAGACATAACTGGTATCTGCCCAAAAGCTGTTTTAATGGATTAGACCTCAGCTCCATAATCCCTCTTAAACTGATGGCCTTCAAGTTGGGCTTATGCTCCATACAGATGAGTTTAATTGGCTGGAAGAGTCTTTGACAACAAATTTCTGTGGAGAAGCCCATCCATCAGAGGGCAGACCCTAAGTTCGTCTCTCAGTGCCCTTTCCCAAGGAAGTCAATTTCCTCTGTCCAATGAACAACTGCCTATCTTTGATTTGGGTTTTCTTTAAAGAATTTGATACTAGTGGACAGTGTATGTGTGTGTGAATTCAGCTCAATACACCCAATTATGAAACTCATGCCCAAGGTTTGGTACCCAAGGCCTAATCTCCAGGAAAGATGCGATTTTATATTATCATGTGGTTGTGTTTTAATTCTCTTGAGTATCACTAAGCTAAAGCTGGTCTTGCCTGCTGTCACTCCATGTATTAGTTGGGGCTGGGAAACCTAGTGTTAGGGGATGAGATAGGTTTCAGTCATCTTTTGGACTATGTTGTCTAACTCAGGTGTTTTTTTCCTTAGTTCCCTAACAGTACAAAAGAGTCAAGAAAGCCCTCTCCATGGGAAGTTGTACTAGAAAGGAAATGAAACAACCCCTAGGGCCTCACATGTGCAAGGACCTCACTGTCCCACAGGCCTTGCACTAGAACAGAAGAAACTAGGGCCAATTTTCATCATCTCAATGAATGGTACCACTACCCACCAAGCTGGAAATTTAGAGTTATCCTTGATTCCTTTCATGCCCTCATCCTCCACATCTAATTTACCAGCAAATCCCTTTAATTTTACCTCAATAATGTATGTTAAGTCTGTCTTCTGCTCCCCATCTCATTTCTACACTCCTGTGCCAGACTCTGTAGCTCTTGTTTGGATTATTACAAGTTTCCTGTCTCCCATATCCACTCATTTCCTCCTTCAGTCCGTTATCTGCACAGTAGCCGGTATAATATAAAACATAAATTAGGTCATGCCACTCTCCTATCGAAATCCCCAGCAGCTTCTAATCTGCCTCAGAATAAAATGGAAATTCCCGTTCATGGCCTTTGACGTCCTGTACAATCTAGCCCCTGCCTGCCTCTCGGCACACTCCGCCCGTGCTGGTTTCCTTTCAATGTCACGAACACACCAAACCCTGGCACTCCTCAGAGACTTTGTAGGAGCTATTTCCTTCTCTGAAAACGTTCTCACCCGCTTGTGCGTAGATGACAGCCTCTCATTTTTCAGGGCTCACTTTAAACGTCATCCGTTCAGAATATCTTTCCTTCCTCATCCTGTCTAACGTAGTTGTATCCCACTCCTTTGTTTCCCTACCTCGGTCTCCTGTTTGTTTCTTACATCTTACCAGTATTTACAATCATTTTAGTTTCTTTATCTTTTTTCTCTTTCCACTAGAGCAGGAATACCTCAAGAGCAAGTACCCAGTCTGTCTTATTTTATTCACTTATGTATCCCTAGGACTTTGTCCCCTGACTAACAGATAATGGGCAGTCAACAAATATTTGAATGAATGAATGAGAGAACAAATGAATCCAATCTTGCAGACTGTATGTGAATGCAGAGACCTTAGTAGCTGCACATGCACAGGTTATGCTCCCTTTTATTAAGGAAAGCCATCATATTCGGGGACATTTCATTTTCAGAATGCTTTGAACGAAAGTTTTTCAAATAAACGTCAACAGGCACAGTCTGGAACCTCATCCATTGTCCTCTGAGTTTGTGCTGTTAATGGGTGTTCAGAATATTCCAACCACAAAGCTGTTCAATCAGACTTCATCAAGGCCCTGATCACTTCTGGTCTCACAGTTGTTTATATCATCTATTGGAATTTGGCAAATAAACATAAAATAGGTGTTGAGGAGGCCTTTATAAGCAACATTTATCATCAAAAAAGTGACCTACCTGTGGTTTATAACTAAAAAAAACAAAACCAATAAGGTGTATAGATTTCTAACATATCTTCTATTGGGAGAGGCTATAAGGGAGGAAAGGTGGGGGTAGAAAACTTGAATTAGAAGATACCAGAAAAAGGTTATTTTGGAAGAGTACACTTGCCTTGCAGTATATTTGAGAGGATGTGTTTTTCTTGTTCTCTACACATCCTTTATTCTACCACTTTTCTTTTTTTTTTTTTTAACATCTTTATTGGAGTATAACTGCTTTACAATGGTGTGTTAATTTCTGCTTTATAACAAAGTGAATCAGCTATACATATACATATATCCCCATATCTCCTACCTCTTGCATCTCCCTCCCACCCTCCCTATCCCACCCCTCTAGTGGTCACAAAGCACGAAGCTGATCTCCCTGTGCTATCCGGCTGCTTCCCACTAGCTAGCTATTTTACATTTGGTTGTATATATAAGTCCATGCCACTCTCTCACTTCGTCCCAGGTTACCCTTCCCCTTCCCTACGTCCTCAAGTCTATTCTCTACATCTGCGTCTTTATTCCTGTCCTGCCCCTAGGTTCTTCAGAACCATTTTTTTTTTTAGATTCCATATATATGTGTTAGCATACGGCATTTGTTTTTCTCTTTCTGACTGACTTCACTCTGTATGACAGACTGTACGTCCATCCACCTCACTACAAATAACTCAATTTCGTTTCTTTTTATGGCTGAGTAATATTCCATTGTATATATGTGCCACATCTTCTTTAACCATTCATCTGTCAATGGACACTTAGGTTGCTTCCGTGTCCTGGCTATTGTAAATAGAGCTGCAATGAACATTGTGGTACGTGACTCTTTTTGAATTATGGTTTTCTCCGGGTATATGCACAGTAGTGGGATTGCTGGGTCATATGGTAATTCTATATTTAGTTTTTTAAGGAACCTCCATACTGTTCTCCAGAGTGGCTGTATCAATTTACATTCCCACCAACAGTGCAAGAGGGTTCCCTTTTCTCCACATCCTCTCCCACACTTTTCTTTACTCTTGGTAGGAAAGAAAACTTTTAGCTTAATAATGCAAGACTTACTGTCAGCCAGTATAGATGGCTATAAGAAACCACCTATACTGCCAAGAGGAAGTCTTGTTTATCTAGTAGTGGTTTTACATATAAGAAGCTGAAAGATCACAGATAATGCTGACAGAGAACTTTAAGGTGTTATTGACTGGAAGATTCCTTATAACTTCTCCATCCCCAGAATGGGCAGGGATCATGATATTTGTGGTCCAAACCAAGGGGTGAAAAACCTGGATGCGCCGGGACACTGGGGGAAGGCAAAAGATCGGAAAAGGAGAGAAGATGGGAGAATCAGAGGAAGAAGGGATTCTTGGATATCCCTCTAAGACTCCTGGGCATCCATCCCAGGCTGACTCTGTACAAAGTGGAAGGTGGCCCCATCTGATCAATAAAGAAATGTTCTGGCCATCTTTCATCTTTCAGATTTCAGAAGAGCTTGGATCAACTCATAGCAGGATATTTTTATCCTGGCAATGGACAATTTTCCTCCACTGCACGCCCTTCTAGATATTTTGGGGGGGATTGGTGGAGGGAGATAAGGTCAAATTTACATAGGAGTTTTATCTAGAATCTCATTAGCATGAAGGCTACCTCTGCCTATCATATTCTTCAAATTGACATTTGGAAACTGCAGGCCTCAGCTGCATGGTCATTGAGGCCCCTTCCTCCACTATGTATATAAGTGACATCATTTTATCTTTTTACTTTCTATCCCTTTAAAGTTGATTGAAGGTCTTTTTTATGTTTGGTATAAAAATACAAAGATTCTGGCAGCTACGTAATGTAGCTAATAACCCTACTATGCTGTTAATGTGAAATTTGATGGTGATATCTCAGCTGGTATGATTAGCATTTAACCATATTTTATCATGGTGACACAACATTTACTGCCTTTCAGCTTTGAAGATGTCAGCAGTCTCCTGTATTCATTTAGAATTTTATGTGTTAGAGACTTTGGCTTTTGAATTTTAAGGGTTTGAGGGCATGAACGCTTAGAGAAAATTATTTGCATATCTGCAGACCACAGATGATTTCTGGTTTTTTGGTCCTTGAGCTGTTTTGCACAGGTCAGGGTAAGAGGTTTGACACTGTCCCAACCTTCAGCACAGGCCCATTAGCTGCATATCATTAACCTCACTGTGCCTCAGCTTCTTCACCTGGCAATTGGGGATAATAATATCTGACCACTATCTCCTGGTTATGGTTATGAGCATCAGATGAGATGTGTGTGAAAGTGGCTTGAAAACCCATAAACTGTTAAATGCATTAAGATTGCTTTCATGACGTTTGTCATCATTATCGTCATCATCATCTAAATTAACCCAATGTGGAGGCTCAGAAAAGTCAGGGGTGATTATTTGTCAGGCCTGCCTTTGTTTGACAAAATTCTCCACCATGAGATTTCCCTAAGTAGTGAGCATCCCTGGGACTTTAAAATATGGATTTGATTCACAAGAAATGTTTGAGGAAAACAGTTGTACAAAGGAAGGTTTTCCTATAAGGAAACACAGAGTGATTCTTCCTTTTCATCTGTGGGTGACAAGGCATTGTCATATAGTTACCTAATTTTATCCTTTCTGGGAAATATAGGACAGGTGATATTAAGACACTTTGATGTAAGAGAAAGCTCAAATACAAGGAGGCTAAATAAAAGTTTCAAGGTATCTTAACAAGTAGGATACCTTGTTAGAATGGACACCCAAATAGGAGACCGGGACTTAAAGCTACTTATGGAGGTGAGGAGAAGGAGGTGTAGGGATGAACATAGAACATAGGGATGAACATAGAACAACCCCTTTTGGAGGTCTGGACTCCCCACACTAAGTGCTCCTTTGTTACAGACTTTTTTTTCTGGTTACCGCTGGTTATCCTCTTAACTAGTTGGAACATGCAGGCTTTATTATAGTTCTGGCTGAGGCAATGGATAATTTTGTTTGAATTTTAGGTATTATCTTAAAAAAATTGGTGAGTCACCTGTGGGTGGGCAGCTTTAGCTCCTGAATGCCTAGCCTGCTCCAAATGAATCTAGGTCAGATTCAATTCGCATGACAAACAGAGAGGGCCGGTTTTCTTTCTGGGTGACCTGAGGCAACAGGTCATACAGTGATGCTGTCCAGGTGACTACAACCATACTTTTTAAAGCTCACCTGTTCCTCCCATCTCAACTCTGGAGCAACTCTGGTTTCTTGGGGCCATTCAGCCTGTTAAAAGCAGGGCCTCCATTGGGTCATGTGGTACATTTTTGCAAATTAGGAAAAGTCACGGATCCTGGGTCAACCCAGCTTCACAGGTACACGTAGGGTGGAAAGCATATAGTACCTTTCAGTAACAGAAGAGACACCTCTTCATCTGAGTAGTTGCGGTCCTGCCAAGGCTAGACTTCATCTCTCACTCACCCCTTTAGCCAGGATCTTTGTGCAGTTCACAAACTGTACAACTGTACATGTCAGTTGTACATGTCATGTTGTTCCTGTGTGGAACAACTCCATCTTCTCTTGGTGTCTTCTGCTTAGAACGGTGAGATGTGCAACTTTTCCCTTGCTCTCATCTTTGGCTAAGGATTTTCTACTTTTCCCCCCTTACTAGAGAGAATGAGAGGCAGTGTTTACATTTCCTTTGATTTTACTCACACCTCGAGAGTCTGTATTCTCTAGGTAAAAAGGCCCACACATTTAGAGAAAATAAGAAGTTGCTCACAGTTCCACACCTTATCAGAAGAACTCAGAGGAGGATGTGGTTTCTGATTAGTTTGGGGAAACCAAGTTAATTGATAAGTTCCCTGGTCAATGTGGAGCCTGGGAGATAATAATAACTCCTAGATGTAGCTACCCTTTACCTTGTATTATATATTACACTATGCACCCTATCATTACCTTATGACAACAGATGAGGAAACTTTGCCCAAGGTTATGTAGCCAGTATGTGGTAAAGCCACTAGAATGTAACTCCAAGAAAAAAATCTTTCTTTTTACCAGAACCTAAAACTGTGCCTGGATATATAGTAGATGCTTAATAGATGTTCATTGACTGGGAACCTGGGATTGCAATGCTGGTCTATGTGTTATACAGATATATGTTATATCTGACATATTGACAACTAGCACTAACATAGCCTGTACCTCATGCCTGATTGAGGGCTTTACATACATTAAGTTATTTATACTACAACCCTATGAGTAAGTACTATTATTACCATTGTACAGATGAAAAACATCTGAGGCACAGAAAAGTTAAGTAACTTGCCTAAGGCTAGGAAGTGGTAGAACTGGGATGTGAACCTAGGTAATCTGCTTTTAATTAATAGTCCAGTCATCTTCATATCAATTTCCTTTTGTCTAGCTCAGTTGTTCTCAGACTTTGGTGTATATGAGAATTATTGTACCATGTCGTATACATGAAAAATGTATGCTGTATTTTGTGGGGTTGTTAGTGGACTTTCAAGGGTAAATGTAGGCTTATGAGTTAACATTAGAAGTTAACTCCCTCTTGAGGTGAATCTGCATTGTGCCATTGAATTCTCACAATACTATGAGCTGGATATTTGTATCATTTAAGAATCTTGATTGCAAGTGACAGAAACTCTGGGACTAGTTTTAAGCAAATGAAGTTACTTTCCCCCCCTAAAATTTAAGTCAGGTTTATTGCGATAATTTACATGCATTCATATTCACTGAAGTATACAGGTCTGTGTCTTGACAAACTCATAGTCATGTAACCCCACCACAATCAAGATATAGAACACTTCTGACTCCCAGCAAGTTCCCTCATACCCCACTGTAGGCAACCCTCTCCCCGCCCCTAACCACTGGCAACTACTGCTCTGTTTTCTGTTCTATAGTTTTGCCTTTTCCAAAATATCATATTAATGGTCCATATAATATGTAGCCTTTTGAATTTGGCTTTTTTCACTCAGGTCAGTATGTGCATCAGTAGTTTGTTCCTTTTTATTGCTGAGTTGTATTCCATTTCATGAATATACCACAGTTTATACATTCACCAGTTGTCTGGGTCGTTTCCAGGTTTTGATGATTATGAATAAAACTGCTGTAAATATCTGTGTGCAAGTTTAGAATGCACATGTATTTTCATGTCTCTTGAGTAAAAATATCTAGTAGTGGGATGGCTGAGTCATATGATAAGTGTATGCTTAATTTTATAAGTGATTGCCAGATTGTTCAGTGTAAGGGCTGTATTATTTGCGTTCCCATCAGCAGTGTATGAGTTCTAATTGCTCTTCCTTCCCACCAGCCATTGGTATCCTCAGTCTTTTTTACTTTAGCAGTTCTAATACTGTGCAGTGGTATCTCATTGTGCCTTTGATTTGCGTTTCCCTTATGAGTAATGATGTTGAACATCTTTTCATGGGCTTATTTGCCATTCATGTGTCTGCTTTTGGTGATGTTTCTGTTCAAATCTTTGCCCATTTTTAAATTGGGTTCTTTGTCTTATTATTGAGTTTTGAGATTTCTTAATATATTCTAAGTCTTTTGCAGATACGTGTTTTGCAAAGAATTTCTACTAATCTGTGGCTTGCTGTTTTCTTATCAGTGTCTTTTGAAAAACAGAAGTTTTAAAATTTGAAGCACAATTAATCATTTTTTAATGGACTGTGGTTTTTATGTCATATCTAAGAAATCTTTGCCTAACCTAAAGTCAGGTGTTCTCCTATTTTCTTCTAGAAGTTTTATAGTTTTGGGGTTTATGTTTAGGTCTATGATCCATTTTGAGTTAATCTTTGTATATGTGGCAAAGTATTGGTTGAGGATCAATTTTTATTTATTTATTTATTTATTTATTTATTTATTTCTGGCCACGTTGTGCAGCATGCAGGACCTTAGTTTCCCGGAGTCTTAACCACTGGACAGTCTTAACCACTGGTCAAATAAGGATTTTCAATTATTCCAGCACCATGCATTATAAAGAGCATTATTTCTCCATTGAATTGCATTTGTACCATTGTCAAAAATCAACTGATGATATGTGTTGGGTCTGTTTCTGGACTTTCTATTCTCTTCTGTATTCTAAGTACTTTTAATAGATAATGCCACTTAATTGTCACAATATGTCCTTTTTATGAGAGAACAAATTGAGTCACAGAGAAGTTAAGTAGCTTGCTTAGGGTCACAGAGTTGGTGCATTGGGCTTCGAATGCCAGCAGCCTAGGCTGGTCCTAGGCCCTAAACCACTACCCTATTCAGTCCTACTGAAGTCTTAGGACCCAAGGGATGGGATGCATCTGTAGAAACATGCTGGAGCCTGGGATTAGAATATCTCTGGGACTCTCTATCTCAGTCCTCTGCTCCTTTGGGATTTATTTCCCCTCATAATGGCTTCTTCTGCTTTAAGTCCACATGTTGGGAAACAGCGATTTATGGCTCCTGAGTTTTCATCTCTATCTTGAGGGTATAGTCAGACTCCGGCTGGATCTCAGAATCAAGCCCAAATTCAGAGGGAAGATACTGATTGGCTCAGCTGGAGTCAGGTGATCCACCCCCAAATTCTCCCCACCTTGCCCTGCCCCAAACCAATCAACTATGGCCAGGAAGAGAGCTGAGAAGAGGGGACCCTGACTGGCCCAGCTTGGCTCAAGTGTAGGTCCTGGTACAATCAAACCACAGGAGCAGAGTCAAAACTGGCTGCTGAGGACCCAGTGCTCTAACCAAGTGGATAGGGAATGGGGTAGAGAAAGATCTCCAAAAGGAGGGTGGGGACAGGGCTGCATTATGTATTTTGTGGGCCCTCAACACTTATGCCTTTCTAAGGCCTTTGTAGACCTCTTCCTTCATACATACATTGAAATTTGTATTTTATGACTATCTTGACATAATGATGAATATAATCCAGGCTAACTGTATTAATTAATTTTCTTCTGACCTTAAAAGAAATTAAATTATTTTTGTGGGCCCTCAAAGTATCCTGATCCCTGGGCACTGTGCTAATGGGGAAGGCAGTGTTGGGCAGGAAAGAAACTATCTATTAAGTATTGGTGTCATCATCCCATTTTACAAACATAGAGGCTGAGGTCAAGTGAGGCTATCACAGAACAACTAGTAGGTCTGTTGATTCCAAGACTGGAGGTCTCTTCAGTGTGACTGAAGGGACACACTAAAGGGATTTTCAAGTTACATTCTAACAAAACCTCTCCCGGCTAATTGTTTATGTTTGTCAGTGGCATTGTTTCATGGTCTTAGTTCTCTCTACTGTTTCAGTTATTTTCCACCCTCATGACCGAATTCTAATTCCCTCTCCTCCCCCTCCCTCTGTCCCCTGACCCTCATTACCTGAAGAGCTCTGAATTCTTCCATCGCATGTGTGTAGCTTCCCCGTGCTTGCCTGGACCACAGGGGCTGGAAAGCTGGATGAGGCTCTGCATGAGATTGAGGTTCCATCCTTCAAACGTTCCTGAGTGGGATTTGGAAGGCAGGACTGGAGCAGCCTGAGCATTCTTCTTGCCCACATGATTGGGAGCATGTGGGTTTTGTGCAGCAGCTATAGCAGCGGCTCTGGTGTCCTGTCCCTGTTCCCCTGGGCTCTGACAGACAGGGTGCAGGGCACCTACCTGGCTGGTGGCACTGCTCCTTTATCTTCACTACACATACCACTTCCTTTTTCAGTGGGTGAGGTCAGGAGAGCTTCCTTTGCTTCCAGATGTTTTCTTTGTTTGAAGGAAAAGAGAGGAAAGTACATTTTGCTCTATATAAGCATACAACATGGAGTGTTGTGTGCGTGTGCGAGCGTGCATGATACATTTGTTTCTGGCTTTTCTTTTTTTTTAAACTTCAAACTACCAA
Source organism: Leucopleurus acutus (assembly GCF_964270905.1). Classification (NCBI taxonomy): domain Eukaryota; kingdom Metazoa; phylum Chordata; class Mammalia; order Artiodactyla; family Delphinidae; genus Leucopleurus; species Leucopleurus acutus. Next base: position 114,226,640 of record NC_139143.1, on the reverse strand, counting down.
AATGTTACTTTCCTACCTCAGTAAAACCCACTTAGGTTCTTCCTTTCATCACTTTTTTCTCTGTCTTTCTACAGCCTAAAATCTTATTGGTTACCCACTTTCAGACTCTGTCTTAGCTTCCCCTTCTGCAACCTCCCTGAGTTCTCCAGCAATGTGCCCAGGCCTGGATTGTGCCTGGTTCCCAGGGGCACCCCATATCTCTGTACTTCCCTAGAGACATCCAGGCCAGCTTTTTCTGCCTTAATTGCCCTCAGTCACACACTGGATTCTTTGCTTTCCCAATTCTCGTTCTTCGTCTAATGGCAGACACAGCCTGTACAGTGCTGGCCCTTATTCAAGAAGAAGATGTTGAAAACAACTCAGCTGTGTAGTAGATCAACTGTCAGAAAACATATGCTCCAAATGCTGAAACTAAATGAGTTGCTCTTCAGACTTTAAAACCTAGAAACAGGGAGCTGGTGGAGATGCCCACATCTTTATGCCTGCTTATTCCTTTGGTTGAGACTGTCAGACCCTCCACTTTGGCAAGAATCTTACCAAACAAACATGCCAACTGAATGAGGACTTACCAGTTGGGCTTTGGTGTAGCTACATCCATACAGAGACCCATTCATAAGTCTGTTCATTTTTTCATTCATTCTTTCATTCATGCTGCCCCTTACAAAGCATTAGGTGCTATGCTAAGTGCTAGGGATACAGAGTGAACAGATGGGGTCCTGTACTTTTGGAGCTTATAGTCTAGTCTAGAATTGTTTAGTTACAAGTGAGGTGGATTCACATAGATGAAGAAGCTTTTGTGGTGACAGACTTTGTGTATAACCAGGGAGCATAACGGGGTGGGAGATGGGGGTTTAAGAACTTAATTCAGTGAGGTTAGTCCTACCTGTGAAAGCAGCCTCCTGGTTGAAACCTGAGGGATGAGTACCAGTGAAGCAGGTGAAGTCTTGGGGATAGGGTCGGCGGAGGCAGAGGAAAAGAGTGGAAAACCTGCAGGGATCCCCAGAGCAAATTCAAGGACCCGAAAATGCCAGTGTGGCCAGAGTCCCACAGACAAGGAGTAGGGTGGTGGATTGAGGCTGGAGGGGTATGAAGGAGCCAGATTCTTCAGGGCCACTTAGGCAACATGGAGGACTTTGAACTTGGTCCAAAGAGCATTGGCGCCAAGGAAGGTTTCAAGCAGCGGAATGACATGGTCAGATTTCTTTCTCTTTCCTTCCTTCTTACCTTCCTTCCTTCCTTTTTTTTTTCTTTCTTTTTTTCTCTTTTTCACTCTTTTTTTAAACAAAAAAATCACTCTGAGTTTCTGTTCAATTTTCAGAAGGTTTTTTTTCTTGTAAAACCTTCAAATATGAATATTCTCAAACTTTTCACCTGACATATTCTTCTATTTCCAGAAAATTGCCTGCATTCCTTTAAAGGTTAAATATTGAGGCATGTCAGCCTTAGTTAAATAAAACAAATTGGGAATTACTAATACCAAATTCCCAATACCCTAATTTAACATTCAGTGGCCATCGATCTGACCTGGAGCAAGAACTCTCACGTACACAGTTGCCAAAGCTTCCTGCTGGGTGGGGAGGGACGTTTTTTTCAGACCAGTCTTCAGCCAGTAATCCACACGTAGAGACCATCCCCTACTATTGCAGTGGCTGCTGGTGTAAAAGCAGCATGAATTATTCATGCGAGGCAGATAGATTAGAGTTAGAACCGGGGGGCTCTGTTTTCCCTTGTGAGGACTCTGCCAGTTAGAATGAAGAAGGATCTCTCACTCCATCAAGCCACAGCCTCATTCCGTTATACTCTGCTTAACCCAGATTCCCAAACTGGGTTTGGAAATGGATTAGCAGATGATGAGCTTGTTTTAAAGGTGATACAGTCATCAAGAAAAAGGGAGAATTAACTTTACCAGTGGTTTTAAAAGCAAAATGCAAGGTTCAAGGGGATTGTTTTAATAACATTTGCCGTGCAAATCCTGTTAAGCATCGGAAGTGCATTTTGGAGAAGCAGCTATTGCTTTCAATTATAAAAGCTGCTGTTTAGACATATTTTCAGATCTGGACATACCTTGCTGGAGTCCCATTGTCTTAGACAATATCTTAAATGCAAGAGACTTAAGGGTTGGTAGGTCTGATTTGCCAAAATTATCCAAGGCCGCTCCGTCTTGGGAGTGCAAAACTGGTTATTGTTCTGACAGCTTAAATATGAGTAGCTGTGGTGAAGACAACCTCTCACCTCTGCTCTGGAGCCATCCCAGTGCTGGGGGGTCTTGACTGAACATTGTGAGGGGATATAGTAAAGGTTCAAAAGTCACATCTATGCTACGATGATGGTCTTTTCACCCTGCATTCTCATCTGTTCTCAGAATATGTTCTTAAGCATAGGAACAAATTAAATAGCTTTCTTCTAATTATCGAGGATGAGTAATCAGTCAGTCAACAAACATTTAGTAAGCACTTACTATATACTCAGCATTGCTAAGAGCTGGGGTGAGTTTAAAAATTCTAATATTTTAGCCTTAGAAGAGGTAATAATAAAAACAAGTGATTATCTAAGAGCAGAGAGGCCAAATCCCTAAAGAGTGAATTTTTAGGGAGGATAAGCCTTCCCTAGTCGTGGGAGGTTGCCCAGAGGTGAAATTGGAGTTGGGCCCTGAAGAGTACATCATAGTCAGTAAAGATGTGGAGAGAGACCAGTGCAAGTGGGCAGAAAGGAATACTATGCGTCACTGGATTCCATGGCCAAGAAAGTGTGGTTCCCCTTTGATATGTGAAGGTTTAGGTGGTCCATGTATCTATCTGCTTGGGCTGCCATAGTGGAATATCACAGACTGGGTGACTTAATAGAAATGTATATTCTCTCAGTTCTCTTAGTTCTGGAAGCTGGAAGTCCAAGATCAAGATGTCAATGGAGTTGGTTTCTGATGAGGACTCTTCTGAGCTTGCAGACAGCTGCCTTCTCGCTCTGTCCTCACGTGACCTTTCTTTGTGCATGTACTCCCAGTGTCTCTTCCTCTTCTTGTAAGGACACCAGACCTATTGGATTAAAGCCCTCCCCTAATAGCTTCATTTAACCTTAATTACCTCCTTAAAGGCCCTGTCTCCAAATACAATCACATTGGGGGCTAGGGCTTCAGCATATGAATTTAGGGGGACACAATTCAGTCTATGACAGTCCAATAACACTTTCAGATCTGGAGTGACCTAAAGTGGGTGTATGTGTTTTTGTGTGTATGTGTGCTCTCATTTTCTGAAGATTCATTGACTATACGGGCAAATTCAAGGGAGATCCTAATTCAGCTATAGAGACTTGAAAAACCAGTAGAAAGGTGTTTTTCTCAAACTCAGAATGCACATGGAAAGCACAGCTCTTAGGTCTAAGGCAATAATTTTAATGACCCATTCACCAGCACCCTGTATTCCTCTCTCTATTCTTTTGCCACATGTATTCTTTCATCTACAAGCTTCCATGAATCCAACCATCCTCTTCATCTGCTTCTTCTCATGGACAGCAAGATTAACCAGAGAAAATAAACACAACCGACTTAGACAATGTGCCTAAGACAATACTTTACTTGTCTCCACTCAGCTTCCTCTTGCATTCTGCATCAGTTAGGATCCCAGAGAGGAAACAAATGGCGCACTCCAATGCGAGGAGAGTTCAATGAGAAGACTATTTGCCCAGGTGTAAGCAAGGTTACGGGAAAACAAGGATGGCTAAGTGCCCTGGAGTCAGCATCAGAGGGAAAGCTACTATTACCCTTAAGCGTGAAGGGAAGGAGGAAGCCACTGAGACTAGTAGCCATAAGGGAAGTTCCTCAGGAGAGGAACTCTGCCACTGGCAGCTCATGGCCAGGCAGAAAAAGACCTGGCAGAACGAATATCACAAACTCTCCTTGCTCCCATTGGCTGGAACCAGCGAAAAGCCAGAGAGTTAGGAAACTGGCTGATATAAACCCATAGCCTCTCAGGGCATGGAGCAGGTTAGAGAAGTATGGACAATGGATCGATCAAGGGGACAAAAGGTGTACACACAGCACACATTCTTCATGGAAACAGTTCCAAACATTCACCATTCTTCTCAATCTGTTTGCTTCTTCTTTATCTATCATCCTCTTAGAGCATGATTATATTCCATTTTCCCCAGTGGAGATAAAAGGCATTTCTCTTATTTTTTGCTTCACTACTCTCCGTTTTTAGATTCTAATTGTCATATCACTTTCCCTAATATTGCGGACAAAGAGATGTCCTTCCTTCCCAAGACCAAGATCGATGCCCATAAAACACCACACATTACTCTGGAGCCTACCACATAAATTATCTTCATTCTTTCCTGTATCTTCAATTTCTGCCAATGATTTGGCTCTTCGTTTCTAAGTTTACAAACTTACTCATATTTCATGCAAACCAAAACCAACCATTTTCATAGATGATCTCTTCCCCTCACATTGCTGACATTTCTGCTTCTTCCTTTTTATTACTTGTCTCCTGAAACAGTCTGTCCTCATTGTCTCTAATTCCTCACTTGTGTCACCTGTAGTCTGGATTCTGTCAGCTCCCTGCCTCACATCCCGCTGAAGATGCTCTTGTTAAAGTCTCTAGTGACCTCCTCGATGCCAAATCCAATTTCCTGTTTTCAATCATTATCCTACTCCTCCTCTGAAGCATTTAACTTGAAGGGTGGGTAAGAATTAGCCAGGTGAAGAGGGGGAGGAGTGAGCAAGAGATTGAATGCCTCAAGTGTCTTATTTAGGTTTTGCATTTTCAGAACCAATTGCACAGTGGACAGACGTGAAACAAATATTTGTTGAAGGATAAAGTGAACAAATAGAAAATCTCCATTGTTTTGATGTTGAATAAGCATATCACACATGTAAACACTGAAAGAAGCAATAACAATACACTCTAGCAATACAACAACGAAAAAAAAATCAGTGAACAAACTTCAAGGAAATTCTGGTACAACGTTGTTGGGTATCATTAGTGGAGAAGAAAGTAAGGCAGCAGACAATAAAAAGAATGCAGACAATTCAAGATGATCAGGTTGAGAAAAATGATGAATTGTCACAAAGACAATTCATTTTGCTAAAAATACAGTAAGAAAATCAACACAAGTTAACATGGAAAAACGTACATGTATTGCCCACCCTAGGAGATCAATAGTAACATTCCAGTGTAACTTATTTTACAATATATGACATACTACAGGTCAGTGTGACCTTAAATGTGCACCAAATCAATATTGCTAACATCATGGACAATAGTGATTTGAATATAAAAGGATAATTAAATGCCCCTGAAGCAACAATGTCCTTCTGTATGAAAACAGATAAATTAAAAAGTGACTTTACTCTTCAAAAGACATCCCACCCTTCCAAAAATCATTCACATCATATTTCTTTTAAATAGTGAATTCTAAATAAAAACTCTGATAAATTTTAAATATAACCCTCCTGCCCTTTGTGTTCTTAGTAGTGAAATCTGATTATCATTCTTCAGTATCAATTGGATTGGGGAACTTGCTGAAGGATAATATGCAATAATTTATTATCAGGATTAGGAGTGGGAATCTGAGTAATAATTGAAAGCACTTATCTCCAAATTCATAAAGTCTCTTTCTAAGAGAGTTTCCAGCCCTTAGAATGCCCTCAGCTGAATCATAGATAGTATGTAAGACATTATACTATAATTCACAAATTAAGATATTTTTATGCTGAACTTTAAGGTTAAATTCTCTTTCCTTGTTACCTGACCCTAACGAAAACTTTATTTCTAATATTTCCACATCTAAACTTAACTTTTGTTAACTTTCTAATGTATTTCTTGGAATGTGAATTTTCCCCCAGGATCAATGAAGAAATTGGAAATTTGTGTTGTGACCTTTCCAGGTTTCTCTAGTAGCCTCATGCAACAGAGTGCAACAAAGTTTTTACTCTGAGAAGGTGGCCTTTCTATTGTAACTTGTGCTGAAATTACTCAGTCTAATCATGCTGTTTCCAAGCCCATGCTTTTAGACTCTTTCCAAGTCCATGCCTTGGACAGAACACTACATGGATTAATTCTTCCCCAAGATGGTTTCCTCTTTAGGTCAAGAAATTTAACATGAATGCGTCTTTGAGGAAAGAATGAGGGTGAGTTATTTTTAAATTCCTCATAGAAGCTGGACTAATGACTGAAGGACTTCATAATGTTTCTTAAGGTAGGAATTCCATAAAGTTATTTTGGAATCTCAAGCGGTAGCAAGTTCGAAAGGTCACAGATTCAGAAACTAACTGGAAGAAAACTAGCTGTTCTGTTCTCTGAAAAAAAGGTGTCTGTGGGAGAAAGTTACCTCCAAGCTAAAAAAGTTGTTGAGATGTAGATCTGATGTATTGGAGCCATCCCCTAGGAAACAGAAATTTAAATTAAAAAGAGAAAAATAAGTATTAGAAGTTATTGATTCAGTGATGATTGATTAAATTTTGAATCAAAGAATATAAAATTTTGAATCAAAGATAGGATATACACTTGTTTGATGAGCTATCCCCATACCTTTCCCTGAACCTCTTTTTAATATGAAATATTTGAACTGTAGAGAAAAGTATAAAGGGTAATATAGCACTCATCCCCCAATCTGTATTTAAGTTCACTTTGGGTCTTCTTAATAAAGCTCATCCTCCTTTTCTATTGTATGTAAGAGTTGCATAAAATATGAACAACAGTTTCTTAAGAGTTTTCTTATGAGAATGTTAACTATAAAAACCAGTGAGTCTGGTGTCTTATTGGGGGAGAAGTAGTGGAATTTGACTACTGAGTCAATCTCTTTAATTGCAATGTTTTACTAGTTTTAAACTTTTGGAGTCAGTTTTACGAACTGAAATCTTTTCAGAAAATTGTAGATTTTTTCTGTGTTTTAAAACTTATTGGCATAAAGGTGATGACAATATTCTGCTATGTACTTTATAATTTCTACTATACTGTAGTTATGTCTTCTTTTTTATTTTTATCATGATTGGTATGTGCCTTCTCCATTTTTAAATTTTTGAGGTTTTTTGTTTGTTTTTTACAATTTTTATTGAAATATAGTTGATTTACAATGTTGTGGGTTTTTCTTTTTTTTGTTTTTTTTTGGTCACATTGGGTCTTTTTTGCTGTGCGCGGGCTTTCTCTAGTTGCAGTGAGTGGGAGCTACTCTTCGTTGCGGTGTGTGGGCTTCTCATTGAGGTGAGTTCTCTTGTTGCGGAGCACGGGCTCTAGGCACGCAGGCTTCAGTAGTTGTGGCGTGCAGGCTCAGTAGTTGTGGCTCGTGGGCTTAGTTGCTCCATGACATGTGGGATCTTCCTGCACCAGGGCTCGAACCTGGGTCCCCTGCATTAGGGAGGTGGATTCTTAACCACTGCACCACCAGGGAAGCCCCATTTTTTAATTTTTGGATTGGTCTCATAGACAGTTTTTAATTTTACCTTCTCAGAGAATCAACTTTTGATTTCTTGAATGCCTCTAATGTTAATAATTTTCTATTTTATTAATTCTTTTGTCTTGCCTCAATTACTCGACATTACAGTTAAAAGTTGAACTCTAGAATCATAATGTCTGGGTTCATGTGCCAGCTCTGCTTGTATCTCATTTGTGTGACCATGAACAAGTTACTTAACCTCTGTGTCTCAAACTGCCTATATGTAAAATGAGACTTTAATAGTACCTGCCTCACTGGTTGTTTGTGAGGATTAGTTTAGTTTTCATAACGGCTCCATGTGTGCTTGAAAAAAAAATCATGTAGCCTCCCTTTGTTGATTATGAGATTTATTATGTCTGTTGGAACAAGCTTATTAATTGTGTAATTTTTCTGTAGGTTCACATTTTTCTTTTTGCTTGACGTGTATTTTTTTCGAGTGAGGCATATTAAGATGTCCAGTATAAACATGGATTTGTAAATTTCCCTTTATGATAGGATAAATTTTTCTTTATGTTTTGAGTTAAGTACACGTAAATTCATGTTGTGATATGTTCCTAGCAGGGTTTTCCTTTTTATCATTAAGTAAGAACTACCTTTATAGACCTCAGGGTCTGTACTAGTTGGGGGCACCGTGTCACTTGACCATCAGATGACTGTAGATTGGCTGCTTGAAGCACCTGGGCCCACAAATTGGCTGAGTAGGCTTAGGCCTGGGCATAAGTTCTGTCATTATCAGCCCTGACTCCCTGGCCCTGACCATCATCACCTGGCCTTTACCTGAGACCTGTCCCACACCCTCTCTACTAAGACCCTCCCAGCCTGCCCCAGAAGGACTGTCCACCCTGCACCTCCAATGGCCTATAGGGTTCTTCTATTATTACATTTCACCCCGAATTCTATTTTATGACTTATTAATCTTGCTATAACAGGTTTATTTCAGATAATATTTGCTCAGTATATTTTTGCCATTTCTTTAACTTTCAACTTCGAAAAATGTCGTCATGTTTCACATATGTCTCCTGAGCAGGAATTTGTTTTGTTTTGTTTTCAATATTCCAAATATCTGAGAATTTCCAACTTTTATAGGTAATAGTAAATGTAATCCATTTACTTTTTTGTGTTTATTAATTTCTACTTAGTTAAAAAATTATTATGCTTCTTCATTCCTTTCCTACCTTCTATTTCACTGAACACTTTAACTTTACTTGTCCCATCTTTTTCTCTCTACAGTTTGGAGTAATCCATTTCATTTTTATCTTTTATGTTGGTAATTTTAAAAATGTTTAATGTGAAAAAACCTCAATAATTTTTCTGAATAATATATAGATCTTAAAATGCTTAGAATTTGAACTTTCCCTGCATATTTTCATATTGTTTCTGTTTACAATTTTAGGTACACCTTGAATTTAATCCCTTCAATTTTAGTCATTATTATTCTTAATAATAGGCAATTCTTAATCAAATTTGCCAAAAGTGTGTCAAGTTTCTTTACTTAATGTTGTTTCTTATACATGGTGACCTTATGTCTCAGAATGGGGCTACGACTAGTCAACTATTTTCTGTCAGTCTGCTCTCACTCTTAAAGACTAGTTTAGCTAGATACAGAACTCTTTGTTGGTGGGGATTTTCCCTAGGCATTTTGAAGATATTATATATGGCTTCCGGCATATACTGTTACTCAGGCCTCCTGAGGAACTAATTGTCATTCCTTTGCATGTGTTCCACCTTTTCCTCTTTGATATCTTTTAGGATTTTCTCATCCTTGGTGTTCAACAGTTGCATTGAAATTGTGTCTATGTGTGGATTTAATTTATCTGGCTTAGGACTCGGTGAACCCTTGCTGTTTGAGGGCTGTATCTTTTTAGGGGCTTACAGGTTGGGGGGAAGAGAAAACACTCTCATACATTATAGGTTTCTGATATAATTAGCCGAAGATATGAAAATTGAGTGGATGTCAGTTAACCCCACAAAGCAGCACCCCAAACACAACTTTTGCCTCCATAGATATGGCCATCTGGGCCCATTTTCAGCCAGGCTAGCACTTGCTAGATTCCATCTCATGTAGCAACCTCTGATACTTGGGCTTCTTGTACCTACAGGGAAACAAGATGATCGTCAGTCTGACACAAACACCAGGTTCCCTTGACAGCCTGGAAGAGGGACCCAAGGCCTACTGCAGTGCCAGGCATTAACCCTTTAGGGGAGAGCTCTGGCATGTCCTGGGAAGAAAGGCTGGGGCAGCTTAGGAACACTCAGAGGCTTGGGGCACAGCTATTTACTAACTCATGCAGAATAACTTCAGTATTTTAAGGACCACTCTACTGGTGCACGTACATTAAAATTCAGCTTACTCTACACTATCTTGCTAGGTGAGATTTAAAAATGTTCAGATGTAGGAGCTGGAGTTCTGCACTAGTATGGTGACCATAATTTGTCAGGATGCCTGCATCTCTAAATGTTAAAAAGAAAGAAAGGAAGGAAGTAGGGAATATGTTCCTTTTTTTCATCCATATGCACATAACCTTGTGGTTTCCCAATGCCCAGAGTATAATCACCCTGTGTGCTTCTATGCATGTGGGCTCACAGCAGCACAGCTCCTCTGGGGCCTTCTTAGGCACTGGACACCTGTTTTCAGTGCCTTTGGAGGCTGCTTGCTCACCTCTCTGGGCTATGGTCTCTTGGTTGATGCCTCATTTCAGTGTGATCTCTGTGGACTCTCAGAAAGGGGAAATGTATAGCTATCTGTATTTGACAATGTGACGAGTCAACCAGTGGTGACTCTTAACAATGATCAAGACAGGGCATTCATTCTGTAACCTGGAGTCAAGGTGCAACTACTTAAAGAAACCTAGTCATTCTGTTGCAACACCTCCTAGGAAGGTTTACTGCAGTTCTTTCTGAATGGAAAGGATCTTGTGAAGCCATATGGAGGCCATGCAGTATTGTCCCGGTCTGTCTGAGCTTGAGTCTATTGATGCAGATTTCTTGCGATGAACAAAATTTTTTTGTTCCTTTACCTTCTGGAAGTACATTATCTTTCTGTTCCGTCTCCTTCTTTCCCTCCCTCCTTCATTCCCTTTCTCCTTAAGTTCTGTGTAGTGAGTAGCATTTCCTGCATTGCCTTAGAAGCCATTGGTGATTTAATTCACAAGAAATATAATTACAGATGCTGCGTATAAATCTGCATATGAAATGCACATCACCAATTGAAGGGCACCGTGCAGCCCCATGTGCAGCCTGTTGAAGCCTCATTCAGTAGAAACTCTCCTGAATGAATCACTCAGTTAAGCGACACAAGTAACATATACCGTTTAGGGTGTGCTTCAGAATAGCTTATTCTAGTTCTGTTCATGTGAGACAGACGTATTTTTCTTCTTTCAGAAGATATAACACAGCAGGATAAATTCATTCTAGATAAAACAACACATGTGAATCAACAAGCCTTTATTGGCAATACAAAATAAAGTAAGAACCAGTATTCCTGTCTTCAAGAAACTTACTGTCTAATTGCAGTACCAAGGATAGCTCCCATGAAATAGCCAAAGAATAGGACACAGCAATTAATGGTGTTAAATATCATGGATGACTCCAAGAGCTACAGGAGTGTGCATATGAATGAGTCTAATTGTACATTGGTTCCATAAATAGTTACTGGGCAGCTTCTCTATGTAGGGCTCCCTCTGCTAGTTGCCATGTGGGACTCACATGCAAATAGAAGTTGACTCTACCTTCTGGAAGCTTACAACTGCTTTAGCGTGACAAACAGGCACACTGAAAAGTGAATAACCTTTCCAGCACCTCTTCAAGAGTTCAAGCACTTTCAGGCCCAGGGGGAATTCCTTTTATTTCCTTTCTTCAGTTTGTTTCTTTTTCTTTTGAAATTGAATCAGCAAAATAAAGTGGTTTGGCTGAAACAACATTTGGGGAAAAGAAAAGTTGAGTCTTTATCAGTTAAAAAACCAGCTATGAAACTTTAAGCCAGCTGCTCTACCTCCCTCAGACAAAGTAGAGAACAGATTAAAGGGGGAAGGGCACAATGGAAATCAGGGTCAGTGATGGTCAGCATGTTTGCAGCAAAGGTCAACTTTCAAAGTTTCTGCAATTACAGAAATAAAAAAAAAAAAGGTTGTATTTAAATTGAGAAATAATCACAAGCAAACTCCTGACCCGCTAGCATTCATAAAAATCTTTGTTCCTTTCCTCGGGAGAAGTGATGACTTGGGACAACAGGGGGCTCCCAGCTCTTTATTGGTTTCTTGTACTTTTGGAAGCAGGTTGGGGGTGGGGTGACATTGCCTGAGTTCCTCCTCACTGGTAATTCCCATGGGATCTCACTGGTTTCCACCATTTCTATTCTCCCTCTTTGCTCCTGACTCCCAAATTCACATCTCCATCCTAGCTCTTACTCCCAAGTTTTTGACTTGTGTATTCAACTGCCTCCTACCTGACTATCTCACGGGCATCCCAAACTCATCAGGTCTAAAACAAAATTCACCATTTTCTCTACCAAACCTGCTCCTCATACTGTATTTCTCTCTCAGTGAATGTAATTTCTGTCCACTCAGCTATTCCAGTCAGAATCCTGGGAGGTATCCTTGACTCCCTGATCACTCCGGCTCCCAACATATAACTTATGCGATCCTGTAGTCCAATCTCGTCAGAATTACCCGGTCCTTCCCTTCTCCCTCCGCTGAGAATGCCCTAGTTCACTTCATATCCTGTTCACTAAAATTGCCTCCTAACTTACCTCTCCTCGGGTCTGACCTTCCTTTCAATCCACTCTTGTCTCAATTAACATAAAAGGTAAATCTGATCAGGCCATTTCCTTGTTTACAATCCTTCAAAAATCCTCCATTAGCATGAGGATGAAAAGTGGGCTTTTCAACGTAGATATTCCTCCTAATTCAGCTCTGTTATTTCTCCACACCCAACTCTGGCCTCTTCACTACAGGCCAGCCAAACTCAATTTGCTGTGTCTTCTCATCCTGCAGCCTTTGTGTATCCTGCTCTGCCTGGGAAGATCTTTCCTCGCTTTATCTGGTTTAATGCCATCATTTCTTCAAGATTCAGCTCTGGCCACATTTCCTCCAGGAAGAGTTCCTGTCTAACCTTCACCACCACCCGTCATCACCTGGAGACTGTGTGTGGTGTCATCCTCAGTGGTTCCTTCATGACATTATGCGTTAAAACCGTTCACTTGAATGGACAGTGTTTGGCTTCCAATGAACTTTAAACTTCTTGAGGGCAGGGAATATGTCTCCTCCATTTGTATCCACAAAGTTTAGCTCAGCCCACACATACTGAAGAGCCAACGACTGATGGCTTAATGAGTGGCTGGCAGACATACTTTTAGGTGGTTAGTGAGTGATAGGGAATTCTGGGGAGGGAAGGATCGTGGTGCTCTAGAGAAGGGAGTAGAGGGAGGTCCAGCTAATAAAGGGTCTTGAGCCAAAGTGCAGGAGTTGGAATGTGAGTGAGTTTGGGAGACTGTGAGGAATCAGCTGGTAATTTAGAGAGAAATGTCATCAGGCAGGTGTGCAGCAGATTTTGGAGGATACTCTGAGCCAGCCTCAGCAACCTCTCTTCATTGAATGATAAGCTCCTGCCACCATTGAACACTCAAGTGCTGTCAAATGAATTTGTTTCTTAAATGTTTACTAAGTCCCAACTGGGTCCAAGGTATTACATATAACTATATAACATTTGGTTCAGCTATGTTACTTTTGACTTTTCAGATAGATTGTAAGCATCTCTGAAGGCAAGGATGGTCTTTTTAAACTCCTTGGTCATGACTTATTTTTATTATTCATCCAATATTTATTGAAAATCTACCATGTGCCTGGAGCTGTGACAGATATAGACAAAGGATAATGAGACACTCTTGGTTTGATGAGGGTGACACCTATAAACAGATATTACAACATCACACATAAGTGCTCTACTAGAGCTATTTAAGTGTTGTTTAGGGAGCTTGGATGAAGAAGTTATTAACTATCTGCAGGGGGTCAGGACAGACTCTCAGAGGTAGTATGAGCTCAGCATACACCCCTCCGTTTATGGTCCCAATTGAGGAATTCCCTCTAAGCATCTTGATAGGAAGTCTTCACATTTCTTTTAGTGATGACCATAGCAATATAAAATGTTTTTCTTTTTCCATTTTGAAACATTATCTTGGATAGTAAGCTACTTATTATAAAGTTATTTACCATCTCTCCCTGCAGTGTTAATCTATTGATGCCAGTTCTGGAGCTCTACAGAATAAGCCTAATTAAAAGAGATAACTTTTGGACTTCCCTGGTGGTGCAGTGGTTGAGAGTCCGCCTGCCGACGCAGGGGACACGGGTTCGTGCCCCGGTCTGGGAAGATCCCACGTGCCGCGGAGCAGCTGGGCCCATGAGCCATGGCGGCTGAGCCTGCGCGTCCGGAGCCTGTGCTCCACAATGGGAGAGGCCACAACAGTGAGAGGCCCGCGTACCGCAAAAAAGAGGTAACTTTGTCATTTCCCAAGAACATCTTCAGTTCTTTTAACCATTCCTCATTTGAGCTATTCTCCAGACATTTTTTAGGCCTGGTATTTCAGGTTTCCCTATTCCACAGCGCGCTTACAGCATTGCTGGATGTCTTGATGTTTGCATTTGTAAAACAGCTTTGGAAGCTCAATAAACAAATGCAGTTAATATCTTCAAATGTTATGCTGCTCCCTAGAAAAGAATATGGGATGAGTAAAGTGGTGTAGCCATTATGTCAGCCCCAAAGCACTTCATGGAATTGTGGAAAATCTACTGGAAGGGGCCTTGGAGAATTACCTTGACAAACCTCCTCATTGTACAGATGGTGAAGCTAAGATCCAGACAGATAAAGTGGCTTTAAAAGTGCACACTGTTAGTTTATTCCCTCGATCTTTGTGTATTTCTAGTTGGTATTTGAAGATGGGGCATGGGAGAGTTTGGGAGCTCATTGAAAGATGAAAGTGCAGTAATTATTTATCCTAATTAAAGGGGAATCTAAAACACTTGCTTAAAGCATTTTCCAAGTAACTGTTTATATAATTAATGCTGTAGCTTTTTCTCCCTTTCCACAAAGCCTCAGGGACTGGCTACTCTGACCCACAGCTTTATCTGCTGTGGACAGTCTTGTATGTCTGTGGTTTATTGGGTAATGATTTATATTTGCAAGGGAATGCTTGACTGGCATGGGCTGGGTTAGCTCAGCTAGAGAAACTTGCTAATGAAGCCAAGGTTGAGGGGTTTGGTCCCTATGAGCCCCTTAGCTTTGCTGTGATCCTTAGCTGAGGCCGATACCCCTAATCCCCACATATCTCACATGTGTGGGCTTTTGAAAGCAGTAGGGTGAAGAAGGATCATTCCTTCCAAATGCTTACCTACCATGGAAAGCCACGTGTATAATAAATAATAATGATGATGATTAGGGCTCATGTTTATGGTGCACTAAATATGTTGCTAGAGCCATGCGAGTATAAGTACAGGCAATATCTGATTTAATTCTCCTAACTCTATGAGGTATGTACTTTTATTATCTCCATTTTAAAGGTTGGAAAAGTGAGGCTTAGGATAGTCAAATAACTTGTTCAAAATTTCACTGACTAATGTGTGATAGGGTTTGTCTATGATTTGAATTGGAGTCTGACTCCAACGTCTACAGTCTAATTGAAAAACTCAACGTTACCAGTGTGAATTCTTGATTATGCGTTGGTTATCTCTGAATTCAAAGTCATGTATTAATTCATCGGCTCTTATTTTATTATTGATGGGATGGACAGGCATTATAGTATACTGCTAAAAAGCATGGACTTTGAGGCCGGAATTCTTGGGTTCAAATTCTAGTTCCACTGTGTATTAACTTTGTGATCAAGAGCAACTTATCTTAGGTTTTTGTGCCTCGTCTTTCTCATCTGTAAAATGGGAAAAATAATAGCACCTACTTCTTAGACTTCTTGAGAGGGGATTAAATTAGTTAATGCCAATAGAAGGTTTAAAAAGCACTTAGTATTTGATACTATTGCTGGATGACTTAAGAAGGAACTAACAGTAGCATCTTAGCCTTTGAAAAATGTGCTCATTTACATTGTCTATTATTCCAGGGAGCATAACTCCCAAACTGCAAGTCTGCATGCTCCCAAAGAGAAGCTGAGAAACTGGGCAGGAACCAAGAGTCACTGGGGAATGTGTGTTGAAAACAAGCATGGATCGCTAACAACAACAACAAATTCCAGAAGGTGCCCGTGCGAAAGTCGGACTTCCCTCACTGCAGCCCCCTCCCTCCTTTTTGAGTGTGCCGGAACTCATTGGTTACAGGAGGCCATTGTGCAATGTCCTTTGCTGGGAGCACAGAGCATGTATATTGTGTTCCCTCCTGTGGCCACCCTGCTCCCATGCTTATTGTTTGGCTCCAGCCTCCCGTTAACAGAATCCCTGGGGAAGAGTAGTTCGCTTACATTAGGTAGTAATGCTCTTGTTAATGATAAATTGATGAACTGCTTTTTTACATTAAGTGAATGGTCCTTTTTGATAATGGGGTTGGAATCAGACCAATGACTTTATTCTATTCTGCTAAGAGTGAGAAGTACCTGAAATATATGGTTTTTTTCTTGTCTGTTGCTAGAAAGTGACACAGTCAAAGCATTTTGGCTTTCCATTTAAATAGAACAATTCCAACTATGCATATGTGATAGGTGGTTTTATTCCTCTTTTCTTTTATATTGTCATGGGTATGTGATGACTTCAAAATAAATCTTAAAGCTTCATCGTAAACCCTGGCCCATTGGTGGCCCCACAAATACCCCTTGGCTTGAGTGGTGAGGGTTATGCTTTCAGCTGGTTTCTGAGTCTTTTCTTCTATACTGAAGAGTAAAATTATCTTCTCTAGGGAGGTCCTGTGATTTGTTTTATTTTAAGATATCTGCAGTCAGGGTGGCCTGACCCTGGAGAAAAAACAGAGTTCTGGATGACCAGTTGAACTATTCAGTGGTTGTTTAGGCTCTTTGGAGTCTGACTAACACCCTAAACAATTCGGTCTTCACTTCTTCTCCAAGTTGGGAAAGAACGAGATCAGCTTCTGGGACTGAGGGGTGAAGTCCTGTTTCCCAAGAGCCTGACCCCATGGTGATAGATGCCTTGTTCATCACAGTTACCTAAACAGAGGCACACTTGGGAGCCAGCAGAGCCTGCTTATATAGCCTCCTTTGCTGAGAAAGAGTCCCCCACCCTAGGGTAAAAGTCCCTTGCAATTTTCTCCAAGGATTTATAAGAGGAGCTTTGAGGAACTTTTTAAGGTTCCTTTCTGAACGATACCAACATGGAAACCAGTCAAAGTAGTGCTGGCTTGTTGATTTAGACCCAAGGCCTGTATCGACAAGCATAATCCCCTTTGGGATAAATTAGTGAAGGCGGGCACTTTGGGTATAATTAGTATAGCACACACATTAAAAAAAGTTTGTGTTCTGTTTTAGTTGAGTGGTTATAGGCTCATAGTAGTTGTCTATTTGTAAGATTGTCCCTTACTTAGTGTTTTTTCCCAAAATGTTTAGGATAGATGTCTTGGGTAGGGATCTACTTTCGGGAGAAGGAAACATTGATTGAGTACCTACTGTAAGGCAGGTATTATGTTAAGGGCTTTATATAAATTATTTTTTAGAACAACTTTGTGAGTTAAATTTTAAAATCAGTTTTTTACTCATTTTACCAATAAAAAAACCCAAGAGTTGTGATCTGGTGGTTAATACATTGTGGGGCTGGGATTCTAACCAGTCTGACTCAAGTTCACTATGCAGTGTGGCACTGATGAATTGGAAGTTGAACCGGAGGCAGGGTTTGGGGAGTTGTGGGCCCTGGACAGGGTGCTATGGACAGAGCCTACTTAATCAAGTTCTCAAATTGCACCCTTAGCATGAGTTGCCTCGGGCACAAGGCAGCTAGGGATCTTATTTTAGCAGAATTAAACTCTTTAATGGATTTTCCTCTCCATGCCCTGAGAATATTTCTGGTCTCAGAGATATCTTCCTTTTCAGGAAGGTCTGTTCCCCACAATAGACCACAAACACAATGTATTTCTAGCCTCATAAAAAAAAGAAAAATTAATTAGGCTTTAGTTTTTTCTGCATGTCTGACACACTTAAAAAATGTAGGTCTTACTTCTGTCTTGACATGAATTTAGAATTTTGCATGAAATAACTGCACTAGAAAAAAACCAATGAAAGCAATGCTGGTAAACGTTGATAACGCATTGATAATCGGACATGCAAATCTGCTTGTCAGACTTCTCGTATGTACTAAAGCATTGACTGTGGATTTGAAAGTGAGGGCTTTCCCTATTCCTCCTTTTAATACCTGGAGCTTGAATATTAATATTTCAGGTGAAATATAAGTTTCAGACTTGCAAATTTTTGTCACGAAATCAAAGGGAATAGAAAATTGTAAGAGGTGGGTGGGGAATAAGAGGACCTCTTAGTGTCAGCTGGATGGAAATCAACCGGATAATGAGGACTGCCAGGGTAAATAATTTCCATTTCATCCTCAATAAGAATATTCCCTCCCTCACCTTTCAAATTCCCTGCTTACTTCCTATGCATTCGAAAAAAATGATTATCTACTCTTCATTCCTGAAACAAGCCCTGAAGTAGGTGTAGTTATGGAATTCTGAAGTGTTTCTCTCTGGGGCCTTCTATCTTAAGCTGGTCGACCATGGGCACTAACATGTATGTTGGTTTTATACATGTTTTGCAAAGCCCAATTTGTTCTTATCATTTGAATTTGTGAGCATAGTAACACCTCCCCCAGCGTATTAGATATTCTCATCTTGGGGATTCATGGATAACTCTAGAATTTCTGCAGAAAAACAAGAGATTCGGTATAATGTGTCCAGTTAAAGCTAGCAGAAATGCAAAATGCAATGGATAGGATGTATATACTCCTCCATCTTAAAATGACATTGATTTTTTTCTGTCTCATTTCGCTTGGACAGTTTCTGACACTTTCTCTGGCCACATGACAGGGATGATCTTGAAGCATTTCTTGAAGCAACACTCCAGGTATCTGGCATGGGTTTAGCTCTTTTCTACGGGAAAGACTCAAACAGCTGCGCCAAATTACCCAAACTAACCATGAATAAGCACAAAGAAAAATATTCTCTTTCTTGCCATTCATCTTCAGTGGCTGGAGGGTTACATTGGGATCCACTATCCATCAGAGGTGGTACTCATCACAACCAGTCTGGTGTGAAAATGAGCCATTTAACCACATAATAGGTATGCCTTTTCATCCTCTTTCTCTTTTAGGTGTGTAGAAAGTGCCTCAGGTTAAGATCAGATCATCACATAGAACCAGTACTTTCTGGGACCTGCATCACAGCGAGGCTCTGGCAGTCAGACCTCAGTAAAGCGTAACCTGCTTCCATAAGCTCTCCTTCTGCCTCTGCCCCTCACCCTCCTCTGTTGAATTTAGAAAGGTGAATTGATGTACATTACTATCATAGGTTAGCACTTGAAAACAAGAAAGATTTACCAATCCTCGGTGTTGTTTAATGGAAAAGTGTCTTGCATTCATACATTGTAGTGGCAGTATCAGGTGGTATAGGAACTTGTTCTTCTTCTTCTTCTTTTTTTTTTTTTTTTTTGCGGTCCGCGGGCCTCTCACTGCTGTGGCCTTTCCTGTTGCGGAGCACAGGCTCCGGACGCGCAGGCTCAGCGGCCCAGCCGTTCCGCGGCATGTGGGTTCCTCCCGGACCGGGGCACGAACCCGTGTCCCCTGCATCGGCAGGCGGACTCTCAACCACTGCGCCACCAGGGAAGCCCGAGCTTGTTCTTCTTGATAGAAAACTCTTATCGAGAAAGGAACATAGTCATGTCGATGTTGCCCTGGGAAGAAATGATGGATTGTACA
This sequence comes from Leucopleurus acutus, assembly GCF_964270905.1. Taxonomy (NCBI): domain Eukaryota; kingdom Metazoa; phylum Chordata; class Mammalia; order Artiodactyla; family Delphinidae; genus Leucopleurus; species Leucopleurus acutus. The sequence goes on along the minus strand of NC_139143.1, from coordinate 114,207,312 downwards.
ACATAAAAACATTGTCTAAGACGCTCTTTTTTTTTTCTAGAAATCTGCATTTGATCTCAAACTTTAACTATCTGTTTATTCATCTCATTCTGCAAAGAATTTTAAATGGCTGATATTATTATTATTATTTACATGTTGGGATCTTTAAGTTCTTTGTTTTTGACCTTGTTGAGAGCAAAATCTGATTCTTTTTCTGCCTTTGCTGGACTGTAACTCAGGGACTGTTCAGAGATGTGCTGTTTGCAGTTATATCCCGAGTACTGGAAATGTGCTTAGTGCATAGTGAGTGATCAATAAATATTTTGCAATGAAATGGTTGACTAATAAAATGTAACTTAACAGAGACAAATGTATTTCAGTATAGTCTATTTTTTTTTTAAACTGGGGAGAAGATCAATCAGAGTTAGTTAACATCTGAATTGTGGCACTTATGTTAGGAACTGTGGAATGTTAGGAACTGTGGAATGTTCTATTCGCTCCTCCCACTAACTGGAAAGTTTAAGGAGGTGTTTTCGGGTGGGCAACCTCCGGGGCCTGCTTTAATTAATAGATTTAATCCCTCAGTAAGCCACATTTGAAACTAATTCTTCTGCATGGGTCTACCAAGATTCTTAAGAATTATTCCATCTCGTAAGCTGATACTGCCTTCCACTCTAATTTTTTATTATACTGCTCTTTGCAGTCTTTTCTTATAGCCAATTAGTGTAAGCCTGGCTGGTGGGGTCTAAATAACTAACTGGTAGCCAAGGTGAATTCCCTTCCTTGTAATATGCTAAGCTTTATTTTCCAAAAAGAAGTAGCTTTTTAAAATAGATTTATATTGTGAAATTATATCTTCTATATTTGTAAGGTAAAATGTATTGTACTTTTAAAGACATCTGGGGAATAAAATGAATATTTGTTGAACTGAATTGAATATTCAATGTCTTAGATTAAAAAAACTAGATATTTAAAAACTTCTATTGGCAGATCATATTCTTAGTACGTAAGTTTATAGAGGCAAACTTTTCTTCACTAGCTGGATTTTCTCTCACTATTGCCCCCATTTTCCTTACCCTCAAAGGGAAAGCATGAAGGAAATGAGCTCTTATGATAAAAACCTCCGAAATCTTTCCAAGTTAAATCTTGAAATCCCATAACTGAGGACCAGAACTCCTAAGGAGGAGTTTGTTCCAGCCTGTGGGAGGAGTGGTGACTGCATGCTTGTAACCTGCCTCCTTTCTTTTTAGTCACATGGGGGGTGGGAGGGGCGAGGGGGGAGGATGTCAGCTCTACCACAAACGTATTTCTGCATTTGAATATATAAATGATAGAGTTCCTTACCTTTTATAAGTTTCTGTCTGACAGGTAAGCTCAGAAAACATCTCTCCCTAAAACTGAAATGTTGATATAAATATCTGAAGAAAAATTCTAATCACAGTATACATTGAACAGGCTCACTGATCTTGAATACCTGGAAAAAGATTTTCAAACAGACTTTGTCAGCTCAGGCTTGGCATTCCTTGTCAAACAAAAGCATGCCTAAAGACACATTTCAAAAGCAGACGATGCAGCACTTGCTAACCTGCAGAACATCGAAAGGGAACGCAGGGGCCAAGAACAAACAGAATGGGAACCAATGAGAAATGCAGCACAGTTCTGAGAACCAAATGTGTTTTAAAAAGGCCACATCAATAATTAAACATCAGCAGTCACCATTTTTTGTTTGCTGAGATTGTCTTAAGAATTGTAATGAAGAAATGAAATGATTGATTCAGCCTCAGCTCAAAAGAGCTTGTACCTGTAATCTGGAGGGTAGGATGAGAAAAGAGGTTGGAAGAGGGAAAGAAATCTTATTTTTTTTTTTAAACTTTTTTTTTTAAGATGTTGGGGGTGGGAGTTTATTAATTAATTAATTTATTTTTGCTGTGTTGGGTCTTCGTTTCTGTGAGAGGGCTTTCTCTAGTTGTGGCAAGCGGGGGCCACCCTTCATCGCGGTGCGTGGGCCTCTCACTGTCGCGGCCTCTCTTGTTGCGGAGCACGGGCTCCAGACGCGCAGGCTCAGTAGTTGTGGCTCACGGGCCTAGTTGCTCCGCAGCATGTGGAATCATCCCAGACCAGGGCTCGAACCCGTGTCCCCTGCATTAGCAGGCACATTCTCAACCACTGCGCCACCAGGGAAGCCCAGAAATCTTATCTTTGGCTCACACAAGTTATCTTCAATAATGTCAGAATTTAAACATTTCAGTCAACTGTAAATTTTGGTCAAGCATCTCTTAGCAGAATTAAGTCTTAAATATCTATCTTTTTCTTTGTTTTAAAGGCGAGACCCTGTCTCTTCACTCACATTATGTCACTCATGTGACTTAGCTTGGGTTGACTACATTGTGATTTGGTAATGTGCAGTACAGTATGACACAAGCCTGAGTTTACTGCAGATATTGGGAGAAAATGAAATTGTCAAATCACAGCATTTGCTATATCAAAAAGATGTACAACTTAATTCAAATAATTATGAGAAATAAGCAATGTTTGGATTCCTTATTCTTTTTCCCTAAGTAACACATGAGAACCAAGATTATATAAAAGCCCAAAACTATCATTTGATTCTTCTTTCCCATCATTTTCACTCGGTAAAACTGACATTTCTGTCTAAACACTACTATGGAAAGGTAGGATTTTATGGCGATACAATTATATGTAATCAAAAGCAAGTCTTGCTTATCTTCATTCTACTCCTCTCTGTGGATCCAGGTCCTTTTGAACATAGAGGGGAGTAAAACGTGCAGATCAACCATTTCTCAGGTATGTGACACTGGACAAGTTATTTAACTTCTCTGTGCCTCAGGTTTCTCATCTGCAAAATAGGGATAATTATAGTGTCTACCAGTAGCATTATTGTGATGATTAAATATATACATAGCTAACATGTATAAAGTGATGGGCCACTGCCTGTCACGTGGCAACACATAGATGTATGTTATCATTGTAGTGGTATTAGTCACATCTGTACACATAAAACACTATCATTTATTCTTTGTTTAAAATAACTTTGTTGAGGTGTAATTTGCATATCATAAAATTCACCTGTTTGGGGGCAGTGATGTTTTGTAAATTTACAGACTTGTGCAACCTTCACCACAATCCAGTTTTGTTTATCTATTCACCAGTTAATGGATACTTGGATTGTCTCCACTTTAACTGTCTGTCTTTTTTTAATTATAGTTTTTCTAGTGAGAGTGACATGTTATTTCACTCAATCAGAGGCAGGTAAGTGGATTAGTTAACTGTGACAAGCCTCAGATTTTCAGTAACTAAACACAATAAAAGTATATTTCTCCTGTATGTAACAGCCCAATGCAGTTGGCAGGAAGTTTCCTCCAGGTGGTGATTCAGGGACCCAGTTCTTTCCAACATCTGGCTCCACCATCCTCTACAGCCTCAAGAGATCTGCATCCAGGTGGCAGCTGGGAGGAGGGAAGGTGGAGAAGGCACATCCACTTCTTAGCCACGTTAGCCCAGAAATGATCTTGGTTCACATTCCTGAACCATTACTGAACACTACTTATATGGCTTCACTTAGATGCAAGGAGGCTGGGAAATGTCATGCCTGCCTGGGCAACTGCTTCTCAGAGACAACTCTATATGATGGAAGGGGGCACACATATTTTTGTAGGATGGTTAGTCTTCTCTAGCATGGTGGCTGTACTGTTAGATTAGAGAATGTTCCCACTTGATATCTGAAGTAGACTAAAAAATGCTCCATGAAAGTGTCTAATTATTGATTAACTAGAATTTTTGAGCCCCTGCTATATGCTCAGCACAACTTCAGGGAAAAACTTTAGGCACTATAGGGAAAGAATTAAAGCATGAATGTATCAATCAGTCGAAAGGTATTTATCTGGCACCTACTGTAACCATAGCATTAGAAGCAAGAATGACTCCCATGAAGTGATCCGCAATCAGTGCTAGAAAGAATACTTACCTTTAGTAGTGAGTACTATTGTATAAACAGTTGTCCCTCATATCCCTGGGAGATTGGTTCCAGGACTCTCAGGAATACTAAAACCTGCAGATGCTCAAGTCCCTCATATAAAATGGCATAGTATACTGTTTTCAAGGATAAAATACTGGAGAACCAGGTATTTAGTTAGGGCAGCCCTACTTGAGGAGGTGGAACTCGGAGCTAGGACTAAGCCATACAGAATGGGATTTGGATGGATGAGGTGGGGAGAAGGGAGCATGCCGAGAAGAGCCAAGCAGATGTGAAGGCAAAGAGGAGGCTTGAATGCAGGTGTTCATGCAACATGAAACCACTCTAAGGGGAGCAGAGCACATGTGCTGGGCAATTGGTCATCACAATAAAATTGCTTTTATTTGTTATTGCAGCATAAGAAATAATTTGATAGATTTGCACCAAATTTGGCTTCATGGGAAGAGGGGCTTTTTTTGTGGGAATAGGGTGAGTGGGTCATAGACCAAGAAAATGAATAGCATTTCTTAACCTCTAAAATGTAATTTGCAAAAGCAGATGCTTTAAATTACAGGTTTTGCCTTTGGATTTTACTCTTTCTCACATGGGCAGCTCTGGGTAACTTGCTCACCCAGGGTGGGCTCCAGGGTGAGCAGTAGAAGGGATTTATTTATTCAACAATGGTTAACAATTATTTTGAGCCAAGCAGAGTAAGACAGCTCGTGGGAAAATGAGGCTATCTTGGTTGAATGGGGTCATCTTATAAAGGGCTTTGATAGTCAGGCAGCTGAGTCCAGACTTGACACGGTGGGTACTGGGGAGCCATTGAATGTTTCCAAATAGGTGAGTAAGTTTTTGAGAGTGTTAGTTAATGAAGATTCCATCAATATGCAGTATGGCTGGAAGTGAGGGCGGCTAGTGGAAGGGAGTTTCAGCAGGTAGTTTTAGAAATCCAGGGGTGGAGGGCTGAGAGCTGGTTTAAAGGGAATGGAGGGGAAGTATAAGGGGAAATGGTAAGTGTGTTGGAGGAGTCAAAGAGTCCTAACATTATGGACCTGGGAGAATGGCAGTGCCGTGAAAGGAAATTAGTGGATGGCAGAGTGTGGGGAGGATGAGAAGATGATTGGGTGATCATAGTGGAGGCATGGGTTGACAGCATGGCCTGTAAAAAGCGCTCACAATCTCCTTAGTCTCTCATTAGTCAGGCTCAGCTTGACCACTTGCTTCCTGCAGCTAGCGGGCTTTGCTTGGAGTATCCTCAGGTGCCCAGCAGCCCTCTACTCCAGGGATAAAGGACTGCAAGCCAAGACTGAAGCCTTTTGAGCAGTCTCAAATTTTTACTGACAGCCCCGAAAAGTTCTAGATGCACTTAGCACCTCCAAAGAAGCGCTAAATGATTTAACATTTTGGGGACAAATTGGTTATATTAGTCTCTAGTGCCAAATTCACCAAAAATAGCTGATTAGCTGTGCATTGTGATTTCACTAGGGTGCCCTGCTCTTGGCTGGATTCCAAAGAACACATTTGTATAAAAATGTTCCCATTATGGAGTGTGATACCTATTAATGGAGCGCCATATGCAGCGGAGCATCTCCCCTTGCCTCCTCCCGGTCTTTCAACCTGAAGTTTGTATTTTCCATCCATTTTTGCCAAGTGACCTGCTTTGTAGAGGTTAAACTTTACCTAATGGGATAGGACCTGAGATGCTGCAGCAATCAGTCTCTCATCTGGGTTTAAGCATCTTGGTTTCCCTTCCTCTTTGCCTACTGCCAATCCTGACCCTTTCATTCCATCCTAGCCTGGGGGAAAGAGAGAGAGGGGGTAAGGTTGAGAGTGGGCTCCAAGCCCAGACCTACAGCTGTGCCTGATTGACCGACATTTCTGTTGTTAACCACAAAAAAGGCCACTTTTAATGGCTAAAGCAAGAATGACCAGCTGGTGTGACAGGCCTTGGGTTTGTGCTTAGTTGCAGTAAAATTTATCAGTTCCGGTCCTTTTTCATCACGTGCATGATTTCCTGGGTATCAAATATTATCTGCAGTTCTTTTTTAAAAAATGATATTCTCCATTTTGTAGTTGGCTTTAAATTTTCATTAAAAATGACTTAGAATAAAAATAAATGAGGGATACCTATTATCCATCAGGAGAGACCTGCAGAGAGGTTCAATAATAACAGAAAATCAATAAATCATACTAACTTCAAGAAAGTCCACTGAATAGGTATAAACATTTTTCTGAAAAAGAGTGTTTTCTGAAGTTTTGGATATGAAACCCATTAGGTGCCTTCAGTGTTTAACTCGAGCACGATCTCTTTGGATCTGAGATCTAGATTTTCATCTTTGTTTGCGCCTGGAGTAGAAGAGTTGAGGCTGGCACGATAGGCTGGGATGGGAAAAGGTGTATGTCAATGTAAAGCATCATTAGTACCAGGCACATTTTTTTTCATAAAGAAATACATTTGTTTTCAAAGTAATACATTAATTCAACAGATATACAGTGAACACCTAGATGGACGAGTACTGTGGGTTATGACGTAGAAACGAACAGGACACAGTCTTTAACTTCAAAATGTTCACGTACGACGTGTATACAAATAAGTGCTTTTAAAAATCTAGAAGATGAGATATGCTAAAGTGAACAAGCAAACAAACAAGCAAACAGAAACCAAAGAGGTGATATGAGTGGAATCCTTTAGATTGGGTGGATGGCAAGACTGCCTATTGGAGATGTTGAGGAATGAAGGTTTGGTGTTTTATCACCTACATTGCACTGGTTATTCTCTGCAGGGATTTGAGCTGGGCTTGGACGACAATACAGGCAAGTTTTAGTCAGTCCATTTTAACTTTCAAAGAAATGCCACAGTCTCACCCTTAAACCACAAACTAGTTTTAATTTTGTCTTTGAAAAGGCTCGATTTTAATTAAATTCATTTCTTTTTAAGAGCATGAAATTATGTGAAAGTTGACTTCTATTTCCCTTGGGTAGATATTCCCAAATAATAAATTATCTTGGGAGCAACTTGGGAAATCTTTAAAAAACATAGCAGAATGACGTTAAACTTTACTGATAGATCAAAGAGGTCTGGATAAAATCTCTATGTAGAGCTTCCTAGTAATGCATTCATCATTTTAAATTGATGATTCTCAATTGAGAATCTCTGGGGTAGGTCACAGGATTCTGTACTAGGTACAAGTTCTGAAGGTGATGCTGATGAGTACCCAGGGTTGAGACCATTGCATTACACCTAGAATTGGAACACATAAACTTTAAAAAAAAATGCCTACAATATAGCTATGGATCTGCAAGGAATAAGCACAATCTGTGGATACTTCATTCATTGCTATTTTTAGTCCAGGAATGATTAAGTGGGAAATGGAAATTTTTCTTCCTTAACATATTTCTGCAACCAAAAGAGAGGGATGTTGCACAAATCTTAGGAGCATCTGAGAGAATCACCTTCAAGGGTGAGGATATGCTACTTTCCTTCTTTAGAAATTAAAATGACCTCTCTTTTCTAGTACTACCAATAAAGACCAGTTAGAGTCAAATAAGTAGGAAGCTCCTTAGACATCTCTGGAAAGAGCGTTGCGTGGATGGAGTTTTCCTATGGTGTGCCGGTGTCCGGGTGGAGTTGCATTTACAGGTTTGGATATGTGCACTTTCACATACGTCGTGCTGGTTCTTCTCTGCTTGCCCTTCCCCACCTCACCAGTGAGATTCATTCTCTGTCCTATTCTTCACTGCACTGGGCTCCGGGCGGCTGATACCTTGGTTTGGACACCCTGCCTCCCTGCCTAGTGGAGCTACGTCCTTCTAGACTACAGATCCTGCAGGCTGGCCCTCTTCTGTGGCTCCAGCTCTCACAAGCTCCAGTAACGCTATTTCCTTCCCATCCCTCTTCAGCCCCATGGTGGCAATGGCTTCCCAGTGTTTCTGGTCCTGGGCAACTCAATACCCCTCCCTAGATCCCCTGATCCTGCTCTGTGGATAGTCCTTCCATACATTTCTTCAGAATCCCATCTGAGTGGGTCTTCTGCTCCCCACCAGGACCTGACTGACAAATGGATCACATTCCAAAGAACTTCCTGGATGCTTACGCGGAGGCATCCAGAAGATTTTTCTCTTTAGAAGATGACCAGAGCAGCTTAAAGTGACCAAGAACCAGAGTGGGAACACCAGGAAGAAGAGATTGATGAAAGGAGTTCTTGGGGGAAAAATGATAATAGATTAAAGCAGAAAAGGATGTAAGAAAGGTTTATGCTGACTAAAGAGAAAGTCTAGGGACATTAAAGAAAGAAAACTATTAGATTTACCTTGCATTCTGAAAACAGATATTGCAAGCCAACTAATGAAGGCTCGAAATCTTCTCTCACAGTATAGCCATGGATCTGAAAGGAATGAGCTGACAGCAGCTCAGCGTGAAAATAAATATAGTAACTGCTAACTATGGACAGGGCACTTGATCTGGTCACCAATGTTTCTGGCATTTGCTTCAGCATTTGTATGTCACTGGGAAGGTGGGGAAGTACCGCTGACAGCTCTGCACGTTGGGAAAAATTTTTGCGTGCTGTCAGACTTTTTCAGCCTTGTCAGTTTATTGAAAGGCAAAATTTGACTTTGTGTTATGTCTCACTTCTCAATTGGATGTGGATACTTTCAAAGATATATACTTTGGATCCTTCCTCTTGGTATGAGGTGATGTCAACAAAATTTGATAAATATATTCTTAGAACTTAGCATATGTTACGCACTATGTAAACCTTATGTGCTTAATTTCAATAGGTACTTGTTTTATATATATATATATATATATGTGAACCAGTTACAGAAATGAAACAGCATTTTTCTTGCTCCCAAGCACCTTAGGCTATAGTGGAGAACTTCAACTTGCCCTGAGCTTCCCCTCCTGGCTGGGAGAAATGAGAGCCCTCTTTAAACATCTAAGAAGAGTGGGAAGAGGTAGACGGGCAAGATACCACACATATAAGGGAAAAAGACAAGATCTTTTAGAGAAATAAAAGTTCTGTTAGTTCACAGCTAATAACTAATAATAGCCCTTAGGTTAAGTTAAATGTTTATACCTGCCAGACACTTGCCTAAGCTTTTGTCATGAATTGGATTATTTGAGTCTCACAGCCCTTTGAGGTAGGCTGTGTTATTCTCTGCAATTTGCAGATGAGGAAACGGGGCACGCTGAATTGAAATAACCTTTCCAGGGCCCACAGCCAAGAACATGCAGGGCCAGCATCAGATCCTAGGCAGCCGGACACCACGGTGGGAGGAAGAGGTCACATCTGGTGGAGAATCAAGACTGTGGAGGACACGGCATTTAAGAAGGGCCTGGGGAGATGGTTACGGTGTTAATAATTTGAAATGTAATATATAGTAGAGACACAAGAGAGGTCATTCCCCTTGAAAAGAAAATGTAAACATAGAAAGTAAAAGTTTTCAGCCCTAACCATACTTTGTTAATAGTTACTTTTGCATTTTCCTATTGCCACCATATAATACAGGCAAACACCCCACTTCCTAAATGACCACAAGAGTCTGGAAAACAGAAGGGTGAACTGATAGTATCACTGAACACAACCGTTAATTGGTGACAATGAAGAGCTGGCAATGGAAGTGAAAACCATAGAATGTGAAATTCAAACTCCTACATGTGAGGGAGGTCCCACATCTCCCCTAGCCAGGAGGGGTGGTAAGTGAATTCAGAGTAAGTTGAGGTTTTCTTTCCCCATCAATGATTCATCTTTAAAAAAAGTGAAGTTACTGACAAACGTGAAATTGAGCTTTCAAGTGCCTCTGGCCATTTCCGAGGGATGCCTTCTGTTGGCTCCTTGCTGGGCAGGTGTTTCTTCTTCTTGGTGTGATTTCACCTTAAAGCAGGGGTTTCTGAAGCAGGGTATTCTTGGGCAGCAGGAAAGCCTTTAAGGAGAACCATGCAGAGACATTCTGGACATGGGCTGGGAGAGGAGGCTTGATCATTAATCAGTGAACAATAGTTGTTGAGCACTTACTCTATGGGTCTAGAACCATGCTAAGCACATTTAATAGGAGGTAGAGTTTTCAAAAGCATGAAGACAGTTTTGATTAGAATTTTTCTTTTCCTATACTGAGCTATCTCAGAGACAAAGGTAATTCCATTCTTCAGTTCCAACCAGGACCGGACAATCCTGGGTGCCACACACCGTGAAGAGCTCTGCCTTGTCTCTCTGTCAGCATGAAGGCTGGCCTCGCACTGTGCTGCTGGGGAAAAGCAGGCTCTAGGAGTGACAAGTTTATTCATCGAGCTTCCTTGGGAAGAAATAATGAATGGAAATGAGGGAGGGGTCATGATATAAAAGCAGAGCATGACTGTCTTCAGTTTGGACATTGAGGATAGTGCTGCAGAAAGTTGTGCCGAAAGCCATCACTGATTCCAGGCAGTTAGGAGGAGGGTGGTGTGGGTTGTTTTCTATTTTTTTTTTTTTTTTGTCTTTTCTGTCCACACTCAGTTTCTCATTCCCGAGTTACTGTGTTTTTTGTTTTTTTGTTTTTTTGTTTTTACATCTTTATTGGAGTATAATTGCTTTACAATGGTGTGTTAGTTTCTGCTTCATAACAAAGTGAATCAGCTATACATATACATATGTTCCCATATCTCTTCCCTCTTGCGTCTCCCTCCCTCCCACCCTCCCTATCCCACCCCTCTAGGTGGTCACAAAGCACCGACCTTGTCTCCCTTTGCTATGCGGCTGCTTCCCACTAGCTATCTATTACTGTGTTTTAACAAGAGGATTTTTCGGTCTTCCAAACATGAGTTTACAATCAGATGCAAAATATTTCCACCCGGCCACGAACCAACTGTGAAGTACCCTGCTTTGCATTGCAAACGACTCCAATGGGCCTGGGGAATCCAGAAACCCAGAAACCCTGCCCATATATTTATAGGCCTGGCTTCTCCCATCTTTAAAGAGCTTCATGGATTCCGAACAATTGACTCTTTCAGACCCTCTCCCAGAGGGAGAGCTGACTCGTCTCTAGTCTTAGAGCGAGCTGAGGGGTGCCAGGCCGCGGTCGTCAGTGGTCCCCGGATACCTCATCACCTCCCCCGCCTCCGCTGTGACCGGCAGTAGCCGAGCTTGCTGGCACTGTGCAGTAGGAAGAGAGGAAGGAGTCTGCGACAGAGAAGGAAGGGGGACAGGTGGTCAGATGGAATGAGAAGGCCCCCAGCCAGCTCTTTGAGAGAAGGTAATGCATTTGATGTACTCTAATGGTACCTCTGACTGAGGGGCCATATGGAGCCCTGGATACTGCATAATTTCATCTTACTTCTCAGTTGAGACCACCTTTTCCTGCCGAAATCATAGCGTCATTTAGGTCAAGCAGTTGCCACTGGTATTTCCTACTGCTCTCAGAAGGGGAAAAGTTAAAAATATACGGAGTACCCTGGCAACTGATCCTAGTACATCTTTCATAATTAGAGTCTGGCCAAGTTTGAGCATTATAGAGACTTCTGGGAATATATCATTTCAAATACCTGTGTTTTAGAGATAGGCAAGGTTAACCCTTTAAGCCACGGCACAGAAACTAGCTGTAGATGCGCCAGGAGAACTCTCACCAGCTCGTACCACTCCCTGTGACTGTACCCCACTGATTCACACAGCTAAGTCATATGCCTGGGCCCCAAAGGAAGCTGGGTTTGTAACCCTTGCTTAGGCAGTGGCACTTTTAAGTGGCTTTTTGATGGAAATGTTTCTAAAAGAGATTGTGCTAACCTGCTTTTGGAAGCAATGTGCCATGAACAAAGTCTTCTTTTCTGCCCTCATCATAGGCTTTAGCTGCTTCTCTGGTCATAGCTGCAAATTCAGGATTAGATGCTGTGGACAAGGGGTTGACTGGGACTGACCCACACAGGCCTTGGAACTTCCTCTGAATAGGTTCCTGAGGCCAGGCGGCCCTTTGGTTGATTATCTGATGCTTGCAAAGGCCGGGTGAAGCTAGGGCAGCAGCCTGGACTCCCGGCTAGGGTTGGATGGAGGCTTCCTCGGACTAATTAATGAATGAATCAAGGCCGAAGCTTTCTCCGCCTGCAGGATACCGTCTTCTGTGTTGCTCCCACGTCTCTGGCCTTGCCTGCTCACTCCAAGAACGTCGGGGAATGGCTGCCTGGTGAACACTTGAGGACCAGGGCTGTGCAGAGTCCCATCAACAGAGTGTCTCTTCCTCCAATCTGTGGTTTCCTGAACCTTTGGGGCCCTGGTGGCTTGTGGCCTCTGACCCCTATGGTGGGGTTTTCCAGTGAATGGTTGAAGTGATTTGGGCCCATTCTGTGGGTGTGAGCGTTCAGCCCTAAAGCTTTACAGGCATACACAGTGGGTGGGCGTCACAAGCACAGCTTTGTGTCCCCACCTTGGTACTGAAATCCTCTGTCCCCTGCTTTGAAAAGAGAGTCAGAGAGAGCAAAGCAATACTCTGATCTTATTTCTTGTATTTTCCTCTGTAAGTGCTTTTGTTAAAATCGTCTTTTACTAGAAAAAACAATGCCATTTCTCTTTAAACTCCTCTCAGCTGCTGTTTTAAGTGTGAATTTGTGTCCTCATTTTAGTTTTGAGCAGCAATCTCTTGCTGGTAATTCTGAATCTCTCACTGACAGTGTGGTCGATGCACTGCTAGGCATTCATCCGATTTGGAATCAGAAGATTAAGGATGGAATGCTCTTAGTTCATTAAGAGGACCAATTAATTAATTCATTGCTGTTAGCCCCCTCTTCCTCAGTACATTGCATCAGGGGCTGTTTCTTGTTTTTCTTTTTCGCCCCCGCGAGGCTTGCGGGATCTTAGTTCCCCGACCAGGGATCAAACTCAGGGCCCTGGCAGTGAAAGCGCAGAGTCCTAACCGCTGGACTGCCAGGGAATTCCCCGTTTCTCATTTTCCTTTTACCCCAATTACCCACACAGTCCCTAGCACCAAGTGGTAGGTTAATAAATGTGAAATAAATGCTCCCTTCTAACCACTCTGTTTACCGGTGGTCTTTTTTTCTCCATTGGAGATTTATCCCAGGCTGTTCCTTGTGTTTGGAACCGCTGTAGCCCTGATGACTCTCCTGAAAACTGACTTCTATAAAATCTGCCTTTTCCACTGGGGGACAGTGAAGGAAGAAGATAAAGGTGAAGAGACAAAGGGAAAAAATATAGGAAGAAAATAGGAAGATGCACTTTCCTTTATACAAAAGCCTCTCGTCAATAACAGTCTAAACTAGTGTCCTTTAAAACTTCATCCCTGTTTATAGCCATTCAGAAGCAATCGCCGTAATCTAGAGTGTAACTGGAGCCCCAGTAAGGTGTGAGGAGGAAGACTAAAAACCATCTGGACAGAAAGTCAACTGCTTCATTTTTAAGTGAGCACAGCTCCAAGCAAAGGCAGGTATTTGACAATTAATAGTGGGTTGATGAACTGCTTCCTGCTCTGCCCGAGTGTGACCTGGATACTTAGAAGTGGAGATGGAAACCATCCGGGGAACTTATAAATTCTGGTCTTTGACCTACGGGTCTATAATGTATCGGCCAAACTTTTACATGGTGATGCATGTGTTTGTATAACACAGAGTGAGGTCACGTGGGACCATCCCTTCCAGCTACTTAAAATGTCAAAGGCCAAATTCTGTACTATGATGAACAGTTATCAGAACTCCTGAGCCAGCCTGTCAATAGATTCTAGCCTCCTTCTGTTTTTTAAAGCACATAGTTGTTTATTGGCTGCATGATATTGTTTTTCCAGCCTCTTTGCTTTTTCATCTCTGGGTTTGGTCAGTTATTGCGATAGCGTTTTGGTGTCTTTGAGAAAAGCCATTTAAATTTTTTCAAGATTTCCAACCACAGGTAGTGATTAGAATATATTGTCAAATCTCTTTGTTGTTGTTGTTGATTTTCTTTTTGTCACATAGCTCACCTGCCAACTTGTTCTTGTTAATTCAGCTCTTTTGGTTCCTGCCTGTTTTCTGCACTTAGTTGTGGGAAGATGAGGTGCCTGAGACGGAATAGGAGATAGCAGCGGTAGCTGAAGCAAGATGAAAATGAACGATATTTTCAAATCCTAAGCAGGGCGGCAGAGGCTAATAATTACATTAAAAAGGCCCTCTGTAGGTAGGTGCAAATAGGCTAGTCTAAACAAGTGTGGCTGTTTTAATATGGGCTGTTGGAGAGATGTCATTACCTGACGAGACTGCCACCTTTCACCTCCAGCCCTTGTGATCCGTTAGGTCTCACTAACGGGAGAGCGAGGAACTTGTTTGCAGGGGATTTGTTGTCTCCCGCTCAGAGGCAGCTGAGAGACTTGCCAAATGACAGGAGGACGCTTACATTCGCAAGGTGTGATTGCCTAAGTGCTTGTCTGTGTCTAATTAGTTTGCCTTTGCTGGTTGGTAGCTCCACAGCCAGGGGGCAGATTGACTCCGCAGGCTGTAAGCAAAGGGCTGATTGGTGGTGCTGTCATTTGCTTATTCAACCCTCCCTCGAACCAGGAAATGTGCTCTAAAGGAGAGCCTATTCTGCTGCTTTTTAAAAAGGCGTTTAAGGTGGATGGACCTAGAGTCTGTCATACAGAGAGAAGTCAGTCAGAAAGAGATAAACAAATACCGTATGCTAACACATATATACGGAATCTAAAAAAAAAAAGGTTCTGAAGAACCTAGGGGCAGGACAGGAATAAAGACACAGACGTAGAGAATGGACTTGAGGACACAGGGAGGGGGAAGGGGAAGCTGGGACGAAGTGAGAGAGTGGCATGGACATATATACACTACCAAATGTAAAATAGATAGCTAGTGGGAAGCAGCCGGATAGCACAGGGAGATCAGCTCGGTGCTTTGTGACCACCTAGAGGGGTGGGATAGGGAGGGTGGGAGGGAGATGCAAGAGGGAGGGGATATGGGGATATATGTATATGTATAGCTGATTCACTTTGTTATAAAGCAGAAACTAACACGCCATTGTAAAGCAATTATACTCCAATAAAGATGTTAAAAAAAGGTGTTAAAAAACCCCCAAAAACAAAGGAAAGAAAAGAAAAAAAAAAAAGGAAGAAAACAGCTCCCACTATGGCTGTGACACAGTCTCCTTTACCCTGTACCCGAAACACGTATGTCGCCGATCACAGATGCTCTTTGTTCAAGAGAATATACAGAGCGATTTGCTTGGATCTGATGGACCCGATGCTCGAATCCTTTGGACTGAGGAGGAGGAGACTAGTTTGAGACCAGTGATGCTTTTTCTCTGTTTGATTTTGTAAACAACAGTGGAAAGGAAAGCAGCGTCCCACGCCCCTGCCGTTGCTGCCCATGCCCTGTGGAAAGATGCGACGAGAAGTGAATTCAAAGGGGGGGTTTGGCTTACGCCTTGGTGGTTGCCTGTCTGAGGTGTGTGGGTAACTCTGTCATAGCAACTATGTTGACAGGCATTCCCTGGCCCTGGATTTTTGGGGTTTGGGGGTGCCTTTTGAGGCCAGGCCCCAGAGAAGCCATGCCCCCTTCCTTAGCCTTCCTGAGCTTGTCTTCAAAGCTGCCTCCAAAGCTGCCAGTGTTCCGGGGGCCATTACCTCACGTAGGTCTTTCCAAGCAAAGGTTTCCCAAGGACACTTTATAACATCGGTACGTCCCCTCAGATCTTCGTTTAGCTAGCAAAAAAGAATTGTTGTACGGATTGTTATTTTGTTTGTATGGGTCTGTTTCTTCCAATATGTTGTCAGCTCCTTATTAGAAGATTCTTCTTATTAACCTACCACAGCAACCAGCAGTCTGTAGGCCCTGAATAAACACACGCTGAGTGAATGGGCAGGCTTAGAGGAACCAACTACAACATTCACTTATACTTTATGTTTAAGCTCAATTTCTTCAAATATTGCTTGTCACCCATTAAAGGATGCGGTCTGGATCCTGTCCACAAGTTCAGATTACAATAATACTAACTTTTATTCAGTATCTGCTACATCCCAGGCACTGCTTTACATACACCATCTAATTTAACCCTCACAACCGCCCTCTTGGATAGGTGCGATCATTATTTCCATGATGAGTAAACTGGGTCTCCAACTCTGACTACCCCGCGTAATGTCATGCAGCTGCTGTGTGGTGGATCCAAGACTTGAACCTAGCTCTGCCTGACTTGGAAACCTGTGCTCCTAACAAGAGAGGATGCTGTCTGGGGGCCCTGTGTGCACTGAGAGCCAAGCGGCAGTCACGACAACCCAACTGGGAAGCAGGTTAACATCAAAGCTTGGAGAGAATGAATCGTGTGCAAGGCAAAGGGATTCACCAAGACTGTTATAGTCAACAAGGGCCAAGTCAGTGAATGAAGCTCATGGTTTAAAGCAAGTGAGGACAGTTTAGTGAGAAAGATTCATATCTGTGGGCTGTGAGCAGGACATCACTTTTCCGTGGAGTCTGAGGTATCTCATCGAATCAAGAGAGACTTCTCAATGATATCACATTATTATCACTACTACCATATTTACTTACTTCTATGCATAGGTTATACTTCTTAATGGACATGATTGGGATAAGAAAAACCAGCAGACAAAAATCCTCAAGTCATAAACAGAGACAATAAGCTCCAAAAGGATGGGCAGAAATGGAGTGTGATGGACAGATGCAGTAGGCAGTGTCTGTCTAAGGAATAAAATGATACTATTGAAAGGGTAGGAGCGGAGGTGGAGGTAAGTGAGCAGTACTGCAAATGGCAGGAAGATGAAATGTCAGGGCACCGAGGGGAAAAAATATTCCTCTGGTAATGATGAGAGCTAGAGAATTAGGTTAGTGTCTCCCCCAGGCCTCTCCAAATCAGTGATTAAACAATGTTAATAATTGTGGAGTCGAAATGGTTTCAAAGTTCCTCTTCTGTTAATATTGCCACCAAGAAGGGCCCAGGTCTATTCTCTTCACCTCTGAGAGCCTTGCCCTTGCCGTACTTAGGAAACCACGTTTTACAGCCAGTTCAGTTTGCACAAGATGAAAGAAATTCGTCAATGAAATGAGAAGATAAATAGCAAGTAGGCATACTAAACCTTGCCAAATCTGCATCTCCACCTGGCATATATGACTCTTTATGGTACATTCAAGCAGAACAAAGGGAAAATGTGAGAAAGTAGGAGGTTTGCTTGTAGCTCCTTCATGGGTAGGCTTCTCTGCTGAGCTTCTGCTGGCTCTTAGAGGCACCTTCATTAGTGCAAACAGCACGCTATGCCCGGAACAGCCTGGCAGGGGCTGATGGGTGGAGGAGCCATTCTACTTCTGCTGCCACTGTCACCTGCAGCACTGAGCAACCGTGTCATAACCTTAGCTCACGTGATAGTCTTAGAATTTCAGAAGTAGGTTCTCAGACGGTGTCTAGTTCCTTCCCTGGATGCAAGGGCAAGCTTGGGAGATTTCTCTGCAAGGACAGTGTCATGTATTTTGTGTGCTTTTTTTCAAATTTAGTTGTTAAAATAATTCATTTTATAGCATTTATAGTATTGGCCCACGACAGATAGGAAATGAAAAAGCAAAAACCAAAGAACAAAAATTTATCCTTCACCACACAAATGTGGTTTCAGAAGCACTAGTCTTGGCAGGATTGGAGAAAAGAAAAAGTTCTCAAATCTTTTCTTGCGTAGACCTACATACATATGTATTTTTTTCCCCTGTACAATTGGAATCTGTTCTTTTCCCCTCCTGGCTGCTTTCCTTTGTTTACACACACACACACACAAGCACACACACACACGCACATGCACACGCACGTGCGTGCACACACACACGCACGCGCGCACACACACACACACACAATCAACGTTCATGATCACCAGGCTTATTAGTCTTAAGATTTGACTTTTGCGTTCTCTAACAATACACCAAATGAATCTACGGCTATATTAACCTTCCTTTGTTTTCCTGTAATGCATTTCTTAGGAATGAATCAAAATATTTTTTAAAAATTGTATTACAAATTGTGATAGTTTTGATCTGGGAAGGAGCTTGTTTGGCACGCATGTGAAACTGGCAGGATGCTACAATAAACCAAGCTGCCCTGGTACTTCTAAGTGGATCAATGAACCATAAATAAATTTCTGCAATAAACTGAGAGAAGAAGCCCAGCCCAGTCTCCTGCCAGCCACCATAACCTGCAACTGTATTTTCCAAGTTGAACCACATTCATTTACTAACAAACACTGATTAAGTAGCAAATCTAAGATGAGGAGTGAGTTCAAGCTCACTATTTCCACAAGCACTTCTAGACTTTATGCGTGATTTTCTGGAGGTCTCTGTCTTCTTGGGAAGACACAGCAAGTTCCCCCTTCTCATCTCAAGCTAGCACTGGCAGAATCCACAGCTGATTCCAGAGCTGATGAAGGGTTCAGAAGCTTTATTGGGGGACTAAAGAATAACGCCTGTGAGCTGCCTGTGATCCATGAATGAATGGGCCATGAATGACTTAGGCAGGATCCAAGAGTTTCTCATGAGTTACAGTTGACAGTCGGCCAAGAGTTAACTTTGGAAGGTTTGGGGAGCACAAGCTTTGCGTAGAAGTGAGTTAAAGAGTTTAAGAAGGGACAGTGTATCTTTTTCTGTTCCTTTACGGAGGGTTTATTATGTGTCAGATCCTGATTGAACTGCTTTACATGCATAATCACATGTAATCCTCACCAATCAATAATCCTATGAAGTAGGCACTGCCATTATACCTAGTTTACAAAGGAAGAAATGGAGACTCGAGAGGTAACATGGCTCGTCTAAGGTCAAAGAGTGATGGAGCAGGCTACAAGCCCAGGCTGTCTGAAACCCAGAGCTTCTCAGTCTTCAGCATGTATAAGAATCACCTGGAGTACTTACTAAACACAGATTCCCACCCTACATCCTCAGGGATGCTGACCAACAGTACACGATGCAGGGGGCCAATATTCAGCATTTCTAATAAGCCCCCTATTGATGCTGCTGCTGGCCCTTGGACCAGGCCTGTGGTTATCACCAGGCCCACACTCTTAACCAATAGCTGTGAGGCTTTCTCTCACCTCATGTCTTCACCTCCCCTTGATCTGATCTCTCCTCCAGCACAGAAGGAGACAACCCTGCCCAACTCTTTGAGTTTCCAAATGCAAGTCTCATTCTGGCTGGTTCTGTAGTGAATCCAGCAGGTTAAGATTTCAAATCCCTTTGTCTTTGTGTTTGTGAGAGAGAGAGGGAGGCAGGGGTGACGTCGTATTCATTGCTTTGTGCTCCAAGTTACTGCTGCAAGTAAACATACTTCATAACTGCCCATTACTTCACAAAATGCAAAGCCGAGCAGCTGTGGGAACTGTGGCCCTGCTCTCCCGCCTGTCCACTGAATAGGGGTTACTAAACTACTAACAAGCAGTATGGATGTTGGAAATTAACCTTAATACTTCGTGAACAACTCCTGTGTGTACCTTAAGCACCACTTTCAGTTCCTCATCCTTTGAGAGTGGGTGGGTCCCTTGAGTGTACATGTTAAGGTTGGGTTTCCATTCACTTTTTCTCCTGAAATAACCAGACTGAATTGACATCTTGAAGTTTGTCACCTGGTCTTTCCTTACCCAGAGGTCTGCAGAAGCTTTGGAAAACTCTGCCTTTCCCAAAGGAATGGATTCTGCAGTCTTGGCTACAGGAGATGATCCGGCATTGACTCAGCGTAGCCTGCCTCTTAGCACTTCTGAGTTTGCAATCCCTCTCCTGCTAGACTGGGATGGTAATGCTGACCTCCCTCCCTGGAGGTGCTGTAGGGATGGTAAAAAAAGTGATTGCAGAACACCTGGAAAACACCAAGTGCTGCCCAAGAGTGAGACAATGACCCTACATCACGCCTCCACGGCTGCCCCCTGCAGTGGCTTCTGTGAGTTAAAAGGAGGTGCAATAAATCACACCCATGGCACACAGTAAGGCGTTCATGCTCCTCCAGCCCTTCTTTTTTCTAGTGTGCCTGGGTGAAGGGTTTCCACAGATAGGGAAGGATAGTGTTTCCTTATGAAAAAACAACACACAGAAGAATACTTTCTATTTAATATATAAAGAACCCAATTAAAGTTTAAGGATGTTTCTTGTCCAGTCTATAGATTTCATTACAATAAGTTTGTCTAAGAGAAAATGCCCATCTGGTTCCTGTTGTATAAAAAACAGAGTGGGGAGACAAGTGCAGAAACTCAAAGACTGGGGACAGTGACGGGCTGCCACCCCACCCCTTCCCTCCAGTTTGCTGTTTGGTTAACTTCCTTGATTTAACTTTCACTTAAAAACATTTATTGAGCATCTATTATGTGCCTAGCACTGGGCTAGGCCCTGGGAATTCAGCGATGAATACAGCACAGTCCCTGCTCTTGAAGTACTCAAGGTTAAATGGGGAAGACAGATGTGAAGAAAGAGAAAATAGGAACCAGTATGCTGAAAGCTACTCCCAAGAGCGGCTGCTGTGGGAAGCCTCTGTGCTGGCTGGGGAGCTTGGGGCTGAGTATGTAGATTCTGAGGTTAAAGTTTTCCTGCCTGGATCGTGAATCACAAAAATTTTATGTATGCTGGACCTGTGATAAATTCCTAATATGACCCTGGCACTCAGAGATGAAAAAATTTCCTAACTTCATGCTCTGTGGCTTTTTTTTTTTTTTTTTAACATCTTTATTGGAGTATAATTGCTTTACAATGGTATGTTAGTTTCAGCTTCACAACAAAATGAATCAGTTATATATATACATATATTCCCATATCTCTTCCCGCTTGCGTCTCCCTCCCTCCCTGCTCTGTGGCTTTTAAGTAACTGGCAGAACTGCTGGACACATGCTCTGAGCACTGGGGAGGGATGCCAACATGGTGCTGGGTGTTTAAAATATATTTATTATTGGCAAAGCCTATTTTAAGTGTGGGGTCCCACTGAGGGTTTAGAAAGCCTGGAGAGTGGAAAGAGGATTGGAAAAATAAGAAGGGAAAGGGATTGAGTGGGTACTGCAAATAAAATGCCTGAAGAGTCAAAGATGGTGTATGGAATTTGGGGACTCAGGCAACCATGACTGTCATTTACTGCTTGAGGTCAACCATTGTGAAAATAGCTCCATGTTATGGAAAGTGGTCCTCTCCTAAGGGTGGTAGGAAAAGACGCTACCCACCCCCCCATTCTCCCTCACCTCCCACACATGGTACAGGATACCAGGTCACGTTATGTCATTACCCTTCTGATAAACACCAGTGTTTTTTCAATTATGATAGTAGGATCCCCTCCAACCCCCAAGTAACGGAATCACCAGATGCCTGATACAAATACAGATTCATAGGCCCACCAGCTGCAAAACCACAGGTTAAGAGTTTTGGGGCCAGGGACCTTGGAATCTGTATTTTAATGAATGCAAGGTGATTCTTACACTTATTAAAATTTAAGAACTAGAGATGCAAGTTCTCTTGGGATATCCTGTGTGGTTCCATGCCATGATTTGGATCTCACCCTGCTCTGTGAGTCAGATGAGACAATGTGTAAGGAAGCATTTTTTAGATGGTAAAGTGCAATACAAATATTAGGTATAACTACCATTAGCTATTTTATATAAGTTTGTAATTGAATCATGAGATGTTAGCTATCCAAGGTGAAAGATCCTTGTACATACCAAAACATCATCAGGTCTATAGTAATGTAATTGTTGTAATTTGAGTATCTTTATAGATGATTTCAATGGGCTTGCTGGAAATTCTTTCCATAACAATCTTTGTTCTTTCTGCCCTGTATAGCTGGTAAAAGGTAATCCTGTGATTTTTGCTAATATCCGTTTGTTTTCTAATTTCCTGTGGGTGGGACTGCATTGTGGGAAGAGCTCAGACTTTGGAGAAAGACCAATCTGGGTTTGTCCTGCCTCTGCAAATTACCAACTATGGGAATTAGACATGGAATTTTCCTCTCTGTCCCTTAGTTTTCTCATCTGTAAAATGGGAACTGAAATGTCTATTTTATAAGACCATTGGGTGAATTAAGAGTTCAGCAGATGAAGTCTGGCACATAGACCTCAAGAAATAGTTATTATTCCTAGTCTTTTGAATTATAGCTTTTCCCTAAATTTGATAACATAGTGGCAGTTTACTCCTTTATAATCTTGTCCCAGTCCCGCCATGCAAAGCCCCCTAATCTCAGCTTCACTAATTTGCCATGTGTAATAACTGTGATGAAACAAATTGTAATTACACTGGAAGGTCACTTAGAACATTAGCACCACTGCTGTTGCTTATTCCTGTGATGTCTTACTTGCGTGCTAATCTCTGACACCTCTTTAGGTGACCGAGTCAAATGCTTAGGACTACATTTACTAGTTTTGCAGTGGTACACAAAAGCAGGAAACAGGGGAGTAGGTGACTGTTTAACCTAAAGGAAGTTATTTCTCCTCCAATGCTCCCCACTCCTTTAATTTTGTGATTGATTTTCAGTCCAGTGGGAAAATGTAAATAGTAGCCATGTATCACGTATATATAAGCATGTCCTTGGTTAAGAGCAGGCAGTTTATATTATTCATTCTTTATGGTGGGAGTTTATAAAATTTCATTAGTTTATGGGAATTGTTATAAAATCTAAAGAATTAACAGAAAAAACAAAGGAGACTTCTACTGAGTACTGGTAAAATACCAGTTAAAGTGTACTTCTGGTTAAAACGAGTAATAAAAGTTGTCAAATCTAAGGTTAGTTGACTGAAATTTATTCTTAGTTTTACAATAGGTCTTAATCAAAAGTATGGCTATGAGGGCTTTCATGACAAAATATGTATATATTTAAGTTTCATTGGTTGCAGAATTATATCAGATCTAACTGATGTAAATGTAAATTTATTCAGTGGAAAAAAAACCCCACTACCATAGTGCATTCATTTGCATGTATAATGCCAGTTCAATCTTTCTCGGTTTTTTCTTTTTCCTTCTTTAACTCTGTCCTTCCAAATGCTGTCATTCAGGATAAAAATTGATAGCAGCAAAAACATTCTAATTGAGATTTTAAGCTACATAAAAGATATAATTTTAGGCTCTGATTTGATTTCATTACAAAAATGTCAATTTCCATGCTATATACCTGATAGGAGCAAACTTATTATAGTGACACTTAAATCCTCTTGCTTTGACTAATGAAAGGATGGGTTTTTTCCATGTTATCAGATCTCCAATTTTATCCTAATTGCAATAGATGCTTTGAGATTTGCCACTTGTCTCTTTTTCTCCTATCCATCTGATTGCACATCCATTTTCAGGAAAATGCAAATAATGGTTCTGAAAAAGATTTGAACCACTAAATGTTTAAAAGAACAATGAACCAAAAGCTGGTGGCCCAAACTGCCTCATGACTGTGATTTCACAGGGTGGTACTAAGGCTAAGACTAGGTGTCCCTGGACTCCACGAGTGGAGTGGGCTCTATGTGTCTGCATGTGCTGCTTTACTTTCCAGATCATGGGCATTTCAGTGGAATTTGGGGGTTGTTGCCCATTTTTTAGAGCATGGGGTGGCATGGCAGGGGCTGTAGGTTTGAGTTGGGACTGGGAATTCTGGTAATGTCTTGGTGGTGATAAGTCCTACATTTCAAAGGGGAAGAACTGCCCCTGTGTCTGCCTATGTGCTTCTTAATCTACCCTTGCTACGAAGCAAGCTTTTGGGGGGTCTGTAGGATAGGGTATTGTTGCAGGTCACAGTGGTCCTGGGTCAGATAAAGCACTACATTCAAACATGTATTCTACCATATTCTTTGCAAGACCTGTGTTTCAGGTGGTTGCCTGGCCCCTGGCTGGGAATCTTCTGGTCATTCCCTGCTTGATAGAGACATTCTCCTGGAGTTAAAATGAAAGATCCACCCTTTGGACACAAAGTCCATGAAATCTTGGGTCAGATACAATTGGTTCAATTCATTCTCTCCATTGATAGGACATCCTGAAGGACCGCCATATTAGTAGTCAAAGCCTTAAGGACATTTACAAAAGAAGGAAGTAAACCTGCAATTCATGTATGTCCTAAGTATGGTGTAACATGTTACAGTAAAAACATCTCTTCCCCAAAAGAGTTTTTCTAGAGCAGACTTCAGGAGTTAACCTCCCTGATTAAGGCACACTTTGAATGTTATACACCTACAGTTATTTCTTTATGGCTGACTCTAGGTTTTGTTGTTTCTTGTTCAACGTATCTCAAGAGATTTGCTCAGTGAAAGATAGTACACACAGCCTCAAAGCCTGGGTTAACGCCTCTAGTTTCCTACCCTCATATCACCTATACTTACCTCCAAGATCATATTTTTCGCACCATCTGAAAATTTCCTTTTGCTTCTTACTCTTCTCTGGTGGACTGTATGCTCTTCACAGTGAAGGTGTCACTCATTTTCCTTGGAGTATTTCTGGCCTTAAGCCATGCCTGGAATAAGAAGTGTGCCAACATGATGAATGAGTGAATGATTGAAGAAATGAGGCACTGTGATAATTACTAGAAGTCTTAACTCTTAGGCATTCGGCATGTCAATATGCTTTTTCTGGGGCACACTCAAGAAGTTATATATATAAGGTATGGAGGTTTAGTGGCTTTTATTGGAATCAAGAAAAGCCCCTGATACAACTCTCAAAACCACCCTCCACACTAGGGGCTTCCATGGTAGGTGGGATTGAACTCCCCAATAAAAGCTGCTATTACACCCTCCTACTCACCCATAAATCACACAGAGCAGATTCCAGGTCCAAATAGCCAAGCAGGGATCTGACTGATCAGTTATGCTTCCCTTTTCCTAGCAGAGCTGGCAAATTTGGCAAAGTAAGCGGAATTTGGTGACACCCCAGGGAGATGAATGTGCTGGGGAATCTCCACCGAGTCAAGCCTGGTCCTACTTTATGCAGCAGCGAAATTGACCAGGTGCGCAGGCATCAGAAAAGGAGCACATTACAGCACTTGTCCTTCAGTGTATCCTCTCCCTTATTTACATATTTCCCATAAAAGGTGCATCTTCAGAGTTCAGCTCCTAAAAGCGTACATGGTAATTTTTCTACAGATCTATTATGTATGAATGAGAAGAGTCTATTCTCTTCTCGGTGTGTGGAGGATTTGTGCATGTAACCCCCCATCAGTGTTAATGGCAGATCTATGCATAATTTCCGTAACTTCCAGAATCCAGGGCACCTAACTAAGCCACATGCAATTACTTACACACACGATGACAGGGAGCCTAAACTGGGGCTGAGGAAACTGGATTCAGAGGCTGGATTTCAAGTTTTCTCACTTTGGTGGTCTGTGTTCAAAGAAGAAGGATACAAAAGATGTGTATAGAGAGATTTGCTTGTTTTAAAACACCTATAATACATTTCATGGCTTCAGTTTGTTAAGATAGCTCTCTGCCCTACAAGACTAAACCAGTGGAAGTCAGGGACTGCATAGTTCTGTAGGGTGCCTGGCTCAGAGAAGGTGCGTGGTTTTTTTTGTTTGTTTGTTTTGTTTTATTTTAAATGAATGAACAAAATAGGTCTTTTGTTAATAGGTTTGATGATTCGGTGGCTTTTGTTTCTGGCATTCTCTATTTTGCCGTTGGAGGCCATTAGCTACTACTAGGTAACATGTTTCCTAGATGTCAGGAACCTTACTGCAGTGTTACACTGAATCCTCTAACAACCTTATGATTTCAATTTAGAGATGAGGGAACTAAAGTTTGGAGAGCATAAATTACTTTTCTGAAGTTTCACAGTCAGTGAGATTTAGAACTAGAACTTGAACTTGGGTCTTTTGACTACAAAGTTCATGTTCTTTCTAACAACAGCTGCCCACTTCTCTGTTACATGAACCCATCCTCTCTTTTTTGACATACTTTCCCTCTCCCTAAAACAGTAGCAATCCTACCCACACCCACTCATTTATAACCACACCTATGCTGATCTAAGTATAAAAACCTACATTTATGATCAGGTAAAGATACCTTACTCTTTGTCACATTTTATTTTAATAGGAAAACAAATTCCAGCAAGGGGTTAGTACCAGCTTACAGAAAGGTACAGAACAGGTCTCACAGAGCCTCGGTGGCGTCAAATCCCACAGACCTGGATGTGCCCAACTCATTCCTTAGTTTTCTAAACTACATAACAAATGTGAATTCTGTTGAAAGAACAAGAAAAAGTCATTGTGAATAGAGTAAAAAAAAAAAGAACAAAAAAATGATTTAAGAGCCATGGTTTCTTGTTCTTGGACATAAGTTACAGCTATCATTGGCACACTAAAAGTATACTTCCCTCCATTCACTGAATGACCTTTTAATTCCACAGACATGGGTATATCAAAGCTTCTGTAGCATAATTGTCACCTTAATTTTTTGCTTGGCCAAAATTGGTGTTTACCTTATGATTTCAAGAGCAAAGGGCTTTTTGAGGCAATTTGAGTAACTGTGCATAAACTTTGCCTAGTAGTTTGCCATTTTCATAGTTCACATGCTAAAATTCTTGAATATATTAATTGAAATACAATTCTATAATAACTTATTAATAATTAGTATAATTAATAGATATGAACCTTTAGTTTGTCCTCATTGACAAATTACAACCCACTACACTTGGTACTCTCTGCACATGTGGCACAGAATTATAACACTAATGGTCCATCGAAGAAGTCCTGCCACTGTATGATAATTCGCAGTGGTTGTGTTTCCAGGAGTTCAAATCCCCCAAGCTTTTCCTACTCTGCTAATGGATTCTGTTCCACATAGTGCAGAAGCGCAAACCTTTAGCCTGAACTCAGATGAGGTACTTGAAAACACTTGATAAATTATGAAATATTCAAAGGATAGGGATAATCTGTCATCATGAAATAATTAGAACACATCAGAAAGGAAAGGTGGAACTTACTGCTTTTTATTTTAGTACGAATTGCCTCTGATTTTTTAAAGGGCATACTGGGTTTCATAGTTGTTATCGGATCCAGAGCTATGTGATCCCAAATACCTTGTCAAGTTCAAGGCCAGTGTTTTGGTTTGATATGTGTTCATTGTTGTGAGGATTATAGCTTTTCCTTTAACGTTTTTTGTGGCTCTTTGAGCCCAATCTTGAGTCTCTAAAATTATGATTTAAAAATTATTTAATTTCAGAAATTCATGGCCTTGGGTAAATTTTGATAACTAATTTATAAACTAGTTACATAAAAATACACAAAACCTAGTGATAACGAAGAACTGTTAAGCTAGTAGATAAGTGAGGGATTTCCTGGTAGTTAGCAAAGCACATTTGTTTGTATCTTACTTTACTAGGAGGATGTATTTTGGATGCGGAAATACAAAATAATATTTAGAGACTGAGGAATAAGAAGGGAATATTTCATTTATAGATATGGAAGACAAAGGGAGTATGAAAATAAATTTCTTTGGAAACAAGTACTTTTTTTCTCCAGAAACTTTCTCTTGATGCTCAGTTGTGCTATATACCCATAATCTTACACAATACCAGAGACTTTAAAAAATACAAAAACTTTACATTTTCTACTATCTACCCCCACTTCCCTTCTTTTTCTTCAATTTCTGCCTGTGTGAGATTGTTCTGGGTAGCCTAGGAGGGGAACGGAGGCACTGGAGGATAAGCAGTGCCTGTGATAGCTGTCCTGAGATAGTTTTAGAGATTTGCCTGTCAGCTGCAGGAAGGCACCTGAGCTGCGACCCATCAAAGCCAGTCCCTCTGGCAGGAGATTCGCTGACAATCTTGGCTTCATGGTTCCATGATTGAATGATTAATGAATAGATACATGTTATGCAAAACAATTCAAAGCTGCGAGATAATCACTTAGGTAAAATCAGGATTTTATTTGACGGTACAGGAAGAATTAGAGTGAGAGCGAGGACAAGAGATAGAGTGCCATTCTTTTCTCTGGAGAACCTGTCGGTCAGTTTACTAATTTACATCAAGAATGGTGTTAATTATCTTGCTATGGAAGAGAAGCTACTACTTACTGTTGGTGTATTCATCATAATGTGTGAAAAGAATCCGGACTGTTGTAGGAAGAAAAAGGAAAGCGTGTATGCTGGAATGTGGCTCTCTGTTATCCAAAGCTTCTCAGGCAGTAAAGGATGCTTCTTAGAATGTCTGACACTATCGGCCAATATGCATACATATGTGTGTGGAGATAAATGTTTGCTTAGGGGTGGCTGGCTCAGTCAGTGGACATTTGGACATATATATTGTGAAGGGCGAGGAAAGAGTCTGTGAATCACTAGAAATAAGGAAGAATGGAGACAACCATGTTGAGGCTTTCCGTTTGTCTGAGTCTCTGATCTAGTGAGCAGAAAAATAGCCCCTTCTCCTCAAATACCTTGCTATCTTTGTGTTTCTACACCAACATGTTTGCAAGCTTCTTAATGCATCATGGTATTAGTTGGGCTACAGTCTTTTGCTACAATTTACTGTGTGCTGAATCATGATTGGTTGGGAAAGAAGTCGACATGATGTCATGTGTAGTGAGAAGGAGAGGTATCAGTCTAAATACAGTCAAGGAAAGTAAAGACTGCCTCTTGTTTAGTGATGAAAAATTTTCCATATCCTTAATGATTTTGTTTACTTCTGTCAATTACTGACAAAGGAGTGTCAAATTCTCCAACTGTAATTATGGATTTGTCTATCTCCCGTCAGTTCTCTCACTTTTGCTTCATGTATCTTGAAGCTCTGTTATTAAGTGCCTACACTTTTGGATTGTTTTGTCCTCTTGATGACATCTTCTTTATTCCTTCATCTGTTAAGGAACACTTAGATTGTTTCCATATCTTGGCTATTGTAAATAAGGCTGCAATGAATATAGGGGTGCATGTATCTTTTTGAATTAGTGTTTTCATGTTCTTCAGATAAATACCCAGAAGTGGGGTAACCGGGTCATATGGTAGTTTTAGTCTTAATTTTTGAGGAATCTCCATACTGTTTTCCATAGTAGCTGCACCAATGTACATTTCCACTTAAAGTGTGGGAGAGTTCCCTTTTCTTCACATCTTCTCCAACATTTGTTATTCCTTGTCTTTTCAGTAAAAGCGATTCTAACAGTTGTGAGGTGACATCTCATTGTGGTTTCGATTTGCATTTCCCTGATAATCAATGATGTTGAAAATCTTTTCATGTGCCTGTTGGCCATCTGTACATATTCTTTGGAGAAATGGCTGTTCAGATCCTCTGCCCAATTTTTATTAGTTTGTTTGGTTTTTCTTGTTGAGTTGTATGAGTTCTTTATATATTTTGGATATTAACTCATCAGATATATATATATGACTTGCAAATATCTTCTCCCATTCAGTAGGTTGTTTTTTCATTTTGATGATGGTGTCATTCACTGTGCAGAAGCTTTTTAGTTTGATGTAGTCCCATTTGTTTAGTTTTGCTGTTGTTTCCCTTGCCTTAGGAAACATATCTAGAAAGATATTGCTAAAACCAATGTCAAAGAGCATACTACCTATGTTTCCTTCTAGTTTTGTGGCTTCAGGTCTTATATTCAAGTCTTCAATCTATTTGGAATTAATTTTTGTGTATGGTGTAAGATAGTGGTCTAGTTCATTCTTTTGCATGTGGTTGTACACCATTTCTTGAAGAGACTGTCCTTTCCCTATTGTATGTTCTTGGCTCTTTTTTTTTTTTTTTTTGAATGTCAAGTGCACTCTACTGGGTCCCTGGGCCTTCCAATGCTATCCTCGTCATGCCTGGGGTGCCCCTTCCCTACACTGCCAGCTGCACAGGAAGTGGGGTGGGCAGAGGGAGCACATGTGGAGTGGCTCATTCTCCTGCTCTGAAGGGTCTTGGATGATGTTGGGCCTCAGCTGTGTGCCTCTCCCCTGCAGCCCCCATCCCATGCTAGACCTTCCTTGGGATAGAGAAGGGGGATGCCTGGGCCTTCTGCACAGGAAGCTGGCCTCAAACCAGGCACCAGTTCCTGCTTAAAATGGGGCAGGGGGCCTGTTCTTGGCCCTTTTGTCATAAATTAATTGTCTATATATGTGTGAGTTTACTTTGGGGCTCTCAATTCTGTTCCATTGATCTATGTGTCTGTTTTTGTGCCGATACCATACTGTTTTGATTATCACAGGTTTGTAGTATAGTTTCAAATCAGGGAGTGTGATGCCTCCAGCTTTGTTCTGAAAGAAGTTTTCTTATTGACAGCATATATTTGGGTCTTACTTTTTAACCCATCTGACAGTCTCTGCCTTTAATTGGAGTATTAGACCAGTTCCATTTAATTATTGATATTGCCAGATTTAAGCTTAGCAACTTGCTATTTGTTTTTTTTGTTTGTTTGGTTTTTTGTGGTATGCGGGCTTCTCACTGTTGTGGCCTCTCCCGTTGTGGAGCACAGGCTCCGGACGCGTAGGCTCAGCAGCCATGGCTCATGGGCCCAGCCACTCCGCGGCATGTGGGATCTTCCTGGACTGGGGCACAAATCTGTGTCCTCTGCATCAGCAGGCGGACTCCTAACCACTGCGCCACCAGGGAAGCCCTGCTATTCGTTTTTTAAATTACTTATCTTTTCTTTGTTCCCTTTTTCGTATTTTCCTGTCTTTTTTTGGGATTATGTATTTCTTCAAAATTCCATTTTATCTCCATTATTGGCTTAGGAACTACTTATTTATTTATTTTTAGTGATTGTTCTCAGATTTACAACATACATTTTTAACTTATAATGTGCTTTAAACAGTGTCGTGACATTTCACATATATAGTAATAAACTTAAGACAGTGTAGTCTATTTCTATTTCCTCATCCTTTGTGCAATGGTTAAACATCTTAAATTTTCAAATGTTATAAATCCCAAAATATATTACTATTATTCTTGCTTTAAACAGCTATTTTTCTTTTAAGGCTGTAAATGTGAGAGAAATGTCTTTTATATTTACCTACTGCTATGATCTGAATGTTTGTGTCCCTCAAAAATTCATTCCTTAACCCTGAAGGTGATGGTATTAGGAGACAGAGCCTTTAGGATACGATTAAGTCATGTGGACTGGGCCCTTATGATAGGAATAATGCCCTTATAAAAAAGACCCCAGAGAGCTCCCTTACTCATTCTGCCATGTGAAGACACAGTGAAAAACACCATCTATGAACCAGGAAGTAGGTTCTTGCTAGATACCAAATCTGCTGGTGCCTTTTTCTTGAACTCCTCAGACTCCAGAGCTGTGAGAAATAAATGTTGCTTATAAACCACCCAGTTTATGATATTTTGTTATAACAGCCCAAACAGACTAAGACACCTATATATTTACCCTTTCTAGTTCTTTTCTTTCCTTTGCATATGTCCAAATTCCCATTAAGTATCATTTATCTTCTGCCTGAAGAATTTACTTTAATGTTTCTTACAGTGCTGTCCTGCTGACAATGAATTTTCCCAGATTTTGTTTGTTTAAAAAAGTTTTTATTTTGCCTTTCTTTTTAAAAGTAATTTCCACTGGGTATAGAATTCCATGTTGACAGTTTTTTTTTCATTCAGTATTTTAAAGACATCAATCCATTGTCTTCTGCCTTGAACAGTTATAGACAAAAACTCTAATATGTTCTTATCTTTCTTCCTATGCTTGGGATGTACCAATATTTTTCATCTGAATATTTGTAGGATTTTTTTCTTTATCACTGGTTTTAGGCAATATGATTATGTTGTATGTTAGTATGTTCTTCTTTGTGGTTATTCATTTTGAAGGTGATTGAACTTCTTGGATTTGTGGGTTTATAGTTAATTTGGAAACATTTTGGCACTTATAGCTTCAAATAATTTTTTGTCCACCCACAGTCTCTGAGAGTCCACCGACAGGTCTGTTAGACCCCTGGTATTGTTCCACAAGTCACTGGTGCTCTGTTCATTTTTAAAGTCTTTTTTTCTGTCTGTGTTTCATTTGGATTGTTTCTATTGCAATGTCTTCACGTTCACTGATTTTTTTTTTCTTTCACAGAGTCTAATCTGTCTGCTATTAATCTCACCCAGTGTATTTTCATTTGAGAAATTTTAGTTTTTATTGCTGAAAGTTCCAATCTGGTCTTTAAAAAAAATATCTTCTATATGTGTCTTCACCCTACCCATGTTTCCCTCTATATTCTTGAACCAATGGAGCATATTTATAATACATGTGTCAGTGTTCCTATCTGCTAAATTTATCATCTATCATTGCTGGGTCTAAATCTAGTAAATGATTTTTTTCCTTCTGATTGGATGTAATATTTTCCTGCTTATTTGCATGTCTGGTGAATTTTGGTTAGATGCCAGGAATTGTGCAGTTTATGTTGTTGGGTGTTGACTTTGGTTTTAGTTTTTAAATAGTGTTGGACGTGTTCTGGTACACGATTAAGTTACTTGGAATCAGTAGGATTCTTTTGGGGCTTGCTTTAAGCTTGTTAGGGCAAGTCTAGAGCAGCCTTTATTTTATGGGTAATTTAATATGGCTTCTAAAGTCATGTCCTTCTGATGATTCTGCCTGATGCCCTGTGTAATATGAGGTTTGTCCACTGTGTTTGGCAGGAACATGAAACGAGCTTTAGGAATTGTTTGATCTTTCACTTTCCAGAAATTTTCCCTGGGCTTTGGGGAATTTACTGTCATGCCTGTGCAGATTAAACCTCAGCCAAAGATTTAGGGAGATCACTCTGCAGAGCTACAGAGTGTGCTCTCTTTCTCTTTCTCTCTGTCTGCACAGCTTATCCTTCTCTGACATTCTATCCCACAGGTTATAGCTGCTTTACCTTCTGGAACTTCCATATCTGTCTCTTCACCTAAGTGAGACCTTTGGGCTCTGTTTAGATACCTTTCCCTGTCCTGCAGCTTAGTAACTGCCTCAGGTAGTAAGCTGCAGAATTGTAAGGCTTACTTTGTTTATTTCCCTTTTCTTGAAGATCATAGTCCTATGATGCCTGTTTTCCAATGTCAAAAAACTTTGTTTCATACATTTTGTTCGTTTTTCTAGGTTTTTAATGCAGAAGTCTCTAGTACTCCATTTTGGTCCAAACGAATGCCTATTGTGAGGTTTAAATGAAATCATCTTACATACAGTTAATGCTTAAAATAAGCAAATCTAGTACCAAAGGGGAGAAGTGGTCATTAGAGAAATCATTTTACCACATCTTTCCTGCAATGGAAAGAGGCAGGAAATAGCAACGTCTTGTTTGTTTTTAATCACAGGAAGTAATTACATAGGCTATAGAGGAGAGGCTCTCTTCTAAGTAATTCCTCATTGCAGGGTTAGCCTTTGTATTTCCTCCCAAATTTCAAATTCCATGATACGTTTGAGTAATTTCTCATAGCTGAGCAGTGCTAGTTAGAGGTGAAGTAGAGATCGATTCTTGTGAATCCCAGGTTAGTGACGTATCTATGACAAATCTCTAGAATTGCCTCTTCAATTTTAACTAAACTATCCATAAAAATGGCTATGGAAGAGATTGAAACCTAAAAGATTGAGTGAGAGAATATTTGTTAAGTGTAAAGCTTACAAAGATTTTATTCAAAGTGCATTTACTTGGACATTTTTTTTTGTCTTTGAATGTATAAATATCCTAGCCATGATAAAATCAGTGATTTTACTCAAAGGGTAGAAAAAGACTAATTGGATTAAAGATTTTTCCCAAGCAGTGTTTTTACTATACCCCGATGAGTCACTAAGAGATAAAGTAACTGAGTTCCTGCAAAATAAACCAGACCCTAAAGGTGAATTTTCTTTTAAAAATTGTATGAAGTTGAGAGAAAAAAATGTAAATAATAAAATAGGAGTGGGATATGTTGCAAAATAATGGCTGGATTTATTGAATCCCAGATTGCTCGAGCTATTTGAGAAAATCTCCTAGGACCATATGGCTAGTCTCCCAAGTTGTCCACATAAGGACTGACCCAAAAGGAACTTCCAAAGGCCATTTGAGTTCCAGGAGCTTGTCCTTCAGCCTTTGTCTTTAATTTGCCTGAGGAACACTTTGGAAAACCATGATAGGAGAGGTGGGAATTTCACAAGCCCCATTCTGGATCTTAGAACTGCTTTTTTAGAGCCTCTTGACATTAAACTAGGAGACCAAGGCCCTACCAGATGACGTGATCTGACACGGAGCACAAGCTAGTTATGGGGAGGTCTAGCACTATCCCTCCTTTAACAAATGTTCACTAAGTACATGGTGTGTGCATTACATTTAGTTTAGTGCTCTTTACACTAGCACAAGCCTTCCTTCATGAATTATAATAACATGGAAAGAGCTTATCAGGATTTATAATTTTTAAAACTCTACCTTTAAAGAAGACTCTCTGAACCTGTCACTGAGACATGTCCAAGGAAATTCAGCAGCTGCAGTGATGGGAAAGAGTCCCAGCCAGAATCAGCAGTGAGTGGCTGTATGGCAGAGCGTGGTGTGTTTCTACTGAGAGAGAGATTTCAGTGCAAAAGTGGGGCCAATGTTCAGGGACCAAATACAATGGTCAAATATGAATTAAGAACAATTAATGAGTCTGGACCCAAATTAATTGAGTTCTTACTCGATAAACAGGTCATACAGACACTTGAATTCAGCATTGCACCGGCAGGAAAATAGAGGGCGTTGACTCACTTATGTTATTATTCAAAAGAGAAGGGATGCTGGTGTTGTCAAGTACAGGCTCTTGTCAGATGCCTTTATCTGCTCAGTTCTCCAGTTACTGTTCAAAGTTCAACTTTCACTAGATATGAGTCACGCAATTATGCCAGCTTCTCAGGTTCAGTTGAGACAACATCAGAGAAAAAGGAACAACGTTCAGTAGAAAGAAGCAAAAGCTGTTAGCATTTCTGGAGTGGAGGAGAAGCAACAACGTGCCGGGGTAGGACACGGCAAGGGATGCTGCCTAGGAAAACTGCCTTCTGGTATGTTGATATTGATGAAGCTTGGTGTCCTCTTTCAACTTAGATTTTTCAAAAACTTTAAGCAAGAGAGACAGCAGTTTAAGGTGCTCTATTAAGGTTCTCATTGTTGTTTCTAGAGAAAAAAGTCTAACCTTTGTGAATCAGAATCATGTTTGTCTGGCCATGAAACAGGGACTTCTTTTGTACATACGTTGCCTTTGGACAAATTAGGAAAAAGTACCTTATACAAAAGGCATCTCCTTTGTGTGGACAAATTAGGAAAAGGTACTGTTTCCTCTAGACTGCAGCCTAGCAACTGGGCTCAGGGCTTAGAGGCAAAAGCATGTGCTGGATTTCAGACCCCAGTTGACCCTTTGGCTGGGTACCTTGTGCAGAGCATGGTTTTACCCAGAGGTCCTGCCTTGAAACCTTATGATTTTCTGAACTTCTTTCCTGGCAGTATAAGCTGTCATACTTCTTGCCAGACCTGGAATCTGTTGCAAAAGTGTGAATTACCACTAACCTAAGACTTCAGGGCATGGAGTTGGGCAGGGGGTGTGGAGGATATGGACAAAGGTGGAGCTGAGGAGCTGAGGTCCAGAGGGTCTAAATTAATGACGAGTCCAAAGGAACTTGGCCTAAAGGCAGAAACTGGATTTGACCAGAAGTGACAAGGTGGGAAAGGCAGGTTTTGGAGGGAAGGTGGCAGGTGAGCCTGGATGATTCCTGAAGGGGCAGGGCCTGTCCGCATGCTGAGCTGGATTGGACAGGCATCAGCAATGACTCTCAACAGAGCTCTGAGAGAGGAAGGCAGCTATGAGCACTTGTCAGCTCTGAGCAACACTGCCTGGGTTCAAATCCTAACAGAGCTCAGGCTAAAAACCTCAAAATCATTCTTGACTTCTTTCTTTCTCTCAGATCCCATATCTAATCTGCCAGCAAATCCTGTTGGCTCTACCTTCAAAATATATCCAGACCATTACCACTTTTCATCATTGCCAGTACTCTTGTCCAAGACGCTCAAATAGTCTGCTAACTCACCTCTCTGCATTTGTCCTTGCTCGTTTCACCCTCCATCCTCCACCTCTGAGTTTATTCTCATCACACAAACATTTTAAAGGATCTTGTCATTCATCTGCTCAAAGCCTTCCTATCGTTTTTCATCTTGCCCCAGAGCTAAACCTCGGGTCTTTACAATGACTTACAAGATCTGAAACCCCTGTCCTCTTGGACCTCATCTCCCACCACTCTCCCTGGAACATGTCACTCAAGCTACATTGACCTCCTTGCTGCTCCTTAAGAAAGATAAGCATGCTCTTTCTTCAAGGCATTTGAACTTTCTGATCCCTCTGCCTGGAAAACCCTCTCCTCTGTTAATCACTTCCTTCAAGTGTCTTTCTCAAATGCCACCCAGAAGAGGACTTCCTGGATCATCTTATGTAAAACAGAAACCCACTGTCCCCTGCATTCCCCATTTCCTCTCCCTGTTTTATTTTTCTTCCTAATAATTCTCAACTTCTGATGGAATATAAATTTTAATTTTATTGAGACACAATTTGCATACAGTTAAGTGCACAAATTTTAAGTGCATTAGGAGTTTGTTTTTAGTGCAGAGTAGTATCAATTATATAAACATGCCACAATGTGATTACCCATTCATCTCATGATAGACAATTGGGTTGTTTCCAGTTTAGGACTATTATGAATAAAGATGTTATGTACATTATTCTACAAATCTTTTTGTAGACATGTATTTTAATTTATGAGTTTTGGGAAGACACAATTCAACCCATAACAACATTTTAAAAATATTAAATAAAACTTTTGATCCTTGACCATGTTATATCTTTCCATTAATTTAGGTTATCTTTAATTTCTCCTGATGTTTTGTAATTTTCAGTGTATAGGTCTCGTACATAAGTTGGTAATTTATAGGTAAATATTTGTATTTAATGTTTTGGGTGCTACTATTAACAGCATTTTTTTTCAAATTCCATTCTTAATTCCTAGTATATTAAAATTCAATAAATTTTAAATTAAAATTTCCATGCTGGCCTTGTAAGCTGATACTTGCTAAACTCACTGATTCTTGTAGCTGTATTTGGTATGGGTAGTCCTTAGGATTTTCTACATATATAATCATATTGTTTGTGAATAAATACTGTCTTATGTCTTTGTATAATCCATATGCTTTTATTTCTCTTTCTTGCCTTGCTGCACTTGTTAGGACTTACTATACAATGTGGAATAGCAGTAGTGAGAACATTCCTGTCTTGTTGATGATCTTAGGGGGAAGGTATTCAGTTTTTCACCACTAAATAACTATATGTTTTTCATAGATGCCTTCCATCAGATTGAGGAATCATCTTTCTAATACTATATTGCTGAGTTGAATTATGTTGGCTGATGTTGAATTACATGGTTAATTTTTTTTTGTATCTATTGAGATGAAAATTTGTTTTTTCTCTTTTATTCTCTTAATGTGATAAATCTGCTTAGTTTTGAATGCTAAACCAACTTTAAATTCCTGGGACAAACCCCACTTGATTATGTAGTGTTACTGTTTTCAAATATTACTGGATTTAATTTATAAATTTTTTTTTAGAATTATTGGTCTGTAATTTCTCTTTCTTGTAATGTCTTTGTCAGCTAATAAGGTCAGAGTTATGCTGAACCTATAAAGTGAGACGTATTCTTTCATTCCCTATTTTCTTAAGGATTTTCTGTAAGACTGATAATGTTTCTTTTTTAGATTTTTGATAGAATACACAAGTAAAGCCATCTGGGACTGTTTTAAATTATGGATCCCAGTTTTTAAACAGATATAGGGCTATTTATATTTTCCATTTCTTCTTGTTTCAGCTTCAGTAAGTTATATCTTTCAAGGAATTTGTCCACTTTATATGTGCTGTCAAATTTAGTGGCATAAAGTTTTCATAATATTCCCTTATCATCTTCTAAATATGTGTAAAACTTGTCTCCTTTATTCATGATGTTCTTTGTGTTTTATCTTTCCTTTTTTAAAGAAAAATAGAGTTTATTTTTTTGAGCAATTTTAGGTTTACTAAAAAATTAAGTGGTAAATACAGAGTTCCCATAGACCCCTCTCCCCAATTTCCCCCTATTATTAACATTTTGCATTAGTATCATTCATTTGTTACAATGATGAGCCAATTTGGATACATTATTGTTGACTAAAGTTCATAGTTTAGATTAGGGTTCACTGTCTGTATTGGACATTTGTATAATGGGTTTTGAGAAATGTATGATGATAGGTATCCACCCTCCCAGTATCATGCAAAGTAGTTTCACTGCCCTAAAATTCTGCTGTTCACCACCTATTCCTCCCTCCCTCCCCACCTCTCTCTAAACCCCTGGCAACCACTGACCTTCCTATTGTCTCTATAGTTTTGCCTTTTCCAGAATGTCATATAGTTGGAATCATCTAGTATGTAGCCTTTTCAGATTGGTTTCTTTCACTTAGTAATATGCATGTATGCTTCCTCTATGCCTTTTGTATCCTGATAGCTCTTTTCTTTCCTTTTTCTTTTAAAAGTTGTCTTCCTAGGGGCTTATCGATTTTCTTAATCTTTTCAAACAAAAAATTCTGGTGCTGTTTCTCTGCTTTATATTTCACTATGATCAGAAAGCACACTGGGTAATTTTATTGGTTTGAGACAAAAGTAGAGAGACGATTTGGTTTATATGGCTCATTTTGGTGAATGTTCCATGTGTACTTGAAAAGAATGTGTATTCTGCTCTGGGTAGATGAAATATTAATGTCACATAGGCCAAGCTGACTGATAGTGTTATTTGACTTTTCCATATCCGTACTGCTTTTCTGTCTACTTGTTCTATCAGTTACTGAGAGAGGAGTGCTGAAATCTCCAAATATAAGCATGTATTTGTCTATTTCCCCTTTTAGTTCAGCCAGATTTTGTTCCGTGTCTTTTGAAGCTCTGTTGCTAGATACACACTCATTGAATATTGTTATGTCTTTTAATGAATTGAGCCATTTATCATTATCAAATATTTTCCTTTATTTCCAGTAATATCTCTTGCTTTGAACTCCATTTTGTCTGATATTAATGCAGCCACACCAACTTTTGATGTTTACATTTGCATGGGATATCTTCTTCTATCCTTTTACCTTTAACCCTCCATATCTTTCCATTTCAACTGTTTCTTGTAGTTGTATCTTTTCCCCCTTTTACCCAGTGTGACAATCTCTGATTTTCAATTGTTTTGTGTATCCATTTACATTTAATGCAATTATTCATATTGATGAGTTCAATCTGCCATTTTGCTATTTATTTTCTGTTTCTTCTATTCTTTGTTCCTGTGTTTTTAGCTTCTTTTGAATTAGTGAATTTTTTTTTTTTTAAATCATTAAGTTTTCCATTAGACGTCTCTTTTATTTATTTATTTATTTTTTCGGTACGCAGGCCTCTCGCTGCTGTGGCCTCTCCCGTTGCGGAGCACAGGCTCCAGACGCGCAGGCCCAGCGGCCACGGCTCACGAGCCCAGCCGCTCTGCGGCATGTGGGATCTTCCCGGATCGGGGCACGAACCCGTGTCCCCTGCCTCGGCAGGCGGACTCTCAGCCACTGCGCCACCAGGGAAGCCCCGAATTAGTGAATATTTTTATGTCTCCATTTTTGTCTCCTCTATTAACTTTTAGCTATCCTACTTTATTTATTTTTTTAGTAGTTGCTGTAGGCATTACATATGTGTCCTTAACCTCTCATAGTCTATCTTAAATTGATATTATATTACATCATGTTTAATGTAAGAGACTTATAACAGTATATGTCCATTTATCTCCCTCCCTTTCTTTTGCACAACTATTGTTAAATATATGACATGTATTATTAATACGTTACTAACCCCACAGTACTTCATTATTTATCAATTTTAAAGAAATTAAAGAAAAACAATAGTCTATCATATTTCCCCACAAATTTACCATTTCTTATGCTCTTCATTTCCTCCTGTAGATATGTCTCTCCTTCTGGTATTGTTTCCTTTAGCCTGAAGAACTTTCTTTAACATCTCTTGCAGTGTGGATTTGCTGGCTGTGACTTCTCTCCACTTTTGTTTATCTGAACATATCTTTATTTCATCTTCAGTTTTGAAACCTTTTCACTGGATATAGAATTCTAAGTTAAAAAGTTTTTAATGTTCTCTCAGCAATTTAATGATGTAAGTCACTGTCTCCTGGCTTGGATTATTTCTAATCAGAAGTCAGAAATCAGTCTTAATGTTGTTCCCCTGTAATGTGTCTTTTTTTCTTTGAATGCTTATAGGATTTTCTTTTTATCTTTGTTTTTCCTGCAATTTAACTATATAAGTCTTGGCAAAATTTTCTTTGTATTTTCCTGCGTGGGATTGGTTGAGGTTTTCCTTGCATCTGTGGGTTGATGATTTTCATCAAAATTAAAAAGATGCATTCATCATTTTTTGAAGTAGTTTTTCTACCTTCTTTTTCTCTCTTCTTATTTTCAAACTCTAATTACACATATGCCTTTTTGGACACATTTTGATTATGTATTGCGGACAGTAGGTATTTAACTACGTGTCTGTTTCTTTTGCTAGAATAGGAGCTTTCTGAAAGGTCAGCATCTTGTCTTATTTTTCTATATCCTCATAACTTCACATATCAATAACATATACATGGGGAAAGCTAAAAAATATGTTTGTGGAATTAATGAATAAATGAATGGTAGTAATAACCATTTATTGACTGTGTACTATGTGTCACATACTATTTTAGGTATTTTCATGTCACTTATTCATTTCTACTTCACAACAATCTGGAGAGAGAGATAATATACACCTTGATCTTACAGAGGAGTAAACTGAGGCTCAGAGCTCAACAAGCTTTTTCAAGTTTACATAATTCACAATCGGGGAGCGGGCTTTGAAACCAGCATATCTCTTTGTGATTAATGGGGGAAGAAGAAAGTGCACAGCACTGTCCTAAACTAGTAGGCTTGATTCTGCCTCTTATCCTGTATCATCACTCATTAATGAGAGGAAAATAAATTGTGGGTAACACCAGAAACTGAGGAAGCAGATGGCAAGATGGCCTTAAGCTGAATGGGACTGGGCATGCCCAGCAGGGGTGTGTTCCAACTGAGATGGGGAGGGAGAGGGCAAGGCTGGGGGCAGGTGCCCCATTTGCACCTACTCATGCAGTTTAAGAAGATGGCAACAAACAGTTGTCCCAGTGACACCAGGAAGCTTATTAGCTGCTGTTTCTTACCTATTTTGGTCTCTGCAAAATTGATCAATTTTGGCCTCCACTGGGAGTGACTTGTAAGGGCTTAGAAAGAAAAAACATTGCATATTAATTCTCAGTGAAAGCACTTCCAGGTACACCATCAAGGTAAACATAGGAGCAGCATTTTGAGTTTTCTATTCTGTGCTTCCTGTGATCCTAGTAATTTCTGCTGGAGAAAGGAGTTACCTCTTGTTTTAAGAAGAAAATGATGATTAGCTAATTATTTTTTGTTATGTCAATTTCATTCAAGTATTGATCTATCTAAAATCTATCTTTACTTATATACCTATATCTTATATTTATTCATTGATCTATTTAGCATCTATCTCTCTTTGCTGCTTTTAAATTTTATTCTGCTTTGTCAAAATCTCCAGTAGCCCCACTTCAATTTATGACATTTTAAATATACCTTGTTAGTGTCCATTTTGGACAATGTAAACAGAGTTTCAGGTGTTGAGGACAAGTGAGGAAACCGCTGAAGTCTTTAGGAGAAGCTAAAAAGACTATTAACAACTCAAGTCCATAAAAAGCATCTGTTCTGGTCATGCTGGTGATTTTTTATTAGTCCTTCAAATCCGTAACAAAGATCTCTAGAGCAAGACAAATGTTCTAGTGGAGTGCAATTTTCAATCTCTTAGCTAACTTGATTTTGTTGATTCATACATATGCATGATTCAAGACTCTTCCTGAATACAACAACAAAAATAAAATGGGAGAAGAGGAAAAAACAATTCTTTGGGGCTCTACTTCCTTTTTATATTATTTATATTCCTTGAAATGCCCTTGAAATTTCATTTGCTAAGGGAAGCTAAACAAATAATTGCATACTAAAAGGGAGATGAGACAAGCAAGCTAGATAATTTGTAACATCAAATGTTCTTTTTCCACAGTTAACATTTTCTCTGTGAGGAAACATGGGGAGTAAACAGACCAATATATCTTAAATGTAATAACTAATAACAATGCCAAATGCATGAAGTGAAAATACCTCAGGATACACTTTCACAGTTCCGCTCCATCCTAGCTGAATGCAATATGCTGTAACAGTAATAGGAGTCCGGCTTGTCATATTTCTCCTGATCTCTAAAGAAGGATGCCAATGTAATAGTAATGCACCTTCCTTCTCTTTCTGGCTATCAACATTCTTTTTTTGTTATTGAGGCCTATTACATACTTTGAAAAGTTTCTTCTGAAAACAAACTTGACAGTACTCTGAGGACAATGTAATGAGACAGACACCAGCACTTAGTTTGAAATCAATCATGACCACGAATGGAAGAAGTGGGTAAACATTTCAGACATTATTTGGGATTCACAGCATCATTCTCCATCGGAAGGCAGCTAGGCAGTGTGGGGACGAAACTTAATGTCTCTGACACTCAGCGTCTTCAACTCCACCATCAGAGGAGTTTGCATGGTAAGACGTAGTTCTCATTGACTGCAGACTGAGCAGTGTCTTGGAAATGTAGTGCATCGTAATTTAAATGAGCAGGTTCGAATTAGGGAACAGCTTGACGTCCAATTTCAGCTTAGTGGACAACTATATTTCTGTTTCCAGATAGATTTCTCCAAAGAAGTGACTATACTTTAACACTCAAACTTCATGGTAAGATGGGTTCTGAGTGCTGAAAGAACATGAGGGAAGGAGTCAATCTGCTTCTTGGTATTGAGTATCTGGCCCTAAATCCATACTCTGATCACCAAAATAGAAGAGGTTTAGAGGTGGATGGGACAGAAGAGAAGGGAGAGGGGGAGGGTAAAGAGATTGTTGGGCTCCTTGGACTCCAGGCCCCTACCCAAGCCCAACTCATTTTCCAGTAGTGTCTGAGAACTCCCTGCTTTATTCCCCTTCAGTTACTTCTATCACCTACCGTGTGTATATCGTACACTTTCCTCCCCAAATCACACC
Source organism: Leucopleurus acutus (assembly GCF_964270905.1). NCBI lineage: Eukaryota > Metazoa > Chordata > Mammalia > Artiodactyla > Delphinidae > Leucopleurus > Leucopleurus acutus. The sequence goes on along the minus strand of NC_139143.1, from coordinate 114,164,387 downwards.
TCTGGTTGATTATTTTCACACTCACCTCCACATACCTATTAGCCAATCCTCCCCAGCTACTCCTTCTTTTCATGTCATCTGAGACAAGCTCACAGATTCCCTACATTATAAGGGCTCTCCTGCTGCTTCTTGCTGGAAATCATGGACCTCACTTCACATGATCATAACAGAGGTGTGTGCCCTAGAGGGATTTAAAGGACTAAGGGGCAATGGGAATAGAGGAAGAGGATTTTATAGAAGAGGGGTAAACCTCTAGGCAAACAAAGGAAATGATCTTCTGTCACTCCTGCTGCACCAGAAAGGGTTCCTTATCATGGAGCCACGGGTTAAAGAAAAACCAGACACACAGCTTTCGATGCTTGGTTCAGGGGAAGGCAACCACAGGAACAGATCACAGTGTGAGCACGGGAGAGGCTGGCACCAGAGCTCTGCCTGTTTTGTGACGGTATCTGAACGAATGAGTGCAGGGCTGATCCGGCAGACACAGAATCTGAGCTCTTTACTGAGAGTCACACTCGCCCAGGTTTACCGGGCAAGTGAGGTGAAAAGTGAGTCTCCTGGGAGGTCTCAGTCTATGAGTACTGTGCAACTAATGTGGATACATGTCACGTATGTATGTCTTAGTCACCAAAGACCCCTGTACATCCCTGGAATAAGAGTGTCTGATTAGTATGTGAGAGGTGGTGGAGCTCGCGACGAAGAGCTTGGACTCTGAAGCCAGATCGCCTGCACTTGAACTCTGGCTTTGCCATGGGGTACCTCTGATATTAGTAGACGTGTCCTCATCTAAAAATTGGGACTAACAAAGACACTCACCAAAAAGGATTAAATAGAGAAAATATATGGATATATATATATATATATATAAACAGTGCCTGGCATAAAGTAAGCACCATATAGGCATTTGCTATTGTTATTACTCTTTTTAAAGCTGTCATCTAGGTTTCTGGGGATGGGAGGGTTGTGTCCACTTGGACTTCATTGTTTTGTTCCTTCTATATCCTAGGCCAGCTGGACTCCTGCTATGATCCTGGCTTGGGTTTCATATTGTTCTTGACCCCCTCAATCTATGTTAGGTTTTATTTTCTTGAGTGACTTATTTGGGTTTTTCCAGCAAGCTCTTGTAGAGCCTAATTATATGAGATGATTTGCACAAATGAAGTTAAAACAAAAGGTAAGCAAAAGGTTGCAGATCCCTTACAGGCTCTTACAATAGTGGACTTTGGTCTGTGATTCCTGCCATCCCCACTGAGCTGCTACTCCCCACTGTTATTTTGGGGAGTAGAAGTATCAGCCCCCTATTCCCCTCTAATGCAGGCTGTGGGGGAAGGCTGGTTGGACTTTCTCTTCGTTATGGTCCCTCTTCCTACCATGGATCTTGAAGAAGCATTTGAGGCACAGCAGACTTGAAGGGTTACTCCATTGGCACACTACTGCTTGCAGGAGAGATTTCTATGAGAAAATGCTATGTAAATGCTGAGGCAATTGGTTAACTGAGGACAAAAATATATGTCAAGGAACTGGCACAGTGCCTGACACAAAATACAGCACCTAGTAAGTGATGATTCTTTTACACATTGTGTTACACAAGAAAAGATCACTTTGGGACATTTTCTCAAAACACTGTTGAGATCATAACATATGTAAGTTACCAAACAATGTCTGGCACTTGGCAGACACTCCATCAATATTTACCTAATTCAACTATACTTCTTCCTTTGCCCAAGTTCAAATAACTACATCAGGGCAGATCTGGGTCTCTAGGTACCCAATTAAATGGTCTTTACACATGTTGTTTCCTTTCTAGAAACTTCAGTTTTGGGATTTCAAAATCACTTGTGAAAAAGAATTACTTTTAAGCTGGAGAAAGATTTTTAAAGAAAGAGTGGATATTTTGTTCAAATGCATTACAGACTAGAGAAGCACTGAATGGATTTAACTATATTTATTCAACAGATATAGTATCTGTTAATTGCATGTAATTATTTGTGGAAGACCAAAAATACATTTCAGCCCCTGCTTTCAATGAATTTACAATCTATTTGGGGAATTAATGTCTACTCTAAAAATCCCATGGGATTATTTTCAGGATAATGCCATTTTATAAGTAAAAGTTCTTTGCAAATTGAAATCAAAGGCTAATTATATAGACATTCTTGTCTCTACTAAAGCATAATATAAAACATATTATATCATAATATAAAACATAATACTAAATCAAAATATAAAAACATATACTTGTAGATATTACTAGAAGATATTAACACAAGTTGTCTCATTGATTAATTCACTAATTCTTTCAGATATGTCTAATTTGCTTTTTTTAAAAGCTTAAATGTTTAGTTAATGAAAGCATTTTTAAAGATTTGATATCTTTAACCATGTAAAATCTTTAACCATAAAGATTATTCCCATGCTTTTCTTTGTAGACATTGCCACAGTGAGCATGTCTATGACAGATTTTTTTTTACTTTTGTTAATTTGTTTCTTTTTTTTTTTCACTCATAATCTTTTATTTTTTATGTGTTTAATAGTTTTCTTTTTCTTTTTCTTTTTTTTTAACATCTTTATTGGGGTATAATTGCTTTACAATGGTGTGTTAGTTTCTGCTTTATAACAAAGTGAATCAGTCATACATAAACATATGTTCCCATATGTCTTCCCTGTTGCGTCTCCCTCCCTCCCACCCTCCCTATCCCACCCCTCCAGGCTGTCACAAAGCACCGAGCCAATATCCCTGTGCCATGCGGCTGCTTCCCACTAGTTATCTACCTTACTACGTTTGTTAGTGTGTATATGCCCATGACTCTCTCTCGCCCTGTCACAGCTCACCCTTCCCCCTCCCCATAACCTCAAGTCCGTTCTCTAGGAGGTCTGCGTCTTTATTCCTGCTTTACCCCTAGGTTCTTCATGACATTTTTTTTCTTAAATTCCATATATATGTGTTAGCATACGGTATTTGTCTTTTTCTTTCTGACTTACTTCACTCTGTATTAATTTGTTTCTTTATGATAAGTTCCTGAGATTGGAATTACTGTGCGTCTAATCTGCTTTTTAATCCATTCATTAAATTTCTAACTGTATTCATTGTGTTTTTTAATTTCTAGAAATTTTGTTTCTCTTTTTTCTTATCTGCCTGCCTGTTCAATTTTTAATAGTCTCTTACTCCTTAGTCTTGCTTTTATTCATTTCTTTTATTTACTTAAAAATGTTAAACTTATATTCTGCATCTGGTTATCTGAATATCCACCATCTTTGCAAATCTAATTGCCTGATTTCTGTTTCTATGAGCAATTTTTTCACGGTGGCTCGATATCTCAAATATGTGCATGTCTGTGCGTGCACTTGTGCACCTGTGTGTGTGTGTGTGTGTTTATGAGAGACAGAGAGAGAGAGAGGGAGAGAGAGAGCTCATGATCCATGATCCATTATCCTGGAACTTTTTTCTGTGGTATGATTCTCCAGGGAGGATTAGTATGTGATTCCACCAGATGTTTGGGAACACTTTAAACCAAATTCATGACTTAGGTATTTGGGGCCATCATACAAATTCCAGCCCCAAGCCCATGTGAAGACTGGCTTGCAGTTACAAAGTGCTGCTTTGTCTGTTCCCTACAAGCCAAGGCTGAGATTGGAAATTTTTCTTAATTACCTCCTTATGGGTGGCGGCAGAAATTTTCCATGTTTAGCCATCCAAAGAGTTGCCTTTTGTGGTCCCAGCTTTATGCGGTAGGGTCTCTGATACAACTCCTACCTTGTATGTGGTCTAAGCTTTTTGTCCTTTAAGCCACCGATAGCCTATTAAAGCCGAAGCCACCAGCTTCATTGGGTACTTCCCTTCTTTTGTCCATTATGACCTGAGGACTTCACTTATTTTCATTCCAGTTCATCTAAGCTTGAAAAGATTAAAAAAAGAATTATCCGGCATTTTCATATGCCTTTTCCTGCAAAGATATCATATTCTGGCTTTCCATATTGTTGAAATGAGGTCTGATTTACTTGCCTTTCCGTTTGATATCATATAGCATTTTCCTGTAAAAATAAACATAATTCTCAAACAAAATGGATATTATTTCACTTATAGATATCCCCTAGTATTGGAGGTTTAGGGCACTACTCCTTCCATGTTTTAACCAGTAGAAAATGGGGATAGGGAGCCATGTAGGGAACAAAGTACCCTTATCAATGAAGGCCTAATAATTCCCAGAATTTGGAACTTCCCAGAGAAGTTAGCTTGGAGGAAGAGAGTAGGGTCTGAGAACTGCTCCCTTGCTCCATCCCATCTCCTGACGTTGGATGCTTCTGTCTGAATAATTGAGTTTAGAAAGTGAATTCTGAGACACTTAACTAGTCACTTCCATGGAATCTGGGAGAATCTGGGAGACTGAGGGTCTTGATTCTGAGACATCACACCACTTATGAGGAAGCAGAGGTGGAGGCCTGGACTTTCCTAAGAATCCTGAGTGTGAGAGGGTAAAGGATGCTTCCTGCCAACTCTATCTGTGTGGCATATGGCCCATTGATATGATGCTCTCTGAAAGCAAATAAGGTATTTTTCTCTGGGAAAGAAACAAGTAAGGATTGAAGAAATTTAACATATTCTCCTTGCCAGCACTTCCTAAATGGGGATGTGGAAAGAAGTTGTCTATAGGTGAGATGGGGACATGAAGACAGCAGCAGTGCTCTCCCTACACGTACTTTATTTAACCATTCTTATTGTCAGACATTTAGGTTACTTACAACTGTTTGTGCTAGAGTGAACATATTTGTACACACATCTTTGACCATTTCTTGGGTTATTTCCTTAGGGTAGATTCTTAACATGGATTCAGGGTTCCAGGAGAAGAGCATGGTTGAACTCTTGGTATATATTATATTTTACAAAGGCCGAAGGCTCTGATATTTATACTCCAGCAAAGTGGTCTCACCACACTACCAGCATTGAGAATGATCATTAAGAAAGATCTTGACAAATGGATTGATAAACAATGGCATTTAATCATTTCCATTTAAATTCCTTTGTTACAACCAATGCTAATTTTCATGTTTATGGGACATTTATATTGTTTGCTTATGTCTTTTGTCCATTTTTTATGGGTACATTAGCTCTTTTTGAATTTCCTCTATGGACTTCTTTATGTCATAATGATGACAAGCTTTTCCATATTTGCTGCACGATTTTTCCTCAGTTTTCTCTCTGCCTTTCAGTTGTCTTTATGATGGTGTGGTGGATACTGCTATTTTCCACCTGCATTTGTTCTCCCCTTTTTCGTAGTCCAGTATAGCTGGACATGTGGCTACCTAGCTAGGGACTATATATTCCACCCCTCTTGAAGTTAAATGGAGCCAGAATAGAATGTGAGCCGAAGTGATGGTTGCCATTGTCTGGCCAGGTCTTTGAGATGGTGGAAATACGTCCTTCCTGCTCTTCCCCCTGTTTCTCCAGCTGGAGATCCAGATGTGGCACAAGCTCAGCTTTAACCACAGGCAACAATGCCTTAGAAGGTGGCAGAGCAAGGAATTTGAGAGAACCTAGATGAACCTGAGTGACACATCTTGGAGACTTACGTGAGAGCACATAAAACGCTTTGTCCTTTAAGCAATTATATTGTTGAATTTTGTTACAGCAGTTACTCTAATATCTTACCCAAACTCAAATACCTTATGTTATATAGAAGTTGATTTTAAAACTAATGAAGTATTTCTTTATGACTTCTCTCATAACTTTTTTAAATTGCAGTATAATTGCTTTAGAATGTTGTGTTAGTTTCTGCTGTACAACAAACTGAATCAACTATATGTATACATACATCCCCTCCCTCTTGGATCTCCCTTCCACCCCCCTCATCCCACCCATCTAGGTCATCACAGAGCACCAAGCTGAGCTCCCTGTGCTCTACAGCAGGTTCCCACTATCTGTTTTACACATGGAAACGCACATACGTCAATCCCAATCTGCCAATTCATCCCACCCCCTGCCGTGTCCACATGTCCATTCCCTACGTCTGCGTCTCTATTCCTGCCCTACAAATAGGTTCATCCATGCCATTTCTCTAGATTCCACATATATGTGTTAATATATAATATTTGTTTTTCTCTTTCTGACTTACTTCACTCTGTGTGACAGACTCTAGTTTCATCCACATCTCTACCAATGACCCAATTTCGTTCCTTTTTATGGCAGAGAAATAGTCTATTGTATTTACATAGAAAATTCGTTCTCAATCCAAGACCTGACAATTTTTTCTAGCTTTTAATGGTATAATTTTTAAAGTGTAGTTCTTTAATCCATTTAGAATTGGTTTTGGTATAGGTAGGTGAGGTACAATTGAACATATTTTTTCTAAAATGTATCCACTTGTTTCAGTACCAATTATTGAATAATCTCTCTTCTGTCCATTGATTTATGGTACCATCTCATTATATATTATAGAGATTGTTATGTCTGGAATATCCATTCTATTTCATGTATTGCCCCTTTCCATTATTTTACATTGTTGTAAAAGTAATACAATGTTTTAATCATTATAACTTTATAGTATAACAGCCTTTTTCCTTTGAGCTCGCTTTTCAAAATTTTCTTTGATTTTTTTTTGGCACATTTTCTTCTATAAATACAGAATTCTTTGTCAAGTCCTTGCCCTTCTCCATGCCACACCAAACAAAAGTCCCATTAGGCTTTGGATTATTATTGCACGTAAACTTCCACATTAATTTGGGAATAATTGATATTTTTACAATAGTGAGTTTTCCTATCCACTAAAACAACATCATTCCACTTTTTATTATAACTAAATAAAGCTCTGTAGTTTTCTTCATACAACCCCATACATCAGTTTGTGATGAATATAAACAAATATGTTAATTAATTTATATCTTTAACATGAATGGAATCTTTTCCTATTATATTTTCTAAGTAATTATTCTGATATATTAGAAAGCTTTGCTTATTGAACATTTATCTTGTATGTCGCCTGTTTAGTAACTTCACTTAGATCTCAGCTGATCTTTGGCTGATTCTCTACATACATTTCCTCTGTGTTATGATAAAGCTCTTCAAGTGAATTCTTTGCAACCACTGACTTGATTTTATTCAATAACAATTCTGCTCTTGACTGCTTCTACTACTTCAGATCTTAATTCTTCTATTTCATTTTTATTTTCTTTATAATTTTTACTTATCCAAGCTACATCCTTCTCATCTCAGTCTATTAGGCTTAAATTATACCCTTCTCAGCTCTTTTGTTGAATCATTGTTTGAGGGGATTTTTTCTTTTAGAAGTTTAAAAAGAAAGATGATTGTATAAGATTTTTAACAGCCTTTCTTGTAATACAGTGATTGGAATCATGAGCTTCCTAGGTATAGGAAACCCATACTATTGATACGATTTATTTGTTATAATTTAATGTTTTCTTATATATCTTAAGTCTAACAAGATTTTTTTTCTCAGCCTATGTTTATCTTATAATTGCTTAATAAATGCACATTATTTTATTTTCACCTCTGGGTGGGCTAAATTTCATTCTGCCAAGTTTGTCAGTCAGGGTCCCAGCAGCAAACAGATGGCAGGCTCGACTTGGACAATTTGAAGAGAGTCTAATAATGAGACTATTGACAAGGATGTGGGTGAGGAGCCAGGAAAACCCACAAGGGGTAGCACCAAACTCCAGAGCTAGTGAATTCCAAGCCTGAATGCCAAAGGGGAGGAATGGTTATCATAGCCCAGGAAGGAGAGCTGGTGGAGAGGGTCTCCAGACTGAGGTTGAGTCTTCGCTTGAGGAACACTCCTGGAGAGCAGGAAGTGAGTTTGGGGAATTAACAACCAGCCTCAACTCCTATCCCTAGGTCTCCTTCTGGTGCTTCCGGTTGGCCAAACTCAACTGGAAGTCAGAGCAAGGTGTTTCATTAATCAGGCCATGCAAGTCAGCCCCCAGGGGCCTAGACCAGGGTGGAGAAAGGTAAATCTGGAAGGGCAGACAAAAGATATCAAGCATATCAATCAAAGAATCCTTATCTTTTCATTGGTTCAAACATTATTCTCCATTTATTAGTTAATGCTCGGTTCGGTGAGTACTCTGGATAGAATCCATTAAAGTCAAGGGTGCATTTTCTGAGGAAGAGAAGGGAAAGACAGCCTAGAAGGCTTATCTACAGGAAGTAGCTGAATAGGACAAAACATCACTGTAGGTTACAGAAGACACAAGTGTATAGCTCAAGTTTGTACAGAGCTACTCTCTGGGCAGGCTTAGAAAGCTTCTACAATGTGTTGTAGTTAAAGAATTATAGTGCCAATAAAAATTCAGATCTTCTCTGTGTATCTCAGTCATTTAAGGATGTTCAAGTACATAGACCAGAGCAAAGTATGGTCACATCACCCATTGTCTTCCATTGTTTGGCTCAAGGGAACTTGGAGGAATTTCTCACTCAGTCCAGAAAAATATTGATTGTCCCTATGTTTATCTTTATATCACTTCTCTTCTCCAGGATCCCTCTCATACAATCTTTCCCAATATGCCACATTTCCTTCATTTCATACAGCCCCTTGGGGGGTACAGTTTTCCTTTTATTCTTATTGGTTTTCTCTATAGAATCTTCCAGTATGACTTTTACGCTTCCTTTTTCAGAACACTCAGGAAAGGAGGTCAGGTAAGCAGACAAGATCCCAAAACCTGAGTCAGGCAGAGGGAAGGGAAGTCTGGGGCCAAGTTAATAACTTTCTCACATCTTCTCCTTTCTGTCTTCCTCCTGTCCCCTTACTAAGAAGGGAGAAGCAGGATCTGTGAAAAGGCTGTCAGAGTCTGCCCACCAACATGAATTACCGTGCCAGATTTGTCCCATGGTGGGTACAGCACTTTGGAAGACCACAGAGAGAAGGGCACATGCAAGAAAGCTGCTGATACTATTATATTTGCGTAGTGGAGCTTGGTATCCGCAGGACAAACCTACAAAGGTGTGGGAGTTTTTCCCACAGAAAGTTTTTTAAGCCTAATTATTCCTTGTGGCTGAGGTGTGTACGTCTGGAGATTTGTGAGGAAAAATGAGCCGACAGTGTGAGGGGCCACAGGCTTGACTGGGAGTGGGTGAGTAGGTGGTTGGACCTGCCACCCATGATGCCTCCTGAGCCCCAGGAGCCCTAGCTTGGGGTGTTCCCAAGTGTTACTGTGTGGACTGTGAGTACACCATTTACTGCAGATTTTCAAGGGATACGTGTGGTGACAGCGCTCTGTCCTTCCTGGCCTGCCAACCTGATTTCACGGAGTTTTTGAAAAACAGTCCCCTCAGGGAAGTCCATGATTGTTCTGACATTTGGGATAGAAAATATTTGCCATGTAACCTTTACATTAGAGGACTCATAGCTGGGGACAAACAAAGCCTATTTATTTGCCTCCGTGTGAGCATTTGGGATGGCGCTTAAAGTGAATCCTTTAAATGAGGAAAGCATGAGTAGGCATGTAGGGGAAGACAGAGAGGATAGAAAAGCAGTTAAAAAAGAGAATGTGCTCATCAAGACTTTCATCTGCTGATGCATATTTCCCGCTTTGAATTTGAGGCCTGAACAATACTTATTGACTATGAGGATATGAATTGCCATTGGCCTAGAGCATCCATCCTTCAAGGTCTCTGCTGAGGCCGGGGAGCTGTGGGGGGCAGTTGGATTGGAATGAGAGCTTGGTTGGATTGTAGGGGCAGCACCCACCTGTTCACCATTTGTTTGCGCCCTCTGTGAATATCCCTGTGCAGAACTTCCTGAGATTCGTGCTTTTTGATCATGAAGAGGTGAAGCTGGGGACTGGTAGGAGGCCCTCTCAGCTCTGGAGGATGTGTGAGATGGGACAGAGCTTTTGAAAGGGCGTATGATGTGACAGCCACTCTCCCACCAGCCTCCCCACTGGCTTATCAGTTCCTTGAGCACAGAGGCTATTTTGTTGATTTTTGTGTCCCTCAGGCAATCTTAAACATCCTTAGGAATAAAGTACTTAAGGAATTTTTGTTGAGTAACAGAAATCTGCAAAAAGACCATGGCAAATCATAGCAGGAAACAAGACAACTCCCTCATGGCTCCTTGGTCACTCCATATTTTAGCAAAAAGACCCAGAAGGGAAGCATTTGGAGACCACGGTCTTCACCTCTGACCACTCCCTGTTTACAGCAGGACTTTCTTCCATCTGTATTCTCGGAGTTTGTTTGGGTTTGAAGGAAAAGGGAGAGGATGGGAAGGGGATCTCTACCCCTCATTTACATGGAATAGACTCTGTTTCTAACTGTTTTTTAATAGTTCTGCACAATATTTATAAAAACAATCACAACTCTTCCCCCATTCCCCTGGGACTTCTGTTTAGACGTGGCAGATTGACCACATGTGTTTCTCTTTATTTTATTTCCATTAAAATAATATTCAAAGAACAAAACCAAAATTATATAAACCCACAAGGTCAAAGAAGCAGGAGAGGGGACAACAGACAAGAAAGGCTAAGATATTTTTGCAAGATCAGAAATAGATGGAGAGTGGTAAATGATTCAGCAGAACAGAGGAAGTTAAAATACAAGGACTTGCAGAGGATAAATACCAATAAGAAATGAGCAGATTCAGCCAATAAAACCCCAGGAAAAACATCAAGGTTGGACATCAGGTACCACCTAATGGGGTGAGGAAATCAGGAGGCAGAGCAGAAATCAGGAGAATTAGTGGAAGGTGACTTACGATATGAAGCTTTTGGACTCCCAGGACCACTGCACAGTCTAGAACAGGCAGATTCTACTCCTCGCCTCTACCTTCCCCCTACCTCCCACCATACACCACCCTCCCCTACATTTACCTCAGAAAACAGAAATTTAACCTCTAGAAAAGCTGAACCAAAGGGGCTCTGGTTTGGGGAACATGGCCACATCAGAGGGCAAAGGATGAGGTGCAAAGGCAAAAAATAAGGGCATTAAGTGACAGTTGGCCTATTAACGAGCGGGACCTTGGCGTCCTTCCTCTGCCCCGTTCACAGAATAGAGGAACCGAGTCATGCAAAGTGCCCAGGCAGGAGTCTGGAGGAGTCTTCTCTTAAGAAAATGAAGAATCCCAGAGAAAAGCCTTATGAATGTTGACATATGAAGTTCCTTCAACTAAAAAGCTAGCTCACCACTTACCTACGATAAAGCCCAACAATTGCGAAGGAATCTTCCATAAGCCATGCAAAATCCATGCAAAGGGATTTTCCATAATTTTTTTAGTGTCTCATTCTTAAACACGAACAGAGGGTCAAGGATTCCTATGGATCTGAGGGAAACCTTCGAAATACAAGGGACTAATATATGGAAAACAGAAGAGACAAGTTATGGCCTTTATACTATGAGGCTAAGTGGAGGGGTGGAATGGAGCAGAGGAATAGCTCTTTTTCATTGTAGTGCAAAATGAACACTTTAAACCAGTGGTTCTCGACCTTGGTTGCAGCAGAATCACCTGGGAGCTTTAAAAATGCTGACTGATGTCTGGGTCCCACCCTAAGAGAATCTGATTTAATTAGTCTGGGGTGAGGCCTGGGTATTGAATTTATAAAAGCTCCCCAAGTGATTTTGATATACATCCAAGGTTAAAAACTGCTGCCTTAAACTATGGATATATTTTACTTAGATTAAAAAATAAAAAGTTAACTTTTATTAAAATATTATACTGCTTTTTCAAAATGGGAAAGAAAAAAACCCCACTGGGCTACAGGGTCAAAATAACAACTCCATCCTGGCGCTCCAGGTGCTGCCATCTTCCCTAGATCACTTTTGTAACTTTAGCACCCCCCAGAGTTTAGCGCCCATGCCCACACCATACTTCTACCCTCCCTGCGGACCTTGGCTTTTCTTCCTTTGCTTTTTGTTCCTTTTACTCATCGCATTTTGACTACTCTCACAGTTAATTACTTTTCTTTGCCTATTGATGTTGAAATTGACCTTATATGTCCGGTCCAGTCCCACTCTGCCATGATCACCCTGCAGAAAACAAGGTCTTCCTTCACTGATCTTTATCATTACCTACTCTCTGTCTCATTTATGTCATGAAGAATGCCTTCATTGCTATGGACATCCAAAATTAGCTAGGGAGTCATCTGGCCACTCAGGTTTGTCTAAACTCTCCAAACTTGTAATTGTCTGAATGTACCACCTTTTTAGTAGCTTACCATTTACCACAAACATTATTAACGTTATGTTCTTGAATCTTCATGGCCACTATGTGAGGTGAAGTATCAATACTCTTACTTCGCATTCGAGCAAATAGAGTCTCAGAGAGACTGACAAGCCTGGTGCTGTCCAGGCAGCAAATGGCAGGGCTTAGACTTAAACTCGGGCCTTTTAGGTCTGCTCTAGTTCTAGAACAACACTTCTGCCTTTGTTTTGAGATTTAAGTTGGTTAAATGTTCTTGGTTTCCCAATAGATGGTTAATATCTTGAAAATGAGAACCATATATCATACTTTAAAAATCTAGTAATTGGTGAAAATTCAGTGCCTTGCACATTACAGGCACGCTGAAGGTATTTGCTCATTTGATTGTGGGAATAATACTCAGGAATATTTACTGTGCCAGGTCTTTACAGGGATTGTCTCTTTTAATCACTGCAAGAAGTATGTGAATTGGTAAATTATTATTCTCCTTTTAAAAATCAATAATCAAACTTGAAAATGTAGAGAGACATGCACAAGGTCACAAAGCCTGTTGGGGTGGAGCTGAGGCTGAATCCGGAACTGACAGAGTCCAGAGCTCAAAACTTCCTTGCCTCATTTCTTTTCCATATGAAATCGCCTGGAGTGGCTCTCATTACAAAGTCCTCTCACTCCAGATTTATAATCATCACTCTTTAGATTCCCCAAGACACAGTAGGAAGTGAAGGCAGGAGAAAGTGTTACTAATCTGGTGGATGATATTCACCATGGTGGGCTCAGAGTACTGTTGGAATGCAGACCCACACAAATTAACAAACCCATGTATCAACCTTTGTCTGGCAGCCCATTCCTGCTTCCTAAAAATAGCTCAAGTTCAAGAAAAGCTAACGTATTCATCAATCAGAACTTTAAATCTCATGAAAAAGAAAAAATAATAACCTGCAAACAACGTTTGAACCTTGGCCTCAAAAGTTTTAGAAAATAAACACGTACACACAGACACACACAAATACACACACACGGGGTTTTCTGGTCACGTGGCAATGGTTGCGAAGTAAATATATCCCACTGCACTGATCTTACATCTTGTCACATTAATGTTTCAGAGCACTCAATATAAATATTAAAACTAATAGCTTCACTCTTCAGCTATTACTCCTCCATCCCCTGAAATCATCATAAAACTTTCAAAGCCTTTTAGAACATTTACACACTTGAATCTGATGGTGGGGAAAGGAGATTCACACAACGCAGCCCATAAGCTTAAATAATAGTGAAGAGCTGTTTATGGAATATGCTTTATTCATCATTTCAAGTAAAGTTTCTGTTTTGATGGAGGGGGAAAAAAATCAAAGTATAGCTGTCAAGGGAGAAGGCTGAAGTATTGCTTTTCTATACTGAGGACTTGCAAAAAAAAGAAGTCCATGAGAATCTCAGTCCAAGGTCAATCAATGCTAAGGCTGTGGGTACGTAAACAGCTAATGGATTGTAAAGACACATACCAGGGTTATGAATTTTTAAAGAGCAACTCTTCAGCACAGAACCCCATAAATCAATGATGACTTATTGGCTGGATCAATTATGCAAACTTTTAAAACATTTAATGACAGGTAATGAACAGGTCTCTGGAGGACACCAGTCAACAGTGTTTTTTGCAGTTGTAGTTACATCTGCTTAAGTGAATTGGGTAGAGACAGTCATTCCTAGGAAGTAATTAAAAGTTAAATCTAAGAGGCTGCCTAAAATGAAAGTGCATAATTGCTGTAGGCTTTATCCATACCTTAAGTAGCTACGGAAATGGGTTGCCTCCTGATGCATTCATAGGTAGTCCAGTTTGGTTTAGAGCGGCAAAGCAATCTGAGCATCAAGGAGAAAGAATTTTTGAAAGAAGAAAATGTATAGTATGGGTGATGACACACATAGGTGCTTATAATTATTTATTTTGAAACTAACTTTAAATATCAACTGGAGGAATAGACAGACAGGCAGAGATGGGGTGAAACTGAAAGATTCTGCTCAATCTGGAAACAAAGGATGGAAGGCTAAATGTGGGTTGACTAATCCCACAGAAAGTCTCCCATCATCAGTTGTGGCATTACAGTGCTTTAACTGCATATTAAAATAATGACCTGGTGAAACATGAAGGACTTTGGAGGGGAGATTTCTGAACTTAATAGTTCTTTAGAGTTTAAACATTGATTTTTCTGATTGTATAACTTGAAATAAGTCTTTAGATTATGAGAAGGAGAGAAGTTAAACATGCCATTCCATCCTAAGCATGGTCCTTTACATTTAAGCCACCAACATTGAGGCTGTATTTCTGTGTTAACGTAGTTAAAGCATCGCTCAGATCAGATAAAGCCTTCCAACGGAATAGGAAAACACTAAAAATTCTGATATTCCTGTATTGCTCACTCATTTTACTGCTCAGCAGAAGGATGGTAAAAAATGAAAAGCATAAAGGAAGTTGGCTGTAAAGTGCCTGAGTTCAAGGGTCTCTGGCCTGGGATTGTTTTCTGTGTTGGAGAAGCTTCCTTAGAATTGTAACTGGATTTTCAAAATACTTTTAGTTAAGTGGTAAAAAAGGAAATATCTTAAAAACATTACTGATTTTTGGTTGTTTCATTTTCTCGAGAGGCTTTGCTAACTACTAAACTCACATAGGAAGCTTGGACACTGTGTGTGTTTAGTAGAGCTACACTTCCCTGGTAAAGAAAAATCACAAGAGACTTTGGCATCATTTCTATCCCCAAACTGTGAATGTATTTACTGTCATATTCATATTCATGACTAAGTAAAATGAGTCAAATACTCTAATATCCTGATGCTTTATTAAAATGTATACATCTTAATTTGTATTGATAAATAAACAGGAGCCCAGGGCTAAGAAGTAAACAGACGTGGGTTCAAATCCTAGATCTAACATTTACTGATTGTATGACTGTGGGCAATTTTCCTAACTTCTCTTGCTTCATATCCTCATCTGTAAAGTGTGTAGCATAATTTCTACCTTGAAAAAAACATCTAGCCTATGGGTACCCAATAAAGGCAGTGGTTATTTTCTGTCAAATCTAAAATATCCCTGGGAGCAATAATTATGGAATAACATCAGGGCAAGGGGTGTTTACTAAATTCAGGGAAATAAACATCCTTCCACCAAAGGATGTTGCCTTTTAGAATAATAATCACTGTTAACACTGAGGTATTTATCATGTATCAGGTGTTTTACCTGCACGAGTGCATCCGTGTCTGTCAATTCTTTGATGCAAGCATTTTATGACTACTGTACAGATGAGGTCTTTGGATCTCAGAGAAATTAGGAAACTTGCCCAAAGCCATCCAGGTATAAAATGGCAGAATCGGTATTCAAAAGTAGATCAAACTGTGCTTGGACAGCGTCCACTATGCCATGATGCTGAGCTTGTAATTGGCTAAACTAAAAACAAGGGACTGAAAATATTATACTAAAATTTTTCTCCGTTGATATACATGGCTTTTGTAGAAATAAAAAGGAACAAGTTTCACCATAATGGATTTCTCCTAATTGTCTAGGAAAGCAGAGATTACAATACTGGTCATGAAGTTGAAATTTATCCTAGGTATGAAGGAACAAGAGGCGATGGTGGGCAGCTTTAGTGCACAGTGTTGTGTATATGACTTACTGAGTAATTCTATCAGACAGGAGTCGTGCTGTGAGTCATAAATGGTCTGTTTCTCTGACCCAGGGGTCTTGTGTCTTCTGTCAGTTTATGTATATAAAACGATGGCAGGCTAACTTGTTAGCTTCCAAGTAGGGTAAAATCTCAGACCCTTCACAGTTTCTTACTTAACACTGAGGAGGAGAGGTCATAACTGTCACACCTCCACATGGAAGGAAACATCTGAAGTGTCCCCTGATACGTAAGTTCTCAGAGTTTCCCAGCAGAATGAAGAATGGGGAGTGGGATGGTGAAGACAAAAACTTTCAGAATATCTTATGCTTGGGCCGATATTTTCCTAAAGAGAAGAGCTGGGGAGAGATGTAAATGAAAACCCAGTCAAATGTCTTTTCACATTTATCAAATGGCAAATATGAAAATGCTGTTCAACGCAAGTGATGAGAAAAGGTGGGGCTGGGGGGAACCACACAGGCTGGTGGGAGTGTAAATGGGGGTAATTTACACTTGAGAGGGCAATTTGGTAATATTAATAAAGTTGAAGATACCAACTCAGGGTTCTTGAAGTTCTACTCCGAGATGTATACCCTAAAGAAACTCTTGCACAAGTTACGTATATAAGAATATTCATTGTAGCACTGTTTGTAAGTGAAAATAGAAAAAATTTTAATATCCATAAAGAGGAGAATGAATAAATAAATTAAGGTAAATTCATACTACCTAGCAGCTTAAATGAATAAACAAACTGACATATATCAATATGGATAAATCTCAAACATACAATATTAAACTAATAAAAATAAGTTGGTGACACATAGAGTATGATGCCCTTTGTACAAAGTTTTAGATCACTTAAAACAGTGGCACATATTTTAGGGATACATTAACATGTAGTAAAGGTATAAAAACATGCACAGGATGGGTGTTTAATGGTAGGAGAAGGAAGGGAATGGCATAAGGAAGGGTACACAGAGCTTCTTCAATTGTAGCTGTGATGTATTATTTTTTAAGCCTAGAAGCAAGGAACAAAGTATCTGTTACATTTCCTTCTATATCTTTTGTGTCTAAAATATTTCACAAAAATAACTTTTAAGGAATATCAGTTATATTGGAAAAGAACAGATAAGATTTGGAGAAACATACCTGAATAACTTAATTAATGATACAGTGGCTTCTACCTCAGAAGATTTAGAATTGTAATGTAAAAATGGATCAATCTGATCATCCATCAGTTGGACAAAAGTCATCAATCATTTCTATAGTATTTGATGCAATTCTAGAAAACTCCTCCCTTGTTTTTTGAGTTATTTGTGAATTATTTCACTTATTAGATGGTACACTATTAATTAACAATAATGTATTAACAATAATGTAATTAATAACAATACACATAATTAAAATTAATTAACATTCATTAACAAAATAAATGTATTAAGAACTATTATTAACAGTACCTCGGTCAGGAAGTAATGTCTTGGAGCTTAACTTGGCAACAAATGGACACATACCTACCAAGACGCTGAGAATAACTACAAGGAAAACTTGTAGTGAAGGTTCTAAGACTTGGGATCGTTTTCAGATGAGGATCCACAAGCAACTCATTGACAAGTACAGTCCCTCTGAGATTGTCAAGCAGAACACTTCCATCAGTATTGAGCCAGGAGTCGAGGTTGAAGTCACCACTGCAGATGCTTAAATCAACATTTTTAATAAGTTGATAATCAGTTGTTTAAAAAGAAAAAAGAAAAAGGATCTTACCCTAAAGGACCAAGTATGTGTCTCTGAGGAGGAAAGATTATTCAAATTATTAATTTTTTTTTTCTTTTTGCGGTACGCGGGCCTGTCACTGTTGTGGCCTCTCCCGTTGCGGAGCACAGGCTCCGGACGCGCAGGCCCAGCGGCCATGGCTCACGGGCCCAGCCGCTCTGCAGCATGTGGGATCTTCCCGGACCGGGGCACGAACCCGTGTCCCCTGCATCGGCAGGCGGACTCTCAACCACAGTGCCACCAGGGAAGCCCCCAAATTATTATTCTTTTACAACTATCAAATGAAATTTTAAAAAAATTCCTTGTTTCTGATAAACAGCTTTGAATTTCTTTAAAATGGATACGTAAAGCAAATCACAATTCTCTCATGTGGGAAAGTGTTCCCAAATATCTAATTAACTTTCTGAATTTCTGAGACTGAAATTTTGTGGCCTCAGTATCTCCATCTTAAGGACAATTTGGGAATCACAATATCAATTCCTTCTTATGTCATGGTCACTCTGGGGAAAAGGTGAGATGAATACGTGACTTGGTGTGGTCTGCTTATGATTTGACATGTAATCTCATCTTAAATCACAGGCCTTGATGTTGTGATCATTTCCAAGATGTGTATGGGATTTAGTGATGCCATCACTATTGACAGGATATATTTTATCCTTTATATTCTAATGTTTACCTCCTCTCTGAGACTTCAAAATATATTCCATACCCCACATACAATAGCACCAGTTGCCCTCTTAGCTTGAGCTTGTTAGTAACATTTACAATCTATCACTAAATGGTTATGATCTGGTTCTGGTATGGAGACCAAGACTAAATTGTTCCTTCTATTTTTTTTTAACATCTTTATTGGAATATAATTGCTTTACAATGGTGTGTTATTTTCTGCTGTATAACAAAGTGAATCAGCTATACATATACACGTATCCCCATATCTCCTCCCTCTTGCGTCTCCCTCCCACCCTCCCTATCCCACCCCTCTAGGTGGTCACAAAGCACCAGTTGCTTCTATTTCTTGCCCAACTTGGCAGTTAAAAAGTCAGGGAAAAGGGCTAAGAAGGAAATGTGTACAAGCTACAAACTGAGTCCTCTGCAAGCCACCTCTAGTTCTTCAAAGAGGAGATTCTAGACCCTTCTAGGCTTCAAACTTCATCCAGGTTTCCTTCCTGGACAGACCAGCACCAATTCAGAAAAAACACCTGCTCCTTGAAATTGAAGTGGTAAAGCCACCAACTTGCTGGAAGTATTCCAACTTCCAAAAGAATGATCATTTGTGATGAAGACAGTCATTAGTGGCATAAGACAAAGCACACTGATTAATACTTCGCAGACACAGTACAATTGACAGAACAAAACTTGACTCAACAAAACATCTACCAAGACTCATCTTTGAAAATATTCACAGACGGTTTAAGCTGAGAGGTGAAATAGAAATCAATCCTCTTTCCTCCTATTTTACAATAGAGGAAAGCGAGTTTCAGAAAATGTGTATCACCTACCCAAGGCCATGGAGCCAGTTAATGGGAGAGCAAAGACTAAAACTAGAGTCTTCGGACAAGTGTTACTTCCTCTACCACGTTTGATTCTGAGACTCATAATGTCATTTACTTATCAGTGGCATTATTAAAGTGATGGTTCTAGAAGTGATTTCACAGCACAAGAAAGAAATGGAGAGACAGCAAACATGGAGAAAGCTAAAGGAGTCCAATATGATTAAACGACTGAGTAGAATATGTGTTATATGAGTTTTCAAGATGAAGGGAGTTACTTTGTGGGGAGAAGGAAAGAGAGAGGAAAAGAGTTTTTATAAGAATGTTTTACTTGCTCCCCTTTTCTGTGAAGGTCAGACTTATTCTACAGAGAGTTTAGCGGGAAACATTTTATTTGAACATAAAGAACTTTGGGTAGTACTTTAAACAATGTTAATGATTATTGACAAATACCTTGGTCTTAAGGTTTTTGAAATTCAGGTGGTAACAAATTCTCAGTTGTACGTCCAGTTAGGCCCATTGAGTGCTTGGCTGAATTTGCTCTCCAACTTCAGAAATTCAAGATTTAATATTATTCCGACTTTACTAGTGGTAAAGAGAAACTGAGTGACTTAGCTAGAGAAGAGTTCATATTAGGGTTCCCCTTAGATGTAAAGAAAATCAGGTTGCTTTGTTCTCGGTTTTCTCCTGACCAGCCCGAACCTCCGCTACATCTCCACTGTATGAGGGGCTTGTGGACTGATTCAGCAAGGGGATTCCTTAATTAACATGAACACAAGGGACTGATACTGTAAGGGAAGGTCTCTGAGTCATCAAGTGAGTGGTAAGAATTCAGTCAGGTGTTTTATATTTTGTTCAGTTAAACTCAATAACCATCCATTGAGGACCCACTGGGTGCCAGATGCAGAGCTAAGGATATGCTTTCAAATGGTATAGTCCTCGCCATGATGGGGCTTCAGTCTAGTGGAACAGATAGGCCTTAAGCAAGTCATTTCAAGTGTGATGAATAGCATTAAAGGGGAGAAAAACCTAGGCAAAGTCAATGTGGCTTTTACTCTAGCCTGGATGAGTCAGTTTCTGTCTCATGGGATAAAGTAACATTTTAAGTTCAGTTGCTTCTTAGAAAATAGCGTTTCATTCACTTTTATAAGTAAGTACTTAGGAAAACATTTCATTGGCCTCTCTTTTTTTTTTTTTTTTTTTTTTTTTTTTTTTTTTTTTGCGGTACGTGGGCCTCTCACTGTTGTGGCCTCTCCCGTTGCGGAGCACAGGCTCCGGACACGCAGGCCCAGCGGCCATGGCTCACGGGCCCAGCTGCTCCGCGGCATGTGGGATCTTCCCGGACCAGGGCACGAACCTGTGTCCCCTGCATCGGCAGGCGGACCCTCAACAACTGCGCCACCAGGGGAGCCCTGGCCTCACTTTATATATTAATCCAAAGGAAGAATATGAATTACTAAAGGACTGTTAAAAAGTTGTGGAATGATTAATTTTATACACTTAAGTATAGAATCTTTATACACTCCCTGTATTTTATGAGGATGAAGACTAAAGCATTATATTTCTTGCTTTTTTTTTTTTTCGGTCATCATGATCCATCCTGAACCTAGTCAAAGTTTTCATTTGAAGAGGTGTTATGGGTGGTTTAGTCACCTCATGGCTTGGACTTTGCCTGAGTTTCCCCAAAGAGAGACCCTCTGACAAAAGCTCGCTCACAGGAAGTTTCTTCAGAGAAGTAGTACCAGAGACAAAAGTGGGGAATGGAGGAGAGTGAAGCATAGAAGGAAGACTTGTCCAGGGGGACAATATTGAGCTCATCACCCCTGTGGGAAACAGGCTCCCTCCTCTCAAGGGCAGCCTAGGAAACCTTGTGAGCGTGCCTTAAAATTGTCAGCGAGCCGCATTCATTCCCAGGTCCCCACCCACCACAGGGAGGGTTGTCTTCTCCATCTTGGCTGAGCGGGCCCAGCAGATGTCCAATCCCTGGTGGCAGAGCAGTCCAGGACACAAAGCGAGGTGACGCGAGCATCTGAGGCAAGGTGTCGTCAGGCTCCACCTGGTTGTGGCAATGTCTAGGACAAGGGACAGCACTCCCTCACAAAGCACAATTAAAAATTGTTCCTTCAAAACTATAATTCAAAAAGATATGTGCACCCTTATGTTCATAACAGCACTATTTACTACAGCCAAGACATGGAAACGACCTAAATGTCCATCAACAGAGGAATGGATAAAGAAGATGTGCTACATAGATACAATGGAATATTACTCAGCCATTAAAATGAATGAAATACTGCCATTTGCAGCCACATAGGTGCATCTAGAGATTATCATACTAAGTGAAATAAGTCAGAAAGACAAATATCATATGAAATCACTTATATGTGGAATCTATAATATGACACAAGTGAACTTATCTACGAAACAGACACAGACTCAAACATAGAGAACAGGCTTGTGGTTGCCAAAGGGGGGTGTGTGGGGGAGGGATGGAGTGGGAGTTTGGCATTAAAAGATGCAAACTATTATATAAAAGATGGATAAACAACAATGTCCTACTATATAGCACAGGGAACTATATTCAATATCCTGTGATAAACCATAATGGAAAAGGATACGAAAAAGAATGTATATATACGTATAGCTGAATCACTTTGCAGGAATTAAAACAACATTGTAAATCAACTACACTTCAATAAAATAAATTTAAAAAATAGTTCCTTCCTTTCCATGGCTGGAGATGGGGGTGGTGGTCACAGCATCTACAGTGTCTAACAGTTCAGTTGGAAATGTAGAATTTTCCATTCTGAAGCTTCTTGGAGACAATTCCGTGAATTCAGGGTACAACATGGACCCAAGGGTGTTGCTTAGCTGTCCAATGAGTATTTGTTAGCCAGAGCTTTAGAGAATGACAGGGAATCACTTCCAAATGCTGATGTTTGTATACTCACTCCAATATTTATCCACATATCTATTAGACCAATATTCTCAAGCCCCTTCTATGTGCCACACTCATGCTGGATACTGAGGATAGAGGTTGAGTAAGATGTGATTCCTTTCCTCAAAGAGAGCTCTCAGTCAGTGGTAGAGAAAATTAAACAGACAACACCCCAAATAAACTCCGAGCCATATCACAGATTTGAAGAGAGTGAGAAGAGCACAACCTCCTCTTCCTGGGGTGGTGGGAAGGATTCACAGAGGAGGGGGTTTGGGGCCAGGATTAATGGCCCCTTTGACAGTAACCATACACTTTTTGTTTTCCTCTATACATAGCTGTAACTTGTTGGATGCATACAGAAATGCAAGAATCAATGTCCTAATGATTCGTATTGATTTGTATTATGATGTGGCACTAATGTGTGTGAAGTCAGGACAGTTCACACTTCAGTCTTCTGAAGAGAATGGTTAGATTCCATCACGCTTCTTAGTTGCTAAGAACTTCATAAATTCCTCATTGTAATCTGACTTGCTTTCAGACAATAATTGTTAACTGATAAATAGGAGAATTGTCAGGTGTGGAATCAGTAGTGAGAGAAAGATAGTTTCTCTGTTGCACTTACGAAGAATCGCCGATAAGACCTCTGATCCCATTAAGGGTATAAACTCTTTAGATGGAGTTGATGACAGCCCCATGGGCTGCCCGAGTCCTCACCCGCTTGACTGTTCTCAGCGCGCATTCAGCCAAAGGGGGATGAAATCAATGTAAGAATTTCATGGCCTCCAAGAAAATTACTGTTGAGAGATGACCCAATTCTTTGATTGGTGTCACCAGAAGGCAGGCCTCCTTGAGAAATGAATGTAATGACAACTACCAGCTGCTTAAATTTTCTGTATTGTATGCATTTGCTTTCAAATTGCTATAGCGTTTTAGCGTAAACTACCACTTGCTCTTCACCCAGATTTGGGCTCCAGGCATTTTTACAGCAGCAGGCAGAGGCAGGCCTGGCAAAGTAGTGAGCCATTCTGCATCTCGCAGGATGGATGACAGCATTTTTGCTTGGATCCCTTAATGATTAAGGGCTAAGAAAGCCACATGAGTTCCTTCCTCTCCATTGTGTTCTCATTCACAGGGATCACAGATTGTGGCGTGAGCTTCTACCCTGGGACCCTGAGCTCTGTAGTACCACCTCCTGTTCCTGGGCCCACACAAGTTCTCGCATCGGTGCGCTCTGGTCTTACTCATTCTCATGTCTGCACTGATGTGTGAGAACTCTTGAAAGGATCATATTTTGTTCCTATGAAAGACCTAGATGTATGCAAAGAGAGAAGGTGGGTTATGGGAGTTGAAAAGGTAAAACAGAAAGCTAGAGCAGAAGCTATACAGCTCTTTGCAAATGAATGAAATTCCATAGGATTCTTTGCTGATGTGCCACCAGTGCTATACCTGGAAACCTCCTCCCTCTGCCCCTCCACTCCCCAGATCGTTATCTTTAACTGCCCTTACCCCACCCCTGTCATTAGACAGCGAAAGATGGTTGATAACATATTGCAAAGATAGAATAACAATAGCAACAACAGAAATCTTTTAAATTGAACTCTCTACTGGGCACTTACTACGTGCCAGGCACTGTTCTTGGCAATTTTCACACATTAACTCATTTAGTTCTCACAACAGCGCTGTGGGGACATGCTCTTATTCCTCCCTTTCAGGTGAGGGACAGAGGCACAGAGAGCTCAAGTAACTGAACTAAGGTTATACAACTACATGTATCCCTTTCTTAGTCACCACGGTTCTGCTTGGGGTAAAGGATCAAATAAGGAAACTATATAAGGGACTGATGTTAATTCCTATTATTTCCTTGCCAAATGGAAAATTGGGGATTGGAAAGTGTTGGAGGGAGAACATCTTATGCCATTTCCAAGGGAAAGGATTTATGACATTTAGCCTCTCTAACCTGATAACATCTTTTTTGGAATGTGTGAGACCCTGAGTCATCCTCGGGGAGCCTCTGTCCAGACAGGTGACACTAAGTACTTTGCCATCCCAACCTGAATGCATGGCTACATGAAAACTGTGGATTTTATATATATATATATATATATATATATATATATATTTTTTTTTTTCTTTTTTTGCGGTATGTGGGCCTCTCACTGTTGTGGCCTCTCCCGTTGCGGAGCACAGGCTCTGGACGCGCAGGCTCAGCGGCCATGGCTCACGGGCCCAGCCGCTCCGCGGCATGTGGGATCTTCCCGGACCGGGGCACGAACCCGCGTCCCCTGCATTGGCAGGCAGACTCTCAACCACTGCGCCACCAGGGAAGCCCTGTGGATAATATTTTTGAGAAAATTGTGAACAATAAGTTCCCATCACACACCTTCTTCCTAGGGACCCACACACGGTCACACTCATCTGCAGGTAGGGGTGTTGCCAGGTGCTGCAGGCAGGAGGGTCAGATAAGGTGTAAAGTCTAACTGGCACTGGGATCTCATTCTAACCCAAGGTAGTTGGGACAGAGCGAGTTTGTGATTTCTACATGCCTTTGGCCCAGAGGAAAGACTTTGTTTATTTAGCTATACTGAGATCTTATCTTCCCACATTCTCACTTAGAGATGTACTCCCCATGAGGAACCCGTGAAATGGGTGTCATCTGGAAGAGCTTCTCGAAGGAGCTCCTAGGGCTTTATCATTCTTGCTATGCACCCCTGGAGACCAATGTGGAAATGTGGGCAGTACAGAAGTTTTCCCACCACTCAATCTGACTCTGACTGCAGGCTTAAGTTGGGTTTGTTGAATGACTTACCTGTTTACTGTAGCCAAGAGTTGAGTATAACATGGTAGAGCATTGGGTGACCTCCCTAAAAGGCAGCCACACAACTGGGCCCTTCAAGGTCCTTTGGGGAACTCCTTGGAGGAAGTGATAGAGCTTAGCTGGCTGGCACTGGGCGGTTGGTAGTGAAGGCTGGGCACTGATGCCCACCTGCTGACCAGCAGCTTGAAGTGGAAATGGTGCGAGTCCATGCTCTGTGCTTGCATGCCTCATGTGTGTGCTTCGTGCATTTGGGAAGAGGCAGCCCCACATCATAAAACCTCCCTGAAAGCCACCCAGGTACCTCTCTAAGAAATGTAATGGACTGTACTGAAAGCCTAACTTTGACTGATGTGAGGTTTGGGATTCTACCCAGGTAAGAATCCATGCAGCAAGGAAACCAGAGAAGGCGGATGACCCAGAGTAGGGCCAAACTGTTTACCAGCAGATGTGATTTTGAAAATCTTCCTTAACTGGTCATGGCAGCGGAAAATATCCTGCTGTTAAACGCATCTGCAATCCGCTGCTCTCCCAGTCCACCTACAAAAATTTTGACCTTTAAAGCAATGATGGAGAAGCTGGTGATTTTTTTCTATGGCATTGAAGCTCAGTCTATTTTAGGCTCCAAGGCAATTGCAGCCCTCTTTGCTCCCTATTTCGTATCACTTTTAAGTCTTGTCCTGGCCACTGTGAACCCTTCAGCACTTCTCTTTGTGCAGTCACTCGAGTCAGGATCTGTGATTTGCAGATGACATGTACATTGCTTGGCTGACGGTTGCTGAAGCAGTTTGCAAACCTAAGCCTGTTAAGGGGTGGGGGGTGGCGGAAGAGCAGATTACAATTGAAAAACTGTAATGCCACCTTAAATTTCTATTTTCATGCAAATATATAACTGCTTTCTCATTATTTTGATTGAAAGAAAGGTAACTCAGTATTCCTGTTGGCATGAATTACCATATTCATGATTTTGATGACCAAACAACTGGCTGATTTCTGTTGTTTGTCACTCCTAGGAGAGTGCAATACTTTAGAAACCTGGGTGGGGGGAAGGTGTTATTAAAAATAGTCTTTCACCCCCAAAATGTCCAAACACAAAGATAAAATCTTCGGTTCCTCTCATTATGACAATCTTTTACAAGGATGCATCAGATGACACTCAGCTTCCTGAGCTTTAGAACAATGATGGCTGTATTTTGGATCATCTTTCATGTGCATATCTACAAAATATGTAAATTACCAAATCTATGAGAAGAGTTACTTCGGTGTCATTTATTGAAATATTCACTCACTTAAAAAAGACCATCTTAATGAAAAATAACCCTTATTTGATTTTTAAGCAGACATGACATATGGATAAATAAAATGTGATCTGAAACACACATTAATGAGATTTCCATCAAAAGGATTACTAAGGTTCTGTGTTCAGACACCGAGAAAAACCAAATGGGTGTATCAAGCCCCCATTCCTAATCTTCAAAAGCAAATTTTTTGAAGTGTCTCAGTTTTGCCACACACCCAAACATCTGCATATGGGCCCAGATTCCTAATCCTGTCACACTGTGAGGCTGCAGATTAAGAGAATGTATAAACAATGCCTCTGTCACTACACATAAATATAGACTGCTAAATCTAGTGCGGGCAGGCTTTGTGAGAGAGACTCCTTATCTTAGGCAGACTTTGCACTAAACATTGTTCAAATCCTAAAAAAATTACAAACCCCCCCCCCAAAAAACCCAGTGGTAGCCTCTGATATTTTTCTCCCTTTATCTAATTCAAAGGAAGTTCATTGTAAGTAGAAACTACCATATAAAGGTTTCAATAACAAACAGGAAGCAAGGAAAAGGAATTAACATAGGGCTTCCCTGGTGGCACAGTGGTTGAGAGTCCGCCTGCCGATGCTAGGCGATACGGGTTCGTGCCCCAGTCCGGGAAGATCCCACATGCCGCGGAGCGGCTGGGCCCGTGAGCCATGGCTGCTGAGCCTGTGCGTCCGGAGCCTGTGCTCCGCAACGGGAGAGGCCACAACAGCGAGAGGCCCGCGTACCGCAAAAAAAAAAAAAAAAAAAAAAAAGGAATTAACATATAAAGAACACTCCATCATGTATTAGATACTTAACATACATTATTCCAGTTCATGAGAAATCAATAAAATAAGTACTCATTGAGGTTTCACATTTCAGTGTTCTGTACTGAAATTATATTACCTCGATGGTTTCTATGTATCTGTCCCCTTTACCCCTTTACTACTGTTAAAACATTATGTTAGATATGAGAATTTTTGTGAAGGAGTCCCTGAGACCTTTGCAAGTCCCCAAATCCATAAAACTTCTACAAGGAACCAAGTAGAGAATAAAGTCAAGGGATTGAGTTAAATGACTCATTCCTGCCTCCCAGTTCAGGCAGTTCAGATTCATGTCTCAGCAAAAGTACAAATTACTATATGTTATGGGCTTTCAGAGTCATTTAAGCACATTCAAAACCATGGATGTTAAATCCACGATTGCCAAGAGCTTACTGTACTACCCGTGTCAGCACGGTACTCGATTGTTATCTTCAGTGACAATCAAAATAGCTTCCATTTAAATTAACCACCACAAGCTTTTATAGGATTTCAAATTTCTGACTACTCTATATTTTGTTTTACCTTTTGAATTCTATTTGCCCAAAGCCAACATAAGGTAAAAATCTACATGTCTTGATGGCTCCTTTGAGAAATTGCAGAAAAATCATTAGGACAACAACATTCACAGAGCATGGAGCAAAGGCTGAGATGTGTCCCCTTGTAACTTTCCAGAACAAGAAACTGTAGAAAATATGATTGTATTTTCAAGTGTATAAATCAGCCATTTAAATTGTGAAATGTAAGTCACAGTTCTATTGATTTTGTTACTGGTGAAAAATCACAAATTTCCCATTCATGTAGAGAATAAAAGCAAAGAAAAGTATGATCACTTTGGGCTGTCTCTACCATTGATAACGTCTACCTGGCTTGGGTCATGTTTGCTTCCTACAGAAACTTGTGTGTTCATGTCAATATTTGCAGAATTTAGAGTTGCTCAGAACACTGATTTTTAAAATTCTAATTCAATTCTCTCAGTCTACAGTTGGGTTCTATTTGTGGTAACAGTGATAATTCAAACATATGTCCAAACAAAAGCCTGTCTTTTGGTATCTTTGAGATTAGTCACACAGGAACTACCTCTTTAATAGCCTTGTCTAAACTTCCTGCTCTATATGCTTCCCTCCCCGTCTCCCCGACTCGGTCACCTTTTCCTTCACATGGTTCTGAATTCCTGGGAGAGGCCTGAAAGCAGTCCTAAATGTCTCAGGGCTACGAACACCAACCAAGTACAATGCTTCAGACCATCAGCAGTGATTCATGGGCCCTTACGAAAGCCCCATATGTCAGTTGCTACATAAATGCTCAGTATCTTTCATCACAAAACTCAACAACATACCCAGAACAGAATGCAGAAAGAGTACACACATCCCGTTTTATAAGGCCCACGGTGGGGAGGCTCTCGCATGCTTGCCCCAGACACTTCGTCTGCTACCAGAACTAAGGCAGGGTTGCTCTGCCCTCCGTGTTTGGTTGGATAGTGGGTTGAGATGACCCGGAATGGTAGGATTGGGGATAGAATGGTTTAAAACAGCAGAAATGTCCCCTGGGACAGAAACCGACATCAGCCCTGAACAGAGATCTGATCCTGGCCAGATTCTCTTGCGTAGAAGTTATACCAATGCAGCAATTTACTTGTTGTCCATGAGAGTTAACATAAGCTGCTTCCAGTGGTGTTCAAAGTGCTCAACCGAACAGCGTGGGCTTTTGGGAATTGGAGAGTTCTCCTCTTCCTGTGTTCTTATGTATATGTCATTTACTGTAAAAGTCAGAGTTCACGCTGGTCACTTTTACATGAATGAGTTCATGTGCCTAATTCCTAAATCCCACATATCCTTCTAATTCTTTTTCTTCTTTTTTTTTTTGCCCCAGGACAGTACATAGAAGCTCAGAGAAGTAAAGAGGCTAACCCTGAGTGCAAAGGACTTGAAAGATTGCAAGTCCCAGGTACCCTGCTTTCCTAGGCCAGAGAAATATAAGCACAGTCTTGTAGACAGAATATCTTTGGCCTTTAGAAAAATAACTCTAGCTGGAAAATGTGGTTGTCTTCCTCTGTATAAATCCATATCATAGCCATACATTAAAAGAACGTATTTCACAAAAAAACATCATATTTATAAAAGGGATTTTAATAGGCAAGGAGGACTAAATAAATTAGAAATTGGTTTTATCTTTGGTTGTCTTTCTAAGTTCCTTTGAACATCAAGCTTGTGAGCATGGACTCATTTGCATGACTAGCTTAACTAATTTATCTGATTTTAAGGTCTACATCTGCAGAAAATTAGATCAGAAGTGTTTCTTGTTTCAAATTCCATTTTCCTCTGGAAATAACTAATCACAAGGGTTTACACAAGTTAAATAAATGTAACCAAATATACTCGTACTTCCTGAAACTGTGAATGATCTGGTGATACTGAGGAAGCAATTACAATCTTAATTGGCATCAAATGATAGGAAATTAGTTTCATGGTAAATATTCATTCTCTCTGTTATCAAATCTATTATTTGCATTAGAGATATGACATTTAGGTTGTAGAAGGAGCCCAATTTCATTTGTTTTCCTAGAGCATTTTAATTGAGGATTAGAAACCAATCTTTTGTAGAGAATGCATAGGAGAATTTTGCTGTTTTGATCAGATAACATCAAAACAAATGCCAAGCATTACCTATTTTTAATGTTAAGGTTCCCTGAATAAAAATTAGTCTCAGTTGTTCAAGTGCCATTTGAGTGAGATCCAAAATAAAAAACGTCAAGTTCAGTGAAAAATTTGATCAAGGCAGTGTTTGGTTATCAATTGCTGTATAACTAACATCCTAAAACGACGTCACTTGAAATCATTATGTATTATTTATTATTTCTCATGGTTCTGTGAGTTGCTTGGGCTCAGCTAGGTGGTTTTCACTTGGAATTTCTCTCAGGACTGCAGCTGGGGTTGGAGTCATCTG
Organism: Leucopleurus acutus; assembly: GCF_964270905.1. Taxonomy (NCBI): domain Eukaryota; kingdom Metazoa; phylum Chordata; class Mammalia; order Artiodactyla; family Delphinidae; genus Leucopleurus; species Leucopleurus acutus. Next base: position 114,134,519 of record NC_139143.1, on the reverse strand, counting down.
AAGAACTGAGTTGATATCTAAAATGGATTCTTTCCTCCCACATGTCATTTGGGGTGGATGGAACAGCTGGGGGCTGGCTGGGCTTCCCTCTACACGTGGCTAACTTGGGTTTCTCACAGCATGGGAGTTTCAGGGCAGTCAGGTTCTTACATGGAAGCTGGCTTCTCCCAGAGTAAACATTCCAAGAGAGCCAGACAGAAGTCGTAAGGTATATAGGAACCTAGCCTAAGAGTCCAAGCAGCATCACTTCTGCTCTGTCCTACCAGTCAAAGCAGTCACATGCTAGTTCAGAATCAGTGGGGTGGAGGAACAAACTTCAGCTCTAGGTGGAGGAATGACATGTCCATATAGAGAGGGAAGGAATTGGTGGTGGTCATCTTGAAGACAAAGTATCACAAAGAAAGCAAACAATATTCATACTTATGTCTATCAGATTATTTTGGAGGATATTCCCACTTAGTTTCTCCATATAGAACATGCGGATATTCAAGACAAATAGATATGTTAGGGAAGGCCAAATGTTGGGGGAAATTTCTGTAATCTGCAAGTTCCCAGTGAGGGCATGACATTTCCATTCCTCTCTACAGGAGGGAAAAATAAGGAAGGAAAGTTTCCAGCCTTTCACCACAAACTCCCTCAATCCTCCCATCAGGAAAAGGAGAGATTTATGTGGGAGTGTGTTTAGAAGAATTAGTTGAGCTGGTGAGACTCAGCCTCTGTTGGCTTTTCATTCCTCCATTTATAGGTCATCTGCAGTGCCGCCTGGCAAGGACTAAAGGGCAGTTCTGCCCAATTCAGGGCTGGGATGTTGGGCCCTCACATCTGTGATATGTTTTCTAGTCCAGGGACTGGCTGACTCTGATACCTGATTTCTCCATCTTGGTTCACATCTTGGGGGTTATTTGTAGTCCCCAGCTCCAACAGTAAGATTCTCAAACACTCATTCCTTCTCAGAACAATTTCTGGGGATAAAATTTTAGTTGAAGATCACTCTTTTTCTTCCTGCTACCATCTATTGGGCGTTCATTTTGTGTCAGGCACTGTTCAATGTTTTACATTTCTTAGCTGGCTTAATCTTCACAGCAACTCTGTGGAATAGATATTGTCTCCCCATTTTTCAGGTTAGGAATCTGAGGCCCAGGGTCACACAGTGGCCATATTGCAACACAAGGTTTTGAGCCCAGGTGGCCAACCTTCGATACCTGTTTTTGTTACCACTATCCTGCCCTGCATCATAAACCAGCTCCATACATGCTTTCATTCATGTGTATTTTCTGACTGATGATATTTTCATGTGACTTCTTTGTTTCAGAAAGTTTTTATATCAAATGATGACAATGATAATAATACTAATACATATTGTGCACTTCCTATGCATCAGGCATGACGCTACAGATTTCCAAGGATGAACTCATTTAATCTGCACAATAATCCTGTGACTTAGGTACTATTAGTGCTTGGTGGTTTTTTTGTTTTTGAATTTTATTTTATTTATTTTTTTGTACAGCAGATTCTTATTAATCATCCATTTTATACATATTAGTGTATACATGTCAATCCCAATCTCCCAATTCATCACACCACCACCTCCACACCCCTCTGCTTCCCCCCCTTGGTGTCCATGCGTTTGAGTGCTTGGTTTTTACAAATAAGCAAACTAGGCACAGCAGGTCCAAGGTCATGCTGGAGGACGCTGGGAAGAATGGTTTCTGGGGTACGGGAAAGTTCTCTTGCACCTCAGTGTCTTCTCTACTTGTTTGCTGATGTCTGATGCTCTTCATTGGAAGACACAGCGTAGAAAGAAAGCTTAATATTTATATACACACCGAAAGGTATGGCATTGACTTAACACCTCACTACAGGTATCAGGAATGCACTCTCAAGAGTAGGTTCTGATGGGTTGATAGGCAAGGTATTCTGGGGCAGGGGATACCCTGAGAAAGGAGGCAGCACAAAGGGAGAGGAGAAAATAAGACACAAATGGGTAGATGCTGATTTCCTTCCACTCCAAATCTTTCCAGGGAAGGCCCTTTTCCTATTACATTCTAACCCAGTAACTCATCCTTTCCCTAGAATTCTTGAAAGCAGGAGCTATTGAGAAAGTATCCTGTCTGAAAGTATATTTCCTGCTGTTTATCTGCTTCCAGAACTGGCTGAAGTTTACTTTTTGGTACTCCAGAGACCTAGCTTCCTCTTGCCTTCTTCCAGTGTGGTCTATTTAATCTCCTGTTGTGTGGGAAATTATGTTCAAAATCTCCGTGATCCTCTGTCCATAGTAAGTTATGCATGTAGTGACAAGTACATGCCACAAGGTCTTGAGATTATATCTGCAATGTGTTGCTGCCGACTGTTGATCAAGATAGGCTGGAAGAAAAACATTATTTTCAGGTGTGAAAAACCATCACCTTTATCAAATAATTTTTCTTGCATTTTTCCCAAGACGTTGTAGCCTATTTAAACTTGGGAGGTTAAGTTTGTAGCATTCATTATGACTGAAAATTTAGTTCACACAATCATGATGCTCTCTTTATTAGGTGTTACTGTTAAACAATATTAAAATAAACACAATGTGGCTGGCCTTTTGTAAGCTACATGGCATGTTTACTTTTTTGCCTGGTTTCTTAATTACATTTATTCATCTTTCCAACTACCAGTGCCATGGTCACCCACAATATTTGCTATTTGGGGGCATGTGGTTTACATTTCATATTGTCCAATGATGGCCTTTGATGGAGGGCATCTTATTTGAGTGGTTTGTAGTGTGTTGTGGTCTGAATTCTTGGCTGGCTGTTTGTCACAATGCCAGCTCTTGTCTCTGCATTCTATCTTTAGAAATGGAGGATGGTGGCTCTTTAAAACTCATTTAATTAAGAATCCCATGACAGTAGAGGAGAGAGACTATGGAAACACCAAAGTATACCTCTCAGCTCTTTTAAATCATGTGGAGGATCATGAAAATGATTGAAGGCGAAGTGTTCAAAGAAGCCAACTGTGAGATTAAAGACACTATGCCTGGTTATTTAAAAACAATGGAAAAGGTAAACTTCCTTACTCATCTTGTTCCAAAATATTGGAACAGATTGAGTTGTCCAGACCCAGTTTTAGGAGCAACACCAAACACTGATCAAGGCATTCTCAGTATCTTTAAGATTTTTAAAAAATGTACAAGCAATATTGAGGACAAATTTGAGTGCAGGAAAATTACACATAATCCCATTGCCCTAAGACCCATTTTTGCACATTAATCATCTTTGTCCCTATGTAGATCAATGTTTATTTTTATAGTTACATCATAGAATATATTCTATTCTCTAGGCTTTTATCTTTTAACATTGTATGTGATACATTGTTCCATGTCACCATCTGTATCAAAATTTGTTTAATAAGTTCCATGTTGTTGTTTTCACAGAAAGAAACATGCACAATACCTCACTTATTTTACTGTTGAATAATAACCTTAGAATGAGTTTTCATAGGTGAGGTTATTGGTTCAAACTGTATGACCATTTTAATGGTCCTTAATAACTCGCCATATTGTTTTCCAAGGAGGTGCAGGACTTGTACATGCCACTCCAACAGAATGAGAGTAGTAATTTAATTTCAATATAACAGTGGATGTTACCACTGTTATGATATTTTCTCCTGTAATGGAGACTCTGAAAAATTTAAACCAAACCCAACTGATTATCATCTTTCAGGAGCTGCTGCTGAGCCAACACCTTGGTATCTTTGTTCTTGGGAAGAAATGAGCTAAGGAGGAAGAACCAGCTAAAATGACCACTGGACAATTTTTGCTCACTGGATCCACCAGGTAAGAGGCTTTTCAGAGTGGCCCATGGTATCTTCTGGCAAGGCGCCAACCATACCAGTGCTACTTCAGGCCGCGGGCTGGGAAGACAGGTACAGTCTTGTCAGTGTCAAGGAAGAACGTGGGTAGCAGGAGACCTAAGAGTGAATGAAAATTGAATTATCTGTACTTCTAGGACTTGTCTATTGAGAAACAGCAGTGCTGGCAACCATTTACTACCAACAAGAGGCAGTTCCAAGAGAAGAATATAAAATATGCTCTGCTCAACCCCAAGGAACTCGGAGTGTCTCACAATGGCCAATTTATTATTTTTACCCTGTCCAGTGACATGGAAGGATGCATCAGGGAACTGCTAGCCTCTGCGATGAATAACTTAAGTCAGGCTGCAACATGTGAAATAATTCAGCTGACCAGGATTTATAACACTAGCTGGATTTTTCGCTTTCTTTGGGGTTCATGAAGCATGGTGTTGTGAGATACCACAGGAGTCCCGTGATGAAGTTACATATCTATTTCTCTCCCTTATTTTTATTTTTTGGTATTTTCATATTATTTTATTGCCTAGTTCAGATGTCTTTCTAAGCAGGGTCCGGTCTCCTAGGGGACTCATCTCTTCTGACTTTGAAAATTAGAACCACAGATGGATCAGACTTCTAAATACTCTGTTTTTATACTCCCTTCTTCACATATCTAGTTCCAGATGGTTTTGACTGCCTGCTGCTGTGTGGACTGTGTTAGGCTGCAATTTATTTTGCTCAATTATTTATGTGCACTTGCCCAAATAAGAGGGTAGCAATGTAGCACAGGTGTACAATTCAGTCCATCTCAATCCCCAGGTCCTATGTCAGTCTGCAGGATGGCTGGCTAGATTTGCAAAGGGGATTCCATCCTCTGTCGTTGGAGAACACGGCTCACAGGAGCTACCTGTGGCAGGACTCTTGTCTTTGCAGATGAGGTCCAGGCACAATTTCATGGCACTAAGGAGAGTCTTAATCTTTGTGCTCCAGGAGACTCAAAGGCCTAGGATACTGGATAATCACACATCCTAATCTCTGCACACTACATGGGTGTTAGAGCTGGAAGGGACTTCAGAAGAACAGCTGGTCCTCATTTTTCAGAGGGCCAATGATTTGCGACATTCCTTTTTAGGTGTGTGTGTTTTCATTCGGAAACCGTGAAAAGCTATCCTTTCCTAAGTTATTCTGTGGCCCTTCCAATTTCTGTTTTAACTGGGAAATTTTAATGAGATCCTTCAAGCAGTTAAAAAAAGGAGAAAAACACTTGCGGAAGTGGAATTCAGAGAGTAGCTATGGTTTTTCTTTGTTGACAAATCCCCTTTTGACTTCTTAACATTGCTGCATCAAATCCCAGTGTCTTAGGAGGTTATTGCCTGACCACAGGTTAAATATTTTAATATTCACTGATTGGGGGGAAGTATCATGGGTAACTAATGCAAGATCCTTGAATGCCGAAGGCATTAGTGGCTCCATAAAATGTAAATGCATTCTTAATTATCTCAAGTCACTGCACGCCCAAGTAGTTCTTTTACAAGAAAAACACAGCTTACTGATAATGAGCACAAAAATTACTAAGAGATTGGTGGGGTAAATCTCTTAAACCTCTTTTCTTTTTTTTTCTTCTCCAAATTTTGATGTGACTTTGCTAATTTGCATGTGCGTCTCTTTCTAGATTGTACAGATAAACATAGTGCCTCACAAGGGATTTGGGGGGTTGGAATTACAGCAGTTTCTACCTGTGGGCTAGCTCAAAAGATTATTATTATTATTATCACGACTTATTTTATTGGATCCATGAAGCTTTTGGGGTCTTAAGAAGCCCAGGTTATACCCTGTAGTTGCACAGTGATTTTATTTTTAAGTGTGCATTTTATCTGTTACCTCATTTTATGGCCACAGCACCCCCATGAGGCAGGTATTTTATTGCCATTTTTCAGTTGGAACACTGAAACACAGCAGAACAAATGACTTATCTTTGGCCATTCAACGTGTAAATGGGAATTGAAGGCTGAACCTCAGGTCCTCCAGCCTTCAGCCCTGTGCTCTCTCTACAAAGCACCCTCATTTCTTCAAGCCCAGTAAGAGAAGTGATTTGAAAGCCACCTTCTCAGGCTATCGGAAAGTGGTTTACCCGAGATGTTTCTTCACCACTCTCCTTCTTTAATGTCACCTGACACCAAAGACCTCATTATGGGAAACACTGAACGTGGACCTGACTATTCTGCTGACAATATCCTGCCGTGGATCAGACAATTACCAGAGCCGATCCCTCTGATAGGGAGCTCCTGGGGGTGGCAGACAGGGGCCTTAAGGGAGGTCCCATCCACATCCCATGAACCGAGGCAGGGCTGATCAAGGATCCTCGCTGACATCTGGGGATGTGCATAGAAGTAAGAGCATTCACTGTGAGGCTGAACACCACGCATGACATCAGGCAGAAGAGCGATGCTTCCGACCATCAACAGTGAAGTCTGTTCTCACGCGTCAAAGGCCCGAGACACCTCTGCCGACATGCTGACCCCGAGTGGCTGCGACTTCAGCAGGAAGGGGCAGCATCACCTACCTGCTTCTTGAGCATCTTAACTGGGGTGTCCGCTAGGCTTCCGCACACAAGCTGCTGGGCAACCTGACACTCCCAGACTTCGCCTGGGTTTCAGAACGAAGTTAAGATCTTCGAAGTCTCTGAAATCTGGGGCAGTCCTACCACGACTGAGAGCTGGAGAGGCAGAGGAGATGATCTCGTGGGGTTGAGCTCCTCTGCAGCCCTGTCCTCTTCCTCAGGGCACACTGTTCTCGGCCCTTCTTACTGGTGCTTTGTGCTGTCTCTGACTGCCTTTTAGCCTCATGTGTTCCCTCCCACTACCCCTGAGAGGCGGACCAGCTCCACCATGGGAGGCTGATACCTGCACTGGTTTTATGAGCTTGGGATCTTTGCAGTCAAAGGGCCCTGAGTTTAGAAGGGTCTCGCCCTTGATTTAATGCTCTGAGTTTAGAAGGGCCCTTGATTTAATGCTCTGTTGTTGTTGTCTTGAAATTCTTAATAAATTTGGAACAAGGAGCCCCACTGTTTCATTTTGCACTGGGCCCCATATATCACGGAGCCAATCCTGCCAACACCACTGGGTTTTCTGGCATCCCGGGTCCCAGAGCTGGGAGGAAGTTTAGAAGCCATTGTCTACTTCCATCTTTGCAGTTTACAGAGAAGGACAGGGAGAGCCACCATTAGGGTGACTGGCCCGAGGTCACCCAAGAAGTTAGAGGCAGAGCTGCAGCTGAGACCAGCTGGCTTCACGGCTAGCTGGGCGCTCTTTCTCCTGTACCGTGACCGTAAAGCCCCCTCCCGAGCACAGGAGCAGGTCTACCTCAGAGTTGGGCGTGGCAGCTGTGGTGTCTCTCTCAGACACCTTTTACCTCCTTGGCCATAGGGACAGCAAGGGACAGTGACACCAACCTTTTGCCCTACCAGTGTTCCTTCCTTGCCTACATAAAGTAACTCTTAAAAGCTTGGAGAAAACAACAGATAATGGAGAGCTTTGGCCTAAGACAAGAGTTCCAACCACAGCATCAAAACAAAATTTTGTCTCAAAGAAAAGAAATGTCCCAAGAAGATTATTATTACTGCTAATTAAATTAGTGGTGCTTGTGAAGGATTCGTACTCATACTTGCATAACCATACATGTGAGTGTAATTACTTTCAGAGAACGTCATTTTCACTGGAATTATGGTGTGCTTTCTGGTGTGCGAACTGTGCTTGCTACTGGGTACCCTTCAGGTACGTGATGTCATCTGCTGTGTGAAGAAGAGAGGCTGAGAACCGAGGGTATGCTAGGCTTACTCCTCTCAATTCTCCAAGGTTTATGCTAAACCAGATCAGGAGAAAGGCACCTATTTGTGTCACGTCCCACTAATCCCTTACGTTGAATTGTCTATACAGAGTCACAGGCATACCTCGTTTTATTGCACTTGGCTTTATTGTGTTTTTTACAAATTGAAGGTTTATGGCAACGCTGTGCAGAGCAAGTCTACCAGCATCATTTTTCCAATAGCGCTTGCTTGCTTTGTGTCTATGTGTCATGTTTTGATAGTTCTTGCAATATTTCAAACCCTCCACCAGTGAAAAGATTATGACTCGCTGAAGGTTCATATGAGGTTAGCATTTTTTAGCAATAAAGTATTTTTAAATTAAGGTATATACAGTTTTTTTTAAACATAGTCCATTGCGCACGTAACAGACTACACAACTTTTATATATGACTCACATGACTGTGATATTTGCATTATTGCGGTGGTCTGGAACCGAACCTGCAATATCCCCAAGGTATGCCTGTATAATTTCACAGTATTCCAGATTACTTGCTGAGAGCTAATTCAACACACTTACAGCACTACTGAAACATCTTGGTACGTTGGATGGCATTGCTATCAAAGACCTTGTACGTTATGTACATTCAAGGTCCATCATACTAAGATTCACCCAAACTTGAGACCTATGGTGAAGTTTATTCCTTCTGGTGATGTGGTAGACACAGGGAACCGTGTGACCCATTGCATGTCCTTCACTGATTGTTTTGGTTGCTAGGAAGCAAAGATGCTCAGAACTAGGTTTTCTTGTTTTCAACTACTTACTCCTTTATAGTTTAATAAATGTTTCCCTTCTTGGCTTTTTATTTTAATAAATTTAAAAGCTACAGAGACATGCAAAGAATAACATAATAAGCACCTATAGTCCCGATTCTCACAATTAACATATGTTAATATTTTCCTGTATTTGTTTTCAGTAGTTATTTTTAAAGACATTACTACTTAGCTAATGTCCACTCCCACCACCCCCATCCCACTCTCCTTCAGTGTTCCCATGGCCAATCACTGAGACAAATTTGTTGTGTATTTTGGAGTCCATTTTCCATACTTTTGCACACAAATATGTGCATTTGTAAAAAATATTTTTGTGTGATTTAAACATTTACACAAATGGTATACTGTAGATACAGTTATTCTTCTTGCATTTCACATTTTTCAAGATCTGATTATGATACGTATAGATTTAGCTCATTCCTTCAACTGTTGTGAAGTAATCCATCATACCAATATGCCATATTTTATTTATTCCTTTACTCAATAAGGAACATTTAGGTTATTTCTGACTTTTTCCTGTTTCAAACAACGGTATTGTGAACACCCTTTAATATGTTCTTTGTTACACACATGCAGGGATTTCTCCAGGGTGTGGATGTGTACACATAAATATACACATGCATAAGAATTTCTCCAGAGTATAGAGCAAGGAGTGAACCAACCAGCGAAGGAGCTTCTGAGTTACTGTCTTTATTACATGTGTCTTTTATTCCATGTTAATAGTTTTCACCTCTCCAGTGTCTCTGAATTTGTTCCAAGCGTTTTTTTTTTTTTTTTTTTTTCGGTACGCGGGTCTCTCACTGCTGTGGCCTCTCCCGTCGTGGAGCACAGGCTCTGGACGCGCAGGCTCAGCGGTCATGGCTCACGGGCCCAGTCACTCCGCGGCACGTGGAATCTTCCCGGACCGGGGCATCGTCCGCTGCATCGGCAGGTGGACTCCCAACCACTGCGCCACCAGGGAAGCCCTACTTCATATCCTTTTAAGGATTAAGTTTGTCTAAATAAAAAGAACTAGCTATGTCATTAAATCTTTTAAAGATTTGTGAAATATACATAAGATGAAGTATTAAAATGAAAGTGTCCATCACCGTCTACTTTCTGCAGGGTCAATATGCAGATGCTCTGGAAAGAGCAAATGCTTCATTTTTGGCCAAAGTTTATTGTTTGGAAGGAAGCTCAAAAGAAAAAAGGAAACAAAATCAGTTTTCAAAACAGGGAATTTTGCCCCTAAAATTTCAAAAGAAATAGCGAAGGAATAATCAGAAGAGATTGTAGTTAACAAGAGTTCACTGGGCAGCAGCACTTTCTTCTTCTTCATATTCTTTTGTCCTCGTTTCATTGACCTCCTGGAAAGGCTGTGGGACCGTGAATGGGATCCTCTTTTGTTATCAACGTTGGACCAAAGTGCTGGCGTGCACTTTCTCCTCTCGCCTCTCTCCTCCCCAGAAGGGTTTTCCCTGTTCTTCCCCTCTTTTCCAGGGTATCAAAGAGCTTTCCCATAGCATCAGCCCATCCCAGCAACCAAAACAAGGGCTTCTATTAACTGGGCCTTTGACTGCAAGTAAGAGGAGAATCCAACTCATTTGGATTAAACCATAAGGAACTTTTTATTATTTCTCAGAAGTTCCAAGCTAGGGAAGTTCCAGGGTTGGTTCTTTAGTGGCCCAGGGGCATCATCGAGGACCACGTACTTTCCACCTTTTTGTTCTGCCACCTTCAGTGTATTTCCCTTCACACTTGAGACTACCTCCTCAATGGCTGCAAGATGGCTGCAGGACTTCCAGGCATCACACCTACCATGATGATGTCCAGTGAAAGAAGAGGGACTATTTCTTTCTGTATTTTTTTTCAGCCAGAGAGGGAAAACTTTCCCAGAAGTCCACAAGCAATACTCCCCTTAAGTCTCATTGATTAGAACTCCATCACACGACTACGCTAAACTGCTCGTTGGTGAGGGGAGCAAAACCACAGTGTTTCCCAAATCAAGATATTAGCAAATGTGTGGTGATTTTTTCTTTTTTTTGGTGATAATGACTGGAGAGGCTACTGACATTTAGTAGGTGAGGTCCACATATGCTAAACCAGCTTTAATGTGTGGGATACACAACAAAGAATATTCCCACTTGACTCCCAGTAGCACCCATATTTAGGCTGTTTGAGACAAATCCTAATTCATCTCCTGGGGATAGACATAGAGTAGGAACCAAATTCTCTGGAGGCATGTGGCCTTATAGAGGAGGGTGGTGGCTTCCTTTACAACACTGAGGTATCTATTGTAAAGGAGGAGAGGAAATCAACCCTTCCTCATAAGACTCCAGCTCTGCACTATGGGCACCTGCTGTCACAGAAGGAAGTTAGAGTCCTGCACAAAGTCACTAACAGAGTGTGCGTCTGGCTCCCCTATGTTCTCCTCCTTAAACCAGGGACAAATGGGTACAACACAAACTCAGTCACATCTGGGGAAGGACTGCTCTCCCCTTAACCTGACCTCAGGCGATTACACCTGTGATAATGTGATATAGCAAGAAATACATATTTTGGTCTTTGTCCCTGGTTCCTGGCCAGAGCTCCTAAAACTTTTGTAATTTCCTATGCGATAAAGGTGCTAAGAGCATCTTTTGTGCTAAATTTAGTCTTTGACTCCAGCTCCTGATACAAAGCTCCTAAATCTCTTGGAACTTCCTGGGTGATAAGAGCATCTTTTGTTCCAGTGAGACAACTCTTAGAGCAATCTTGGATAGCTTCAGGATGGGGGCTGGTCATCAGAAAGGTCAAGCCATGATTAGAAGCTTGGAACTCAGCCCCATCCCGCAACATCTGGGAAGGGGACAGGGTCTGGATATTGAGTTAAAAATTGATCATGACTATGTGATGAAGCCTCCATAAAAATCTCTGAACTATGGGATTTAGAGAGCTTCTGGGTTGGCGAACACATTCACGTACCAGGAGGGTGGTGCACCCCAACTCCATGAGAACAGAAGCTCCTGCATTCATGACTCTTCTGGACCTAGTTCTGTGCTTCTCTTCATCTGGCTGTTCATCTGTATCTTTTGTCTATCCTTTATTATATAATAAACTGGTAACATAAGTGCTTCTCTGAGTCCTGTGAGCCATTCTAGCAAATTATTGAGCCTGAGGAGAGGGTCTGGAAACCCTGGTTTATAGCTGGTTGGTCAGAAGTACAAATGACAAGCTGGGACTTGTGTTTGGCACCTGAAGTAGGGTGGGCTTGTGGGACTGAGCCCTTAACCCATGGGCTCTGACCCTAACTCCAGGTAGATAGTGTCAGAACTGAATTGAATTGTGGGAAACCCAACTGGTGTCGGAGATTTGTTTAATGTGGGAAACCCTACCCTCACACACACACTTGGAGTACAGACGTATTCAGTGAAACAAGAGTATTTTCCCCTTACAACTCTTCAGAGGCTTTAGGTGCAGATGACATTTAGCCTCTTCTTCATGTTGTTGAACCATTAGCATGGCTGTGATTCTGTGGCATCATGGCACAGGGGTTGATAAAAGTCCTCTATGGGCTGAGGCATTACTCACAGGAGAAAGAACACTGAGCTTGGAGTCTTACAAACACAGCTGGTTCTGCTCTGCCATACATACAATATGACCTTTACTTCTTTGAGTTTAGTTTCTCATTGGTCAAATACAAGCAATATTATCTGTCCTGCCTTTTCCTCAGGGATGGGCACATGGCTAAGATGGTAGAGTAAGCCCTTCAGAGTTGTTGATGTTCAGATTCCTGCTGGCAAAAATCTTACACACAAGGCATTAGATATTTTCATTATGAAACATGCAGGTACCACAAGTTCAGTAACTCTGCAATATATGTCCTGAGTCTGCTTTGAGGGATATTTACAATCTTGGTATAAACTCTTAGTCATTCACTTTTTAGAGAATAAAACTCACACCTATGTACTAATGGTCAGGCCAGTTACAAGGGTGTTCTCTGTTTAAAACCATTCATTTATTTATTCAACAAATATTTATTAGCACCTACACATTTATGGTGCTGGAGTTATCTGTCTTCTCCCTACACAACCAGGAAACAGTGGTGACATCGACAGGTTATGCAATTGAAAGGAGGACTTTGGCAGGAAGACGAACAGTATTACTTTGGGTTTCTTAAATCTGAAGTAACATTATGGTAAAAAAAAAAAAATTCTGTATCCAAACCACTTCACAACTTCCCAAAGGAAAGTACTGAAGCTGAATAAAAATTGAGTGCTCCAAATAGGTAATAGTATAGGAAGGCCTGAGGCTAGAATATGGAGTCAAATGGGGTACAGAGAACCAGGGAAGATAAGAGTGAGGAGCTACCACTTGGGATGGCATTGAGTCAATGATGGAGGAGGGGTTTGACACGTGTTTATGGGTGTATGCTTCGTCAGGTTTAAAGAGTCAAACTGGAAAGATAGGTTTAGTAGCAAGTTTTTTATGAGTCTCGATTTGGGGAACGAAGGTAGGTAGGGGACAAAGATCTATGTCTGCGTGTATAGTTCAGTAAAAATTGCCCAATTCCCTAGTTTGAGAGAATCACAAAGTGTAGTCTGGGCAAATAGCTGGAGTGACATCAGAGGTCAGCTCTGTGACTGCAGCACCAGATTGTTCTTATGTCAGAGAGCTGAAACTCTGTGTCAGATGCTGCCTGTAGTAACATCACCATTGTCCGTGCTATCACCATTATCAATGCTATCACTGTTATCAGTGCCATCACTGTTGTTAATGCCATCACCATTGTCAATTCCATCACCGTTGGCAATGCCATCACCATTATCAATGCCATCACCATTGCCATGCCATCACCATTGTCAATTCCATCACCATTGTCAATGCTATCGCCACCATGTTTCATTTGAAACTTCAAAACCATGATAGAAGACTAAGATATGGATGTCTAGCTAATGTTTCTTGGATACAAGGTAAGATAAACGGAACGGTGCCCAAAATAAGCATACATAAAGCCACACTGCAAGTTGCTTTCGCCAAGTTGGAAAGTCAGAGAAAAAGCCAGACAGATCTCCTAAAAGTTTTGAAATGCCAAGTACTTCTCAGGATTCTACTGCCTTGTGAATGCTATTACCCAAATTCTTTTTGTTGAACATAGCTCAGTTTTTAAGCCATTTTTGAAAGTGACTGTAGCTATACAAGATCATAGTTGTAGTAAAATGCAATCTGTTGATCTCTTTATGGTGGAGGCTATATATCATTTACACTTCACTTCTCTGTGGGTGGAAAAGCTTTTTTCATGGTTTATTTAGCAGGAAGTCATTTTGATCAGCAAGATGAGTAATCCTTTACAGCTGTTTGCAATTACTGCCTCTGCTCTGCCAGGAGTTTTAACTATTATACAGACTGAAACACCAAATGAGTTGAGGCAAGATGAGGAGAAGAGAAATGCATATTTCATAGGTCCATTCATGTCATGCGAAATTACCCATCACCTGTTTTTCCATTCTAGGTTTCTAAATTCAAAGTCACATTTCAAGGTAATTTCTAATCACCTTTCTAACTCTGAAGGTTTTTTTTTTTTAATCAATGAAGGTAAGTACAACCCATAACACTAGGTTTCCTACGACTATTGGGAAGTCTCCACAGCTTAAATTCCCTATAAGTATGAAGCCAATTTAGTTGGAAAACAAAACGAAATAAAACAGGCTTTCATCTGCGTATCTATCTCTTGGAAACACCCATTGTGAAAATATAATGATCGAAATATTTCAATTACCAAGTGAATAAAATGACATATTTTCCCCTTCTTATCTAACACAAACCTGATTTAACAAATCTACATTACAGGGAATTTAGGAGCTCTTTGTAAATTGTTAATTAGATTGATGAGTAACTAATTTGTGTAGCATAAGAGCTTGGAGCTAGAGGACAGACCTTAATTCAAATCCTGACTCTCACTTTCTATTTGTGTGACTTTGGGCAAGTTTTTTAATGTGCAAAATGTGGATAATAATAATATAATCTACCTCATGGAGTTATCGTGAGAATTAAAAGGAGATAGTCCATATAAAATGCTTAATACAGGTTAAAGTCCTCTATCAATGGTAGCAAAGATCTTTCTAGAAATGGTTCTTCATGGTTTTAAAGTCCAGGGATCATGCTCCTTATTTGCCTCCTTGTCCTGCTAACCTGCTAACCAGGGCACACACACATAAACTGTCTTACCTAACCACCCTCTTCCCCAAACACACACACACACACACACACACACACACACACACACACAGATTCAGATGAGGGGATGAGCCCAGGGAAAAAGTCTTGGGATTATTGGGATTGTTCTGATTGTCTCTGATTGGGTCACATGCCCATCCTGAACCAAAGGGCTCCCACAATCTGATTGGTGAGGCCTGGGTCGCACGCCCACCTCTGGGGAGGAAGAATCAGCTTACTTAATTGGTCCACTTGGGCTGAGCTCAGGTAGATCTCCCAGAAAACCCTGGGTGCTGTTTCCAGAAAAAAAAAGAATAGAATTAGAATGAACAAAAAGATCAAATCACTACTCCAGGCATTTTTCTTCCCTGGGCAATTGACCAGAGGGTACATGGGATAAACTGATCCAGATTGTAATGATTTATTGAAAAATGCCATGCCTATTCAAATTGCCTTATTCAAACTGACAATAATTTATAAGACTTGACTATATCCAAAAGCCAGCACTCCAGTGAAAGGGTAATGTTATGTATTATTAATACATATTAATAATTAATAACTACTCTCAGGGATACCCTGCTCTTCGCTTAGCAGAATATGTTAGATGATAGATGAGCAATTGATCAAAAGGTCAGAGAGTAGCAGGCATTCTTGTGATGTAGCAAGCACTGGAGAACTGCTGTGAAAACCCCAGGAATCTTCTATGGGTATCAATAAAGCAAGATTTTGGTTCCTAAACACTGACCCGGGTTCTAGTTTGGCAAACTTTGTATTTTCTATTCATACTTAGCTTCCAGGATTTTCAAATGAAGGTTAATGCAAGGAGATGACCCAAAGGATAAGGATGGGAAAGATAATTTTCTTACCACACACCTTGTGATACACATGTAATACAAACACAGGGATGAAAACAATGCTGATAAAAGTAAAGTTCTGGGCTTCCCTGGTGGCGCAGTGGTTGAGAGCCCGCCTGCCGATGCAGGGGACACGGGTTCGTGCCCCGGTCCGGGAGGATCCCACATGCCGCAGAGCGGCTGGGCCCGTGAACCATGGCCGCTGAGGCTGCGCGTCCGGAGCCTGTGCTCCACGACGGGAGAGGCCACAACAGTGAGAGGCCCGCATACCGCAAAAAAAAAAAAAAAAAAAAAGTAAAGTTCTATTAACTTATGGGGCTAGAGGAAGAACATGTAAAGAGATCAGGACCTCATTTCAGATTTCACTTGTTCTTACATAGATATGACAGGGAATTCAGAAAAATCCAGATCTAGAACTGACTAGCCTGAGCATCTGCTACATGCCAAGCCCTGTGCCAGTCCTTTCCCAAGCAAGGTATCGTCTTACCCTTATTTGTATTCTCAGAGATGGCTCCATCTAAAGATGAGGAAAATGAGGTCACGAAGATCAAGACCACAGAAGTTCTTAGAGGTGGGGCTGGGAAATGGACCCAGGTCTTCTAACTCCAACTCTCCTCATTATATCCCCCTTTTTCCAAGACAAATTGTACCTTCAATCTAACTTGATTTTTTTCAATTATTATAGATAATGTTTTTTGTTTTTAATTTTTGAAAAACAAGCATAGCTTTACTTAACTGGAATAAAAATGCCAAGCAATCACCTTTCCCCTTCCCAGGAAGGCAGGCCACAAAGGTGCAAAGACTTTAGAATCTGGAAAATGGCAACTTACCTAAAATTGGGGTTAATGACCAATGCTTGCTACTAGAAATTAAGTATTTTGACTACCGTCCAATGTTTCAGGAGAGTAGATGAGGGGTTAAGCTAGAAGAAACTGGTAAACAGATCGGGCGTTGAGTCACTCGGACCTAGATTTGAAGAAACGCATAAATAATTATAACTGGCATAGCCCTGGATAACCTCATTGAGCCTCCTCTGTGGAATGAAAATAATAAAAATAATACCTACCACATAGGATTATTGTGAGAAGCAATGAAGATAATACACATAAAGAACTTAGCACAAAGCCTGGCCCATGGTAAGGGTATTATAAATGCTAGTAATTTTATTAGTACTGTTAATAGTATTAAGACTGTTAGTGTTCCTTAAGATTGATCAGCAGTAAATCCCTTTGGTTGGAGGAGGGAAGTGTATTAGTTTATAGAAATAGGATGCGCTACATCCATGATTCATGGGAGGCAGTGGGTGCACATACAAGGCAATGAGGAGGAGTCAGCTGTGTGTTACATCACAGGGAGCACGAGAGTGAGGTGAGTCAAGGGCAGAGCTGGTATCCAAAATGTACCTGCTGCCCCAGAAACATGGAGTGGTGGTGAATCTCCTGTCAATAAAGTCATAATGAGAAAAGCCTTTTGTAAATACAGCAAACAGAAATTGAGCCTGGAGAAACACATGGTCTTTTTAGATCCAATTTAGGAAAGGGTTAGGTCCAGTTTAGGGGAGAGTCTGGAGTAGAATTTGGTTGTACAGTGAATGATGGATTAAATTACAAGGGGGGTATTATTGAAGTATTTGAATAAATGGTATTGACTGTACCTATAACCTCAGGAATATCTGGGGTCATAGTAGAAGCAAGCCAGGCATTTGTGGCTTCACACGGCTTCACCTGCATGGCCATTGCTCATAGCCACCTTTGTATGGAAGAACCTGATCTGAGGTGGCTTTTGTGTAACAGCTCCTTCAATTTTCTTCCTGTTCCCACCCAGGAGGGCCAATAGGTAGAAGACCCAACCATTTGCATTAGTGTCTGTGGTCCCTTGCCAGTTTTGATCCACTTAATACATAATATTTGGGGGAAGGAACACACACCCTTGCTGTTGTGAGGAAGAAAGATCTGCAGGATTGGGGAGAGGTTTGAATGTCCTACCTGAGAATAGAGTCATGTTGCCTTTTGATGGCGTTATATCAGGGAGACAGGGAATTCCTAGTCCTGAGAAGGAGGAACGGTGCCTGCAGATAGTGGGATAGTCTACAGGGCCAGGAGGAAGGACAGACAGAGACACAGAGAAAGGGAGCAAGAGGTAGAAGAGAAGAAGAAGGAGGAAGAGGAGGGGGAGGAGGAGGGAGGGAGGGAGGAAGTAACTGGTCTATATTTTGGATATAGTCAAGTTTTATAAATTATTGTCAGGGAAGGAAGGAAGGAAGGACGGAAGGAGGGAAGGAGGGAAGGAAGGAGGGAAGGAAGGAAGGAAGGAAGGAAGGATGGAGGGAAGGAAGGAAGGAGGGAAGGAATGAGGGAAGGAAGGAAAGCAGTTAGATCTTTGGCTTTAAGCTTGATTATTTCAACTGTAAAAAGAGCTGATGTCACTGATTAGATTGGGGTGGGCGATAGGGGTGGACATGGACACCTGTTGATAATGTTTTCCGAGCTGAAGGCGCTCTGGATGGCTAGGAGGGACACTAGGCCGGGAGAAACAGAGGGCAGCCCTCCGGTGCAGAGGTCTTTGTCTGCTCAGTGTGGGCAAGGCCTGGGGCACCTTCACCACTGACCTGAGTGTTCCCTATGGGTGTGAGGGACCATGGAGCCCTGTGGGATTTGGGGTGTGTAGGCTTCTTCACCTGCAGCGAACATGGCTTCACAATTCTTTCTTGTGATTCCTTTATAATACTGTACTCCGGATTTGGAACTCAGAAGAACTGGGTTTAGATGTGACATTGCTGTGAACTTTAGGGAAGTTACTTAGCTTTTCTGAGCTTTCGTTTCCTCACTTTTAAAAGGAAGATAAGACAGCTTTTCATAAGGCAGTTGTTAGGCTTCAATGAGAATTTGCATATGAATACACTTACAATAGTGAAGTAGCTCTTCGGAAAATCTGAGTTATTAGAAAACAGAGCATTGGGTAACGGAAGGACCTGAGATCTTGGACTTGGAGACATCTGGTTCTGAACATATGATATTCTATCACTAGTTTGTTATTTGGGGCAAGTTATCTAAAATCTCTGATCCTATAGTCTACGGTTCAAATCAGAGTAATAATACCTAGGTTCCAGTGTGTCAGTGTGAATAGTTGAGATACCATCAATAGTAGTTATTGTTATAATTGATTCAGCATTTATTGGGCTTCTAATATACACTTGAAATTAAAAAACTAAAATACAGTTTCTGATTTCAAGAAACTCACCATGTCACGGAGGACACGAGATTATATACAAATAAATAGAATAAAATAAATAGAGGTTTGGAAGTGCTGGTAGAGGCAGGTACAAAGTGGCAGGGAGCAGAGGTTCCATTTCAGCACTTCTCTGGGGACAGGAGGAGTCCTGCAGGCACATGACATGGGAGACCACGCCAAGATGAAGGAAGAGCAGAGAAGGACGGGACGAGGTGTGGTCAGCCGTGAGGAGGTTGGCCACCGGGGACTCAGGGTGGGAGGAGGGGCGACAAGGGCCAGATCACATTCACCTGCATTAAAAAACAAACTTCAACTGAATAAATTTTAAAGGTCTTGTTGGCTTTATTCAATGATTCATGAATCAACACCCAATCCAGCAGATAGAAGGGAGCTATACAAAATGAAAGACTTTTACAGGCAGAGGGGGGCAGGGACCAAGAAGTTATTCTAGGAGAAAACGTGGATTGGTTATTGCAAGGTTACTTTAGAGTATGGCAGACATCTAGCAGGCAGATGGCCTAACTAGTGCCAATCAGGCAATCCCTGATTGACTGGTTTAAGATTCCAATTCTGGGGCAGCCGACACTGTAATCAAATCTTGGTTTGGTGATGTGGGGCTTAGGGACTCCACTTTGGACTTGTTGTCTTGTTTCTAAACGCCTGCTAAGAAATTTGAATTTTTACTGCCATTCTTCTCTTAATTTGATCTCCCTCTGATAGACTGTGATCAATTGGTCTGCAAAATGAGAACTTGGTGTCACCCAGCTGAATTCTCCTGGTGGAGAGATTTTTCCAGATTTCTAAAGAAGGGGAGTTTGCTCATAAAGTAACTGGTCTCCCCTGTATTGTCAGCATCTCTGACACACAGACACACAATGGATAACAACATCTAGACTTTTCTGTGCAGGTTGCTTATAGAACAAAGCCATAGAGATTGTAGGTGCCCTGTTATTCACCTGGGATGAAACCCCAATTCATTCATTCACTCATCCTGCAAAGGCTGCCTGGCCCTGCTGGGGCTGCCGGGTGAGGCTGACATACTCCCTCCCTCAGATGTCGAGCTGCTTCCTAATCACCAAGCAGTGGCACCTCACACTGTCCCATTAGAGAGGCGTGTGTAGCCCGCTTGTTGGGCATGTTGATGCAAGCTTGGGAAGGAAAACATAATTCACTTTTGCCAGTGACAGAAATGTTAACACTTACTTGAAATAGCTGATAATCTGACACAGGAGAGTTAAAGGATTACTGTATTTCATTTGGCTAATAAGAAAAGCTGTTTAAAAGCTACATTAAAAAGACTTAATATATGGTGACTGGGCATTGCTTTAATGTATTCTGTGTCATCAGCTATCAGAATGCTTTCCCTCTTTTATTATGTTACCATAGATTTCTGCCTCTTTTCTCCGGGAAGAGATAATAGGAAGCAACATCCATTCACAGAGATTGTCCGAACACACATTCATTCAATAAACATTTCCCGAACACCTCCTGTGTGCTGGGCACCATGCCACACAGTGGAGAATCAAGGACAAAAGAGACGTGGCCCTTGACCTCTGAACAATGGCATGTTTTTGAAAAGAATTGATTGGAAAAGACAATAGACAAAAGACAGAGAAAACATGTTTGAGATTTAGTTGATATCTGAAATATTCTTATTCAACACTCATGTAACAGATGAGGAAACCGAGGCCTAGAAAGCTACTTGCTGAGCGCATATAGGCTAATTAGGGGCAAATCTGGGTCCGGGCTCCTGATCTCATGCTTCTCATTTTGATGCTGGAGCACTCTTTCCTGCAGTCCCATCCTCCCCGTGGCAAGGATGAATGCTCCACCTTTACAACCTCCCTCACGACGGCACATTTGCTCTTCCATGAGAACTCTACCTACATCAAGGGGAGAAAGCTCGGCAGTGATTTCGAAGGGCTGTGACCAGCCTTGGTTGGCTACATTATGGGAGTTATCGTATGGGCTTGGACTTTGTAACCATACAGTGCAGTTTAGACTTGAGGGGTGTCCTCTGGCCCTACTGACCAGATCAGCATGCACCCTCTCAGGGGAGGCCCTAAGCTTGAAAGAAGAGAGCCGCTCCCCAGTGGTTCTGGATACCTGCGCTCTCCAGGTTCCTGTGCCTTCCTCCACCCCCTTCCCCAACATCTTCCAGTCTGTGGACCACACTGCACTTTCTTCAGAAGCCAGCTCTTGGTATCTTTGTGAGACACAAAAATGCCCACATTGTATGCAGACTCTTCCCTCTAGGAAGGCTTCTAAAGCTGTGTGGCTCTTTAATGGCTATAACATCACTCTGAACTCGATAGCGGTAGCACATTCTCATTTTTCAGGTAGGGCCATCAGAACAGGTGCGAATAAGGCATAGCTTTAGCCAGAGGTAAGAATTATGATGAAACCCAGGCACCTGGACTCCCAGGCCGTCATTTCTCACTGGATTCTCATCCCAGATCCCACACTCTGTGTGGCTGCTAATTTACCCTGAGTGATAAAATCACTCCTGCAGAAGGAGTTCAGACATACTAATAAGGTTTCCTCCCTATCATTAACGGGAAACTCAACTTCACTAATTTAGACCTAACAGGAAAAATCCCATTGAATTAGAGGACACTAAAACATAAAGCATAGACATATTTCAAGTAAGAACAACAGACTGTGAGGTCCAATGGGGTAGAGACTGTGCCTATTTTGTTCATTACCATATTCCCAGCCCCTAGCACATTTCTTATACATAGTGAGTGCTGAATACTTGTCAAATGAATGGAACGGTGAGTCAGTGAAAAGTGATAAGACAACTATTTCCACTCTCAGATGAATATAGTCAGGGCTGGCTACATAAACTGTGGGGCTCAGTGCAAAATTAAAATACGGGGTCCCTGTTAAAACAGCAGGAAAAATAATGCTGTTAAAGGTTCTAAAATATAAAGCTTTTTTTTTTTTCTTGTGCAGTCTTTCTCTTTCAGTTTGTCATAGTGTTCTTTATTTGGTATTTAATGTCATTCTGAGAAAAGAAAAAATTAAAATTATTAGCATGAATTTTACTGTTCATCATTATATTGTGCAATGCCCATTTTAAATGCAAATATGAGTGCATTTACCATGTTTGCAGAATCACCAAAATTACTCATTTGTATTTTGTAGCTGGTACATGTTTATGTATTTTGGTTTTACTAGAAGAGTGGAAACCCTGCACAAAATAACGTTTTTTTCATTTCTTGACATGTGTACATTCTACTAATACTTTCTACCTATGGCTTATTCATAAGTAAGAAAGAACTGAAAGCAAAAGGAATTATGGTTTGCCACCTTTCCCTTTCCTTCTACGCCATCGTTTTCAGCGTAAGTGATTGGGGAGTAAGAAAGGATATGATAGGGTTTCTTGGTAATTTGTATTTTTCAGAATGCCACTGCCTTCTTTCTGCATTTGGAACAAGTTTGGGTTCAGCTCAGTCATAGCAAGAACACACTTCCCTTGTGCTCACTTTCAGTCTCGCTGAACTCCCACACAACATGGGTGCACAGGAATTCTGTACTCATGTGGCACCCTGAATGCCATATGCAAATGGAGTCACGTGGAAAGGAGAACGCAGTCCTCCACTCATGCTTATGCTCCATTGTTCCATTAGGCTTGACTTAGAAAACACTAGATCAGAGATAAAGTTATTAAGAATTTCAGTACAGTGACAGTAGGGCATCAAGCCAAGGACACAGCAACTGCACAGGACCACATACCTATGAAGCCAGCTCTGCTAGCTGATGGCCACGATCACCAGGTAGAGTTCTGATCCAGCGTGTCCTAATATACAGCAGAAGCCCATCTGAAGTTAGCAACAGCTATTGCCAAAGACTCTAAGAAGAACATAGCTTAAGCAACAATGTTCGTTCAATACATATTTATTTACTGTCTGTGATGGAATGAAATTGTGCCTTCTCCAGGCTTATTGTAAAATAAATTTATTTTATATAATATAAATTTATTTTCTTCAATGCTTGGTTAGTACAAAAGTAAGTTTGAAACAACTCGCGTGATTATTATAAATTCCCAATGAGTTGAATCTGGCTAAATGATAGTTTTCTACTTAAGTTGAACCATCTCAACTGTGGGCCTTCAGATTTGGAAAGCCCCTGCCATGACAGGATTCACTCTTGAGGAAAAGAAGACCTTAAAGGAGAATGTAAAATTAAGACAAAGGTCAGAAATATTCGTATGAAAGCTCTTATAAACACCTTTGTATTTTAAAAAATTAAGCCATAAAAATAAACATTAAATGTAGTCCATCAATGACTCCCTCCGCCCAAATTAGTAATGATGTGTGGTACATTTGTTTGTCTTTCTTACGTTTGGTTTGCCTGAAACTTTTCAGGATCTGTCTTCCTCACTATTTCAAGAGGATGGCTGTCAATTTGCTTTGCTTCGTTAAAGGTAACACGCCTGCTAACAAGCATCTATATGTGACTCGCATCCTCCTGCCAAAAGTTCATGCCTTTGTCATTTTGTGGCTGGGAGTTCACTTTTCTGATGTCACCTCCAGTCTGTGCAGTGGAGTCAGAGCGACTCGGCTGCCGGAGATGGAAAAGGAGTCGGAGAGCCTCAACTGTGCTCCGCCGAGGAGGTACTCTGCGCTCATCTCTCCCTGACCGGCCTCGGGATTAGATTGCTCAGGTCTGCTCGTGTTAACTTCTCGCCTTGCTTCGCGCGGCCAGTCCCTCCGCCCCGCTCCTCCCAGACGAGACGTGTAGAGTTCTGAGGCTGGAACCATTTCCTTCATCTTCCCTTATCTTTCCCAAGGCTGCAGTGCAAAATCATCTCCTTTTTTTTTGCCATCTGTTTTACCTCCCCTTTCGATTCCCAAACCCCTGTTCTCTGTTTTTAAAATTACTCCCTACAGAACTGGCCTGCCATACGTGTGTACCGGAACCAAGTCGCTGAAAAGGTGTACATGAGTAAATTTGTGTACCATTGACTTTCTCTTAAGGGAAGTTTGTGGTTACTAGGTATAACTGTATGTTTCTTCTTCGCTTGGAAAGGGCATGTATTTGGATCAAATAAAATTTCAGATTTCAGCTCTGCTCCCTTAGTAGCAACATGACTGACCTTGGGCAAACGTGCACAGCCTCTCTGAGCTTTGGATTTCTCAACTCCCCCCAAATGGAAATAACAGTATCTACCTTGCAGGCGCCAGGACATGTTGAATTCAAGAGGCAGATTGCAAAAAGCATAAACAGTATGATGTCACTTATGTAAACGTGTGTGTGTGTGTGTGTGTGTGTGTGTGTAAAAAGGGAAGGGTGTGGAAGGATTTTCAACAAAATGTTGCTAGTAGCTGCCTTTGGGAGACATTTGCGTTTACCCTTTTATCTTCCCGTAATGTTTGAATTTTTTACTAATTACCATTTTAGCCAAGGAAATAGAAAAAATGTTTCAACCTTAAATAATAAGATTGTTGTAGTCTCGAAAAAGAAAATTATATGTATATATTTGCATACATACACACACACGCAGACACATGTATGTGGGTGTGTGTGTGTACTTATATACATATAAGTGTGTGTATATTTATATACATATACATATGTACGTTTACATATAAAACCTGATATAAATAGGTACAATTAATTAAATTCCCGCTAAATGCCAGGCATTGTGCTATGTTCTTTGTGCCTGTGGTTTAATTTAATCCTTACAACATCTTGAAAGGTTGATGTTACTCTGATCCTAGCAAGACGCCTCATTCATAGTGGGTACCTGGGAAATGCTGGTTTTCCTTCTTTCTTCTGTGCTGTATGATTGCTTGGGTTTTTTTCTTATTATATTCATAACACCAGATTCAGAAGCAGTAGCTGTTATGTTTTCAGGGCTTTGGGGCACTGAATATTGCATTAAACATTTTTTGGGGGGAGGGTGATGAAGTGTTCCAGGCAAATATTTCACATATAATTCTGGGGAAAAGGACTTTTCTACTTTAATATACACTTTAACTTTGATATCCTTCTAAAGATTTAGTTAGCTTTCTATTTTTCTAATGACTGTTCTAGTTGGCTTTGTTACAAGGACAAAATATGAGATTTGCTTAAAACTGACTCACATTATCAATTGTTATCTTTGCTATATAAATATTAACTAGATTGTTTCCTTTTTAAAAGAAATGTATGATGGCAGGTGCTTAAAATGTGACGGAAGAGACCGGGGACACGGAAATAATTTACTTTCTTCTAAAATGTGTTTTGCACCCTTTCAAGCATTAATTACCCAACTTTCAGACCCCGCAGATCAATAATTATTCATGACCGGGACCCATCAGCAGCTAGTAAGTGCTTTGTGCAATTTTCAGGTCACTTTTGTAGTTGGAGGTTTTCCATTCTGTCACATGGAAACCCTTTTCTGCAGAGCGTAAGTGAACGCTTCATAGCTGTACTCCACAGGGGAGAGGCAATTCCAAGAAGGGCAGAGAGAGAGAACTGGAAAAGCAGTTTCAACCTTTATGGATGAGAATGTGTACTTATTCTTTCAAAACAGTAAACCTTTGAAAAAAATATTTACAAAGAAAGAAAGCGTGTACAGTGGCTCCCAACAGCGGAGGGCAACAGAAGGGTCCTGGGTGACGGGGGCAGATGTAATGGGAGGTAAGATCTCCTTTGCTGCTGAAGGGCAGAGCCGTCCTAAAATGCCAGTGCAACTTTTGCATTTCTCTGACATGCCTGTTTCCAACAATCCAAGTGCTGAAGTGCTCTAAACTTAACGTGGCTTGCTTTAGAAGACAAGGCGAGAGCCCAAGGAGAGGTGTCACAATTCTTATTGCTGTTGAATTGTTCTGTATTGATTACACCTAAAAGCTATTTGGAAGCTCTTCCCTTTTCTCAGCTCGTACCTACTCTTCAGCCTGTCACATCTTCAGATGACCCGGTGGCCAACAAGACAGAAACTCTCTGGTTGTTTTAATTAAACTTCATTGTCATATCGCAGCCCTCAGTCAGGGATGCCACCAAAAGGATTCTGACAGGGTGGGAAGATGAGCTGAATGACTTCTACTGCCAAGGTCTCTTACAGTTCGGTGGTCTCTGATACCTTGTTAAAGATGCGGTCCCATCCTTTCATATATGTGGTCTAGTTAATAAATGCTGACGACATTCACATTTTATGAAAAGCTTCCTCCAAAGTACGAAAGAAGGCCAGTTTGTGTATCTGCACAGAAAGGAGTGCACGCGTGCGCGCGCGCGCGCGCGCACACACACACACACACACACACACACACACACATATTGCATCTAATGTCTTGAAATTGGGGCCTGACACAGAATTTTCACTTCTGTTTTGCAAACGTGAAATCTAATCTACAAATAAATTCTGAATATGAGCGTTGGCACTGCTTTAGAAACCAACAGACTGGATAAACAGCTTCTATTGCAGGACCTACAGTTAATTTTGCATCTCAAATTGAGAAGTTTCCATTGGCCTTTCACTGCTGTCTCAGGAGGAGGCCAGCTCCACGTCAGGAGTGCAGAGGGAGTGGAGGCTGTGAGAGAAGCCCACTCGGTGCAATGAAAAACACAGAGTATGACTTAAAGAAATTGTTTGGAGGCATGGCATAAATACAGTGAAGTACCTAATCTTAAGTGCTCAGCTCAGTACAGTTTCACATGTGTACACGCTCATGGCCCCTACCCAATTCAAGATGTAGAATATCCTAGGCACCCCAGAAGTCTCCCTCCTACCCTCTCCAATCCAATGCCACTTCCCCAAAGGCAACCACTACTCTGACTTCTAGCACCATGGATTGGTTTAGCCAGCTGTGGCACGTCACATGCATGGAGTCATACAGCTTTCACTCTTGCTCTTCCACTCCGCCTGCTTTCTGTGAGATACCTCTGGTTAACTGCTTACGAGATGCGATTTTCAAGAACTTCCAGAAATTACATATTCCAATGTGTATTTGCCTTTGAAATGGTCACCTTGCGAGGCTGCACACTTATTCCAAGGACCTGGCAATGCCCTGTAGCCAGTGGGCAAGGCAGGCAAGTACACCTTACAGGAGCATTTTAGAGCTGCCTTTAGTTATTAACTCCACCCTAAACTGGATCGTCCTCTTTCCTTCATCAGATTTGTTTCTAAGGAAGTTTTGCAGAATAAAATTTGCTCTCCAAAGCTAATAATAATCACTAACATGTGCAACACCATGCAACACTACATTGATGATCTCACTGAATCCTCACAACACACCCAATGTTATCCCTAGTAGGAGAAAACATAAACTGAGGCTCAGAGAGAGTAACTCACTTGCCCAAGATTATACAACCAGTAAATTGTGGAGCTGGGATTTTAACCCAAACTCATTGAGTTTCCAGAGCTGGTGGCGTCTGCGGATTCTGAGGACAAATCTCCAGGACTCTTCTGAGTGATGGCAGTAATTGGCCAAAATGGAAAGAGGGGAAAGGAGTCCCTTTCACCTTATGGCTGCCCCCACCCTGAGCCCACACTCCATCACTGCACTCAGTCAGAGCAACAGGGCCTGCCGTGGCGAGAGAGCACATTGGATGGTTTTAGCACATGATGTGGTGAGATAAGGAGACTAAAGAGGACAGGAGAACCTTGAACAAGGTGAAAGTACGGGTTCTAACCCTTACTAGCTATTGTGATATGGGGACGAGTATTTATTTCCCTTTTCTAAAGCCTTGGTCCCATCTGTAGAACGGGAAATAACAATAATGTGCATCTTATAGGGTTTTGCCAGTATTCAGTGCTTTGTGTAAAGCACTAACATGATAGCTTAGATATCAATAATTATTAACTCAGAAACTCTCTTACATTTAATATAAGCAAATGCCCCCTCTTGAGTAGAACATTTAGAATAGAACTTTATCAAAGCAACATAACACCAAGGGAGAGTGTTACACCGGATTGTTGGGCATGTTTATGAAAGTGAGAAAAGAATTGCATTGGCGGGCCAATATCGGCCACTCATTTAATCAATTCATTTACTTCTCACAGCCCTAACACAGCCATTAAAAGGATTTACTTGGTTGCTTCCCTCTGTCTATATTGATTCCTTTTCAGTGAAAATATTGATAAGTTTATATAGATCGGGACCTTAAAGTTACTTAATTATTGATTGAAAACAGTTGCTCAGGCTGAGAAGGTGGGTTTCTACTTTGTTTAACAACTCGAAGAAACAAGAGGGTTTCTGCAGGATAAAGCTGGCACCAAAGCCCCTCCTGAGTGGGCTAACCCTTGTCAGCGCTAAGCCCCAGCCTTGCGAGTTGCAGCATCTGCATCCCAAGATGACTGTCCACGTGCGTGATGTTATCAGCAACTGGGAGTAAATTAGAGAAAGCAGTTCCACCTACAGTGATTAGGCCAGACGCTGGGCTAGGCTGAAAAATGAATATGGATTTAAAGTCATTCTTTGAGTGTGTTTTTTGAGCTATTCTTTACCTCTATCAGTGCAGAAGCAATCCAACAGTGCCTACCAGCACCTGAGGTGCCCTGGAGGACGCAGCAATCAATAAGATACAGCCCCTGACCCCAAGGAGTTGAAAAATTACTTAGGAGTATGAGGTGAGCTTTTAAGTCATCATCATAAAAGATAGGGAGAGGTTGAAATACTATTACAATATAGTGTTATGTATGTTCAAAAAAGGAAAAATTTTACTAAGTCAAGGGGAAAAAAACATCTTCCTGGAAAAGCTTCATTAGTTCATTGAACGTGTGCATCACATCAAACTAAATATTGTACTTTGGTTGTATATGGTCCTTCTCCGTGGTCCTTCCCAAGTCCAAACCATTCACACAGTAATGCTACCTACCTGGTTGTGTAGATTTTTGAGTTTGCAAACGCCTGCTGGAATTCATTTCTTCAAAGGGCTTGTGGCCTAATGTGTGGAGTGGAGTGCCATGGGGAGGAGAGAAGTGTATAACAGTTACAGTTTGGTTGTGAGAGAAAGAAACCCCAAAGTAACGGCTTAAGCAGGAGGGAAGTTTATTTCCTCTTAGGTAAACAAAGTCAGGAGATAATCCGACCAAGCCTGGGCTTGTTACTCTTTCTATCAAGTTATTCCACTATCTTCAACATGTGGCTTTCTTCTCATGGTCTAATATGCCTGCTTAAGCCTCAGGATCATAACTGCATTCCAGAAAGAGGGAAAAGATGAAGGGAAGACATGGAACACAGAAATATCCTTTAAGGATATTTCCTAGAGGTTGCCTATGAAACTTCTGCTTCTTTCACAAGGGCAGAACTTAGGCATGCAGCCACACATCTAACTAAAGGAGAGACTTGGAAATCTTGTCTTTACTCTAGCACTTATGTACTCAGCTAAAGATCCGGGATTTCACCACTAAAGAGGAAGCAGAGAAGAGATATGGGGAGAGGTGTAGCAGCCTCTGTCATAGAGGGTATTGCAAACGCGTATACATCTCTTTGTTGGAGCTGGCAGGATGCACCAGTGCTATGATAGAGGCCTGATCAAGTGCTGTGGGAGAACGGGGGGAGGGGGGATCTGAGGGGCTTAGGGAGGGGATCCTGAAAGAACTGGCATTCTGGTAGGGAATCTGGGCACAGGCCTTTCTGAGGAGAGGGAATGGCTTTAAATAAACAAAATCATGGAGACATAGAAGTTCATCTTCAGTTTAAGGAAAGACAGGTGGTCCATTGTTGCTGATCTCAAGGTATCAGGAGTCGGCCAAGGTTGAGGGCCAGGGAAGCAGCAGAAGGTAAGGTTGGACATGTATATATTGGAGCCAAATGTCATAGTCTTGATTATCAGTTGAAAGGTTTAAACCTGATTTTGTAGAGCACAGAGCAGCAACCTCTAATTGTCCTCTCTATGTACTCACTCCTCATCCTGAAAGTGACGGGACTATGGCAGACACCTCCCGTTCAGCTATCACTGCCCTTGGCCTTGGCCTTGGCTGACCCTGGTCATCGTTCATGGTGTTCTTCAACTTGATCCCGAGCCTCATTACTCATTTGCATTCCAGGCAGTCACCCTCAACCATTTGAATTTAGAATGAGAGAGAAAACCTGTTTTCCACCTGAATGACATGATCTTCTTGGTTGTTTCCTGCTATAAAGTGTCAACCACCTATACTTCTCTAAGAAGAATGCTTTCTGACTCAGTTTCAGCTGAGGATGCAGGAATAGAGGCTGAGTACAAGGCGTAGGTGCCACATCAGGCCCTCCTGCCAAAGCCAGAAGCTAGGCCGCAGGAATAGAGGCTGAGTACAAGGCGTAGGTGCCACATCAGGCCCTCCTGCCAAAGCCAGAAGCTAGGCCATGCGCGCAGCCTGCCAGAAAACGAGTTCGCAAACCTTGGCTCGTTGCTCGGCTTGACAGTACCGAAGGGCTGAAATGCAGGAAACAAGGAGAAAACAATCTGTCTGAAGAAAGCACTCAGATGCTGGAGTGTGTCCCTGGTGCTTGGGGTTACAGTGGACTGCTCTGTGGCCAACCAACCCACTACAGATGTTTAAAGAAACTAGAGGGATAAAGTGGCTTTCTGCTTTGATCTTATTGAGTCCCGCCTCTTCAATGTAATGTTTTCAATTCTGTGAATAGTTTTTCATTCTACATTTGTTTATTTTCACTCTCTTCCCTGCCCCCAATAGCCATGATGGCAGAGATTTTGTAAGTTTCAGGCAACATGTGCAAACATAGTAAGTGTTCAATAAATATTTGTTGAATGAATAAGTGATTTGTACACGCAATCATCATTACAATGTAATTCAGTTTTGAGAATCAGATCTGGGCAATGGCGAATATAGGTAGGTAGGGGGGCAACTGAGTCCTTTTTAAATTGACTTCAAGTGGGAGGTCCCTTTAAGGAGGCAGAAAGAGCCATGAAGAGTGGGAGCTCGTACTTAGAGAGGTTTCCGGCCCCCACTTAGAGCATGTTCATGAGGTTAGAAGTCAAGAGTAATCCGCGGGTGTTGTCAAGTGTAAAATAGAATAGCTTGGTTTTTGTTGCTTTGCTTTTTTTTTTTTTTTTTTTTGCCAAGCCACGAGGCTTTCGGGATCTTAGTTCCCCAACCAGGGATCGAACCCGTGCCCCTTGCAGTGGAAGCTCAGAGTCCTAACCACTGGACCACCAGCAAATTCCCTGGAATAATTTGTTTTCATATGACATCACAACCTTGGTTATTTTTAGAGCTTGACCAGACTTAAAGGCTCTGAAGATGCTTGAGACTATCATGCATAGCTTTCCTTGAGCTTCCCAAGTCAAGATAGTTAAGATAGTTTCACATACTTTCATAACATGTACATGGCTGGAACATACCCAGACCGAGAGAGAGGTGAAGGCCTCTAGTTATTTATTTCTTTAGCACAACAAAAGTAGAGAGCCTTTAAAACTTTTTAGTATTACAAAATATCAGATGCCCAATATTTGGATAGCCATGGGATTAAACAGTGGACAAAAGTATTTCAGCCCCGGTCCTTTATTACTATTTTTTAAAAATGTTAAGGCGAAAACAGCACCACTTGGCATGAGCAACAAAGTGATTCCCTCCTCAACTTCTGCTTCAGGTCACAGGGTTGTTAATAGTAATCATTTAGCCTGATTCATCACTATTCTCTTCCCACCATTTAAATTATTTTTAACAGCTTTATTGAGTTTATTGATATTCAGTACAGTAAATTTCACATAAAGTATATAATTTGATGTTTTGACATATGTATACACCTGTGAAACCATAACCAGCATCAAGATAGTGAACATGTTCAACACCCCCAAATGTTCACTTGTTTTCCTTTCTAATTCCGCCCTCCTGGTCCTCTTCACCTTACCCTGATCCCCCAAGCAACCACTGACCTGCTTTCTGTCTCTGTAGATTAGTTGGTATTTTCTAGAATTTTATATATATGGAATCATACAGAATATATTCTTTTTTATCTGGATTCTTTCACTCAGTATAATTACATAGAGATTCATATATATTGTGTATATCAATAGTTCATTCCTCTTTACCACTGGGTAGCATACTAATACAGGGATATAATATCATTTTATCATTTTATCCATTCACCTGTTGATAGACATTTGGGATGTTTTCTGGCTATTGCAAATGAAGCTGCCATATATATTTGCATATGAGTGTTTGTGTAGACATACGATTTTATTTCTCTTGGGTACATATCTAGGAGCATAATGGATGGATCGTATGATAGATGTATGCTTAACTTTTAAGAAACTGCCAAGCTGTTTTCCAAAGTAGTTGTACTATTTTACATTCCCGCCATCAATGTATGAAGATTTCAGTTCCTCCACATTCCTCGCCAACACTTTGTAAGGTTAGTCTTTTTATTTTCAGTCATCCTAATAGATGTGTGGTAGTATCTCATTGTGGTTTTAAGTTGCACTTCCCTAGTGACCAATGATACTCAGCATCTTTTCATGTGCTCATTTGCAAACCATATATCTTTGGAGAAGTGAAGTTGTCTGTTCAAACCTTTTGCTATTTGTGTTTTCTTATTGCATTAAGAGTTATTTGTATATTCTAGATGTAAGTCTTTTTATCAAATATATGATTTGCAGACATTTTCTCTGAGTCTGTGGCTTGTTTTTTTCATTCTTTTAACAAGATCTTTTGAAGAGCAGAAGCTTGTAGTAATTTTAACTTCCTATTTATCAATTTGCTCTTTTATGGATCATGCTTTCCTTGTTGTATTCTTCCCTTTGGGAATTCCAACTATATATATATATATATTAGGCTGCTTGAAATTGTCCTACAGCTTACTGATTTGTTTTAACCTTTTTTTCTTTGAATGTTTCACTTTGGCTAGTAATTATTGGCACGTCTTCAAGGTTGCTAATTTTAAAAAATAATGTCTAATTTGTTAATTTCAGCTAGTGTACTTTTCACCACAGACATTGTAGTTTTCATCTTTTGAAGTTCAATTTTGGTTATATATGTATACGTAGCAAAGAGAGTTGGAATGGATGGCCTGAAGAAGAAGGATATCTAGAATGATGAGGCACAAACTTGAGATCTTTAAGAATCATCTGGAGAATCCATTAAACTATAAACTTCTGTGGACCACACACAGACTTATCCTAATTAGTAGAGAGAGCTGGAGGTAGCCCAGGAATCTCAAATGATTCTGTTTCAGGAGATCCACAGCCCATTGTGGAAACACTGATCTTAACTTAACATTAGGTCAGGTGCCATGAAAATACTTATGAGAAAAAAGGTTTTATGATCTAAGCTGACAATTAAGTTTTGGCACAATTGTCAGTTTGTACCTGGGCTTGTTTCTGATCCTTTCTGCTGAATAAATGAGTGAAAGAATGAATGACTGGATGAAAATGAATGAATTGATGTAAATTCTGCTTTCTGTTTTCATAAATTGATGAGACTTATTTATAATAACCATATTAATTATTCATCTAAATACAATTAGTGCCATCATCCATTATATGGGCTTTCTAAGAACATATTAACTTATGACCTAGTAATCTATTTATACTATAAAACAACATAGCAAATCCTTTTCAAAGTAGGATAAATTCAAATTCTAATCCAATACCAGGAACATACTCATAGATTTGGGGTTAGGAATGTAGGAAATATTGACGCTCCCCTGGGTTTATGAATGTTTTAATAAGAAAAAAAATCACCAATTAAAGGAAAATTTTACACCTATGGTCAGTTGTAAACATATAATATGTCTTTATGATATGTCTTATTTCCTCAAGCATTTATTTTTGATGTATAACAAATAATATACAAGGGACATAATAGAAATATGTTAAAGATGTTTACTTTATATTGACCATTTGATGTATCATGGCAAATAAAATCTAAGTAGAGAAACATTTCTTGGTTACAGATAGATTTTCTTTCCTTCCACAGCTTGGAATAGTCAATAAATTAATAATTAATTTAGTACTGTAAAAAATTCTTTCATTATCAAATCTATTTCACCAAGAAACCATTCTGTCTCTGACAGTTCATTTGAGCCTGTCATTAAATGAGAGCATGGGTTTGAATTTCATAAGTGAATCTCATAGAAGAGTTGTAAATTAACTCAATACTGTAAAGGCAGTGGATTTAAAATGAACCAATGTTTAATTCTTTTTTCACCACCGAGATGCTTAAACACAGCTCTTATTCAGAAATATGATGACTGCACCTCTCAGATGGTGAAATTAAAAACTTTTAAATCTACAGCCATCCCTCTCACACGCAGACATAGGCACACACATCAGTGACAGTGTGTCATTGGCTAAGACACAGAGTGATTAAACATGGTTCAAGCCAAAGCAGGTTATCCATCCATCTGGAATACCAGCCACATTTCTAAGGAAGAGCCTCTCCATTGACCATAAAGAATATTCTGGTCCTTGCTTTCAATCCTGAGCCAATGAGTAATTTTCAAGACCCAGAAAAGTGAGAGAAAGAAAACTGTAGGGGAGGCTTAATTCCCAATGAATGTCTTTATCACTTTTTCCCACCAACATTCTCTCTTTGTGATACATCTGTCAAATTGGGTTACTGGATAACAGCTCTGTAAGTAAATGCTTTAGATAATGCTTCCTCTATTTTTGATTCCTTCCATTCTCCATGTATATGCTACCGTTGCCTAGAAGTTGTTCCTTTTAGACATTACTGTTTATATATTGTTAACCTTTTAAATGTTCCCACCATTTCTTCTTTCATTCCAGACTTTCCTTCTGGAATCATTTTTCTTCTTCCACAAGTACAGCCTTTGAGAATTCCTATGGTGAGAATCTGTTGGTTGTACACTCTTTCAGTTCTTGCTTGTCTCCCACCTCCTAAAACGTTAATGGAATTCCCTGGGGCAGGAGAGAGTGGGACACTTGACAGCTCAGTTTCTCCATTGCTGCTGCAAATGGCTGGTGACAGGAGCCCCTTGTTCGCAAGGCAGTGACAAGTTTCTCTAGAGAGAGATGCTTTCGTAGTCTTGGTCAAAGCCCTCTAGGACAGGGTTTCTCAACGTTGGCACTACTGATTTTTACATTTTGGCCAAATAATTGTTTGTTATGGTGGGCTGTCCTATACGTTTTAAGATGTTTAGCAGTATCTTTGGTCTCCATCCACTAGATGCCTTCCATGTGTGATAACCAAAAATGTCTCCAGATAGTGGGAAATGTCCTCCAGGGAGCAAAATTGTCCATGGTTGAGAATGATTCCTTTAGGGCTACATTAGATAGGCAAGTTCAGGTAACACTCCTTACTGTCTCCTTTCAATTGTGCATTTTCTCATTTGTAATAGAGCCAACAACATCTGCATCAAATAAGTTAAACTCAGATTACATATGTAATATATATATATATATACACACACACACCCATATATACATTTACATCACGTAATATACACACATATATATACATACACACAAATATATATGTGTATATATTCATATATACAGATGTATGTATATATACAGGGAGAGAGAGAGAGAGATTGATAGAGAGGCATATTTTCAAAAGTTTAACACAGTGAGGAAAATGAGAAGTGAGGGGACCAGGTGCAGTATGTACACACATATAACTTAAGTGAATGGTAATAATTGTGGTGAATTGAAAGCTTGTACCCCACTAACGACAGTGTCTCCTGCTTTCCTCTTATTGTTGCCATGTGAGAATTTGAGCTCGGTGTTGCTGAATATTCTAATTTTTCAGGAGAAACCACAAGATCCTTGTGTGTGTGTATGATGTATATGAAATACTTCTACCCCTAAATGTAGATTTGTGATTTATTAGAACACAGAGAAAACCCCACATTTGTGGGTCACATTTGGGCTGTAGGCTTCCATATTGCAACCTCTGACTTCCACCAGGCACATAATTATTATTCAATAAATGTCAGTTCTCCGCAGATGTACAGGATGGACTTGAGGACGAGGGGAGAGGGAAGGGTAAGCTGGGAGGAAGTGAGAGAGTGGCATGGACTTATATACACTACCAAATGTAAAATAGATAGCTAGTGGGAAGCAGCCGCATAGCACAGGGAGATCAGCTCGGTGCTCTGTGACCACCTAGAAGGGTGGGATGGGGAGGGTGGGAGGGAGATACAAGAGGGAGGAGATATGGGGATATATGTATATGTATAGCTGATTCACTTTGTTATAAAGCAGAAACTAACACATCACTGTAAAGCAATTATATTCCAATAAAGATGTTAAAAAAATAAACAAATAAATGTCAGTTCTCTATCTCCTATACTCTGGAGGCCCAAGGTCACCCACTCGGCTTGGGTCCCAGCAGCTTCCCTAGTTATCTTAGAGTTCCTTAAGGGGCCTAGGCAAACTTAACTTTATGTTCCTGGATTCTACCTACATTACCATGGCCTCTTTGGTTTAGAGAAATTGTTTCTTTACTGAAGCTCAGTCAGTGTTTAATTGATCTTTAGATCACTCAATACATATACCCTTTAGGTACTGCCTAAGGAAAGATTAATTTTCAGCCCCAGGAAAGATTTAAATGGGAAATTCCAGGCCATGCTAATGTGACTAAGGCTTTACCTTAGAAGTAGCAAATCTGGAGAATTAAAAATGAACCCATTTTGGCAAAAAAGCACAGTGGTGCTGTTTCTAAATAGTCAAAATGTTTTTAACAAAAAGGAAGAAATTCAAGTGTATTATATAAGGTTGAACAATACAAATAGTGAGTTAGAGCAGAATGTTGAGGGGTGGTAGTGAAGAGGATTGTGGACAGCACAAAAAATAATTAGGATTCCAAACTGCAAAGGAAAGCATATAGTTAAGCAAAATTGACTGAGATTGAGGAAGACAATGAGAAAGGGGAAGAAAAGAAACATTCAGTAAGTCAGTGCCTGTTGCTGTACGACAGGCCCGGTGCTAGGTGCTTGACCTGTACTAGTCAATAGCACCTGTACTTATGCTCCCAACCAACTGCAAGTAGATGTTATTATCCCTTTGTTTCCAAGGAGGGTCAGAAAGGTGAAGTAAGTTGTTTGTGGTCACAGAGCTAGCAGGTGGCAGAGCTGAGAGAGTAAAAGTATAAAAGTATTGGTATCAGATCACAACTTGGCCCTAAAAAAGGGCTAGAGGGTGATTCCTAACCTGGGAACAGCCCCCTAGCTCCCTCCCACTACCCTGAAATTATAGCAAAATGTTGTATTTATGAGAGCCATCACTGTTCTGGGAAAGAGCTCACAGTTTCAATCAGATATTTAGAAAAAGATTGAGATGCTCTGCCTTAAGATTTGTGGAGTTTTAGTCTAAAAGACCGTCTCCACAGTTCTGTAATGGTACAGAAATATATACTCCAGATTTACTTGGAAATTCAAAGTAATTGTTTCTCATTCACAAGTATTTTCCAAAACCTAAGTCATGACAAGTTAACAGCAAATTTCTTTAGCAGAGTTCATGAAGTATATTCATGTTTTCTTTCCTTTAGCCAAATACATGAAGTGAGAAAAAAGCTATTGAGTTGGGCTGCGTAGGAGTGAAGAGATGTAGGCTCTTGTGTAATCTGTGAATTCCTGGAATTATGACCTTGGATAATACAGCTTGCTTCCACTGCCTTATCTTTTTTTTTTTTTTTTTTTGCGGTACGCAGGCCTCTCCCTGTTGTGGCCTCTCCCGTTGCGAGCACAGGCTCCGGACGCGCAGGCCTAGCTGCTCCGCAGCATGTGGGATCTTCCCGGACCGGGGCATGAACCTATGTCCCCTGCATTGGCAGGCAGACTCTCAACCACTGCGCCACCAGGGAAGCCTCCACTGCTTTATCTTTTAATTGCTGTTGTGAACGCTAACAACTGGTCTACCTAACTCAAGGCAAAATAGAATGGTAGAATTTGAGTGAGACTTGCCTTTCCTGAGTATCTGTCCCAACCACTTTATTTAAAAGGGTTGGGTCACTTCCTAGGGCCACTGAGACCAAAACCCAGGTTTCCTAACCTGTGTACAATGCTGTTTCCATGACACCACCATTGGAAAGATGTTTAAGTGAAATGGATTTCAGCCTCATTCATTCGTGCAATCAGCCATCAAGCCCTCATTACTGAAGATGACTTGACCTCCTTTGTCAGAGAAAATCTGAAAAATGTTTAATGCCCATCTACCATGTGTCAAAACTATTCTAATTGAAATTTAGAACTCGGCTTTATGGAACCTGGGTTGTTCAAGTGGGCCACTACCCTCTACCTCAAAGAGGCTTCTAATATTATTAATTGATTACCTACTAAATGCAGAAACACATTCTGCATTCAGAATGAGAAGAAAGGATTAAAGAGAATGGGAAGAAAGAGTTAAAAAAAAAACATGCAAGTCATAGCCTCTGCCCATATGGAGTATGAAATTAACTATGGAAAGAACTATATGTAGGAAGATACATTACACAACCATATATCCATGGCCTAACCACATTGGGGTTAGATCAAACAACACATTGGGACTTCTCTACAAATCAATGCCAAGAAAGGAACTCCATGGAACTCTGGTCTGTGTTGGAAATCATCCATGAAGTCAGTTGCTACATTCTGAAAGAGGTGAACTCTAAGAACAGCCTTCTTGTGTGTCCCAGGATGGCATTTAAAAATAATCCTTCCCTCTGCCTTGTTCTCCATACCCAGAATATGGTAGGCAACTTTAACCCTGTTGTTAGCACAGGATTTTAAAACATGCTACCCTGCATCAGAATGAACCAGGACGCTGCTTAGTTCCAATTATTGCACACACTCAGCCTCTACAGCCTCAATCCTCTTCCACACACTTTATTTGGGTCCAGGTAGGTGTCCTTCACTAGGCTGTTAGCTCCCCTGAGGGCAGGTACTCTGTCTTACCCATCTTGTTATCCCCAGCATCTTACACAGTACCTGGAATTTGGGAAGGCTCCACACCTCTTTAGCAAACTGAACAGAATTGTAAATGCTGAAGAAACAAGCAGAGTAAGGGAGGAAAAAGTCCAGAAGAGATAATATTATTTTTCAAATAGAGAAACTGAGGTTTAGGGAGATATAACAATAGTCCCAAATTGCCTGGCATTAGAACAGATAAAATGCTCAAGTCTACGAAACTAAGTCTCCACACTTAGACTGCAGTGATTCTAATCTACACAGAAAACCACCCATCTGATTTTAGGGTAACAAGTCTGCTTTTTGAGTTTTTGTTTGTTTGTTTTGATTTTTTTGCTGTACGTGGGTCTCTCACTGTTGTGGCGTCTCCCGTTGTGGAGCACAGGCTCTGGACGCGCAGGCTCAGTGGCCATGGCTCACGGGCCTAGCCACTCTGTGGCATGTGGGATCTTCCCAGACCGG
This sequence comes from Leucopleurus acutus, assembly GCF_964270905.1. Classification (NCBI taxonomy): domain Eukaryota; kingdom Metazoa; phylum Chordata; class Mammalia; order Artiodactyla; family Delphinidae; genus Leucopleurus; species Leucopleurus acutus. The sequence goes on along the minus strand of NC_139143.1, from coordinate 114,095,550 downwards.
GGCACGAACCTGCGTCCCCTGCATCGGCAGGCGGACTCTCAACCACTGCGCCACCAGGGAAGCCCCTTGAGTTTTTAAATAGAAACTAACTATATACACAGAATACTTGATGAGAAAGAGAATGAGACAAAATAATTGATGAAAACTGTATACTAGAATAATAATCAACAATGTGTCAATTTCAACTCTCTCAGTGACAGACCGATCAGTGAATCTGTCTTGGCGGATAATTACTTGCTATATCCTTAGTCCATAATGAGATCAGTAAAGTCAAATGTCCAGTTTAATATTTTACATTTAATGATTATACAATAACAGGCAGCATAATATATGTCGAGGGAGATTAATGAAAGGATTAGACATGGTACAAATTCTTTTTCCCTTTTAATTAGTGAAGCCTTAATGTAGAATTCAAAATATGCTGAATTGAAGCTTTTCTTTCTAAGCACTCTGCTAAACAGCTGAAATTATGTTCAGAGATTTTGTTACTGAGTTTCTAATTATCCAGCAATTCAAATGCTTCATGAAATGCTTCGAGCCTTGCCCATCCTTCTGGTTGGGGAACTGGCTTGGTGAGCCCAACTGGCTGTGCTTTTTCAGTGGGAGACAGCATTCATCTCCCCCTAACCCTGGAAGGAAAAGGAGCCTTCTGCAGGGCCTCTGGCCTGGCTGTGCTATTGGACAGGTGGTGTTGTTCCCAGGGGAACTGTGGGCTGACCATTCTTGTGGTCAGGTTCCTCTGAGCCCTGCCTGCCTTGCTCACTTGTCATGAACTTGGCTTCACTAAAAATTCACCACAAATCAATTTTGTCAGTTTCCATTATTTTATTGTTCACTAGGGAGTAGCCCAGGCAGGCGTTGAATAATTCATGATGGCAGTGGTGTTGATCCTATTTTCTGGGTAAGAAAAATCTAAAGCCCCAGAAGGCCTCAATCAGTGAGTCAGTCCCCAGGCATTGGAGTGCCTGCTTAGAACATGTTACTGGGTAGGGTAGGTTTAAATGGCCTGTGCCACTAGGAAAACCACCTTTCTCACTGGTCCTTGTATGACCCACTTACAGATTAGTAGGTGTCAAGGAGGAGAGTTTCCAGATGTGAACTTGAAGTAAAACGTATATATAGACCTGGAAAGATAAGAATTATATGGTAAGAGTCTCAACTGGCCACGTCTGAGAAGAGAATCAGAATCAGATTCCAAGTCTCTATGTGTCAGGACATAGGTGAATACAGAAAAAGACACAGAAATAAGGAAATATATTATATTGTCATATATGATATATGCACGTGTCTATGTTAAGACATAATGTCGGCTGCTAGGCAACTCAGAATAGAAAAGAATTATAACCATGGTATAGAATTCACAAAACGTGAATAAGCCAGCCATAGACTGTGAGTTGCTGTCTCAAAGGCAGATTTCTCTGTTTTTAGGATAAAAGATGTAGGCTGCAGTGCTCCCTCAAAGCCAACATTCTACATTAATGTCTCAGTTAAAGCCCAAGAGCTAGGACAGAAAGGCAGGGAGGAAGGGTGACTGGCTGCCCAGGAAGAACAGGAGAGCAGCAGCGGGGAGGGGGTGGGGGGAGGCGGTGGGGAAGGTGCTGCAGCCCAAGCCCTGGCCTTCAGCTCGCAGCCCCAGACCCTTTCCCTTCAGAGCACTCAGAAGTGAGTGGGCACAATGGGGACCCAAGCTTTACTCCCAAGAGACTGCTACATGATTAATGTGCCAGTATGTTCATTTACAGCGAGATTCGTTAACTGCCAAGGGGCCTGGACCACTTAGGTCTGAAGGCAGATTCTCTTCCCTGTGGGAAACTCACCTAAGGGGCCACTAAAATCAGAAAGCTGCATGTGAAAGGAAACAAGTGGACAGCAACTAAAAAGCTTCTGCACAGCAAAGGAAACAATCAACAAAACGAAAAGGCAACCTACAGACTGAGAAAAAATATTTGCAAACCACATATCTCACAAGGGGTTAATATCCAAAATATATAAGGAACTCATACAACTCAATAGCAAAAAAGAGATATAACCTGATTGAAATATGAGCAAAGGACCCGAATAGACATTTTTCCAAAGAAGACATACAAATGGAATGCATGCAACAGGTACGTGGAAAAGCGCTCAACATCACTAATCACTGGAAGAGCGCAAATCAAAACCAAAATGCAACATCACCTCACACCTGTTAGGACAGCTATAACAACAAAATAAAAGGTAACAAGTGTGGGTGAGGTTGTGGAGAAAAGAGAACCCTTGTGCACCGTTGGTGGGAATGGAAAGTGGTGCAGCCACTATGGAAAACAGTATGGAGGTTCCTCAAAAAATTAAAAATAGAACTACCATATGATCCAGCAATCCCTCATCTGAGCATATACCCAAAGAAAATGAAATCAGTATCTCCAAGATACTGCTGCACTCCCATGTTCATTACAGCGTTATTCACAACAGCCGAGATATGAAAACAACTTAAGTGTCCATCTGGATGAATGAACAGAGAAATTGTGTATACAACGGAATATTATTCAGCCTTAGAAAACAAGATCTTGCCATTTGTGACAACGTGGATATTATGCTGAGTGAAGTAAGCCAGACACAGAAAGAAAAAGACTGATCTACTTACATGTGGTATCTAACAAAGTCAAATACATAGAAGCAGAGAGTAGAACAGTGGTTACCAGGGGAGGGGAGGTGGGGGAAATGGGGAAATGTTAATTAAGGGTACAAAGTTGGAGTTATGTAGAATGAAAAAGTCCAGTGATCTAATGTACAGCATGGTGACTGTAGTTAATAATACTGTATTGAATACTGGAAATTTGATAGAATAGATTTCACGTACTCTCAGCACATGAAAAAAATGGTAACTGTGCGGGGAGATGATATGTTAATTAGCTTGACTGTTGTAATCCTTTCATTAAGTATATCAAATCATCATGTGTTACACCTTAAATACATACAATTTTTATTTTAAAAAAATTAAAAAAGACATAAAAGAAAGAAAAGAAGAAAGCCACGCGGTGAGCAAAGATTGAGAGCAGGGGGAGTGGGATGGTTTTGAGAGGCAATTCACCAAGGCTCTGGGAAAGCCTGATAACCTATCCCAGTTTTAATCAAATGCATTCAAGTACATTTTTTTCCTCCATGTCTGGATAGATATGAGTAAACACAAATAAAGTCTGTGACGTCTTTCTTTTTTTCATTTTTTGTGTGTGTGGCAAAATACATATAACATAAAATTTACCATCTTAACCGTTTTTACATGTACAGTTCAGTAATGTTAAGCACAGTCATACTGTTGTGGAACAATTACCACCATCCATCTCCAGAACTGTTCATCTTGCAAAACTGAAACTCTTGTCATTAAACAATAATTTCCCATTCCCCCTTCACTCCCACCCCTGGAAATCACTATTTTCTTTCTGTCTCTATGAATTTGACTACTCTAGGTACCATACAATATTTGTCTTTTTGTAATTGGCTTATTTCACTTAGCATAATGTCCTCAAGTTTCATCCATGTGCAGCATTTGTCAGAATTTCCTTCCTTTTTACAGCTGAATAATATTCCATTGTATATATGTACAGTTGACTCTTGAACAACATGGGTTTGAACTGCATGCATCCACTTATACTTGGATTTTTTTCAATAAATACATACTACAGTACTACACAATCTATAGTTAGCTGAGTCTACAGATGCAGAACCATGGAAATGGAGGGGCAACTGTAAAATTATACATAGCTTTTAGGCTTTGAGGCGGGGTGGATGCCCCTAACTCCTGCATTGCTCAAGGGTCAGCTGTACCACATTTTTGCTTACCCATTCCTCCATTGATGACTACTTGGGTTGCTTTCACCTTTTGGCTATTATGAATAATGTTATTATGAACATGGGGGTACAAATATCTCTTTGAGACCCTGCTTTCAATTCTTTTTGGGTACATACCCAGAAGTGGAATTGCTGGGTCATATGGTAATTCTATTTTGAATTTTTTGAGGAACCACCATAACAGCTATGCTATTTTACATTTCCACCAATACACAAAAGTTTCAGTTTCTCCATATCCTTACCAACACCAGTTATTTTCCATTTTTCAAAAAATAGTAGTCATCCTAATGGGTGTGAGGTGGTATTTCATTGTAGTTTTGATTATTTCCTTAATGATTAGTAGTAATGAGCATCTTTTCACCTGCTTTTTGGCCATTTGTATGTCTTCACTGGAGAAATGTCTGTTCAAGTCTTTTACCCATTTTCGAATTGGGTTTTTTGTTGTTGAGTTTTAGGAGTTCTCCATACGTTCTGGATATTAATCCTTTATCAGAGTCATGACTTGAAATATTTGACGCCATTTTTTGTGTTTCTTTTTTACAGTGTTTTTCATGTACAAAAGTTTTAAATTTTCATGAACTTCAATTTTTTCTTTTGTTACCTGTACCTTCAGTGTCATATCCAAGATATCATTGACAAATCCAATGTTGTCCCCCTTTATAATGGAACTTTTCATTCAGAGGTAATTGCAGGGCCACATGCAGTTGTAAGATATAGTACAGAAAAATCAAGTGTTTTCTTTCAGTGATAACATCTTACAAAACTATAGTACAATACACAACCAGGATATTGATATTGATACAGTAAAGATATAGAGCATTTCCACCACCATAAAGATCTCTTCTGGTGCCTTTTTACTGACACAACTACTTCCTTCCCACTCACCCCTCCTTAACCCCTGGAAACCACTAATTTCTTCTCCATTTCTATAATTTTGTCCTTTCAAGAAATTATATAAATGGAATCATACCATGTATAACTTTTGGGTTTGACTTATTTTCACTCAGCATGATTCTCTGAAGATCTATCCAGGCTGTTGCATGTATCATTGGCCTGTTCCTTTTTATTGCTGAATAGTATTCCCTGGTATAGATGGGCCAGAGTTTATTTAACCAGTCACCCACTGAAGGACATCAAGTGATTTCCAGCTTGGGGCTATGATGAATATGGCTGCTATAAACATTCATGGGCAGATTTGTGTGAACATAAGCTTTTGTTTCTCTGTGATAAATGACAAGGAGCATAACTGCTGAGTTGTATGCTAGTTGTAGGTTTAGCTTTTTTAGAAATTGCCAAACACTTTTCTAGAGGGCGGTACCAGTTTATGTTCCTACCAACAATTGATGAATAATACAGTTTCTCTCCGTACTAGATTTTCACCACCAATTTGTGAAAATTTTTTCTCAATTTTTCTTACAGCCACTCAGATAGGTGTGTAGTGATATCTCATTGTAATTTGAGCTTGCATTTTTCAAATGACCAATGATGCTTAGCATCTTTTTATGTGCTCATTTGCCATCTATATATGATCTTCAGTGAAATGTCTGTGCATGTTTTGTCCATTTCCTATTTAGATTTTCTTTTTTGCTTCTAAATTTTGAGAGTACTTTATATATGCTAAATATGAGTCTTTTGTTGGATATGTGGTTTGCAAATGTTTTCATCTCATGTGTAGTGTGTCATTGTCTTTTGATTTTTTTAGGTTCATTTATTTATTTTCTTGTTATTTATTTTTACATTTTTTAAACATGCTTATTAGAGTATAAATGCTTTACAATGTTGTGTTAGTTTCTGCTGTATAACAAAAGCAAATCAGCTATACATATAAATATATGCCCAATCCCCTCCCTCTTGTGTCTCCCTCCTACCCTCCTTATCCCACCCCTCTAGGTGGTCACAAAGCACCAAGGTGACCTCCCTGTGCTATGTGACTGCTTCCCACTAGCTATGTATTTTAAATTTGGTAGTGTATATATGTCCATGCCACTCTCTTATTTCGTCCCAGCTTACCCTTCCCCCTCCCCATGTCCTCAAGTCCATTCTCTATATCTGCATCATTATTCCTGCCCTGCCCCTAGGTTCGTCAGAACCTTTTTTTTTCCTTAGATTCCATATATATATGTGTTAGCATATGGTATTTGTTTTTCTCTTTCTGACTTACTTCACTCTGTATGACAGGCTCTAGGTCCATCTACCTCACTACAAATAACTCAATTTCATTTTTTTTATGGCTGAGTAATATTCCATTGTATATATGTGCCACATCTTCTTATCCATTCATCTGTCAACAGACACTTAGGTTGCTTCCATGTCCTGGCCATTGTAAATATTGCTGCAATGAACAATGTGTTACATGACTCTTTTTAAATTATGGTTTTCTCAGGAGGTGGCTGTGTCATATGGTAGTTCTATTTTTAGTTTTTTAAGGAACCTCCATTCTGTTCTCCATAGTGGTTGTATCACTTTACATTCCCACCAACACTGCAAGAGGATTCCCTTTTCTCTACACCCTCTCCAGCAGTTATTGTTTGTAGATTATTTTGATGATGGCCATTCTGACCGGTGTGAGGTGATAACTCATTGTGGTTTTGATTTGAATTTCTCTAACGATTAGTGATGTTGAGCATCCTTTCATTCTTGGTAATCTGTATATCTGTTTTGGGGAAATGTCTATTTAGGTCTTCCGCCCATTTTTGGACTGGGTTGCTTGTTTTTTGAATATTGAGCTGCATGAGCTGCTTGTATATTTTGGAGATTAATCCTTTGTCAGTTGTTTGCAAATATTTTCTCCCATTCTGAGGGCTGTCTTTTAATCTTGTTTATGGTTTCCTTTGCTGTGCAAAAGCTTTGAAGTTTCATTAATTCATATTTGTTTATTTTTGTTTTTCTTTCCATTTCGCTAGGAGGTGGGTCAAAAAGGATCTTGCTGTGATTTATGTCATAGAGTGTACTGCCTGTGTTTTGCTCCAAGAGTTTTATAGTGTCTGGCCTTACATTTAGGTCCTTAATCCATTTTGAGTTTATTTTTGTGTATTGTGTTAGGGAGAGTTCTAATTTCATTCTTTTACATGTAGCTTTCATTTTCCCAGCACCACTTATTGAAGAGGTTGTCTTTCTCCACTGTATATTCTTGCCTCCTTTATCACAGATAAGGCGACCATATGTGTGTGGGTTTATCTCTGAGCTTTCTATCCTGTTCCATAGATCTATATTTCTGTTTCTGTGCCAGTACCATACTGTCTTGATTACTGTAGCTTTGTAGTATAGTCTGAAGTCAGGGAGCCTGATTCCTCCAGCTCCGTTTTTCTTCCTCAAGATTGCTTTGGCTATATGGGATATTTGTGTTTCCATACAAATTGTGAAAGCTTTTGTTCTAGTTCTGTGAAAATGCCAGTGGTAGTTTGATAGGGATTGCATTGAATCTGTAGATTGCTTTGGGTAGTATAGCAATTTTCACAATGTTAATTCTTCCACTCCAAGAACATGGTATATCTCTCCATCTGTCTGTATCATCTTTAATTTCTTTCATCAGTGTCTTATAGTTTCCTGCATACAGGCTTTTTGTCTCCTTAGGTAGGTTTATTCCTAGGTATTTTGTTCTTTTAGTTGCAATGGTAAATGGAAGTGTTTCCTTAATTTCTCTTTCAGATTTTTCATCATTAGTGTATAGGAGTGCAAGAGATTTCTGTGCATTAATTTTGTATCCTGCTACTTTACCAAATTCATTGATTAGCTCTAGTAGTTTTCTGGTAGCATATTTAGGATTCTCTCTGTATAGTATCATGTCATCTGCAAACAGTGACAGCTTTACTTCTTCTTTTCCGATTTGGATTCCTTTTATTTCTTTTTCTTTTCTAATTGCTGTGGCTAAAACTTCTAAAACTATGTTGAATAACAGTGGTGAGAATGGGAAACCTTTTCTTGTCCTGATCTTAGTGGAAATGGTTTCAGTTTTTCACCATTCAGAAGGATGTTGGCTGTGGGTTTGTCATATATGGCCTCTACTATAATGAGGTAAGTTTCCTCTATGCCTACTTTCTGGAGGGTTTTTATCTTAAATGGGTGTTGCATTCTGTCAAAAGCTTTTTCTGCATCTATTGAGCTGATCATATGGTTTTTCTCCTTCAGTTTGTTAATGTGGTGTATCACATTGATTGATTCACATATATTGAAGAATCCTTGTATTCCTGGGACAAACCCCACTTGATCATGGTGTATGATCCTTTTAATGTGCTGTTGGATTCTGTTTGCTAGTATTTTGTTGAGGATTTTTGCAGCTATGTTCATCAGTGATATTGGCCTGTAGTTTTCTTCTTTTGTGACATCTTTGTCTGGTTGTGGTATCAGGGTGATGGTGGAGTCGTAGAATGAGGTTGGGAGTGTTCATCCCTCTTCTATATTTTGGAAGAGTTTGAGAAGGATAGGTGTTAGCTCTTCTCTAAATGTTTGATAGAATTCACCTGTGAAGCCATCTGGTCCTGGCTTTTGTTTGTTGGATGATTTTTAATCACAGCTTCAATTTCAGTGCTTGGGATTGGCCTGTTCATATTTTCTATTTCTTCCTGGTTCAGTCTCAGAATGTTGTGCATTTCTAAGAATTTGTCCATTTCTTCCAGGTTGTCCATTTTATTGGCATATAGTTGCTTGTAGTAATCGCTCATGATCATTTGTCTTTCTGCAGTGTCAGTTGTTACTTCTCCTTTTTCATTTCTAATTCTATTGATTTGAGTCTTCTCCCTTTTTTTCTTGATGAATCTGGCTAATGGTTTATCAATTTTGTTTATCTTCTCAAAGAACAAGCTCTTAGTTTTATTGATCTTTGCTATTGTTTCCTTCATTTCTTTTTCATTTATTTCTGATATGATCTTTATAATTTCTTTCCTTCTGCTAACTTTGGGGTTCTTTTGTTTTTCTTTCTCTAATTCCTTTGGTGTAAGATTAGGTTGTTTGAAGTTTTTCTTCTTTCTTGAGGTAGGATTGTATTGCTGTAAACTTCCTTTGTAGAACTGCTTTTGCTGCATCCCATAGGTTTTTGGTCATCGTATTTTCATTGTCATTTGTGTCTAGGTATTTATTGATTTCCTCTGTGATTTCCTCAATGATCTCTTTATTTAGTAGTGTGTTGTTTTGCCTCCATATGTTGGTAAATTTTACTGTTTTTTTCCTGTAATTGATATCCAGTCTCATAGCATTGTGGTCAGAAAAGATACTAGATATGATTTCAATTTTCTTAAAAAAAACCACGGCTTGACTTGTGACCCAAGATATGATCTATCCTGGAGAATGTTCCATGAGCACTTGACAAGAAAGTGTATTGTGATGATTTTGGATGGAATGTCCTATAAATATCAATTAAGTCCATCTTGTTTAATGTATCATTTAAAGCTTGAGTTTCCTTATTTATTTTCATTTTGGATGATCTGCCCATTGGTGAAAGTGGGGTGTTAAAGTCCCCTACCTTTTTTGTGTTACTGTCAATTTCCCCTTTTATGGTTGTTAGCATTTACCTTATGTATTGAGGTGCTCCTATCCTGGATGCACAAATATTTACAATTGTTATATCTTCTCCTTGGATTGATCCCTTGGTCATTATGTACTGTCCTTCTTTGTCTTTTGTAATATCTTTATTTTAACTTCTATTTTGTCTGATATGCATATTGCTACTCCAGCTTTCTTTTGATTTCCATTTGCGTGGAATATCTTTTTCCATCCCCTCACTTTCAGTCTGTATGTGTCCCTAGGTCTGAAGTGGGTCTCTTGTAGACTGCATATATATGGGTCTTGTTTCTGTATCCATTCAGCGAGCCTGTGTCTTTTGGTTGGAGCATTTAATCCATTTACATGCAAGGTGATTATTGATACATATATTCTTATTACCATTTTCTTAATTGTTTTGGGTTTTTTATTGTAGATCTTCCCTTTTCTTGTGTTTCCTGCCTAGAGAAGTTCCTTTAGCATTTGTTGTAAAGCTGGTTTGGTGGTGCTGAATTCTCTTAACTTTTGCTTCTCTGTAAAGGTTTTAATTTCTACATCGAATCTGAATGAGATCCTTGCTAAGTAGAGTAATCTTAGTTGTAGGGTTTCTCCTTTTATCACTTTAAATATGTCCTGCCACCCCCTTCTGGCTTGCAGAGTTTCTGCTGAAAGATCAGCTGTTAATCTTATGGGGTTTCGCTTTTATGTTATTTGTTGCTTTTCCCTTGCTTCTTTTAATATTTTGTCTTTGAATTTAATTTTTGATAATTTGATTACTACGCATCTTGGCATTTCTCTCCTTCAATTTATCCTGTGTGGGACTCTCTGTGCTTCCTGGACTTGATTGACTATTTCCTTTCCCATATTAGGGAAGTTTTCAACTATTATCTCTTCAAATATTTTCTCAGTCCGTTTCATTTTCTCTTCTTCTTCTGGGATCCCTATAATTTGAATGTTGGTGTGTTTAATGTTGTTCCAGAGGTCTCTGAGACTGTCCTCAGTTCTTTTGTCATTATTCTGCTCTGCAGCAGCTATTTCCACTATTTTATCTTCCAGATCACTTATCCATTCTTCTGTCTCTCTTTTCCTGCTATTGATTCCTTCTAGATAATTTTTAATTTCATTTATTGTGTTGTTCATCATTGTTTGTTTGCTCTTTAGTTCTTCTAGGTCCTTGTTAAATGTTTCTTGTTTTATTTTCTCCATTTTATTTCTGAGATTTTGGATCATCTTTCCTATTATTACTTTGAGTTCTTTTTCAGGTAGACTGCCTATTTCCTCTTCATATTTTGGTCTGGTGGGTTTTTACCTTGCTCCTTCATCTGCTGCATATTTCTCTGTTTTCTCATTTTGTTTAACTTACTATGTTTGGGGTCTCCTTTTCACAGGCTGCAGGTTCGTAGTTCCCATTATTTTTGGTGTCTCTCCCCAGTGGGTGAGGTTGGTTCAGTGGCTTGTGTAGGCTTCCTGGTGGAGGGGAGTGGTGACTGTGTTCTGGTGGGTGAGGCTATATCTTGTCCTTCTGGTGAGCAGGGCTGTGTCTGGTGGTGTGTTTTGGAGTGTCTGTGAACTTAGTATGACTTTAGGCAGCCTCTCTGCTAATGGGTGGGGTTGTGTTCCTGATCTGTTAGTTGTTTGGTATGGGGCTTCCAGCACTGGAGCTTGCTGGCCACTGGGTGGAGCTGGGTCTTAGTGTTGAGATGAAGATCTCTGGGAGAGCTCTTGGTGATTGATATTACATGGAGCCAGGAGGTGTCTGGTGGTCCAATGTCTGGGACTCGGCCCTCCCACCTCAGAAGCTCAGACCTGACACCTGGCCAGAGCACCAAGACCCTGCCAGCTACAAGGCTCAGAAGAAAAGGAAGAAAGATTTAAAAAGGACGGACAGAACCGTAGGACAAATGGTAAAGACAAACCTATACAGAGAAAATCACACAAAGAAGCATACACATACACACTTACAAAAAGAGAAAAAGGAAAAAAAAATTATATATATATAAAAAAAGGAAGAGAGCAACCAAATCAATAATCAAATCCACCAATGATAATAATCTCTAAATACTAAACTAAGATACACATAAAACCAGAAACAAATTAGATACAGAAAGGAAAGCCCAAGTCTGTAGTTGCTCCCAAAATCCACTGCCTCAATTTTGGAAACATTCATTGTCTATTCAGCTATTCTTCAGATGCAGGGTTTATCAAGTTGATTGTGGGGACTTAATCCGCTGCTCCTGAGGCCGAACAGGGAAATTTCCCTTTCTCTTCTTTGTTCGCACAGCTCCTGGGCTTTAGCTTCGGTTTTGGCCCCACCTCTGCATGTAGGGCGCCCTCAGGAGTCTGTTCCCTGCTGAGACAGGAGGGGTTAAAGCAGCAGCTGATCAGGGCTCTTTTGCTCACTCAGGCCAGGGGGCGGGAGGGGTACAGTAGTCATAATTGGAATGCGGGGCGAGCGTGTGGCGGCAGAGGCTGGCGTGACGCTGCACCAGCCTGAGGCACGCCATGTGTTCTCCCGGGGAAGTTGTCCTTAAATCACGGGACCCTGGCAGTGGTGGGCTGCACAGGCTCGTGGGGGTGTGTGGATAGTGACCTGCGCTGACACACAGGATTCTTGGTGGCAGTGGCCACAACAGAAGCGGTTCATGCCCGTCTCTGGGGTCCGAGTGGATAGTCGCGGCTTGTGCCCATCTCTGGAGCTTGCTTAGGGAGTGCTCTGCTTTCTGTGGGCACACTGGGAAGGAATCCTCTCTCCTTGCACACCCTGAAACAAAGGTCTCTTGCCTCTCCGGCAGGTCCACACTTTTTCCTGGACTCCCTCCTGGCTAGCTGTGGAGCACTAGTCCCCTTCAGGTGAGATCTTAGATTACTGATTTGAGGCTTTTCCTCTTTTCTTCTGTATTCCTTTTAATGTTATAAATTTCCCTCTCACCACTGTTTTACCTGTGTCCCCAAAATATTAATATGTTGTCTTTTCATATAATTCAGTTCAATGTATATTTATTTTCTTGAGAGCTTCACCTTTGGCCTATTGATTATCTAGGAATGTGTTGTTTCATTTTAAAATGTTTAAAAATTTTCCTATTATCTCTCTATTATTAATATGTAGTTTATAGAATTGTGTTGGAGAACACTCTGGGTATAATTTCTATTTTATTAAATTTGTTAAGTACTTTTTTAAGGCTCACCATATTATCTTAGTATATGTTCCATGGGCATTTGAAAAGGACATCTATTCTGCTGTTTTTTGGGTGAAGTGTTCTACAGTGTAAATTAAATCCTATTGGTTGATGATGGTGTTTTCTTCTATATCTTTGCTTATTCTCTGTCTAGTTGTTCTATCAATTGTTGGGAGAGGAGTTTTGAAGTCTCCAGCTATACTTGTAGATTGGCTTATATATCCTTTCAGTTCTAACAGTTTTTTCTTTACTTATTTTACCGCTCTGTACATAAACATTTAGGATGTATATGTCTTCTTGGTAGATTGACCCTTTTTTCATTATATAATGCTCCTCTCTGTCTCTGGTAATTTTCTTTGCTTTAAAGTCTACTTTATTTGGTATTACTGTACCTACTCCTGCTTTCCTTTGATTGATATTTGCATGATATATCTTTGCATGATATACTTTGACCTTCAACCTGCTTATACTGTTATACTTGATGTGTGTTACTTGTTGACAGCATATAGTTGAGTCATGGTTTTTAACCCACTCTGTCAACCTTTGTCCTTTAATTGGTATATTTATACCATTTATACTTTTTTTTTATAATTATTGATGTGTTAGGGCTTAAATCTGGCATTTTATTTCTTTTTGTTTTCTGTTTCTTGTTTTTCTGTTTTCTTTTTCCTACCTTCTGGTGAGTTTTTTGAACTTTTTTTAGAATTCCATTTTGATTCATCTGTAGTGGTTTTAAATTTAACTCTTTATATAGCCCCCTTAGTAGTTTCTCTAGGTATTACGTTATGTATACATAACTTATACACACATTGGTGTCACTATTTTACCAGTTCAAGTAAAGTATAGAAAGTTTATCTCTCTATGTCCCTTTACTTCTCCCCCCATTTACAATATAGTTGTCTTAAATACTTCCTCTATATTCATTTAGAACTGCATGACACTGTATTATAATGTTTGCTTTTTTAAAAGCTCAGTTAATAATTGTCTACATTGGCTGCCAAGGATCATAACCTGGCTGGATGGAGCAGGGAGAATAGTGGGAGTGAAATGTTGGAATGTAAAATTGTTATTATTTGTTAATTTCCTGTGTACTTCATTCACTCATTCTTTTACCAAATAGTAATGGAAAGCCTATTGTGCACTAGCTACTGTGCTAGGGTCTGGGGTGTCTTAAGTTTGGTTCCCTGGGAAACAGACTTAGAGATGGAGACTTGTGTGCAGGAGATTTGTTGCAGAAGGCTCTCAGGAACAACAGCTATGAGGAAATGGGGGAAGCCGGGCTTGGCCCTACAAAGAGAAGTTGAGCTGTGATGCAGTTTGCAATTGAGGATTGGCTGATAGCACAGAGATTGGAGGTGAGGGGATCCTTCAGAGCTATCCTGAATTGAGGCAATGAGGCCAGACCTTTGTATGCTCACATTGACCAGTTGTTGGATGTGGGTGAATTCTTGGGTAGGGCAGCTTTATTCAGCAGTGTGAAATTCCAGAAAAGAGACTCGGCTGTGAGCTGACAGCAGGCAGCAATCCCAGCACCTGGGGGAATTGAAGCCTTGTCCTGAGAGGGATCTGGATTGCACACCATGGCACCTGTATCATGAGGTTACAAACAGATGGACAGGACAGAATTTCTGCTCTCGTTGAGTTGGCAGTTGTAGTAGGTGACAGAGATGAGTGTAACAAATATGTGTAAGCAAATAATTATGATCAGCCATGGTAAGTTTAAGAAGAGCAGGAAGTTAAAAGTGCCATAGGAACTCATATCAGGGAGCAACCAACTCCTCTGGGTGGGTCAGGGAAGACCTCTCTTCAGCAACACAGTTGCTTTGCTCATTCATGTTTTGAAGAGAAAACTCCATACCATCACATCTCACAGAGGAGGTAGTGAATTATAAAAGCTTGAATTTGCTTTGAAAGATGGGGTCTGTACTTTGCCAAGTAAAGAGAAGTAAATCATGCATTAATGGAGCCGATATTTTCAGTGAGTTAGCGCCACAGGCTGATCCGGCAAAGAGATAGGAAAGGTGAGCATGCGGGTTATGTGTAATGTGGAAAATAACCCTTTAAACTTTTATGCCCCTCTCTAGGGCAAGAATGCTATTCTTTAAAAGGTTAGTATACTACCAAAAAAAAAAAAAAGACTACTTCATGTTTCATTCTAGAATCAATTTTTCTATTAAAAATAAATTGCACTTTAAGTAACCTGTGATATGTTCAGCTAGAGCTAGTGGCTAGATGAAACTTTTATGTCTGCAGTCCTGGTGATTTGGAAGGACTGTTGAACTACTCAGAACAGAATATAAATGTCTCTGATCTTCCGAAACTTGGGTTGCCCCATCTAACCTTAATCCTAGTGGAATTTCACTGTTGTTTGATGGGTCTTAGGCTCCCAGAGGTTGCTTTGTGCCCAGTGTTTTGTGATCATTAGGAAAATCCAGAGCCCTTCTTCTTTTTTATCTCCATTGACAGAGGTTCACTGCCCTTTAGGAGTTTAGAATTTTTTTGGAGAGTCACAGAAACATGAAACAACTGGAGAATGATTCACGGGCAACATGTAAGCAAGTGTGGGTGTACAACAGGAAGCCCCTGAGGAGCTTAGAAGAATATATGAAACCAAGAAGTTCTCATAGAGAAGGCCAGCATGAAGCCAGAATTTGAAGGAGGTGATGGATTAGAAGAGTGAGGATATTGGGACAATCAAAAGGGCAGGGGTAGCTGAACACAAGCCCAAAGGAGGAAATGACTAAGATGCTGCAGGGTCAAGAGAAGCCAGGTCATACCTACTTTTGGAAAGCAATTTTCTTTGAGAAAGAACCAAATGGGGTAATCAGAGTAGTCAGACTCAGGGCAGCTTTTTGTTCAAAATAATAAAGAAACCTACACCTGTGACCTTGGACTCTTCTATCTATTTGCTCACTTCCTTGGAAATTATAAAGAGATCAAATATATGTTTGGATAAGAAGATTATTGACCCTATGAGATGGTAAATTACCATAAGTATGCTCTCTGGTTGAAAGAGACCGTAATAACTTCTGGTCCAAACGTCTATCTGATACCTGAATCTCCTTAGCAATGAATGCCCCAACAAAATCTTCGTTTAGCTGTTGTTTGAACAGCCCTAATGTTACAAAATTCACTAACTCCCTTGATTCTTGAAATAAGGATAAAAAGTTAAAATCTGTCCCCTTGTACCAGGTCTGGTGGTCTGCCTGATCCAGCAACCCTGAATGGACGATGCCCCTCATTCTAGGCTCCCAGACCATGTGTCTACATAGTAGGCAAAGTTATATCCCTTTTTTGGTAGAAATATCACAATATTAACTACATTGAGTTTAGTTTCAAAATGAAAGTTTAAGGGTTTTTTTTTTTTTTCTTATTATAGTCTGATCCTCATGCATCTGGGGTTTGTTTGGACTCAAATGAAGAACCTTGTACTTGTCCCTATTACATTCTATCATGTTAGATTGTATTCATTTTGAAAACTTCCGGAATTTTTTTGGTTCATATTCTTTCTTTGAATGTGTTAGCCATTTCTCTTGGCTTGGTATAATTTGAAGATTTGATGAACAGTTTTTATGAGTTAATTGATACAATAATCAGGGTACAGTGAAGGAAAGGACCTTCAAGGTAGAAGAAAGAGAGAGAATGTTCCCTTACTTGCTTACCTAATGCTAAAGCAGCCGGTAGCCTAAGCTAATCCAGTAGATCTACCCCAAAGATGGAGGTGACTGGAAGGGTGGGAGAATTGTGGGGAGGTATACTCTTCTACCACAGCTCAAATACCTTTCAGCAAGGATGCAAGCAGACTAGGATGGCTACCACTTACTGGGCATTTACTATGTGCCAGGACAGAACTAAGTACATGGCATACATTATGAGGTTAGTATTATCACAACTATTTTAACTTGTGGAAATGACAGCTTAGAGAGTTTGAATCACCTGTCTGTTGTCCCAAGGTGGAAAGGATAGGGATAAGATTCATACTCAAGTTTCTTTGACTCCAAAACATGCACTCATAATTACTGAATTACTGGAAGTTACAGACAGTCATATGGAACCAAAACAGAGAACTCTTGGGGGGTCTCGGGGAATGTGAGGACCCTTGGTCTATTCATTGTGAGTGTTCTGAGGTATGTGAATAGAGAAGGATTCCTGTCACTTTGTTTTGGCCTCTATTTAGCTTGTGATTTTACTAATTAGCTTTTATTAGTAGAATTATTCTGCCCTTCACTGGAAGTCCTAACTGTATGATTAGAAATAACTCCAAATCAACTAATTGTGATGATACAAAGGATCTTTTCATGGGAAGGTCCTAATGGCAACCAAATTAATCCCACATATTCCAAAAAAATGACAAAGAAACATGGACCACAAAGAAGTTGGGTACCTGACCTGGTTTCTACCCAAGTGAAGGGTATGGAAAGAGCTGAGTGCCCCAGGAACTCCTCAGAGCCCAGGTCTCCTTACTTGGCTGGGTCATGTCTCAATAGAGGTGCTGACGTCAAGGACACTGGGACTACTGTTCCAGCTTGACTTTCTTTTCTGGGTCTTATTAGGGTGTTTTCTGTTAAGGAGACAAATAACATCTCTTCTCTTTCTGAAGGCTGAGTCCAAGCTATCTCAAGATTTTAAGTTTGCATTCTTTGACTACATAGACAAAGAAATCTTAATTGTATGTGGGCAACACCTGCAGAACAGTGTGATAAAGAGTGATCTGCCTAATGTCACTTTTCCAACACATCTACCGTCTAGGCAAGGTCAACTCCCAGCTGCCTTTTCCCCCCCTCCTCACTCTCATCTCAGCACTCCACCCTATAATTTCTTACCAGGGACAGACAGATCGAAAAGATAAGAAAAGTTAGGTTTCAATTCTGCTTCCATCACTTACTGGTTGTGTGGTCTTGAACAAATTATTTAATCTTTCTGTGACTGTTTCCTGATCTGCTAAAAAAGAACAATAATATCGATCTCTGTGAATGTGTGGAACTAAACGAGATTAAGGTAGAGCATTATATAAGAGAAAGGGATGAGTGTATTGTTAAATCAGTTGTCAGAGCACTCAGGCTGGAAGAGGAGAAGGAAAAAAGCTGCTGCTGCTGGTGGTTGTGATGATGGAGACGATGGTGATGATGATAATGATAGCTAAGGATTTCTGAAGGTATAACCATGTGCCAGGCACTGGGCTAAGTGCTTTATAGACTGTTTTATTTAATCTTCAAAACAGTCATCTGAGATGAATATTAACTTTATATCCACTTTATAGATAAGGAAATGGGAGTTTTAAAGACATTCAGGAACTTTGACCAGAATAAATCAGCTATTAAATTGCTAAGCCAAAAACTAATTTGATTCCTGGCTTCTGTTCATTCCAAGAGAATTATTGGTCTCCTTCTCAGCTGAAGTCATCAGGGGGCATCAGAAACTTCATCCTAGGAGCCAGTGCTTGCTCTCTGTGTTCCCCAACCCCTTCTACTGATCTCTCAGCCCTCTGACTTAAAGAAAGATACTTTATCACAACTTTTATATTTTATGCCTCCATCTTGAGAATATTATTTACTTCCCTGAAAATATCTGTCACACTGAAAATGTATAATTTACACGTAGGAGACCTAAGTCCTATTCCCAGCAATTCTTTTAACTAGCTGTGTGGCCTTAGGCAAGTCAACCTCTTTGAGCCTCAGTTTCTCATTTGTGAAATGACAACCATATAGCGTCCAGGATCCCTTTCCAGGATACTTTAACTCTTTGAATCTGCTCAGGAACACTTAGTCTTAGCATGTGAAATGACACAGAAATAAATATCTGAACCAAAGCTTACTGTCCAAAAACAAATGTTATTTCCATGGTTATTTACAGACATTAA
Organism: Leucopleurus acutus; assembly: GCF_964270905.1. NCBI lineage: Eukaryota > Metazoa > Chordata > Mammalia > Artiodactyla > Delphinidae > Leucopleurus > Leucopleurus acutus. The sequence continues at coordinate 114,077,214 of NC_139143.1, read as the reverse complement.
TGACTATAACTTTGCCACTATTGTTTTAGACATTCTATACCCTATTTGGTGACCACAAAAGTAATTATCCAAATCAGGACACTTCGGGATTGAAAGCAGATGCTGCTAGGAATTGCACAAGGACAGCGGGCACAACCAGCACTGTCACCTTCTCTGAACAACCTTTCCATTGCTCCCTTTGTGGACGCTCCTCCCCTTCCTCCTCTTCTCTCCTCCCCTTCTCTTCCCTGGGCTTCAACAAGAGTGAAAGGCATCACAGACAGAGGTGTGAGCTCCCTCAGCCTCTTAATGGAGGGTTAAGTTCAAAGCCTGAGGTGTGACCACTTAAATGCTAACACTTTTAAGCAAGTTTGTCTGCAACAGAAACACCCCGTTTAAGGCTTATTTCCCCCCTAGTTTAAAAAAACATTTTGCAAGGTTAATTTCCATTCCATTCCATCAGTAACTTTCTTCTGTCTTCTTTCTGCCTCGCTTCATTTTAAACAATTCTTTGATTTTGTAATTGCCTTGGACAACACCCAAAGGACCCCAGCCTTGACGCCCAACAAAGAGCAAGGACATTAGTAACAGAGTTCATTTTCCTGGGTACTGCCTCGGTGTTTCTTGGATGCTCTGGGAATGTTGGGGGCAGCAGATGGGCTTAATGGAAGTCAGTGATCAACTTGAAAGTGATTCCATCCCTTTTTGAGGCCACCGGAATCCACAGGCCTGATTTCTACTCCAAAACTAATTTTAAAAATAGAAATTGGAGCCAGTTAAATTCTTAACTTAAAAAAAAATGCTATTATTATCAAAGACTGTATCTAAGTGCCTCATAGTAACTATAACACACTTTAGTTGAACTGAATTACCTTTTAAATCAATGCTATATAGAACTTGGCCACTTTATTTTAGGTGATAAAAGAAAAAAACTTTAGTAAAGGAGTAAAAGATGACTTTTTGCTATTAAAAGAGTTTAGTGAATACAGTGCTTGATGACTCACCTAAAAACATCTTTAAAAATCATTTTGCATTGCTCAACTAAAATCCACTCACTTAATGACATTTCGTGTTGTTAAAATCCGCTCTACATGGTCACTATTTTTAAAAAGTATGATTTATCTTCAGTGTTTGAATGAACCATAAAATTACCTTTGAGAGCACTGATATTTCCACAATTACAAATAGATTATTTTCTCTATTGTCTGCAAGCCGATGGGCCTTTGTTTTAACATGTTTCCTTCTTCAGTTGTGGAGAATGTGTACTTTTTAACAAGCAGTTTTAGCCAATTGTCAGAGGTCCAGGTGGAACATGAGTTGATACAGAGTAAAACTAACAGCATTAAAAAGGCTTAACGCTCAAATCTGCTTTTGCTTCTGTAACTAGTGTCTATCCACTGTGCTGCCCAGGAGCGTTTGTGGATGCTGCTGGCCCGGGGAAGGTGGGGCCTGATCAGTGGTCCACGGCTCTTAGGCCCTTGTCTGGTGTCCCTTATCACAGTGCCAGCTGCCTGAGTCACAGGGCTTGCTCTCCTCCCCGGCCCCTCACCTGTCTGATATGTGGTACTACTTCAGTCTCAAAAGAGAGAGATGCTAGAAAAAAAAATAACATTTTGAAAGCTTTATCTGTTTAGGACACTGACTAAGCTCCTTCATAAGTTTTTAACCGTAAGTTGGTTTAAGAAGGAAAGATGAGCAAAGGTTTCTCCCTAAAAGCAGACATTCACTGACTGCTGGGGAGATGGTGTGGGCCGATTACCAATGAAACCTGATCTGCAGTGCAGGTACAGAAATACTGTCACCTCGGGAGGCTGAGGGCCACTAGAGCAGGGCACCTGGGTGGGGCTGGGGCATGGTCATAAGGTGCTGTCATCAGCTTTGTGGGTCCAGAAATTCTGAGGCATCATTATCCCTAGAGATGACTGGTCTCTTGGGGCTGCTCCCCACTGACCAGACACTCCAGAAGTTGCTGTCCACATCAGAGTGCAAAATGAGTAGTTTACTTTGAGAATTGTAACCCTACTTGTGGGTCTACACAGCATGCCAAATTATGACTGGAAGGCTGGGACAAGCAAGGGAAGTGACAGCTTAATAGCTAAGAAGTCAGGGTTCACACCGACATAGAAAGCAAACCTATGGTTATCAAAGGGGAAAGTGCGGGGGAGGGATGAATTAGAAGTTTGGGATTAACATATACATACTACTATATATAAAATAGATAACCTGCATAGCACAGGGAACTGTACTCAATATTCTGTAAAAACCTATAAGGGAAAAGAATCTGAAAAAGTATATTTATATAACTGAATCAGTGTGCTGTACACCTGAAACTAACAACTATACTTCAATAATGAAAAATTATTCTGTAAAAAAAAGTCAGGGTTCAAATTTCAACTCCATCTATGCCTAGCTGTGCAACCTTGAGAAATAATTTCACCTCTCTGGAACCAAGTCTATTCACCTATAAAAGGGGGAAACTCATAGGGATAGAATGAGAATTAAATGATATTTTTGTAAAATTACCTAGGAAAATGGCTATAATGTGGTAAGTACCTAATAAACTGTTGACTAAAAGATTTGATTCAGTAGGAATCTTTTTGGAGTTTTATTCAGGACAATGACTTTAGGAATAAAGGATCAATTCATCCCTCTCACCTGGTGCCGTTAAATTTGGCCAATTCCAGTACAACTCACAACCACCACAGGAACACCAGGCACTCAGAGGATTCATTCATAAAGTTGAGCCGCCCATGTTTCCTGGTTTTGGCTGCCTCTATCAGACTGAGAGCTGATGATGTTGAGAGCAAATGGGGAATTGCCTGATCCTGGTGTTTCCTTCCAGCCTATTCTAGTTTCTTAGCAGTTATCTCCACAAATTAGACCCATGTAAGAAAGTCTTGGTTTCTTTTTCATGCTTGATTTCACACATGTTCACAAATCTGCCCTGAGAGTTAGGCTTTTTATTCGGTAGTTTACAAGACCTCAGAGCTGGGCTCATTACCACAACATGAAAAGACTCACATTATCCAGTGAGGACCAGGAGAGTTTGGGTACAAGCAAAAGTCAGTGCAGTGGATGTTCATTGTCTGGGGCCACTAACCATTCACACTTTCATTTCTCCAGCAAATGTTTATTGGACACTTACTATGTATCAGCCTTTGTTTTAGGATCTGAGGATTAAGCACTTAACAAGGGGGTCTTGCGTTCTGGTAGGGGAGACAGACAAGAAACCAAGCGAGAGGGAAAGTGAAAGAAACAAGAGAGAAATCAGAGCATACAAGAGCTACATAGAGAATTAACATAAGGTGATGGGATGGAGAGTAACTCCTTCACATGATACAGTAAGGACTCTCTGTGAGGTGATGTCTCAGCCAAGTGCTGAATCAAAAGAAGGACATGGACATGCAGAGCTGAGTGTGACTGACATTCCAGGCAGAGGGTACCACTAACTTAGAGGCTCCCAGGTGGGCACCAATGGTGACGGAGATGACCAGACCAGAGGCCAGGATGGCTGGGGAAAGCCTAGAAGAGGGTGTAGAAGAGGTAGTCAGGGTCAAGTAATCGAGGGCTTTATAGTCAGAGAAAGGAGTTTGGAATGTTTGCTAAATGTGATGGGAAGCAATTGGGGGATGGGGGTTTAGGCAGAGGACTGCCATGATTGAATTTATATTTAATAAGAAAGTCCCTCTGGGTGCTATGTACAGAGGATTATAGCAAACAAGACAGGAAGTAGAGAGACTATTCCAGTATAGAGAGATGCTGGTCACCTGGATAAAGATAATGGTGGTGGAAGAGGTGGTTGGATTTGGGATCTATTTGGAGGCTGGGTCCCGGGGACTTGCTGATGGGTTGGTTGCACATGGAAACTGCAGGAAAGCGATAAAGTAAGGACGACTCTTCTGTTCTTGTCTGAACAACTGCACAGAAGTTGTCTTTTCCTGAGATGAGGAAGACAAGAGGAGAAACAGGTTTTATGGAGAAAAATATCAAGGGCGTGCTCTGTGAGCTCTCTTGTAGATCCCCGTGTCCCCTATGGGTCAGTGCACTGTCGCCACCTCTTTACAGGTGCACACTCGCTCCTGTGTACACTCTGCCTCATTTTACCTCTAAGCCAAAATGAAACCGAAGACATTGACTTCAGCTGTATTTAGCCTTTAGGTGAAAGAAGAAATTTTTCAAAACCATAAAATGAAGTTTTATTTTTAAAAGCCAATTTTCATTCTTAATTTGGCTCAGATGTAGTTCAAGGCATGATTCGAATCAGTCAGCTCTAAAACTGTACATATATATGTATATGTAAATGTATATATTTATGACAGAAAAGAATATACACACACACACCTATAACAACCAATACCATGTCGTTTAGTCCTTTTAATTATTAACTCTCATTAACATTATCAATTGCCTTCCTTTACCTTTCGATGAATTTAACCAAGCTATGAACGATGGAGGGCAGAATTAGAGGGGCCAAGGCCTCTGCATCTTTCCTTGATTAATCTTTAAGTGGTGGCATTATGGGTGATTTTTTATTTATCTGTGTTTTTTAATATTTTTAAATACATTTTTCTTAATCACGCAAACACAGCTATTAACACCTGCACAAAGTTACAGACCACTAACCAAAGAACCATAGAATTTAGGATTGGAAGAACACTTAACCAGGGAGGAATCTCTTCTCCAGTATCCCTGCTGAAATCTTCTAATAAAGGGGTATCTACAACATGCCCAGGATGTCTCCATTCCACGGTTGGCAGTGCCAATTGTTAGGAAGTTCTTTCTTAATGTGGAAGAGAAAACTGCCCCCAGATAATTTTCACTATTGGTTCCCATTGTGCCTTTAGCAGAAACAAAAGCAAGTGAACCTCAGCTCCTAAGTGATAATTCTTCAAATATTTTAAGACATATCTCTCTTTGTTCTTTTTCTTTCTCTCTTCTTTTTTAAACCAGAGCAGATCCAATTCTTTCAACAGTTCCTTCTGTGATATGATTTCTTGACCTTTCATCACCTTAAAGCCTGACTGCTCTCAACGCTTTGTGTTTAAACAAAGATTTTAGCCTTAAGTTAAAACACCACGGTCCCCTGTAGGAGGATTGCAGAAATGGGTGATGCTGGTCCTGGGAGGTGGTGGGCTGGGGGTGGGGACTGCTGTTGCAGGAGGGCTTTCTTAACATCACCCTAATTATACAATGAAACTACACATCCTGGGTCCCAGCTTCTGGTTCTGGATCAATTGCCGTCTTTGGGTATAGGTGTCGATAAAGAGAACTATAGAATCAGAAAATCTCAGCGTTAGAAAGAAACACGTTGCTCACCTTCCACTCACAGCAGAATCTCTCAACAGAGACGCAGAGGAGTAAGGAGTCCAGCACACAGGATCCAGAGCTGGACTGCCTAGATTTGACTTCAAGACTCACTTGGGCCTCAGTTTCCTCACCTACAAAATGACAATGATAGTAATACCCTCTTCATAGAGTGTTGTACAGTACCTGGTTTGTGGTAGAAACTTATAAATGTTAGCCACCATTATTATTGTTGTTATTATTATTCATACAGTATTCCCTGACAGATCATCATCAGACTTTTAGTGCTGGGAAGCTCCTTACTTCCCAAAGTGATTCCTTCCCAGCGTTCAAAACCCCTGTACTAAAATGTCCTTATTTAAATCTGTGCCGTGGTAACTGCCACTCATGGGGCCCAGTTCTGTCCTCTAAGTATGTTTAGCCTCTCTCCTGTGAGATAGTTCTTTATATAATTGAAGGCAACTATCATACATCATTTTATCATCTACTTACATTTACTACATAGCTATTAGATAAACTAGACTCTAAATTTCATGGGGCCAAATGTCCAGTGGGTTTGTTCATCACTGCAAAGCCAGCATCTAGTGCACTGCCTGGCATATACCAGGTGTTCAAATTGAATAACTGAGAAGCGAATGGCTCTTTGCCAGTCTGTAGTTAGGGCATTAGTAAGAATGTCCTCAAAGTTAAGACTGTACTTTGGCTTTGAAGGAGGTTTGTGACAAGACAGGAATAGAGCAATAATTCAATTTAATTTAGACATTTACTAAAGGCCTTCTATATGCTAGATGTTACACTAGGTTTTTTTTTTTTTTAACATCTTTATCGGAGTATAAATGCTTTACGATGTTGTGCTAGTATCTGCTGTACAACAAAGTGAATCAGTTATATGTATACATATATCCTCATAACCCTTCCCTCTTGTGCCTGTCTCCCACCCTCCCTATCCCACCCCTTTAGGTGGTCACAAAGCACCGAGCTAATCTCCCTGTGCTATGCAGCTGCTTCCCAATAGCTATCTATTTTACATTTGGTAGTGTATATATGTCAATGCTACTCCTTCACTTCATCCCACCTTACCTTTCCCCCTCCCTGTGTCCTCAAGTCCATTCTCTACATTTGCATCTTTATTCCTGTCCTGCCCCTAGGTTCATGAGAACCATTTTGTTTTGTTTTTTTTTAGATTCCGTATATATGTGTTAGCATGTGGTATTTGTTTTTCTCTTTCTGACTTACTTCACTCTGTGTGACAAACTCTAGGTCCATCTACCTCACTACAAATAACTCAATTTCATTTCTTTTTATGGCCAAGTAATATTCCATTGTATATATTTGCCACATCGTCTTTATCCATTCATCTGTTGATGGACACTTAAATTGTTTCCATGTCCTGGCTATTGTAAATAGTGCTGCAATGAACATTGTGGTACATGTCTCTTTTTGAATTATGGTTTTCTCAGGGTATATGCCCAGTAGTGGGATTGCTGGGTCACATGGTAGTTCTATTTTTAGTTTTTTAAGGAACCTCCATACTGTTCTCCATAGTGGCTCTATCAATTTACATTCCCACCAACAGTGCAAGAGGGTATCCTTTTCTCCACAGCCTCTCCAGCATTTATTGTTTGTAGATTTTTTGATGATGGCCATTCAGACCAGTGTGAGATGATACCTCATTGTGGTTTTGATTTGCATTTCTCTAATGATTAGTGATGTTGAGCATCCTTTCATGTGTTTGTTGGCAATGTGTATATCTTCTTTGGAGAAATGTCTATTTAGGTCTTCTGCCCATTTTTGGATTGAGTTGTTTTTTTTGATATTGAGCTGCATGAGCTGCTTGTATATTTTGGAAATTAATCCTTTGTCAGTTGCTTCATTTGAAAATATTTTCCCCTATGCTGAGGGTTGTCTTTTTGTCTTGTTTATGGTTTCTTTTGCTGTGCAAAAGCTTTTAAGTTTCATTAGGTCCCATTTGTTTATTTTTCCTTTTATTTCCATTTCTCTAGGAGGTGGGTCACAAAGGATCTTGCTGTGATTTATGTCATAGAGTGTCCTGCCTATGTTTTCCTCTAAGAGTTTTATAGTGTCTGGCCTTACATTTAGGTCTTTAATCCATTTTGAGATTTTTTTTGTGTATGGTGTTAGGGAGTGTTCTAATTTCATACTTTTACATGTAGCTGACCAGTTTTCCCAGCACCATGTATTGAAGAGACTGTCTTTCCTCCATTGTATATTCTTACCTCCTTTGTCAAAGATAAGGTGACCATAGGTGCGTGGGTTTATCCCTGGGCTTTCTATCTTGTTCCATTAATCTATATTTCAGTTTTTGTGTCAGTACCATATTGTCTTGATTACTGTAGCTTTGTAGTATAGTCTGAAGTCAGGGAGCTTGATTCCTCCAGCTCCGTTTTTCTTTCTCAAGGTTGCTTTGGCTATTCGGGACTTTTGTGTTTCTGTACAAGCTGTAAAATTTTTTGTTCTAGTTCTGTGAAAAATGCCATTGGTATTTTGATAGGGATTGAATTGAATCTGTAGATTGCTTTGGGTAGTATCCTCATTTTCACAACGTTGATTCTTCCAATCCAAGAACATTGTATATCTCTCCAACTGTTTGTATCATCTTTAATTTCTCCCATCAGTGTCTTATAGTTTTCTGCATACAGGTCTTTTGTCTCCTTAGGTAGGTTTATGCCTAGGTATTTTATTCTTTTTATTGCAATGGTAAATGGAAATGTTTCCTTAATTTCTCTTTCAGATTTTTCGTCATTAGTGTATAGAATGCAAGAGATTTCCATGCATTAATTTTGTATCCTGCTACTTTACCAAGTTCACTGATAGGCTCTGTTTAATATTCCCACATCAGATATTATGAGGCAGTAGCCAGCAGTGAATTACATAAAATAACTCTGTAGTATCTTTAGGATTCTCTATGTATAGAATCAGGTCATCTGCAAATAGTGACAGTTTTACTTCTTCTCTTCCGATTTGGGTTCCTTTTATTTCTTTTTCTTCTCTGATTGCTGTGGCTAAAACTTCCAAAGCTAAGTTGAATCATAGCAGTGAGAGTGGGTAAACCTGTCTTGTTCCTGATCTTAGAGGAAATGGTTTCAGTTGTTCACCATTGAGAAGGATGTTGGCTGTGGGCTTGTCATATATGGCCTTTATTATTTTGAGGTAGGTTTCCTCTATGCCCACTTTCTGGAGAGTTGTTATCATAAATGGGTATTGAATTTTGTTGAAAGCTTTTACTGCATCTACTGAGATGATCATATGGTTTTCATCCTTCAATTTGTTAATATGGTGTATCACATTGATTGATTTGCATATATTGAAGAATCCTTGCATTCCCGGGATAAACCCCACTTGATCGTGGTGTATGATCTTTTTAATGTGCTGTTGGATTCTGTTTGCTAGTATTTTGTTGAGAATTTTTGTATCTATGTTCATCAGTGATATTGGCCTGTAGTTTTCTTTTTTGTGACATCTTTGTCTGGTTTTGGTATTAGGGTGATGGTGGCTTCGTAGAATGAGTTTGGGAGTGTTCCTCCCACTACCGTATTTTGAACAAGTTTGAGAAGGATAGGAAGCCATAAGGCTTCCGGTCAACAGCCAGTGAGGAACTGAGGACTGTAGTCAACAGCCATGTGAGTGAGCCTTCTTGGAAGCAGATCCCCCAGCCCCAAACCTTCAGGTGATGCAGCCCTGGCTGACAGCCTGATTGTTATGAGAGGTCCTGAACCAGAACCAGCCCATTAAGCCCCTCTGATTCTCAGGAAGTGTGAGATAATACATTTTTACTTTTTTTTTTTTCTTTGCGGTACGCGGGCCTCTCAGTGTCGTGGCCTCTCCCGTTGTGGAGCACAGGCTCCAGACACGCAGGCCCAGCGGCCATGGCTCACGGGCCCAGCCACTCTGCGGCATGTGGGATCTTCCTGGACCGGGGCACGAACCCGTGTCCCCTGAATCGGCAGGCGGACTCTCAACCACTGTGCCACCAGGGAAGCCCCATTTTTATTGTTTTTAAGCTGCTATCTTTGGGCTAAATTTGTTATACAGTGATACATAACTGATACAAAACTAGAGGACAGGCAGTGAGGGGTCAATTGTAGACCCCATACATCTATTCTCGCATGAGTTCGGCCAGGCCCGCCCATTACAGTGGTATGAAGAATTTGTAGATGCTTATTTCATGGAAAATCAGTAACGCATTAGGGAGAAGGAAAGCAACATGGCTGAAATAGATTGCTTTCAATAAGAATGTGCCCGCTCCGTAACAATGATCATGGGAGCAACATTGTTTATCAGGACCTCAGGATGCCCTGTTGTATGACAGAGTAACTAATGCACACTTCCCACCATTTCTGAAGGTTAATACAAAACCTCATAGTGTAACATGGATGGCTGCCTCCGAGGATGCTGTATAAATCCAGTGTGCTATTATTTTCCATTTTTAATGTGAATTGACAAGGGCCACTTTAGCCTGTTAGCACTTCCTTTCTAAAGAAGAACCCCGACATCTTTTAGTGCCCTCAGCAGCAAATGACTTATGCCAGAGCCTATTCTTCTTCTTTAGATGGAAACCCTACTGACATCTGTTATGTTTTGTATTAGACGAAGAAGGAATACAGGCTGTAGCCCTTCTTCTTGGCAGCTGAAGAAAAATTGCTGGTGGTCAGGAATATAGTTTGGAATGCCTGTTTTCTTGAAGAGAAAGGTTTCTGTGCCAGCGGAAATGCCAGGTTACCTTTTCCTTATTTTCAATCCTGCAGATACGACTTCATTAGTACTGAGGCTATGTTATGAAGGCTTTTTTATACCTGCAGACTGTCATTCTGACTTAGTTACTAATCCTGGTCACACATTAAGGGCTTTGATTAAGCAATTTGCTTTTTTCCTTCCTCTCTTCCATCTCATTGAGAGATTACAGAGTTTGAGCATGAGGTTAAAGGATTACATCTGAATCCTGAGAGTCCCGACACTGCTCCAGCTGTCTGTCATTTCCTGGAGTGGTTACTTATCTGTCAATATTTCTTCCCTTTTTTCCCAAGTCCCAGACCTACTTGATCTTGTCCGTTTGGCTCGGCTGGTGGAGGAATAACAAGGGTCTTCCCATCATGCAACGTTCTGGGATACATCATGACAGAGAAATCTCAAAGCTCAGGTCAATTATAACAGAAGATGTGTACCACCTCTGCCCCTGAACGTCTTCTGGGGCTGCAGTTGTTTAAAACTAAGTCACCTGAAAAATGCAAGGAAATGTGTGTCTGGTTCCTGCCCGGCTTTCTGCTTGTTTAGCCGGATACAAATAGCAGAGGACTCATACTCTGTGTCTCTGGTTTGTGGCTGGGGAAAGGGAATAAAGTTGGCAGCTACTTCATTGTGCCGTAATTACTTTTTAATTAGAATTCATTGAATACAGATGGATTCTTCCTGTTCTTTCGCCCACTGATGTTTGTAATATTCCCACATCAGATATTATGAGGCAGTAGCCAGCAGTGAATTACATAAAATAACTCTGTAGCTGGTAGTGACTTACAGAAAGTAACCAACTTAACCATTTGTCTTAGATGAAAAATGATGTTACTCCTTTTTGTGGATTCTATTGCTGGTTTGTTGATATAGTGTTTGTTTACCCTCGTTCCTGCAGGGAAAAAAATCATAGTTCTTGTATCAAATTACTGTAACTGACTGGAACATTTTTATTTCAAATAATGTACCATCATATTTTTCTTCATGGTGACACTGATAAATTTGCAGGATTTCTCATTTTTCCCCTCCTACCAATGAATAATTTCAACCCAAACGTGAATGGAATGTACAATTTCATGCTGTTATAAAAAATCATTGCTCATCACATTCTAATTGTAACTAAGTTTGAACCTGAATAGCTATTTGCAGTATTTTCATAGAAATAAGAAGTAATTTCCATTTTTTTTGCTCCAGGTCTCTCAACATGAACTGACATATGATGCATTTTTGAAGTCACACTTAATAATTCTCTTTTCATTATAAACAACCGCACCCTTGTTGAATAGCAGACCTAAAATTAGGCTTACACAGGCCTATGTAATATACCTAAGAAACATGATTTATTCTAATGTAATAATGGCATAGATTTATAAAGCTTGACTACTCCAATGCTCCTCGTTATGATTGTAAAATATTAGTAGTTGCTGTGGGATTTTCTAGATCATTATTTTAAAAAAGGAAAAACCCATTTTGACAGATGAACTGGGGCCATTCTGAGCAAATCACAGATACTTCATATAACAAGGCCTCCAAAGAGGGGAGCATACACTTATTACTATGGCAACCCAGATCAAAACACTATTTTAGCGGAGAGTTTCCAGTTTTACAATGCAATGATGATTGTTTATAGTACCACTGAAACCAGATTCAGCAAAGGTTTAAGAAATGAGCTGACAAGAGGAAAATCATTATAGATAAACTGGGGATACCTGAATGGGATAGCATGGAATCTGCCATGATTTGATCAAATACTGAAATTTATTGCCCAGGACAATAGAAATAATGGAAGAGGATTCAGATGATGAGAAACATCCTGAAGTTTTTTCTGTTACAGTGGCTTAGACTAAGATCAGTCCTATCTGAAGTTAAAACGTTGAAAGCAAAGAGGTTTTTTTTAGGTACATATCTCTCATTTTTTCTTATTTTTCTATCTGCAAAACACCTACTTGTAACTTTAAAGTTGTGGGCTGACACTTCTTTTCCTAACATATTCCATTTGACAGCGTGTAACACGGCACAACTCAAGAATGATGCCCATCACGCAGGGCTTTGTGCTTGCACATGTCTACATGAAGTGACAGCTGGTTGCAGCCCTGCTCAGTTATTTTTATATAAATGGAATTTTTACACAGAAAGAGAAAAATTGTCTGCATCACAAGTTGTCCATTTTGCTGAATCTGTCTCAAAATATCTAAAGACACTACTGGGTGGACAAGTGCATTGAAGTGAAGGGTTGAATAGTCATTTATTTGTTTAGCCACTATTTATTGTGCATCTGCTGTGTGCCAATTGGTGTGTATAATGGGTGTGCATGCTGCTGGGTGTGTAGTGGTGGGATTTATGGTCTAATGATGATAAAGGCCATAGAGATATAATGAAGGATGCAGAAATAGAAAATAACTGGATGGGAATTGCGTTTGGATCTATTCCAATACTTATTAACAGGAATAGTTTTCCAGTCTTTAAGGGAGAAAAGAGAACTACATTTACTGGATGCCTGCTTTATGCAAAGCTCTGTGCTTGAAGCTCTACAAATAATCTCATTTAACACCCTGAGAAATTACAGATACTATCATGTTTATTTTGCAGATAAGTAAACTGAGTCTCAGAAAGTTAAATGAAATTCACAAGTGTGTTAAATAAATACCTATGTAGCACTTATTATGTCCAGGCACAAATATTAATTCATTTAATCCTTGTAATACTGTGTAAAGCAGTACTGTTGTTATTCCTGTTTTGCAGATAAGAAACACGAAGCACAGAGAGGTTGAATAACTTGCTTCAGGTCACACAGCTAGTAAATGGCAGAGGCAAGATGTGAGCCTAGGAAGTGTACACCACTATGCAGTGGAGGCACGTGTTGTATATAACGAACAGCTGTAACCTGTTCTCTAGAATCAACAATCTGTAATCTGTAAGTAATCAACAACATTGTGACCTAAGCCAGGTCCACTGATTTACAACACGCTTACTTTGTTCTCCGCTTCTTTGCCTACATAGTTGGATACACACCATAACTACCCAATATTTTAAGTATCATACATACATTGTAATTGTTTTATTCACATAACAATTATTCCTTGTCAAGAATAAAATAATGCCTCAAAATAATTTCAAAGATTTCACTTAGAGTAACAAAGAGAGCATAAAATTATAATTTGGTTCTGGGCAAGTGATTAAATCCATAAATAATTTCACAGTGTCAGAAAGTTTTGAAAACCTTAAATAGCCTCATATTGTGGGAGGTAAATGGTCTGGCTATACACTTCACTCACTTTTATTCAACTGAATGTATGTATGTTTATAAATTAAATTTTGATTTCAAAGAAGGAAGCATCTGTCTACACTGATGTGAAAATGCGTAATGAATGGCCACTGTTTTTTGGCCACCAGCATCTCTTTTTCCTTGCTTTGATAGTGGTATCCTGAATTTCCTTTGGGGAAAAACCTTCACCCCCTCCCCCTCCATTTCTTTTCATGTTGTTGTACTGAGAATGGATCCAAGGCTGTGTGGTATCTCCTGTGGAAAGAACCTTTCTCTTTGTCTTTGGATTTGTTGATATGGAACTAGACCATCATCTCAACACTATGTGGGAGTTCTGAGAATAAAGCCACCGTGGAGAAAAGCAGAAGCAAGAACTGGGAAAAGGTAGAATCCTATAACATCATTTCAGCCCCCTGAGAAAGCAGCACCTGGATTTAGATGTATCTCTGGACTTTTCAATTAAAGAAGTAAATACTTTTCCTTTATCGTCTAAGCCACTTTGAATTAGAATTTGTGTCATTTGCAACCTAAAGAGTGCTGAGAATACAGGGTGACAAAACTATTCTAATAATGTCCTGTTAATCCTTCACCCTCCCCACCTTCTCTCCCACTCTCCATATCCAAGGAGTCAGGAAGTCTCATCTATTTTATCTTTTAAATATTTCTCAAATCCTTCTCTCCTTCACCTATCATCACCTTAGTCCAAGCAGCCAGCGTCTCTTATGTAGACTATTTGGGGTAACTTCTCTCTGGTCTCCTGGCATCAAATCTAGTCCTAGTCCTAGTCTAATTCATTCCTCATGCTCCACCTAGAGCAATCTTTCCAAAAATGTAAATCTGACCATGTCACTCCTCTGTCCCACTATCCTCACCTTCCCCCAAGACCAGCAGTAGCTTCCAACTGATCTTAGGATACACATTAAAATCCTTAATACTGCCTTTGGGATCCTGCATGGTCTGCTCCTATTTTCTGGCCCCAGATCCAGTCCATGGGCCTCTTATGTCCCCATACCCTAAAAACACTTTGGTTTCAATTTTCAGTTTGAAAAATTCATCTTCAATTGATAAATGATTCTCCATGTTTCCTTTTACTTTTCTCTCATGGTTCCAACTTTATTTTCTTAGATACTATTATCCATTTTTTTTCTGCCATTTTTATTTACTCACAACTTACAGTATTGACCTTCTTTATATAATTCAAGTGGTAAGTGTTCTGCAGATTCTATATCAACTTAGTGTAGTCACTGGAATGCAATTACAAGGAATTCTTTGTAGTGTGTCCACCCGCTGGCCTGTGCTGGGAAATGCAACAGAGCAATTAAGCACATTTGGTGAGTCTATTAGCTTTCCTGGAATTTTTTCCCCAAAGGAAAACTACATTTCAAAGCAGTATACAAATGATTTGGTCATTGTCTTCCCTTTAGGACTTCCTTCTCTTTTGGTGAGTACCAGTGACTGACTCCATATTTCACTATTTTTGGACCCTTTTGTCTGCTCAGCAGTTTTCTCTTTCTTTAGAGCACTCCTTCCTTTTTTGTACAGCTCCTCCTTTGTTCCAGATGTCTGCTCTTCACATGCATCTCCTCTGTTTACTGCACTTGTTGCCGTTTTGCTTGGATCATGGCCTCTTTTGGCCATTCCTCCTCACACTGTTCATTCTACTCTCGATATTTTTCTGTCTTTTCCCTTGGAGTTCTATTTCCTTCTCCCTCCTTCCTTTCTAGCTGGTTTGTTCTCACTGGAAGGAAACACATGGTCTCACAGCAACTCTACTGAAGGCTTGGCCAAAGTACCAAATGGAGCTTTTTGTGATGTTACATTTTTATCATATTTGGCAGGACACGGGAATGATGAATTAGGTTTCTACTTCAGAATCAATACATTTTGCAGCCAACCCCTTACCCAGGAGTATAAACTGTTATGTTAATCAGGAAAGTATTTAAACAGGTGAGTACTAATTACAAAAGTGTATTTTTGCACTAAAAATTGATGAAGGCTGGATAATATATTTTAACACATATGTAAATTATAAAGGTCTGTCTATACTTTTGCTTCAAAGATTTAGGGACAGGCAGCATCATGCAGTGGAAAGAGAACTTGCCCAATACTTGGGCTATCTGGCTTTGTTGCTTAGTAACTGGGTGCCTTCAGGCTTTTTAATATAGGGATAGACCATAGGCTTTGGAACAAGACAGGCTTGGGTTCAAATCCAAGCTTTGCCAATATTAGCTATGTGACCTTCATTTCTACCTGTAAAATGGGGAAAATGACACCTTTTAATAAAGCATAAAATACACTGCCTGGCATATGGTAAGTGCTCATTAAATGTCACTTTCATTTTATCTTTTCTAATTTGCATAAATTATTTAGCTTCTTTGGGCCTCAGTAGTTACATCTGAGTCCTAATAGTTTGGGTCATTTCTCAGACTCAATTATACCAAAATTCGTTCCACAATTTGGAAAAATAAGTCGATGAATCCCCTTATTTTCCTAAGCTGTTTCAAGTTGAGTTTCTGTCACTTACAACCAAAAAAGAGCTGATTGTTCAAGACATTGCTTGCCTTTGCGTCTCTCAATATATTGGCTTTCTTCTCTCCAAGTGGAGTTCCCTATGAGATGAGCCCCATGGCCACAGGCAACTCCTACCTACCTAGTTTACTAAAACTCTGCCACCAGATAGAAAGTTGCTCTCTTTCCTTAGTTCCCATGGGAACAATCCTGGAGGAGAGCTCTGATTGGCCTATCTTGGGTCATGTGTCCTTCTGTGGCCAGGGAAATGGGGCTCTGAGGTTAAAAACCCCCCTAGAACCTTAACATTGCATGCAAGGAATGTTCTATAATATAACAGAGAAACTTTTCACAAAATAGGCAAGGAGTGCTGGGCAGACAGTATAATTGGTGTCTACCACACTTATTCTTGCCTATCTACTTTTGAAGTTCATTGCAAAATAATACATGTGAAATACTTGGAGAATATGGTAATATAAAATCTTATTACAGTTTTAAGTTGGGACCAAGTAGATGATAGATACCCAAATGTATCAACATAGTATTCTCTCCTGAATGTATTTTTTCAGGCCAGAATATTGCCCTCAGATAATATTTTTACTATTCCGTTGTCCCCACAGAAAAGTTCTCTATTATAGCAGAAAATTAGGAATTACTCTAACATTCTAATCAACCACAGCACAATTCTCTTGTTAATCACACATAGACTCTGCTTAATGCCAAACTTCCTTTCCCATTCAGTTCACATTCTCATCCCTTACCCAGCGGGATATGAAGGTGATTTCAATGTCCTCGTGTTTCCAAGGTCACCAAGTAGCATCCCCTCTCCTTAAGAACAACTCAAGGAGCACAGATGTCTCACTCTGGGTTGTGCAATACCTCACCGCCCCCTTACTGAGTAGCATCTAGTTAGGCTAAAAGAAAGGGGCAGAATTCATTCTTCACCCAACAAATGTCTATGGAACATTTATTTACTTAGATAAATGTGGGAGTGTTCAGAGAGAAAATATATAGTCCTTGCCCCTTAAGTGGCTCACAGGCTGCTGGAGAACACTAACACATAAGCATACAATTCAAATTCAATGTAATTGTTGCTGTGTTAGACCAGTGTAAGCACTGTAGAAGCTTGCAGAAGGGGCTTATTCTGCTTCGGCTGCCATAACAGATAGCATAGACTAGGTAGCTTAAACAACGGAAATTTATTTTCTAAGAGTTCTGGAGGCTGGTAAGTCCAAGATTAAGGTGCTGGCCAAATTCGTTTCTTGGTGAAGCCTCTCTTCCTGGCTTGCAGATGGCTGCAGCTACCTTCTTGCTGTGTCCTCACATGGTAGAGAGAGAGAGAGAGCATGCTCTCTGGTGTCTCTTCCTATAAGGTCACTAATCCTTTTCTTATAGGGCCACAGCCTCATAAACTCATCTAACCCTGATTACTTCCCAAAGGCCCCATCTCCAATTACCGTCACAGTGAGGGTTAGGGCTTCAACATATGAATTTGGAGGGGATGTAATTCAGTCCAGAGCAAGCAGCAATTCCTCTACATCTTCTACAGGAGACGATGGTCTAGGATAACATCTAACAAGCATAATATAATAGAACCATAGGGCCAATCATTGCTAAAAATCTATTCGAGGTTGCTGCTTTCAGTGAGTTGTGCACTATCCAACTCTAATTAAGCCACTAAGGTTAATTGTCATAGATTTGTATGTTTATCGTGATTATTTTTAATGTAAGTAAATTGTTTTGAGCAGGAAGCACATTTTAAAAATTTGCACATTTAGCTGGTGGCAGGACTCCACATACTCATAATCAAGGCTGTTAATAATTTTACTCCTTATAATTACCGACATTCACTGTACGCTTACTATGTGTCAGGGACTATGTGAGTTTTTATTGCATTTATTCCACAGAATGTGAGATAGGGATATCCCCATTTTACAGCTGAAGAAACTGAGACTTAAAATGAGGCACACAGCTACTGAGCAGGAGTTTTCATGCAATGGGTCCGCCTCTGCGATGGATCTTTCAGTCACTCTGCTCTACTGCCAGTGCCTCCCTCACAGGATGACAAACCTTTCGTCCATCCCTTAATTGGGTGCCAAGTCAAAAACACAGTCTTGGGTCCTCTTCCCAGATCTGCTAGCCCAGATTTTCTATGCCAAGTGGTAAATCTCTGGTCATGTTACCTCTGGTCTATTGTATACCACCCACTGTATACTATCCTGATGCTGAGTGTGGCTGGGCGGTCAGCATGCCCGGAAGCTTTTAGCAGGGGGAAAGGAGGGGAAAAATGTACAGTGCATGTGTGTTGCTAGTTATTTAAAATAGGCCAATTACCTCAAACTGTAAAAGCCTACTCAAGTTTAAATACCTACAAATCACTGTAACAAACTTAGTAAAAAAAATTCTCACTGCTCGCTCTGTTTGTGCTGTATTGAATGCAGCTTGTTTGAGAAACGTGTGGTTGACTAACTGTGTATTACGTTAGCAGTCCTTTCTCTCTCTTACCCATATATTCATGAGTTCTGCAACTAAACAAAAGCAGTTAAGTTTGTGCACCCAAACGCTGCTATCTTGTGAAGAGTGAAAATAAACCAACTAATTTCCTGGTCCTCTTTTCTACATGTTTTTGGGGTGGTATTTTTGTTTGTGGGTTTTGACCCTGAGTGACCTATGGGAGACCTGTACCTGCAGCTGGGAGACTGTCACTGAAGCCACAGGAACTGTAATGTCATAGGTCAGGGGAGTGACCGGACAGCAGGCCACGATGACCTCCAGGCATCTAGGAGCCAGTCGTGAAGATGAATGGATGGCCACATGGCAAGGACCACGCAGAGGTTAAGGAGAAAGTGGCCAACCCACAGCAGATAGCTCCTTTCCTATTATAGCCCGAGGGGAGTTGGTGAGAAGGAAGGATGAGCTTCAGAATAATTATACTGTGTTCTTTCTAGAGCAATTATTCTATTTGGGGGTTAACTGCTAGAGTGTGAACCCAGGCACTACCTAATTAGGAATAAGCTGGTACTCGGGAACAATTACCCAGCTAATTGGTCTAGTGCTCGGATAGCTCTGAAGACTCGGTAGTTAGAAACAATGGTGAAAGATGGAGTCCTTCCAAGTCTGGGGTGTTTCAAAAGGCACAGAATGTCAGGACTGGAAGAGACCTTAGAGATCATTTGGGCCACAGACTCATTTTGCAAATGAGGCCCAAGCTCACAGAAGGTCAGTGGCAGAGCAGCGCTAGAATGTCATTCCCTCCTGTCTCTCAGCCCACTCTTTGGTGGCTGATATCCACACTGTGTTTGACTGACTGCATCCAAATAATTGGACAGAGTAGCACCAATTGGAAATTGGAAGCCAGGCCTTGACCACAAGGAGGGTTCTGGGCAGGGATGGTGGGTTGTATGTTGGTTCAGTACCTGACACTGGATTCCAAATTCTCTGGAAGACATGTCAATGAGGAGGGACCCCAAGTCTTCCTAGTATCTCCAGTCTCATTTATTTCAACAAAACCATTCATGCTCTGAACATTCACTGATCCTCTATTTCGTGCCAGGCACTAGTCTAGTGCTAGAGAAAGAAACATAAATCATATGTAGCCCCTACTCTCATCTGTAGAGACAAGGGTTACCCCAGAAGCCTCCAGTACAACTGGCTTCCATGATATGTGGAGAAAAGGGACAGACGGCCTGGACTATTTTCAGGAGAGAACATCTTTCTTCTGTCCATATGTCCTCTACTACTTGGGATCTTTAGCAAAATCCTTTGTAGGGGGGGAAAAAGTGCCCATGTATCCACCTACAGAAGTTAGGGATCATTTAAACACAGGAAAAAAATCTTCTGCTTCTGGGTGCATTTCCTTATATTTTCAAAATATGCTCAGTAATATCTTCCTACAATATATGTATTTTATTTCAGCTTGACTGAGTGAAGAACAAACAGATCCAAAGCTGTGATAGGACCTTTTAAGTCCCTTAACTATTTGGGGACAAGCTATTCTTTATTGGAAAAAAGATATTTAAGAGAATTCTTTGTCTTTTTCTGTGGAAACTAGATAGTTATAGCTGGACTTTTCTCCTAGATATTAAACCTTACTTAGAAACTGCATGCATATTAAAAGCGGTGTCAGAATGATGTGTCTGCTAGAAGGTAGAGTAAGGGAAGAGCTGTGGAGGGTGTCCAGGGGTGGTGTACAACGGGGTGCAAAGTCAGAGTCAGGTAGCTTTATGAAAAGCTACCTGCTCTGTGTGATAAACAACACAGACCAAAAGGTAGCCTTCAGATGCTGGTTCATGTGTCTATTCATTATACATTTATAATACATGTATACATATATACATTTCATTCAACAAATATTTGTTGAGTCCTGAAATGTGCCAGGCCCTTTGCTAGATGCTGAGCAAGGGCATAAAATGAAACAGATGCAGTCTCTGATTTCATGCAATGGACAGTGTATTGAGGAGAAAAACGTCAAGTAGGCACACAGATTGGGCAACCTAAGCTAACTTGTGCTATGGTAACAAATAACATCAAAATCCTAGTGATTTACTACAACAAACGTTTATTTCTTGCTCACGTTATGTCCACTGCAGCTCTACATCCCACCCTCTCCGTTTTGGACCAAGGCTAAAAGAGCAGCTTCTGTCTGAGATATGTCCCCTTGTCAAAGAGGAGAAGCGTGATGGCCGAGCCACACAACAGCTCCAGCATTTTTTTCTCAGAGCATATTTCCTGCCCAAAGCAAGTCACATGGCCAAACTTGATGTTGATGGGGCGGGGAAGTTTAATCCTTCCAACAGAGAGGGGCCTGGTAGAAAGGACAGCAAATAGTTTCGAACAAGTAACATAAATATATACCAAAAGTTACCCCCCAAATTTATGTTAATAAATAAGAAAAGCTATGGGGTAAAGAAAGAACAGAGGGCTGTGATGGAGAATAACAATGGGGGGTGACTTGGACAGTGGTGATGTTGGCAGCTCTGGAAAGGTTTCTCTGAAGTAACATCTCAGCTCAAACCCACAAGATGAAGTGGAGGTTATTCAGTAGAAGGATGGGTGAAAAGTATAGTAGAAGAACAGCATGTGCCAAAGTCCTGAGGCAGGGAGGAGCTCAGCATGCTTGGAATGATGGAGAGAGGCAGTACCATGTGGGTCAAGGGTGAAGGACTTGGGGCTGGACATCCTGGATTTAAATCCTAGGGCAATCCCTTACTACCCGTATCTTACTTACCTCTCTGTGTCTGTTTCCTCATGTGTAAAACAGGGATAACAGTTCTGACCTCATTGGGTTGCTGTGAGGATTGAGTGTGCTTGGCTCACGATACTTGCTGTTAATGGAAAGGAGACCCCAGTGGCTGGGATGTGGTGAGCCTGACGAAGAGTAAAAGAAATAAGGCTGAGGGTGGTCGCATCCGCTAGGGCCTTGAAAGGCGCGGGAAGACTTTGGATCTTAACCCTGAATATGATGCGTTTTAAACAGGGGAGTAATTTAGATCAACTTATATTTTATAGAAGTCTCCTATCATATTCTGGGGAGTAAGATATTCTCCATCTGGACAACTGTCCACCACTGAAACAAAATGAAATCCTAGAGAGATCCTGCGAAAGGAAGGATGGAGGGAGGGGGTAGAGGGCGGGGAGAGAGAGAGAAATGAGTTTCAGACCAGAAGAGAGAATTGGGAGAGGGGTGAGGGATGGGAGAAGAGACTGTCCCCTGTCCAGTTTGTCCAATACTAGAAAGAAGCGTGGGGAGAAGACAGAAGGGAGGTGAAGGCTGTTCTTATTATGGTGTCGCAGCCGAGCAATGAAAGACAGGCGATTGAGTGGGCTGAGCAACAGCCTGGCTCAAAGAGGGGTCCCCTGACCTCTGGAGCAGTGGATGGGAGAAGGGGGGCTCACCGCTGCTCTCATGACACCAGGATGGAAATGGCTTTTCTGCGTAAGCAGAGTCTTATGGAAAATAGCCCAGTCCTTGGGCTTCCTCTAAATTGGCGCCTCTTCACGCGGCCACTTCTGGTCCCCCCTTGCCTCCCTCCACCTGGGAGGCCCAGGGGCTGTGGGACATGGGGTGAAGGGTTGGACGAGGCTCCAGGTAGCCTTGCGTTGTGTGATGCTTCGGGGGAGATGGCATCGCTTCATCAGCTGGATGACAAAACACTGTTAATGGCACCAATAAAGAAGTGTGAATGTAATTTTCTCCTCCTCGTTATTTCCTCAGTATTTGGCATATTACTTAACAGATCAACTGGCCAGTCACGATCCCTTCTGAAGCCAAGTCTTTTCATGCTGGAAGGTTCCTAAACTGCAGTGTAGCTCAGATACAAGCCCATCTGTTGGAAATAGGCCATACACATCTGGAGCACGTTAGAGAGAACAAGTGAGAAAGTGATCAAGTTCCCTCCAAGTTCTGAAAGCTTTCGGGAAGTACTTTTTGAAGTACTGGTGCTTTGGAGGATAGAGCAGCTAGGGAGAAAATGTATAACCTTACTCTTAATGCCACATTAAAACATATATGTATGCTGAGCTGGAGAAGATGTAGAACTGATAATATATGTGATCAGCATAAAGGCAAAATTTTGGAGCTTTGGAGCAAGCAGATCTGACTATGACCACAGCTACCATTTGGTTTTTCTTTTTGTTTTTTTGTGGTACGCGGGCCTCTCACTGTTGTGGCCTCTCCCGTCGTGGAGCACAGGCTCCGGACGCGCAGGCTCCGCGGCCATGGCTCACGGGCCCAGTCGCTCCGCGGCATGTGGGATCTTCCCGGACCAGGGCACGAACCCGTGTCCCCTGCATCGGCAGGTAGACTCTCAACCACTGCGCCACCAGGGAAGCCCAACGGCTACCATTTGTTGAGGGATTCCTCTGAACAAGGCACTGTTTGGATACTTTGCTGTATTAGCTCACTTAATCCTCACAGCCAGCATACAAGGTAGGTGTATTGTCACTCCACTTTACAGGCGACCTAACTAAGTTTGGTAATATACCCAGGGTCACACAGTTTATAAGCTTGGGCAATCTGGCTTCAACATCTGATCATGTAACCATCACACTCATGGCCCATCTGGTATTCAAAATGTTGAAGAGAGGCAAGTCAGACCCGGGCACTCACATTTCACTATACCCCCTAAATGTTAGGGGGTAGAAAGGCTATGTAATAGTAACCTCACACAGCCACAGACATTTTCAGGAAGGAAAACCAAAAAACTCTCATCTTTGCAAAGTAGTACCGAGTGGGGATTGTGGAGGCAGGCTTGTCATCTCCATCCAGTTATAATTTTTGTTCATGACAATGTTTCACCACTGTGATTAAACATTTTGGGGATTTTTTAAAAGAGAGGTTTATTTTTTTCTTATACATTTACTAAGCCATAAATAACTGGAGGGTTGTTGATTAATTTTCAGCAGAAAAAAAGAAAACAAACTTGAAAAGATACGCTGATGCATCGTTTCCATGTATGCTCATTATTAAACAACCAAGATGGAGACCGCAATTCCCAAAGCAGTGTATTATGGCTTTGAAGTTTCAGGGTTGTCTGTTCATTAATTTCTCAGGGAGCAGGAGAAAGAGGATATTCAAGCATCGTTCTCCAAGTTTTAGGATGTCTCCTCCTTTGCTTTCTCTTATATTCTGTATCTAACCCTTTGGCTCCTGTCTTACCTAGTACAATGGTTTTATTTTTTAAAAAATTCAAGATTATTTTAAGCTAATTTAGGGGTAAAGCTAATGGAAAGAATTATGTTTGACAACTCTATGAGTAATAGTAAAAATAGTGATGCACATATAATCAAATACCCTGAAAAACAAATCCATCCAGAACCACTTTCTAAAAATGCCAGGAAAGGCAATATAAAAATGAACTTTGTAAAACCACACTGTCACCCACGTTGCCAAATATAATTCCATTCAGGGCACTGTTGGGTCTCTTTTGCTCATGTCTTCCTTTTACCTTTGAGATCAGTCCCCTCCTCCCCTCCTGTGATGAACTAGATGGAGACCAGAACAATTAGCCATCTTAATTTGACAGTTATTTTAAAAACTGGCTGTTAAATTATGAGACAGTTCTGACTAGGCATGTGGTTACTTCACAAGGGAATTTCTCCCAAGTGTTTACTTGTCTATGTGAATTCCTGCTGTGAAACTAGTTGAGTTGGGCCAGATAATGTCAGATTTGTTTTATGTGAAGAAAATTGCTGCTAGATTTGGATCATCCTAAACCAGTCTGTGAGTTAAACGCACAAATTACCACCTAATGGTTCCAATCTGAATACAACTGACTAATTCATACCCATGTTCCCAATTATTGAGATGGATACTGTTATCCATCTCAACAGTATCAAATATTACCATGAATTCTTGAAACTAAACCAAGTGTTTTAAAGTTTCCATTCCCTAATCTATATATTCATTCATAGCCACAGATATTTATTTATTTATATTTATAAATATTCCTGTAATGTGGAAGACCCAGTTATAGATACTGGGTATGCAAGAATGAGTAAGACATGAAACTCCCTGGAAGAGTCCCAGAGTCTCTGTGCTGCAAGCATGGGCAGGGGGTGCAGAAGAGCAAGGAACCAGCAACCCACAGCCACCTTCCTCAGGCCAGGGGTTCCACTAGGAGCATTCAACAGACTCCCATTTCATTCTCCCCACAACTCCCATTTCACACACACTCAGAAAGTAAAGGACATTCCCAAGGGCACACAACTGGAATGGGATTTGAACCCAGCACTGCCTGACTCCCAGACCACCAGCTTGACACTATTTCATGATCCCTCTAGACAGAAAAAGTCCCATTTTCTTCCAGGAATTTCAAAACTTTAAAAATTCATAATCTTATCTGTTTCTCATAATATCCTTGTGAAGTTGGCAGGTAAGGTCTTACCATTTCCATTCTACTTTGCACGTGGCTGGGTCTCAGAGAGGCTGAGCAATGACCTTGAGGCCAGGGGGCCGGCCAGGAGGGGAGCTGGCCTTGGATGAGAACTCCTGTTCCTTCAGACAGGTATTTCCTCGGCACGCACACCTAGATATTATGTTGAGCTGGGCATGGATTTGAGTTCCAAGGGAACAAAAATAAAAACACACCACCCTGAACTGGGAACTCCCCATAGGGAGTACAAGTTAACAGCATTCTTGTTAGCTAAAAGCCGCTGTTCATAAGTGATACACTGAATTGCAATGGCATTTCTAGTGTGCATTACACATTTACTGAGCTGAAAAGGAGGCGAGGTGGTAGATGATCAGAGGTCAGGGAGAAGGACCAAGAGACAAAAAGCACTGGGCCGAATGCTTTATGCCCCGTGTAAATGACTTGACCTTCCTGTCCGTCTGCGTGACCTTGAACAAGTCCCTTAACTTCCTTATCCATCTCAGCTAGGAAATGCGTTTGTGGGGGGTGTGTGTCTGTGTGTGCGTGTGTGTATCAGGGTGCGGGGGAGATGTCATCGTACATCAGATGCTGTGGCTGAAGTGAGCTCCTTGGGGAATAGGTATCGCAGTCACCTCACCCCAGCGGAAAGATTTTCTCGCAGTGTGGCGAAAGGTGCCACTTTTTAATCACATCATTGGAATATCAGCTTCTTGCAAGATACAGCGGGACACGCTGCGGTGTGCCTTCTTGTGACATGATAAAAGAAGAGGCTCCTGTGTGAGCTCCCAGGCAAAGCCCCTTCAGGAAGGAGGGCCTGGTCCTCCCGGGGTCACGTGAGTG
The DNA here is from genome assembly GCF_964270905.1 of Leucopleurus acutus. Classification (NCBI taxonomy): domain Eukaryota; kingdom Metazoa; phylum Chordata; class Mammalia; order Artiodactyla; family Delphinidae; genus Leucopleurus; species Leucopleurus acutus. Next base: position 114,051,699 of record NC_139143.1, on the reverse strand, counting down.
AGGTAGAGACACAAAGTTTGTCACACTGCAGAAAATACACAGACCTCTCGCGGTATGAAACGCCCTCACTTTCCATACCTGGGGGTGAGTTTTTACTCTTTCTCTTTGAATTACCCCAGTAGTCATCAGAAAGGGAGGGGAGCACGCCTATGAGCTGCTAGAGACAGCCAGCTCCTTTCCTAGCTCAGAGCGCTGTCACTGCAACTGACAGAGACGCATCCCCAGATGCAGGAGGGCAGGGGCTTTGTTTACTCATCCTCCTTCCCTTGGGGCAACAGCAGTGCCTGACATCTGGGTAGGTAGGTGTGCACTGTTACCCAGGCAATCACACGCAGTTACAGCCTATGTGCCAGCTACTCGCACAGGTCCGGGGCTTTGAGCTGGGCAGGGAGAAGGGAGCGCGGCAGCACGGTCTCTGGGGCATCTGCGCCCTGATGGCCCTGAATGAAAATCCCATATTCTTGTGGGCAGCATGGTATGGGGGGCAAAGAGTATGGAACCTGATATAGAAGACCTGGTTTTCTCTTTACCCTGGATCACCGGGGGTGGTTTGGTTCGAGTGAGGGGCAGCTGAGTGCCCCTTCCTTACTCTCGCCAGCTACTGCCTCCCCTGAAAAGGAAGACTGGGTGTAAGAGGAGGACTTTCCTAGTCAAGGAGGGCCACTCTGACATCCAGAAGCACTTTGTCTCCTAGAAACCTGGACTCCTAACCTAGCTCTTAGGCTTTATTCGTAGGAATTCTGGCTCTGCTACTATGGGATCTTGGAGGATTCATTTAGTGTCTGAGCCCCAGTTTCCTCATTGTAAAATAAGGATAAGGACACTTGTCCTATCCAGTTGCAATAAAAGAAAAGTTTGAGATGGCGTGTGTGACAATGCCTGACAAATTCTAAAGCAGTATGCAAATATAAGGAACTCTTATCATGTTTTCAGTAAATGAGGGCTTGGGAGGGAATGGAGGTTCCTATAATGCAGTTTCTAGACCTGCCCTTGGCTAGCCACCAGGAGGCATTTGCTGGCCTGTGTGGGGTCCTTGGGGCCATGTACAGATATCAGCACTTCCAGAGCCCCTACTGCTTTGTCCATCGGGTGGTAAGTGCCTTAAAATCCAACTTGCAAGGGAATCTAAAGGTCACCTGGAACAAGTCCTTTTCCATGCTTCAGCCCTCTCTACAATGAGTCAAAAAACATGTATATCCTTTACTCCCCCACAGAGTCTAGCATGGAGCTCAGCAGCAGGCCAATCATGGAATGGCTAGGTCGTGAATGAATGAATTGTTCAATGAATGATTTAATGAAATAGAGTAAAGCGTAATGCTGGCCAGAAATTATTTACACATACTTAGAGTGTTTGGCAATACAGGAAGATAGCTGTGCCAATAAATGATAGTGCTAACGCCAATAATTTTAAACACTGAGTGCATATCATGTCCTAGACACCATGCTAAGAGCTTTACATAAAGATCTCACTTAATTCTTAGCAGATCCCCCTGAGGTATTATCATCCTCTGCAGATGAGAAAACTGACACGTAGGGAAGTTAAGAAGTGTGTTCAAAATCACCCATCTGGTAAGTAGAGAAGCCAGGGTTAAGATCTAAGTCTGGCTCCTGTGCTCTTTCTAGGGGTCTTCTTTCACTAAAACTTACTTCCCATAATGTCCCTCCAACACACTAGATTTCCTTTCCTTCTTTGGTTTCTAGTTCATTGGAGTAAACTATAGCTTGTGCTTTATTGCCTGGAAAGCAAAAGGGAGAGGAGAGGACCTCTTTTAACTTTCAATTCGATTCATGAGAATTTTGACTGAACTATCCTTGGTCATATAATCCATTATGAATTTGACAGAAATGTCCAAATTGTCACAGTTTTAGTTGTGCCGGCAAAGACAAGTGTGATGCTTCAGATAAAGGTTGTCATGGTCAGGAAGGAGTGGGAACTGGTATTCAAAAGAATATTATGCTCTTCGATGTCACCTTTTCAGAAACCTTCCCTGACCTCCTATATAAAATAGCGCCTGCCTCCCTCGCTCTTGGCCCCCTCCTCTGTTTTATTTTTCTACATAGCACCTATCACCACCTGAGGGGAGACACACTCTTTGGTTTGTGTGCTGTTGTTCCCCTTGAGAAGATGGGCTCCCTTGGATCAGGAGCTCTGTTCCGTTCACTGCTCCATCCCTAATGTCTAGAACAGTGTCTGGAACACAGGAGATGCTCAGTAAATGCTCATCAAATGAATACACTGAATTGTTTTGAAGAAATATATAAACACCTAGAGTAACGACTCTCCTCTTTATGGATTGGATTGTGAAGGAATTGAGACAAAGTTTCTTTTGGTTCTTTGCATTTCCTAGGTGCCTGATGAACTGGGGTTTCTTTTTGCACAACCTTCAAAACCAACTTCACTTTAAGTTTCCTCATGCTCTGGTTTGTCTAAACATGTGCAGTGTCCCATGATACCCACAACCTGACATTTAGATGATTTCTTGCAAATAGTTTGAAGCAGCATCACACATCATGGGGTGACATGACTTCCCCCAGAGTAGCTGGAATATGGGAGATACAGTCAGAAAATGCTCATTTGATTAGCTACATGTTCCCTACTCCTTGAGATGTCCCATCACACACCCTGGAACTGGTCAGACAAAGGTTTACTTCTCACTTGTCGGCAGAGGGACAGCTGAAGACAGGACTGATATTCACACATGTCTCCAATGGAAGACACGGCTTTAGGTTAAGTTAAGGGTTATACATGCTTTGCCTGAGGAGCTGGAAACAAGAATTTTCCTGCCAATAGTGACATCTCCCCATAAATGAGTTGGTGATGTTAATCTGAAGGCTCAGTAATGAGATACAAATATAAAATAACTGTAGCTTCTCTACTGGTTACTGTCTCATACCACTTGGACCTAATTATAGAGAGTCTTGTTAAAACTACTTGAAAACCTTAGAAACCAACTAGTCAGATAGTCAATTAAATAGATTACTTTAAGACACAATGGAAAATGTAATAGGTTTTTTCCCAAAGTTGGATGAATCCCACATACTTATGCTTTGGTCACTATTGACGCCACCTCTTCCAAAAACCAGTTTGTGCCTCTTCAGATCTAATGGTAGAGAATAGTTTTCTCCAGAATAAAACACACAAAAAATCCATCGAAACGTTATTTTTCTATATTTCTCCCATCATTATTTTCCCTTTTCTCTCCCAACACTGGATAGATAGTGAGTTGTCTTTTTAATTGAAACCGATAGTGAGATTGTAGCATTTGTAGAAATGAACAGGTCCTTTTGGATTAACAATTTTTCCATCATCCCCACCTAAAATCTCTTAACTCTGCAAGCAGGCAGAGCAGTACAAAATAAAAAGGCTCATGTCTTTGGTCTGGATCAAAAACTCTAAACTAAGAAAACAGGCAACTTTGTCTTAGAGCAATTACTCAGTCAGTAACTACTTTCACAGTGCCTGGTGCCAAGCTAGATGCTGCTGAAGATTCAGGGTAGGTATGAAGCATGGTCCCTGCTTTCAGTCCACTCCAGTAACTATTAGTCACCCTTCCAGAATTAAGCTGTATAGTACTAACAAGACTATTAGTTAAAAGCTCATGAAACTGCAGAACTGTGACCCAAAAGAGACTTCAAATAACAAGGACACTTAAAAAAAAAGGAAAGAAGTTCTTGCAAATTGTAGTTCATGGTCGCCTGGTGCTTACTTAAAAATACCCATAAGCAAAAATCCTGAAAGCCTCACTGTGGCTGTGTGGTTTTCAGCTTCCCCATCAGCTTGGATATTCAAGGATCCCACAGAGGGTTGCAGGAGGAGCATCCACAGAAATAAACAGAAGCCATTGCTATCACGTGGCAAGTGAGTGTCACCTCTCTTGAGCATCCCAGGTGTCTGGGGCAGCCCCCTGACAATGGATGAAACGATATCACATCCAGCCAGAAAACAACCCAGCAGAAACAGTGAGATGACACATAAACCCACAAACTCGGCTTATAACATGAAGCAACAATACATGAGCACGCCGTACTTCTGCAGCCACTGCAGAGAAAGAAAGCGAGTGAAATGTGTGAGAAAGCCACAGTTAAGTTACTCACCATTAGCCCCTACAGTGTGCTTCCAACCTATCTGGATGAAGATTTTATACACACACACACACACACACACACACACACACACACACACACAGATATACACACATAGGCAGGGATAGAGAATGTCACAGCTAAATTTTTTTACTAGCATAATGAGGAAAGAGACCAACAGAAGGAGCTCCCTGGGCTAATTTTCCAGCCAGCAGCCATTGCAATGTTCCCACTAGGAGAGTGAGAAGGAGTGAGAGTAAAGTATAATAAATAATGACTAGCTCCACTGGTCAGGAGAAATTATCACTATGCTTGAGGAATCTAAGCATATGCTTATCTAGGAAACATACTATGGGTACAGGCTGAGGAAAGAGAGAAAAGAAAATGCAGAATGATTTGGACATATCTCTAGGACATATTTAAATTAAAAGAAAAATTTAAAAACAAAAGTTAGATATGACTAAAGCTAAAAGTGGCCAAACATCTTAGTTCCCCCAAATTTAAATTGTTTTTTAACTTGTGGCTTTATACAGCAGGGGGAACCAAGCTATCTTACATTTCCCATAGGCATCTGCTCCAATCCAGTATGTTTTGTATGTTTGCTTTAGCACAGCAAAAGACTAAGAATCCTTATTCTATGCTCACCTACAGAGATCTGTTTTGTGTAGCAGGAAAACAAGACCTAGAAAATTTAGGGAAATGCAGAGGCAAAACATTACCCAGCTCAGGAAAATTGGTTTTGCCCATGTTTCAGGGCTAAAATTTACTTTGATGTGTCACAGGAAAATAAGTCAGCATCAAACCAGGGTGGGCTTGAATGTTCCCAGGATAAAGGCAAAGGCTAATCATTATTTATCTTATAAGACTTTCCTAGAAAACGAAGGAAACAAAATCTATAGGTTGAAGGCTTTTTTTTAAACCTAATTGATAGTCTGTGCCCAGTGTGTGACCATGCGTCTTGCATATAAAGAGACTCTGACAGACCAGTAATATATTCTTCAATAGCCAGAGGAGTAACAGGATCTAGGTTTTCATTCCTGCCTAACACAACTAAAAATAACAAGAAAAGTAAATAAGACAATGAAATATTGGACATGAAGCAATGACGGTGAGTGATAGTTGAAAGGGAGGAAACAAGTGAGGTGAGCCCTATGATTGACCCAGATTAGAATGGAAGGATTTCCAGGCTACAGTGCATGGAGAGGGGTATATCTCAGGTGGAACTTGACGGTCTCCTTGAGATGAAGATACAAAGCTGGAAGTCCAGGGAGACTAAAGCACCTACTGCTTGCAGAGCAATGTACCAAAGAGAAGAGAGCTGTGTAGAAAGAAAGTCCAGGAGGTCTTTAGACATTCTCTCTTGAGTCTTCAGATGAGTAATGACCAATGCATGTACGTCAGGAAACTACTGAGAAAAACCCAACTGAAAATATTAGAAGGAATGCTATCTGTAGTTAACACAGGAGCAGGAATAGTGCCTGTCACGAACAACCAGGAAGGAAAACCTCATAATTTGGGGCACTGGATAGAATAATTAGAAGAGTTTTGCTTCAGTAGTGGGAAAAAAAAAATTAACCCTAGGCAGGTCCCACCTAACCGCATTTAAAAGTGAGACAGGAAAGGATCAAAATGTCTCCAAGTGACTTAACCACATCCTACAAAAATTTCAAGAAGATTTATAGGAATGCAAAATATCCAGCACCCGACAAGATAAAATTCACAATGTCTGATATCCAATCAAAATTAGCAGGTATTGAAAAAGCAGGAAAATAAGACCCACAATAAGAAAAAGCAATGAATTAAAACTGACCCAGAAATGACACAAATGAAAAAATTGGTATATATGCAAATTAAAATGATTACTATATCAGTATTCCATATGTTCAAGAAACTAGAGGAATGATTGAACAGAGTAAGTACAGATGTGGAAAATACAAAAACGTTTCATATCAAACTTCCAATGATTAAAAACAATACCATGTCTGACATGAAAAATATACTGGTTGGGATTAACAATGGATTAGACATTGCATAAAATTAAGGAACTTGAATGTATAGCAATAGAAGCTGTCCAAAAGGAAACAGAGAGAAAAGAGACTAGAATAAATAAACAGCGCATCAGTGAACTGTGGTACAGCCCCATTTTACTTGCATCTCTAAAAGAAAAGAGAGAGACGAGGTATTGAAATTGAAGAAATTGATGAAAAATGACCCAAAATCTTCCAAATTTAATAAAACCTATAAACCCACAGTTCTAAGAAGCTCAATGAATCCCAGGCACAAGATACATAAAGAAACCATATGACAGCACATGATAATCAAACTGTTGAAAACAAATGATAAAGAGAAAACCTTAAAAACAACCAAAGAAAAAAGATACATATATGGAGGAACAAAGATAACAATGATAAGGGTTCAAAGCCCTTGAAGAGCTCTTTTGCACGGCATAAAGAGTTCCTGCCAACAACCTTTTCTGAATTTAATTTCATACTTCTAATGTTGTTCTCTACTAGGTAGATTAAAGTTGAATGAATTTATAGTGAAAATACCTCCAGGCCTAAGTCTTCATACTATAAATGCATGGCCTGGGCCCTATAAATGCCAGTTTCCTGGCTCACATGCATGGCATTCTCAGGATCAGGATCTATCTCTATTTAAAGCCATTCAGTTATCAGTGTGCTTTACTCTCCCTGTTGTGTCATCAAGAGGAACAAAGGGCAGTTTTTTAGAACATAGATATTGCCTCACCTCCAACAGAAGAAACAGAACAAAAAGTGATGAGCCAGGACTAGCAGAATCTAGACTTACCATTACCAGGTACAAGTTCCATGCAGTAAAAATGACTGCATAGAATTTCAACAACACAGAATGACCTTATTTAAAATATTGACTATGTGGCATATGCTTAAAGTTCTGTTTGGGGAGCCAGAACAGGGGAACTGAGGTACAACGGAAGGCAGGGGCACCTCCCAACCCTAAGGCACATGTCATACAAATTAAGATGTCATGGTCAGAGAGTAATCACAGTATCCAAATCAAAAGTCAAAGGGAAGATATTTCAAATAGAAGGCTTAATTTGTGATGGAGGTGACTTTTACATGGGCATATATATATGGCCATGCTGCCAAGTAACTACTACCAACGGTTTATTTATAAAACAATGGCTAATGAGTCTCCAGGACAATGCAGGGAAGGTCACATTGTACGTCTGCTAATGTTACTTAATTTTGTATGGTGCTTCAGTAATCCCCTTTATAAATATTTATTAAGTATGCACCATATGGCATGAACCCAGGATGGAAGAGTGATTAAACAACACAAGCTCTTACCTCATGGAGTTTTTGATCTACGGAGGGAGACAGAGCAGTAAGCAATTTCATTGTAGTGTGAACAATGCAATGGAGTCCAACATGAAATACTGTGCAAGTACATGGGCAGGGTTAATTAACTGAGGGGATCACAAAAGACATTCTGGAGGAAGTGGTGCTGAGACCAAAATACGGAGATGGAGTTACCCAGGTGAAGAAGCAACGTTTACAAAATCTGGGGGAGAGAGAAAACATGACTCCTTGGAGAAACTGCAAACATTCTGGAGTGCATTATTCCCTTTGCATCTTACCATGACTCTGGTAAGTAGGTCAAGCAAAATACTGTCCATTCCATCAATGAGGAAACTGAAGCTTAGAGATAGTTTACAGAAGTGATAAGTGACAAAACTGGGACTAGAAAACTCAGGTCTCCAGATATTCAATCTGATGCTCTTGCTCCTTGTACTTCACCATGTTCATATTATATTTGTTGATTTGGCTACAGTACTTTGGTGAAGTAAATTACCTAATTGTCATGTCCAAAGTGACCCAAAGAAGCCTGGAGATAAGGAGTGAGGATAAAGTGGCAAAGCTGTTATAATCCCAAACCAATTCTAGAGGAAGAGCCAACAGTCTTTTCATCTAAGATCAATGATATCATGGTCAGAAATATATCCACCAACAATGACATGTGTTGTGGACAAACAGGGGTGGATTTTTTCATAAGTATTTCTATAGAGTCACTCAACAAGCAGTTGATTTCAGCATTTCTCTGAGCAGTTCCTGAGTAACTGCCAGTGTTTCTACCATTCCAAAAGTTTTTGAGTCCTTTTAGGAGGTTAGAAAAGGAGTGACTCTGTTGGGTGTTTCCCCAGGGAAAACTTAGGTCTCAGATTTGCAGATGTCTCCACTGGTTCAAAACCAAAATTAATACTTAGCTCAGTTTGCTCAAAGAGAGGTTTCCAAATTATTTGCACGAACGGTTTAAGGAAAAAAAAAAAAACATTCTTAAGCCATCCTCTAGACCTACTGAATCTTTAGAAGTTGGTACCAGGAAAGTGTATATTCAAAATTTTCTCTAGGAGATTATGATGGTCTCTCAATTGTGAAATCTCTCAGCTAGAACAGATTGTTAGTGAGGCTGAGAAGATGTCTCTGCTGACCAGTGAAATTTTACTGCTCTTTTTCAGGGCCACAGACCCCCAAACTCATCTTATTAATGTATGTCTTCAATCCTAGAAGAGCTGAAAGGAAGAGGTGATGAACTTTTGTAATCACTTTATTCTAATAATTTAAAAACTGATATCCTGGTAAAACTGGAGACAGTAAAAAGATCCGTGGTTGCCAGGGGTTAAGTGGAAGAGAGGGATCAAGAGGCATAGCACAGAGGATTTCAGGGCAGTCAGAACACTCTATATGATACTACAGTGGTAGATACATGTCATCATAACTTTGTTAAAACCCATAGACTATACAACACCAAGAGTGAACTCTAGTATAAACTATGAACTTTGGGTGATAAAAATGTTCAATGTAGGTTCGTCAGTTGTAACAAATGTACCACTCTTGTGAGGGATATTGATAATGGGGAGGCTGTCCCTGTGTAGAGGCAGGTATATAGGAGGTGGTATATGGGAAATATCTGTACCTTCCATTCAATTTTGCTGTGAACCTAAAACTGCTCTAAAAAAGAAAGTCTATTTTGTAGATAGCTAGTGGGAAGCAGCGCACAGCACAGGGAGATTAGCTCGGTGCTTTATGACCACCTAGAGGGGTGGGATAGGGAGGGTGGGATAGGGAAGGTGGGAGGGAGACACAAGAGGGAGGAGATATGGGGATGCATGTATACAATATAGCTGATTCACTTTGTTATACAGCAGAAGCTAACACAACAGTGTAAAGCAATTATACTCCAATAAAGATGTTAAAAAAAAAAAGAAAGTCTATTTAAAAAAAAAGACCTGATATCTCCATCAATAAACCAATAAGAAAAAGCATTAACTGGCATAAAGGCAGACATATAGAACAATGGAATAGAATGGAGAGCCCAGAAATAAACCTCTGTATATATAGCCAATTGATTTTCAACAAGGGTGCCAAGGCCATTCATTGGGAAAAGGACAGCCTTTCCAACATCCGGTGTTGAAAAAACTGGATATCCACATGCAAAAGAGTGAAGCTGGATCCCTACCTTACACCATTTACAAAAATTAACTCAAAATGGATCAAAGATGTAAACATAAGAGATAAAACCATAAAAACCATAAAACTTTTAGAAGAAAACATAGGGGGAAAGCTTCATGACACTGAATTTGGCAATGATTTCATGGATTTGACACCAAAAGAAAATAGATAAATTGGACTGCATCAAAATTTAAAACCTCAGTGCATCAAAAGATACAGTCTATAGAGTAAACAAGCAACCTATAGAATGGGAGAAAGTATTTGCAAATCTTACATCTGATAAGGGATTAATGTCTAGAATATATAAAGAACTTTTCTTCACGCAACAATGAAAAAACAAATAATCTGATTGAAAAATGGGCAAAGGTTAGACTTTTGGTTTCTGGCTTGGCATGTAAGGAGCTTAGGAATCACCATTCTTTCCTAATAAGTAAAAGGGTAAACAAAAAGAAAAATCAACAACTCTATTTAGATCTGTCAGAGAAGCGAAGTCACAGAGCAAATCACTGCTCCCGCTCAGAAGAAATTATTTTACCACAGCCTAACCTGCTGGGGTGTTGTCGGAGCCTAACCTTCAGCCAGCTCTGGTATTCCATGTGGGGGAAAGAAAATACCCAACTCTAGCTCCATCTCGCTTCCAAGTGAGGGAAGGGAAATACACAACTCCAGCCCCCTTCAGCCGTTATGTCCTACCAGAGGGGTAAGGAGGGGACTGAGAAGCATTGGTGAAGTTCACAGCCCAGGAACACAGCCTCATTAAAAGACTGAGGCTTAATCATATATTATAGTGGAGAGCTTCCCCTCCCCCCATAGCTTACCACTAAATTACTAAAGGTCTATTTATTGCAATTCCTTTTACCCAGTACATCATGTCTACTTTTCAATAAAAAATTACAAGGCATATCAAGAGGCAAAAAACACATTCTTAAGAGACTGAACAAGTGTCAGAACAACAGTCAGGTAATACCACACTGGTATTATCAGACAAGGAATTTTTTTTAAAAAACTATGATTAATATGCTAAGGGCTTTAACAGAAAACAATAGATAGCATGAAAGAAGAGATAGTTATCTAAGCAGAGAAATGGAAATTCTAAGAAAGAACCAAAAACAAATGCTAGAGGAGATGAAAAACACTGTAACAGAAATAAAGAATGTCTTTGATGGGCTTATTAGTAGACTGGACACGCTGAGGAATGAATTTCTGAGCTTGAGGATATGACAATAGAAACTTCCAAAACTGAAAAGAAGAGAAACCAAAAAATTGGAAAAAAGGAAAGAGAGAGAACAGAATACTCAAGAACTGTGGGACAACCACAAAAGTTGTTATCCTATGAGCAATGGGAATACCAGAAGGAAAAAAAAAATTAAAGAAAGGAACAGAAGCAATATTTGAGAATTTTCCCAAATTAATGTCAGACACCAAACTATAGATCCAGGAAGCTCAGAGAACACCACACAGGGTAAATGCCCAAACAATCTACACCTAATCATATCATATTCAAACTTCACAAAATCAAAGATTAAAAATAAAATCTTGAAAGAAGCCAGAGGGGGAAATAACCATCTTATCTATAGAGGAATAGATAAACATAAGAATTACATCCAACTTTTCCTTAGAAACCACTCAAGCAAGAAGAGAGTGGAGTAAAATATTTAAAATTTAAAACCTGGATTTCTGCGTGCTGTAAAATCATACTTCAAAAGTGAAAAAGAAATAAAGATCTTGTCAGACAAACAAAAATTAAGGGATTTGTTGCCAATAGACTTGCCTTGCAAGAAATGTTAAAAGAAATTCTTTGGAGAGAAGGAAAATGATACAGGTCAGAAACTTAGATCTATGTAAAGAAAGGAAGAGCATCAGAAATGAATATGAATGTAAAAATTAAAACTTATTTTTCTTATTAATCAAACTGATAACAGCAATTCAAAATAATAATAGTAGCAATGTACTTCCTATGTATGTTTCTGTATGTATACATACTTATGTATATATTTATGCATAAGTGAAATGAATGACATCAATGATACAAAGGACAGGAGGGAGGAATTAGGAATAATTTGTTATTATAAGGTACTCACACCATCGGTGAAGTGGTATAGTGTTATTTGAGAGTGGACTTATTTTAGTTATAAATGTACATTGCAAACTCTAAGGCAACTGCTAGAAAAATATTTTTTAATAGTATAATTGATATTTTTTAAAGGGGAGGAAATGGAATAATAAACAATGCTTAATTAGAACCACAAAAGGCAGAAAAAGTGGAAGACAAAACTAGGAACAAAGAACAAGGGCAACAAATAGAAAACAGTAATAAATATGGTAGATATAAATCCATGGATCCATGGTAGATATAAATCCATGTCAATGGTCTAAATACACCAATTAAAATACAGAGATTGTCAGAGTGGATCAAAAAATAATACCCAAATATATGTTGTTTACTAAATAAACACTTTAATTATAAACATACATATAGATTAAAAGTAAGGAGATATAGAAAAATGCACCATACTAACACTAATCACTAATCAAAGGAAAGCAGAATTAGCTATATTAATTTCAAACAGAGCAGACTTCATGGCAAAGTTATCAGGGATAAAGAGGGAAATTACATAATGATAAAAGTGTCAATATTCCAGAAGACACAATCCTTAATGTGTATGTACCTAACAAGAGAGCATTAAAATACAATAAGGCATGTTTAGGGGAGATTGGTTCAAGACGGCAGAGTAGAAGGACATGTGCTCACTCCCTCTTGCAAGAGCACTGAAAACACAACTAACTGCTGAACAATCATCGAAGGAACACACTGGAACTCACCAAAAAACATACCTCACAACCAAAGACAAAGGAAAAGCCTCAGTGAGATGGTAGGAGGGGTGCAATCACAATAAAATCAAATCCCATAACTGCTGGGTGGTTGACTCACAAACTGGAGAGCAATTATACGACAGAAGTCCACTCACTGGAGTGAAGGTTCTGAACCCCACGTCAGGCTTCCCAACCTGGGGGTCTGGCAATGGGAGGGGGAATTCCCAGAGAATCAGACTTTGAAGGCTACTGGGATTTGACTGCAGGACTTCAACAGGACTGGGGGAAACAGAGACTCCACTCTTGAAGGGCACACACAAAGTAGTGTGCACATCAGGACCTGGGGGAAGAAGCAGTGACCCCACTGGAGACTGAACCAGACCTAGCTGCTATTGTTGGAGGGTCTACTGCAGAGGCAGGGGGTGGCTGTGGCTCACTGCTGGGACAAGGACACTGGCAGCAGAAGTACTGGGAAGTACTCCTTGTCCTGAGCCCTCCCAGAGTCCGTCATTAGCCCCACCAAAGAGCCTGTAACCTCCAGTGCTGGGTCGCCTCAGGGCAAACAACAAACAGGGAGGGAACTCAGCCCCACCCATCAGCAGACAAGCAGATTAAAGTTTTACAGAGCTCTGCCCTCAAGAACAACAGCCAGCTCTACCCACCACCAGCCCCTCCCATCAAGAAGCCTGCACAAGCCTCTTAGATAGTCTCATCCACCAGAGGGCAGACAGCAGAAGCAAGAAAGCACCACAATCCTGCAGCCTGTGGAACAAAAATGACAGAAAGAAGACAAAATGAAAAGGCAGAGGACTATGTACCAGATGAAGGAACAAGATAAAACCCCAGAAAAACAAGTAAATGAAGTGGAGATAGGCAACCTTCCAGAAAAAGAATTCAGAATAATGATAGTGAAGATGATCCAGGACCTCGTAAAAGGAATGGAGGCAAAGATCGAGAAGATACAAGAAATGTTTAACAAAGACCTAGAATAATTAAAGAACAAACAAAAAGAGGTGAACAATACAATAACTGAAATGAAAACTACACTAGAAGGAATCAATAGAATAACTGAGGCAGAAGAACACATAAGTGACCTGGAAGACAGAATTGTGTAATTCACTGCCGTGGAACAGAATAAAAAAAGAATGAAAAGAAATGAAGACAGCTTAAGACGTCTCTGGGACAACATTAAACACACCAACATTCACATTATAGGGGTCCCAGAAAAAAAAGAGAGAGAGAAAGAACCTGAGAAAATATTTGAAGAAACTATAGTTGAAAACTTCCCTAAAATGGGAAAGGAAACAGTCACCCAAGGCAGGAAGTGCAGAGAGTCCCAGACAGGATAAACCCAAAGAGAAACATGCTGAGACACATAGTAATCAAATTGGCAAAAATCAAAGACAAAGAAAAATTATTAAAAGGAGCAAGGGAAAAACGACAAATAACATACAAGGGAACTCCCATAAGGTTAACAGCTGATTTCTCAGCAGAAACTCTACAAGTCAGAAGGGAATGGCATGATATACTTAAAGTGATGAAAGGGAAGAACCTACAACCAAGATTATTCTACCCGGCAAGGATCTCATTCAGATTCAAGGAGAAATCAAAGGCTTTACAGACAAGCAAAAGCTAAGAGAACTCAGCACCACCAAACCAGCTCTAAAACAAATGCTAAAGGAAATTCTCTAAGTGGGAAACAAAAGAGAAGAAAAGGACCTACAAAAACAAACCCAAAACAATTAAGAAAATGGTCATAGGAACATACATATCGATAATTACCTTAAATGTGAATGGATTAAATGCTCCAACCAAAAGACACAGGCTCGCTGCATGGATACAAAAACAAGACCCATGTAAATGCTCTCTACAAGAGACCCACTTCAGACCTAGGGACACATTCAGACTGAAAGTGAGGGGATGGAAAAAGATATTCCATTCAAATGGAAATCAAAAGAAAGTTGGAGTAGCAATACTCATGTCAGATACAATCGACTTTAAAATAAAGAATATTACAAGAGACAAGGAAGGACACTACATAATGATTAGGGGATCAATCCAAGAAGAAGATATAACAATTATAAATATATATGCACCCAACATAGGAGCATCTCAATACATAAGGCAACTGCTAACAGCTATAAAAGAGGAAATCGACAGTAACACAATAATAGTGGGGGACTTTAACACCTCACTTACACCAATGGAGAGATTGTCCAAAATGAAAATAAATAAGGAAACAGAAGCTTTAAATGACACAATAGAGCAGATAGATTTAATTGATATTTATAGGACATTCCATCCAAAAACAGCAGATTACACTTTCTTCCCAAGTGTGCACGGAACATTCTCTAGGATAGATCACATCTTGGGTCATAAATCAAGACTCAGTAAATTTAAGAAAATCAAAATCATATCAAGCATCTTTTCTGACCACAACGCTATGAGATTAGAAATGGATTACAGGGAAAGAAATGTAAAAAACACAAACACCAGGAGGCTAAACAATATGTTACTAAATAACCAAGAAATCACTGAAGAAATCAAAGAGGAAATCAAAAAATATCTAGAGACAAATGACAATGAAAACACAATGATCCAAAACCTATGGGATGCAACAAAAGCAGTTCTAAGAGGGAAGTTTATAGCTATACAAGCCTACCTCAAGAAACAAGAAAAATATCAAAAAAAAACCAATCTAACCTTACACCTGAAGGAACTAGAGAAAGAAGAACAAACAAAACCCAAAGTTAGCAGAAGGAAATAAATCATCAAGGTCAGAGCAGAAATAAATGAAATAGAATCAAAGAAAACAGTAGCAAAGATCAAGAAAACTAATAGCTAGTTCTTTGAGAAGATAAACAAAATTGATAAACCATTAGCCAGACACATCAAGAAAAAGAGGGAGAGCACTCAAACCAATAAAATTAGAAATTAAAAAGGAGAAGTCACAACAAACACTGCAGAAATACAAAGCACCCTAAAAGACTACCACAAGCAACTCTATGCCAATAAAATGGACAACCTGGAAGAAATGGACAAATTCTTAGAAAGGTATAACCTTCCAGGACTGAACCAGGAAGAAATAGAAAATATGAACAGACCAATCACAGGTAATGAAATTGGAACTGTGATTAAAAATCTTCCAACGATATATATACACTACCAAACGTAAGGTAGATAGCTAGTGGGAAGCAGCCGCATAGCACAGGGAGATCAGCTCGGTGCTTTGTGACCGCCTGGAGGGGTGGGATAGGGAGGGTGGGAGGGAGGGAGACGCAAGCGAGAAGAGATATGGGAATATATGTATATATATAACTGATTCATTTTGTTGTGAAGCTGAAACTAACATACCATTGTAAAGCAATTATACTCCAATAAAGATGTTAAAAAAAAAAAAATCTTCCAACAAATAAAACTCCAGGACCAGATGAATTCACAGGTGAATTCTATCAAACATTTAGAGAATAGATAACACCTATCCTTCTCAAACTCTTCCAAAAAATTGTGGAGGAAGGAACACTCCCAAACTCATTCTATGAGGTCACCATCACCCAGATACCAAAACCAGACAAAGATACTACAAAAAAAGAAAATTATAGACCAATATCACTGATGAATATAGATGCAAAAATCCTCAACAAAATACTAGCAAACAGAATTCAACAACACATTAAAAGGATCATAGACCATGATCAAGTGGGATTTATCCCAGTGATGCAAGGATTCTTCAATATACGCAAATCAATCAATGTGATACACCATATTAACATATTGAAGAATAAAAACCATATGATCATCTCAATAGATGCAGGAAAAGCTTTTGACAAAATTCAACACCCATCTATGATAAAAACTCTCCAGAAAGTGGGCATAGATGGAACCTACCTCAACGTAATGAAGGCCATATACAACAAACCCACAGCAAACATCATTCTCAATGGTGAAAAACTGAAAGCATTTCCTCTAAGATCAGGAACAAGACAAGGATGTCCACTCTTGCCACTATTATTCAACATAGTTTTGGAAGTCTAAGCCACGGCAATCAGAGAAGAAAAAGATATAAAAGGAATACAAATTGGAAAAGAAGAAGTAAAACTGTCACTGTTTGCAGATGACATGATACTATATATGGAGAATCCTAAAGATGCCACCAGAAAACTACTAGAGCTAATCAATGAATCTGGTAAAGTTTCAGGATACAATATTAATGCACAGAAATCTCTGGCATTCCTATATACTAATGACGAAAAATCTGAAACAGAAATTAAGGAAACACTCCCAGTTACAACTGCAACACAAAGAATAAAATACCTAGGAATAAACCTACCTAGGGAGACAAAAGAACTGTATGCAGAAAACCATAAGACACTGATGAAAGAAATTAAAGATGATACCAACAGATGGAGAGAGATACCATGTTCTTGGACTGGAAGAACCAATATTGTGAAAATGACTATACTACCCCAAGCAATCTACAGATTCAATGCAATCCCTATCAAAATACCAATGGCACTATTCACGGAACTAGAACAAAAAAATCTTAAAATCTGTACATAGAGACGAAAGACCCCAAATAGCCAAAGCAGTCTTGAGGGAAAAAAACGGAGCTGGAGGAATCAGACTCCTTGACTTCAGAGTATACTGTGAAGCTACAGTAATCCAGACAATATGGTACTGGCACAAAAACAGAAACATAGATCAATGGAACAAGATAGAAAGCCCAGAGATAAACCCACGCACCTCTGATCAACTAATCTATGACAAAGGAGGCAAGGATATACAATGGAGAAAAGACAGCCTCTTCAATAAGTGGTGCTGGGAAAACTGGACAGCTACATGTAAAAGAATGAAATTAGAACATTCCCTAACACCTTACACAAAAATAAACTCAAAATGGATTCGAGACCTAAATGTAAGACTGGCACTATAAAACTCTTAGAGGAAAACATAGGAAGAACACTCTTTGACATAAATCACAGCAAGATCTTTTTTGATCCACCTCCTAGAGTAATGGAAATAAAAACAAAAATAAACAAATGGGCCCTAATGAAACTTAAAATCTTTTTCACAGCAAAGGAAACCATAAACAAGAAGAAAAGACAGCCCTCAGAATGGGAGAAAATATTTGCAAACGACTCAATGGACAAAGGATTAATCTCCAAAATATATAAACAGCTAATGCAGCTCAATATTAAAAAAACAAACAACCCAATCCAAAAATGGGCAGAAGACCTAAATAGGCATTTCTCCAAAGAAGACATACAGATGGCCAAGAAGCACATGAAAAGCTTCTCAACATCACTAATTATTCGAGAAATGCAAATCAAAACTACAATGAGGTATCACCTCACACCAGTTAGAATGGGCATCATCAGAAAATCTACAAACTACAAATGCTGGAGAGGATGTGGAGAAAAGGAAACCCTCTTGCACTGTTGGTGGGAATGTAAAATTGATACAGCTACTATGGAGAACAGTATGGAGGTTCCTTAAAAAACTAAAAATAGAACTGCCAAACGACCCAACAATCCCACTACTGGGCATATACCCTGAGAAAACCATAATTCAAAAAGACACATGCACCCCAATGTTCACTGCAGCACTATTTACAATAGCCAGCCCATGGAAGCAACCTAAATGCCCATCGACAGATGACTGGATAAAGACGATGTGGTACATATATACAATGGAATATTACTCAGCCATAAAAAGGAATGAAATTGGGTCATTTGTAGAGATGTGGATGGACCTAGAGACTGTCATACAGAGTGAAGTAAGTCAGAAAGAGAAAAACAAATATCGTATATTAACGCATATATGTTGAACATAGAAAAATGGTACAGATGAACCAGTTCGCAGGACAGAAATTGAGATGTAGAGAACAGATGAGATGTAGAAAACAGATGTAGAGAACAAACGTATGGACACCAAGGGGGGAAAGCAGCGGGGGGGTGGGGGTGGGGGGCTGATGAATTAGGAGATTAGGATTGACATGTATACACTGATGTGTATAAAATGGATGACTAATAAGAACCTGCTGTATAAAAAATAAATAAAATAAAAAAATAAGAATTTTAAGTTCTGCTTCATCAGACACCTTGCAGTAATTAGTTGCACACATATACTCCCCCCTCACACACACCCCACATACTCTCATTAAATATACATGAAGATAAGTAGTGGTTATCATCCTACCTCAACACCAGGACTCAGTAGAACTCAGGTAAAATACAGATTGAATTTTCTCAGCAATCATACACATTAACCTACAAAAAGACAGCAGAGCTTAGTGGTTAGTAATATGAGCTCTAGAGTCAGACTGCCTGGGTTGAGCCTTGTTTCCACCCTTTACTGGCTCTATGACCTTAGGCAAATTGAGCAACTGCTCCGTGCTTTAGTTTCCTCATTTGTAAAATGGTGATAATAATTATGCTTTTCTCATGGAGCTGTTTTGAGGAACAACAAGATGTTTGTAGAGCACTTGCAGCCAGTAGGTTCTCAATAACAAGAGCTACTATCATCAGTCATCTAACCAGGAACTAGGAACTGTCCCAGGGTCTCAGCAGGGTAGGTGAGAG
Source organism: Leucopleurus acutus (assembly GCF_964270905.1). Lineage (NCBI taxonomy): Eukaryota > Metazoa > Chordata > Mammalia > Artiodactyla > Delphinidae > Leucopleurus > Leucopleurus acutus. Next base: position 114,032,729 of record NC_139143.1, on the reverse strand, counting down.
GTGACAGCAGCTTTTCCTGCTGAGGTAAATAGCTGAGGAGCTCCTATTTTCCTCAATACTGAGAAAAGTTTCTCAGTAGCTGCATTACTTTTCAGGACTTTAGAAAACCCATCCTGGGCCCTGAGGCCTGAGACAGAAACTCAGCCCTTGCAGTTCTTTGCATTAGATCAAGAACACCTAGAGGCTGCAAAAGCAATGACAGAGGCTTCTCCTGGGTCCTTTCGGAAGTGCAGTTCATTTGCCGCACAGAGTTGCAAAGCCTTCAACATCTCCTTTCAGAAAAGTCTCCCGTGGCAGGCAGAGAGTTAATGCCTGTTTATTTTATTTCACAAAACCTTATTCGCTTACCATGTGCCATGCCCAGCTCCAACCATTTTACCAATATTAACTCATTCAGTCTTCATAATAACGCTATGGAGTAGATTCAGTTGTTATCTCCATTTCATAGATAGAAAACAGGGGCACAGGCAGGTCAAATAACCTGCCCAAGGTCAGTGAGTAGAGAGGCAGAGCCAGGACTCAAACCCGGGTAGTCTGGGCCAGCGTTCTTCTCTGCTTTTAACTACTAACCCGTGCTGCCTTTCTGAGTGAAAGGCTTTTACTTAGGAAGCAATTCCTATGTGTCTGCGCCAGAGGGCTTGTGATTCATTGTCTCATTTAATTCTTACAAAAAGGGATTATTATCCCCATTTTATAGATGTGGAAACTGAAGTTGTTTATGATCCAGTGACTTGGCCAAGCTCCCAGAGGTGATTAGTAGCAGAGCAATGCTCACCCTTTTAAGGCCCATGGTATCTCACCTCCTAAGGAAGTATTTGATCATTTAAAAAACACTGTGATATATGCTCTGCTCCAAGGGCAAAACATCACCATTCTCCCTACTTTTTCATGGATTTGATGAACTTAAGCTAAATTTAGTTTCCAGGAAATTTCATTTTATAAAAATATGAAGGTATTAGAATAGGAATATCATTCTACATTTATTATTCACTCATTCATTCCTTCCACAAGTATTTGCTTAGCGCTTACTCTATGCCAGGCACTGCTTGTGTTTGATCAGATCAGTGTGCCAAAGACACATAAATTGCAGAGCCCTTTTGTCTAATGGTGATTGTGAATGTGTGTCCTAAGACACATGCCTCTGGGTATCACAGCCCTAGTTAATTCTTTCCCGACACATCTGTTTGCTGCTGTGTACTTATCCAGGACAGTCACTGGCTTCAGGCTCCTAAAGGACCCATGTCAAATGGGGTGAGTAAAGTTTTCACTGGATTTGAAAAAGCTTTGGTTGATACCTGCTAGGAAGATTTACCTTGCCCACTCAGGCCACTCTTCTGTATAAATCCCTATTCTGTAGCCAATTGCAAATTTTGTAGGCATTTAAATTTGTTGTCCATTCCTGGAGAATAATTATAGCTATTTAATTGTATTCATAACTTAGCATACACCTGAAAAATATGCTGGGAAATATCGGGGGGAACCTTTAATGCTGGTGTTCAATTTACGAGCTGTCACATTTATAAAGCATCTTTAATCTTCCAGGGTCTGCTAGAATTTATTACAGCCTGCTTTGTGCTTTAAATATTAAAGATTCGGCAATACTTCAAAAGGTGATAATACCTGATGCTCTGATGGCACTTAAGCCTCACCAGCTAAATATATTGAGGAATGTTCAGTGGCCCTGGCTTAATTAAACATGCATGTGTATTTTCAAATGCAATCTTTTTCTGCTTGTTAGGTTTTTGACAAACTTCCAAACAGGTCCAGGTGGAACAAAGCATGTAAACAGGCCTGTGAATGAAGCTTAAAGTACTCAAATTATCACCTTCCTTCAATTAACATGCAAACCTTGGAATCTCTGCCATTGATAATGCCACTGAATACTATTTGCAGTTGAACAGTCTATCTTTGTCATTTCAGTTTTCTAAAATATGTCCAGTTTAATTATGTGAAAAGACATTGGTGACGGCTTTTTAGCCAATGAGATGGTATGTGTTCTCAGTAGCTTGCTCTTCTCTCTGGAACATGGCATACACTACAAGGCAGTGGCAGGCTCGAAATGTACCATTTGTTTTCATTATAGAGCACTTAAAAGGTAGCCTTCTTCTAATTCAGTGTGCCATGTTAAAGCAACCAGAGTTCAGTAAGCCCTGACACAAAATGACCTATGGCTGTGGATTCTTGAAAATTACTTAAGCAGCTTTCACAATTAAAAAAAAAAAAACAAACACTGCATTAATGCAAAGTCATCTATATCATATTTTAAAAAAATCTCTATTTGGCATTTGCCACATTTTGGATTTCTCTGAAAACCGTGTTTCAAAGAAATTGTGTTTTGTTTTTGAACATGTACATTTAAATGTTTGTCACAAGAAATGAAACACTAAGCTCAGATTTTCAACCTGAGACTTTCAGACATCTTTTCACAGAGCCCTATAATATTGCCTAATAGTAAAATCCCCAAATAAATAATACTTTGAATAGCTGGTCATCTATCTGGAAATATTACTTACTAAAGCGACCCAAATAGAGATTGAGAGTAGTCTGAAAAGGGAACAAGATGTTTTTACAGATGAGGAAAAAAGACTGGATTCGAACAATTCAATCTGCTGTAGAATCAACATGGAACAACTGCTGGACTAGAACAAGTGTGTAATAAAGATATATGTGGAGGCTTCCAATAAAAGTTCAATTATTGTGCTGTGATAGGTAAGCTTGTGCAAAAAAATTTTTAAATAAAAAAGGTCTGTGAAATCTGAGGCAGTATTAGAGCAATTTTCTAGGTGAGGAAGAGCTAGTGGGATATGACAGGTGAGGTACTGTTATTATAATACCTAAGGCAAGGCAGCACCCACACAAAATGATAGACAAATCTGAATTAATATGATATGATCGGCGAGGTGGCATTTGAATACAATCCTCCTGTATTGTGGAGAAGGCTGCATGCATATTACACAGCAAAGGAATTATATGGAAGGCGGTAGACAGAAGATTCAGTGGGAAGAAAGAAAATACGGGCAAGATTTCAGAAGCTATCTGGACTTTGCTGGGTAAGGAGTACACTTGGAAATTGGATTTGTAAACAAATTAAAAGCTGAATTGTTTTCCTAAAGCAGCCTTCAATGGGTGTTGACAATAAACACTTAACCTTGGCAATTGGAGGCCTTTGAAATGAATAATTAGGGGGAAATGGTGGGGTGAAGAGGGAGGGAAGCATATTTTAATTTTGCTTCCTTTTTCATAATCCATAGTGTTTCTATCCTGGATCTGTGAGCCAAGTAGCCATTTTAGATCCCCGGATAGGAAAATGTTGCCTTCCCTGAGAATTTCAGCCATCTTTTGCTTTCTTGATCTATGATCACCACCTCTAATTAAAAGTCTTAATAGCACCCAGACCTTAACAGCACAAAGGAGAACACAGCCTACTGAAAGGGTGCATTTTATTAAGCGACAGAAACTCTCAGAAATTTGAGCCTGCAGAAACTGCCTGCGTGATCTTTAATGGCTTTTTAAAGATGACAGGAAAAGAAATGGGAAAGTAAAGCAATGGAAGGCAGAAATTCCCTGAAGGAGCATTGTGAAGTATATCAGTGCAACTGAAAAAGGGAACTCCTAGGGCCTGGGGATATCTCCCAGGTTTTTCAGCTGGACACTTATGGCCTGTTGGGTCCCTGAACACCTCTGCTCTGGGCAGACTTTGACAGAGCAAGCCACAGAAAGATGAACGACAGCACCTGAAGTGCTGTTTGCGGGGCAGAAAATTGCTCCCTTTGCACGCTGGGCTGCCTTTGCTCTCTGTCACATGACTTATTACAGCCTCCCCATATAACAGTGCCATTTATGTATGTTAACTTGGCAAGCAGTAATGGTATTCTTCGCCTCCTTTTTCATTGCTGCTTGGACAATTAAAAACAAAGGAAGGAAATGAGGTCAGCACTCATAAAATCTAAGTCTATAGGTGACAGACACCCTGAGACCAAATAGCCTCAGATGCTGCAACATTGCAAGGAATCCACGAGCAAGAAAACATCCCTGCTTCCCAGGGCTTTTACTTAGATATTTATTTTTTTAGGTGAGAAGCTGATTTCAGGTTTTTTAAAAAAATCAACTGAAATAAGGTATAGCTTTTAAGGAGTGCGGAAATGCTCCTAATACAATTATGTGCCCCATATGGAAAAGGGACATAAACAAGAGATTGTTCTCTTTAATCTTCTAGCACAAAGACCAACATTTAACCACACAGTAGAATTTTCTCTCTACCGGCTCTTGAAACAGCAGCTCTATTGATGTTGCACAATTACAATAAGTGTTTTGAAATGTTCCGAGCACAGGTATACAAGGATACCTCAACCTATTTTTCTGATTCCAGCCTTGTGATCACAGTGATTTTAAAAGCTAATTAGAAGAACCTTCTTGCTTCCCCAGGCATGATTTAAATAACGCACCTGTTCTTATTCTACATCCCTTGGCTTCTACGGTATACATCTTGGAATGTAAGACAATCCCTTAAGGAGAGAAACAGCTCTCAGAATCAGAGGTGACTTATATGATGCCCTGGCTTTACTGCTATAGCTTGGCTACTATCCCTGAAGCTGGCAATAGCCCCCAGCCATTCCCACCCTCGAGGCCTCCTGGGTGCGCGCTGTAAGAGGCTCAGGAAAGGGGCTGCCGTGGAGGGAGGTGGTCAGTACGAGCTATCCTACATCAGCTGCTGCAGGGGGTGCAGCAAGGAAGCCTTCAAGTTGACCTAATTACTTATATTTTCTTCCTGTCTTAGAATATTACTTTATAGATCTTAAATTTGAAGATACAGATGGCAACTATTCTAAACTTGACTCCACGATACTCACAAAACTTGACTGCAAAAATATCTCTTAAAAACCCCTGGAATATATGATCATCAGGTCTCTTTTAAAGTAGAATCTCACACAGGACCACTACGGGGCTCCACAATGTCAGAGACAGAAGAAGGGACAGAATTTTAATATAGTATCTGAGTGTAGCTTTTGGCCTCGAGAATTAAATTGTGCTTGCCCTTTGACCACCCACACTCAATGAGAAGTATGAAAAATAGCTTGGTTTTTCATATATCAGGAGAGGGATATTCATCTTCATTATTAAATTTCTGGCTGTACCTCATGTAACATTTTTATTGACAGATTGCCTTCCGTCTCCCCACTATTTTATTCAAAAATGATTTAGTCTTCAACAAGATTATAAGATCTTTGAGAGGAGGACTGAATCTTACACTGATCTTGAATTCTTACTTTTAATAATACTTGGCATATCATTGGGTACACAGAATGCACTTCATAATTGACTGATGGATCTGGGAGCTATGGAGGCGCCTTCACACATCATACATAAATAAAAATATGTACCACCTCTGCCCTGCTGGTTGCAAGTAACAGAAGACTGGGAGAATGCTCATACTTTAGACAACAGATTCAGAATTAAAGAAGTATCTTAGTCGACTGAAGTGCTGGACTGAGCTGGTGGTATAGCCAAAAATTCTGGGACAGCATTGCTCATGTATCTCAAAGGCATCTCAAATTCACATTCATTCTTATAGCAAACATTTACTGAGCACCTGCTCTATCCTGGGGACTGTTCTATTGGCTAGAGTTACAACATGGAACAAGACAGACAAGAGTCTTACTCTCATGGAGCTTACATTCTATGGTCCAAACATTTTTGCTCTATCCCCAGCCCACAGAACAGTCCCTAGAATATGGTATGATGCTTCGTGAAGGTTTCCCCCAATGTCTGTCTTCTGGGGAAACCTCTTGAGTTCTCCTTAACATCCTGACCACTCTAAAAACACCATTCTAAATAACAAATGTTTGTTTTCGTTCTAGGCTCAGATGAGGTGCTGGGATTTCAGGCCCTGGTAACAGGTTGAACAAAGGTACACAGGCATCAAAGTTCATGGGATTCAAAGAAGAGGAAGTGGCCCAATCCTCCTAGCACAGTGGCTCTAGGAGAAGTGGCTGTGCACTAGACTCACCTTTCACAAAACATACTCACGTCTGTGTCCCGTGGCCCCAAATTGTCAGTTGATCTCAGGTTGGGCACAAGTTTATTTGCTAAAAGCTCCACCTGCAGGTGTGTCTACTACTGTAGACTAGAGCATGACTGCACGGAGACGAGCCTGGAAAAGGTGTATCAGAGTCATATTGCGAGAGCCTTGAACAATACTAATGAGTTTGGAATTAATTCTGAAATAAATGAGGATCCTTAAAAGGCTTTTAAAAACACATGGGTGACAGAATCATCTCTGTCTTAAAAAGAAACTATGGTGGCAGGATGTAGGGTAAATTGGAGGAAGAAGAGATAACAGGCAGGGAAACTTGGAATTTTAAACAGCACTAGTAAGAGATAATTAAGCCTGTGGCAACACAGCAGAGGGGCCAGAACTGTTCTGAGAAAAACTGGTAGATAGAACTTGCAGCGTGTAGCGATCCCGAGTGCATGGATTTGAGAGACAAGGAATCAAAACTGATTCTAGGTTTCTAACTGGAGTGATTGGCTAAAAGGAAGACACTGCTCACTGAGGGAAGTGGTTCTTAAGAAGCATGTACATTCCAGGCTGATTGACCACGCCATGGGGACATTATAGAAAAGATTCAAGCTCTAAAGGGGAGAAGAACTGGATTCTTAAATAATCTTTAAGAATCCTTTAAAGTTTGAAATTCTATGGCTCTGTTGCATAGGGTTATTAACTCATTAAACTTGTGGTCTGTGTTTTCATCTTTATACTCTCCACAATGCTTAGCATTTTGTAGGGGCTCAAACCTGTCTGATGGATGAAGAAATATAACATTAAAAGGATATTTCTAACAGGCTTCTCCACATGCACGACTGTTTAAGTTTCCATCTTACTGTCCCACTTAAACTTATTTCATACTAATCTGAACAACGTCTATAACTTCCATATAACACTATTGCTTTAGTGAGCCACAAACCTGAGCTCCTTTTCTCTGCCTATAAAATTGAGCTGATCATAATAATCATTTTACAGGGTAATGTGAGTGCACTGTCACCACCCAAAGGGTATGAAGGTGAGGGGACACCTGAAAGCCACATTTTACCCAAACTACTGTGGATAATGTGGGCATGGCCACATATAGATTCCATTCAGTCCTGTGTAGTCAGATAAGCTCAGATGTTTGGTATTTGCTGCTCCGGATGCACTGTCAGTAACCTAGTGGGCCAAGTTAGTATTAGCTAGCACTGGGTATATGAGGGTATTTTGTAGATGTTTGGAGAAATGACCAGTTTACTTGGTTATATTGACAGCTCTACTGTAAAATTTGCTGGCATTAAAGGTCAAAAAGACCCAGTTCTCCTCTGGGTGCGTCTACCCAAAAGAGAATAAATCTGGGAGCTGAATCACTTCTCTGACAATAATTTATGAATCATGCATTGACTGTGTTTGAATTGAGAAAGGCTTTCATACTTTCCATTAGCTCAGATTAAGTTTTCATATAGATGCTGGGAAGCATGCTAGCAATATCCTTAGCTCATTTTTATGAAAATTTTATCAGTGCTTTTTTCTGTACTACACTCCAATTGGGATGTCTCAGAATCTAAAGCTCAGCTTTGGACATGAACTTCTCTCAACCTGGCTGGCTGCTGCTCTAAAGGTTTCAATATTTTATGGGCTCTGGCTAACTCAGCCGTGAGATTCAAGCTGCAGAGATTTAACTCTAATGTAAAATCATGAACGGATGAAAACTGGGATGTCATAAGTAATACATCTACAAGAGCAGGATGCAGTTACCATTTTTAAAAGAGCTTTAAAAAGAAAACAACATTCTCTGTTCTGTCTTTATGCCCCAAAATGAAAAGCCCCTGAGCTATTGTACTAACATAGGGCCATCTTTTCTTGCCTTGCTTTTCTTCAATTGCTGCTTAATTGTTGTGGTAGGCTGGGTTTTTTTTCCCCCTTAAGGTCCTCCATCCACATGAAAGCCCCTAATGTCTGCATTCCAGAGAAATGGGCACCGCATGGTCAAATGTGTATAGGCCAAATCCATTTCTTAGCATCTTCCTCTTTTTGTCTCAAAACTGATTTAAAACATTTGGAAAATCTGTCTATTCAGCTGAAGTGTTCTCGTACATTCTTTCCTGGAAACAGTGGGGTCACATGTGATCTGCCTGATGGACTTTTCTGCTTCAATCTATAGCCATTTCCCTCGAGCCCCACAGAGCCTGGCAAAGCAGAGAAGGTCTGTAATGGCTCCAATAACAATGTGTTCTTTGTGTGAAAGAATCCAGGGGGAAGAGCTGGGGTAGACTGGTCAGTAACAAAAAACACGAGCATTTTTGCACTCATTTATTTCTTCATTATGTACATTGCCATTAAACAGATTTTTTTAACAGTAAATACCCCTTTCCATAAAACACTGACCAAGCATGAAAAGAACACATGCAGAAAGTTTTATTTTTAAAAGACTGTGGTCATCATTGCTAGTTATTAACCTGCTTCAAATAAGACGGCTGATGGCAGGGTTGTACTGCATGTGTCTGAACTTCTAAAGGGAGAGATGATTCTAAATGGAGCTTAATTTGTCTGTTCAAAAATGTCGCCTGACATATGCATTGGAATAAAACCATCTCTTTCTAGTTCCAAAAATACCACAAAATCAACATCCTACTAAAATAACTACAGAATCGCAGATGGGAAGAGACCACAGAGATCATGTGGGGTGCCCCCTTCCTTCAGGGCTCTGGACCTTTAGCACCCAAGGAAAAAGGTGACTATGCTGGTCTTAAGAGCTTCCAGGACCCATCACCTCTCTCGGGAGCCTCCCCGGTAGCTCATCCTTCTGAAAGTTGTTATGCTTTCCTTGTATTCAAGAGCTGTCTCTTCCATTTTCAGTGAAGCCTAGGCTCTCTTGTTTAGTTAAACCACACACAGGATGGGAAACAGTTCTTTCACAGAGACCTCTAATATCATTGAAGAGAGCAATGAAGTTTCCCCATTTGATCTTATCTCCTGCAGAGCAGTACCGGTTTCTTTAGCATACTATATAAGGGGCACTTCTCATCCATGCAATCACCAATCTTAATATTAAATGTCCCACAGATATCTGGCTTCAAATGATACTGTAATATTTAAATATTAAAATTTGGGGGGATGGCCTACTAAATTGGCAAGATTTAAATGTATATGTGTGTGTATATATATATATATATATCTGTGAGGGTGAGAAATGAGACGCCTCATGCTAGGCCAGAGGGAATATAAATTGGTTCAGCTTATCTGGTGGACAATTTGGCACTAGGTATCAAGAATCTCCAAATATTCATGCCCTTTGATCCAGTAATTCTACTTCTAGTAATTCACTCTGAGAAAATAATCATGATATGGTAGAGATTAAGCTAAAGAATGTTCATTGCAGCATTATTCATAATAGTTAAAAACTGAAAACAAACTAAATTTCTAGCCAGAGTAAGATGGTAAAATAAATTCCCACACAGTCAGATGATAGAATATTTTGAAAGAATTAGAAAGTGTTAGAAAAAGCATGATACAAAAGTACACACATACACACAGTATAAAATCTATTTTGGTAAAGCAAGTAATGTCCATTTTGTTCGGGAAAAACAAATCAGTATCCAATATTCATTGTGTATTTACTACGTGTGCTAGGCAACATACCAAGTACTTCATGTATGCTGTTTCACTTAATCTTCAAAACAAACCTATGGGTTACAATTATTACTCTTATCCTTGCTTTGTGGAAATGAAAATTGAAGCTGAGACAGTTTAAATAACTTTCCAAGACCAAGAAGGTAGTAAGTGGCAGAACTGGGATTGAAACCACATCTATATGATGACAGAGATTGTGGTCTTTAACAATATGTTATACTATTCACATAAACATACAAAAAACTGGAATTTAATAATCCAATATATTAAGTTATTATTTCCGATGTTGCAATTACCATTGCTTTTTTTCTTCTTTAAATTTATTTTCCAAGATATCTAACATGAACACCTATCTCTTTTATAATTGGAGAAAAAAGATACTAAAATTTGGTACTCTTTCACTGATCCTTTCTCCATTTACACAGGTACACACACACACACACACACACACACACACACACACACACTCACACACAATATACATATATATATAATCTGTCCTTCCTCCAGCACAAATTTTCTTCAACCTTCAAAATTCTGTCATTACCATTCTCTCTCTACGTGTACTTCTTTAAAGAGGCTCGGAAGGATCCCACTAATGTAGGAGAGTTCTAGTCCCTGCCTTTGAGGGACACATCAATCTTTCTTTTCTCGCCTAGTTGCCAATTAACAAAACTCCATTAGAGCCCATTACCACCAAAGCAATGATACAGCCTTCAGTCTTTGCACACTAAAAACAAGTCATTTTTGTAAACCCATTCTTGTTTTCAAGCCTTATTTATAACTGCCCAGGATGTGAGTGCATTTTTTCCTCTGTTCTACACATCACCCATCATCAGCAATAAGAGCTCAATGCCTGGACGTTTGCTACAATTGTGGGATGATGATGATGATGAGGAGGAGAAGGAGGATGATGACGATGATGAGGAGGAGAAGGAGGAAGAGGAGGAGGAGGAAGAGGAGGAGGAAGAGGAGGAGGAGGAGGAAGAAGAAGAGGAGGAAGAGGAGGAAGAGGAGGATGAGGAGGAGGAGGAGGAAGAGGAGGAAGAGGAGGAGGAGGAGGAAGAGGAGGAGGAGGAGGAAGAGGAGGAGGAGGAGGAAGAGGAGGAGGTGGAGGAGGAGGAGGAGGAAGAGGAGGAGGTAGAGGAGGAAGAGAAGGAGGAGGAGGAGGAAGAGGAGGAGGAGGAGGAGGAAGCAGAGGAGGAGGAGGAAGAGGAGGAAGAGGAGGAGTAGGAGGAGGAAGATGAGAAGGAGGAGGAGGAGGAAGAGGAAGAGAAGAGGAGGAGGATGGTAAAGCCATAGTTCATTCTGCCACAGTCATGTTGCCTACAGCAAGACGCAGCATGGATTATTTCAGCTTGAAAGGAAGCAGATATATATGGTGGGTGGGAGGGTGTCATATTTACAGCCCTGATCTTTCAGCAAACATTTATTGAGCAAATACCATGTGTCATGTGCTACAGTAGACATTCAGTCTACAAAGATGAATAAGGCCTCGTTTTCTGCCCTCGTGGAGCTAATAATCTAGTTGGGAAGAAAGGCTAAATATATAATTTGAGACCTGATCGGGAAGGACCTTGTTAAGGAGTTTTGATCTTATCCTTTGGGTGTGGAGAGTCCTCAGAAGTTTTTAAGTTGTGACATAATCTGACTTGCTTATAGAGGAAGTACTCTGATGAGAATGTAAAAAATGGAGTGACATCCAAGAGATTATTATGAGACTGAGGATTAGTCAAGGAAGAAATTATGCCAGTCTGAACCAGGGCAATGGGGACACTGATACATTCTGGATATTGACTTGACAAGTCTTCCTAACCAGCTGGATTGGGAAGGGGCACGTGCAATGAGGGGGCAGGAAAAATCATAGTGATCTTTGAAGTGTTTGGCTTGAATGACTAGTGCTGGCGACACCATTCACGGAGACAGGGAACATAGAAGGAGGATTCCTAAGTTGTTTTTAGAAATGCTAAGTTTGATGTTTCTAAAGGACGTTATGTTGAGGTTTTTAGAAAACGATTGGGAATGTGGGTATACAACTCTTGAGAGAGGTCAGCATGGTGTTTGCTGTGATTCTGTCATACGTAAATGGATTCCAGTGAACACGGAAGGGGTTGTTTTTCCCTTCTGAGTGAAAGAGGAAGCCAAAGTAGGTTTTTAAGCAGGCAAACCCTTTAAATTTTCCATACCCTTACCCTAACATGCTGATGTAACCTGGTATGGTTTTCTAATTGTTTATTTAATTGTCTGCAAGCCCCTCGAGGGCATAGATTATACATAATGAATTTGCTGAACGGATTAATGGCTGCCTGGAGTGAGGAAATGGGAAACATAAATAGATTATATGGTCTTGTTTTTCCAAGAGTTGTTAACTCTATAAAGAGCAAACAAAGGAAGTGAGACCTGCAGGTTGCCTCTGGAACTCTCTTCAAGCCTCACTGTATCACAGCTCCATTCTTGACCCCTGGTTTCACCCTGTTTCTAACTCCTCCCAAACCAGCCTATCACCAAGCCATTGTATTAGTTCAGGCTAGCGTCTTCTCACATCTGTATTGCTACAGCAACATCCTGATGGTTCCTCTCCAACCCTGCATCCTCTAAGTCATTATCCGCACTTCAGCCAGTACAGCATTTATACACTGTAAATCTGATCACGTCATTCTCTTGTTCAAAACATTTTAACGGCTCATATTATAATCACGGTAAGAGCCAAACTCCTTAGACTTATAATAGATCTCGCTGTCCCAAACCCTTCTGCTTACTTCTCTCCAGGCTTTCCTCTTTTACCAGCCTGCCTCTTTCTTCTTTCCCTCATACTCATGCTCTCTAGTCATGCTCGAGACTACACCTGTTCCCATGTGTCTTCTCTTTTTCTGGCCTCGGGACAATTGCACATGCTATTCCCACAGCCTGGAGCCCTGCACCTTTCCTCTTGCCCTCTCAAACTGACTAACCCGTTTAGCCTTCAGGTCTGTGCTCAGTTATCCCCGCTGCCTGCAGGAAGCTTGCTCTGACACCTGATACCAAGACTGGGTTTCATGCTCATTATATGTCTATCCATGGCATGCCTACATTTCTCTCCTAGCCGTACTTACCACACGGCACTGCTTCAGTCTGTGGACCCTTCCTCGTCTGTGGACTGTGAGCTCTTTTCTCTGTTGTTCCCGTCATCTAATGCAGTGCCTGGCACATAATAAGCCTTTTGCAAATATGTGATGGATGAGCAGATGTCCTGCAGGGATGAAGAAAACATGAGCATGTAGCCTGGCAAAACAGGCTTCATGCTTTCTCTAAATCCCGTCTGGGTTGAGCCAGCAAATGAGGTCACTGTTTAATCAACTGGTCCACTAAGTGCCATTAAACTATAGCTTCTCATGCAGTCAGAGATGAAAGGAAACTGAAGTTGAAATTTTCCTCAGAAAAAGAGCAAGTACTGATATTTCAAAGAGAAGATGCTCAGATGAAACATGTCCATCTCCTGGTTGTACTGGCAGGTGGGATGTTATTAGCATCCCTGATAAGCAATGAGATGGAGATGAAGCCCAAAGCACTTCCTCTTCCTCCTCCCCCCCCCCGCCCTCTCTCCCCTTCTCTCTCTTCCTCTCTCTCTCTCTCTCTCTCTCTCTCCCCACCCCTCTCTCTTTTTCTCCCCTCCATCCCCACCTTGCTTCAGCAACAATCTCAAGACAAGGGAAGTGCAATTATGCAATGTCTGTTTAAAATTTAAGAAGACAAAAATGAGTTAAGGTTTTTTTTTCCTTTTTGCAGGAAACAAATTAGCCCACAGTAGACCTGTGCCTACAAACAGCCCATTTAATTTGGTTGTTTCCTACGTCTTGAGGCTAGCTTTTTCCCACTAATTCTGTCAGGCTTTTTCCATATCAGGGCTTATCTCTTCATTGTACCCAGAATCATGTGACAAGTGAGAGTCCTGGCTGTATTTTATCTATTCAATCACCCCACCACCACCATTCTTTATTCCAGAAAGAATCTAAGGTGGTGAGTCATTTTTATAAGCACAATCTCCCTTAAATTGATGCCCAGTGGTTTCTAGCAGTTTACTAAAGTTTCAAGCCCACACCATTAAGCATATAGTTAAAAATCCACTCACAAAATTCATGTTTCCAATATATTTGGGATGTCGAGCACATAAGCGCAAAAAATGACCATAAAGGGAGTGCCCACTCCTGGCTGTCCAATCGCAGGAGATCCCTTTGCACTGTATCTATTCTGAGCTGGCAGAAGAATTTAGATCTTCACCTGAGCTCCAGGCCCATGTGCCCAACTTCCTGCTGGAAATTGTCATTTGATGGCTCTGCAGGCGTCCCAAATTTGAGATGCCAAAAATGGAGCTCACTGTCTTACTTGGAGCGTAGTACGGTGGCCAACAGCACAGAATCTGCTTCCAGACTACCTAAGTTCAAATCCTGACTCTACCTCTTAGCAGCTGCAAATGGGCAAATCACTTAACCCCCCGGTGCCTCCTTCTCTTCATCTATGACATGTGGAAAATACAGGGCCTCCACCACAGGACTGCTACTTGGGATAAATCAGTTAACATGAATCAAGTGCTTAAAATACGTAGAACAGCACGTTCAGCATCTCCTGGCTGGCGGTGTTGCTGTTGCAACCAGTTCCCTCCGTGGTGAATGGCATCAGCATCCACCAGTTTTCCAGAAAGTGAAAGTCAACCCCGGGCTCTTCCTAGTCCCTCACTTCACCTGTAATTGGTCTCCCAAGTCTTGCTGACTTTACATTCCCAAGACTCTCCCAAGCCCACCTCCTTCTCTCCACCCCCAGGGACATTGTTTCTGTTGAAGCTTTCTTCTTTTCTCACTTGGATGAACGTGGTTGACTTCTAAACCATCTCAGCACCTCCAGTGTTGCCCCCTCCACAAAACTCTCTACACAAATGCAGTCGTGTCACTGCTTAACCCCTTGCAGTGCTTCTCTGTGGAGGGTCACCTTCTTCAATGTACTATCCCAGTGCCTTTAACATCAGCCTCCATCCTCCTAGTTTCCTTTCCTGCCCTCCCAAGAGCCAACCCCATCTCCAGCAACATGGAACTATTGGGAGATGCTGATACGCATCGTGCTCTCTTGCCTCCAGCCTTTGCACAAGCCACTCTCTCCTGTCTAATAATCTATTCTCTGCCTTCTTTGCTGGGCAAGTCATGGTGTTTTCTCCCTAGGTCCAGCTTTCCTCTAACCTATGCAGTGCCTTGTGTATGCCTCACCACACTACATTGCATTTATCTGTTTCCTTGGATATCTCTTCTACTCTGTTATTTCCTTGATGAAGTATGGACATGGTATTGGTTAAAAACTCTGAAGTCATTCTGCCAGGTTTGAATCCTGGCTCCTATCACTTCCTGGCTGTACAACTCTGGGCAAGTGACCTAGCCTCTCTACCTCTGTTTTCTTATCTAGCAGGGTAATGAAAAGACCTACCTCATAGGACCACTGTGAGAACTAAATGAATTACTTCATGTAGAGTGCTTAGAACCATTCCTGGTTCACGGTAAGATATAAATAAATGGAAGTTAATTACTATTATTATTATTAACCCTGTCCTATTATTAATTGGGACCTCAAACAACACACACCAAAAAGTTAGCAACTTAAATAGGTTTTAAGATAAGAAGACACAACGCCCTAACTTGACACTGTTCCCTCTGCTCACCACTGGGCAGCTGAGAACTGCAGAGAACGTACACCTTCCTGCTCCCACTTCCCCACCAGTGTAGCCTCCTCAGGGAGGCCCTCCAGGGCTGGTTTCCAGGACCCTGGGTGGCTTGGTGCAGAAGTGTGCACCTTGGAGCCAGGGTCCTGAGTCTGCCACCATGAAACCTGGAATCCAAATTGCTTAATTTCTCTGTTTCCTCATCCATAAAATGGAAAAGCATACCTACTTTGCAATGCAGTGTGTAAAGCAAGTAGCCATGTGCTGGCATGTAGTAAACAGCAACTATTAGAGTTTTTTTTTTAAAAAAGACCTGTCCTCAGCATTACTGTAAAATCATTCTAATTAATCAAAACACATAAAACTCTTACAGAAGAAGGTATAGTTGAAAGTGTTAATAGGCATAACGTTAATACAGAGGGAAACAGGGTCATTAAAGAGAGCTCCAGGTATGGATTGGAGATGAGAAATTTATATGAAATATAAGAATTTCAGAAGACAGGTGCCCCTCTGTTCTGAGCGAGCCCTGCCCTCCTACATGTCCAGGGCAGATCTGCTGAGCCTCCATGTGGCCAAGAGACTGAGAACATAAAGTCATCCTTCCTTCCAAATGCATCATTCACAGAGCTAATCACGAGTTCTGGACAGCATGGCTACATTTCTCCTGGGCTTCACTCTCATTTTGAAGTTATCCTGTTAACACCCTTTTTTAAAAATTAAGTATAGTTGATTTACAATGTTGTGTTAGTTTCAGGTATACAGCAAGGTGATTCATACCATATATATATATGGTATGGCTATATATATATATAATATATATTCTTTTTCAGATTCTTTTCCCTTATAGGTTATTAAAAAATATTGAGTATAGTTCCCTGTACTATACAGTAGGATCTTGTTGTTTATTTTATACATAGTAGTGTGTATCTGTTAATCCCAAATTCCTAATTTATCCCTATTCTCCCCTTTCCCCTTTGGTAACCATAAATTTGTTTTCTATGTCTGTGGGTCTATTTCTGCTCTGTATATAAGTTCATTTGTATCTTTTTTTTTAGATTCCACATATAAGTGATATCATATGGTATTTGTCTTTCTCTGTTTGGCTTACCTCACTTAGTATGATAATCTCTAGGTCTATCCAAGTTGCTGCAAATGGCATTATTTCATTCTTTTTTATGGCTGAGTAATATTCCATTATGTATATGTACCACATTTTATCCATTCATCTGTCTATGGACATTTAGGTTGCTTCCATGTCTTGGCTATTGTAAATAGTGCTGCAACTACCCTGTTGAACACCATTTTAAAAAAAAAATTGTTTTGTCATGGCAGGTCAAACCTAGAATACAATCAGAATAAAATGCTTTTAAAACATGGTTGCTTTGACTTCAGAAGCAGGCAGTCCAGCAGGGAACACGAAGCCTGCCCACAAAATAGGAGTCCTGGATTCTAGTCTAGCAACTGGCTGTGGGACTTTAGGTAGATCATTCTGCTCTCTGGGCCTCAGTGCTTTCACCACAAAATGAGGTAAATTAGTCCAGAGGATCTCCAAGTCTCTTTCCAGGATGAAAATGTATTTAAAGCCAGGCATATTTAGTACATCAATTTCATCATATATTATTGCTTTTGAATCACTAACATAATGTATCCTAACAGTTCCATTGTGGAAACTAAATTAAAGGGCACTCCTTTAGCTTGAAAATCTTTTTCTAGAGTCCTTTTCCAAATTATTATAGAGGATAAACCAAAAGTCCCTGTTCATCTATACTTAAAATGGTCACAAATTTGTGTATACCTTAACAAATAAGATAAGAACTGTAAATGACATCTGCAAGACACTGGGGGATATTTTCAACATTTATTGGGACATAAAGAATAAGAACTGTGCTAATGTCTGTGGGTGGAAGTTCACTGGTAACTTATCCTCCATGAGAGATGCATAGCAATGCTGTGCAGATTCTGCACATAAAAGTAAAACATTAGTTACTTAGAATTTCCCAGAAATTAATATAAGAAACCAGCCAATCGTGAAAATAAAAGCACTTTTTCTTTGCAACTGTGATTTCAACTCAGAGTTGAAATGAGATAAAATTAAAGATGTTATGAAACCAAGTCCCCTCTATTCCCTCTTGTCTCTACTGCCTTACAAACCTTTACTCATCCTCCCTTTCAATAGAGGTAGAGTTCTCCTCTCAAAAGCCTGCTTCTCTCCTCTGTGCTGTTCACTGTTGTGCTCTATTATAGATACATGCCTAATTCCAGAGTTGTCCCTGTGTCCTGTTCATATATTCTCAATCTCTCCCTTCCCCCGGTTCCTCTCTCCTTTCCTCTAAACACACACAGTTATCCCGTAGAATGATTTATTCGGCCATAATGCAACTCCTGTTAAAAGTCCTTCTATTTAATACAGACATCTTGAAATTGTATCTATATTTGCTATCTCTATTATCTCTCCACTGTTCAATTTCTTAACCTCCTAAGTCATTCCTTCCCGGACAACTCTAGAGTACCCTCAGAACCACATCCCTTTCCCTCCATTACAGAACCTGCAAAATGGTACTAGCAAATGACTAGCTGAACAGGAGTGAAATCTTAGAGTCATCTTAGGCCTCTCCTCTGAATTCTAGTCTCAAATATCTCGGTGTCTATTCAATATTGCCACTTGAATGTTATACCAGTCCCAACTCCTACAAGTAACGGCACACCAAAGGGATTCCCGAAGAGAATTTGAAGGGACTCTTTAAGAAGGAGTGGGAGGCATTTGGGGAACCAACAAGAAATGAGGAAGCCCTCAAGGAACCAGCAAGGGCAAGGAGCCATTACCACATCTAGATTTAAAGTGTTACAAGTTGAACTGCATCTTCCCTCAAAAAATTCATGTTGAAGTTCTAACCCCCAGTAATTCAGAATGTGACCAAATTTGGAGATAGGATCTTTATGGAGGCGATTAAGTCAAAATGAGGTCATCAGGGTGAGCCCTAACCCAATATGCCTAATGTCCTTATAAGAGGATGTCAGGCACATACAGAGGAAAGAGGATGTGAAGAAACGGAGAAAATGGCCATCACAAGCTGAGGTGAGGGGCCTGGAACAGATCCTTCCCTCATTTGCCATCAGAAGGAACCAAGACTGCTGACGCTTTGATCTCGTACTTCTAGCCTCCAGAAATACATTTCTGTTGTTCAGGTCACTCAGTGTGTCTCCAAAGCAGAGGGTCTCTCTCCTGGGATCTCCCAGGCAAATTCTCCTCCATGACACAAAGATACATACAAACACATGTATTGGTTTCCCTCCGAATTAAAATATAGCCTTATTGCTTTTTCCTGTATATATAAATAAGGCATTCCTATTGTTAGAAAGTCAAACAATTCAGAAAATGATAAGGAAGAAAGTAAAAAGATAAGATTACTTAAGTTCCACAACCCTGAGATATTCATTATTAACGTTTATGTGACTATGATTTCGTACACATTTTTAGGCACAGATGTATACTTATATATAAGATTTTATATAAATGGGTTCATATTATACATGCCTTTTAAAAAAGGTCTAAATACTTTCCCCTTATCTTCAATCTTTCTGTGTACTCAACTGTCCCTTCCCTTTCTCCTGACCCCTATACTTCACCTCACCCCTGACCCAGAAACCAATGTTAACATTTTGTCATATAGTCTTCCATACTTCTTTCCAGGCTCATAAGTCAAGTGTGAATATTTAAGTACATATATTGGGCTTTGGGGTAATTTACAGTAAAAATGAAGACTCGCTTCAAAAGATATTGCTTATCCCTATCTTCTCTTAATTTTTCTTCTAAAAATTTTCTGCTTTTTATTTTATATTTAAATTTGTAACATCTTTGGGATTTATTTTTACATGTGATGAGAGATAATAGTATAATTTTATTTTTATTTATTTTTATTTATTTATTTTTTTGCGGTACGCGGGCCTCTCACTGTTGTGGCCTCTTCAGTTGCGGAGCACAGGCTCTGGACGTGCAGGCTCAGTGGCCATGGCTCACGGGCCCAGCCGCTCTGCAGCATGTGGGACCTTCCTGGACCGGGGCACGAACCCGTGTCCCCTGCATCGGCAGGCGGACTCTCAACCACTGTGCCACCAGGGAAGCCCAATAGTATAATTTTAGTTTTCTTCTAGATGGAAGGCAACTTATGCCAACATTTTTATTAAATCAATTATTTTTTTCCCCTGAAATTGAAATGTCACCTTTGGCATATGTCAACTTCCCATAGTTACTGAGATCTATTTCTTGACTCTCCATTCTATTCCATTGGTTTTTTATGTTAGTATCATATTGCTTTAATTGCAGTGTCTTTATAGTATGATTTAATCTCTAGTAAAACATCACTGCTTTTATTTTTAATAATTTTGTTGATTATTCTCAGACATTTAATCTTACATATGTAATTTTTCTAAAATTACTCTATCTTGAGATAATTATAGATTCACATGCAGTTATAAGATATGAGAAATCCCATGATTCCCCAAGTAGTAACATATTGAAAAACTATAGTACAGTATCACAATCAGGATATTGACAGTGACACAGTCAAAAAGTAGAACATTTCCATCACCACAAAGATCCTCTGTTTCCCTTTTATAGTCACACTCGCTTCTCTCCTGCCCCTACCCATTCCTTAACATCTGGCCACCATTTATCTGTTCTCCATTTCTATAATTTTATAATTTCAAGAATGTTATATATAAATGGAATTATGCAGTATACAACCTTTTGGGATTGACTTTTTCACTCAGCATAATTCCCTTGAGATTCATCCAAGTTGTTGATGCATTGATGTTTCCTTTCTTTTTATTGCTGAGTAGTATTCCAGGGTAACAATATATCACAATTTGTTTAACCATTCATTCATTGAAGAACATTTGGATCATTTCCAGTTTGGGGTTATTTTGTAAGTTGATTTGGACATTCACATACAAGTTACTGTATGAATATAAGTTTTCATTTTCTTGAAAAAATGACTAAGAGTATAACTGTTAAGTTGAAGTCATATGCTAGTTACATGTTTAGCTTTATAATAAATGGCCAAACTCTTTTCCAGTGTGGATGTACCATTTTATATGCTCATGAGCAATGTAGGAGTGATCCAGTTTCTCCCATTCTCAACAGCATTTGGTGCTGCCATTACTTGTTATTGTAACCATTTGGAGAGGTGTGTAGTGGTATCTCATTACGGTTTTAATTTGCATTTTCCAAATGGCTAATGATGTTTAACATCTTTTCATGTGCTTATTTGCCATCTGTATGTCCTCTTCAGTGAAATGTCTGTGCATGTCTTTTGCCCGTTTTCTAATTGGATTCTTATTTTTTTACTGTTAAGTTTTGAGAGGTCTTTATTTATTCAAGACACTGTTTCTTTGTCAGACAATGTGATTTACAAACATTTTACCCCAATATGGAGCTTGTTTTCTCATCTTCTTTAAAGGGTTGCTCACAGACCAAAGTTTTTAATTTTGATGAAGTAAATAAAACTTATTGATTTTTCTTTTATGGACTGTGCTTTTGGTATCAAATATAAGAACTCTTTGCCTAGCCTTAGATCCTGAAGATTTTCTGATGTTTTCTTAAAAGTTTTATATTTTAGCATTTTACATTTAAGTCTGTGATCCATTTTGAGTTAATTTTTGTATAAAGTGTGAGACTGAGGTTGAGGTTCACTTATTTGTCTCTGGATATCCAACTGCTCCGGCACCATTGTTGAAAAAGCTATTTTCCTCCACCAAATTGCTTTTGCACTTCTGTGAAAAATCAGTTAGGCATAGTAGTGTGGAGATATTTCTGGTTTCTCTAGTCTATGCCCATTGATCTCTGTGTCTATCCCCCTGCCAATACTATACAGTCTTGATTACTGTAGTTAGATAATATTCTTAAAATCATGGAAGCTGATTTCTTCCACTTTTCACTTTCAAAAATATTTTTACCTATTTTAATTTCTTTTCACATATATTTTAGAATAATATTGCTTATATCTAGGAAAAATATTGCATTAAACCTGCTTATCGATTTGGGGAGAACTGACATCTTTACTATGTTGGATTGTTCAATTCATGAATATATGCCTCTTCATATACTACTTGGATATTCTTTGATGTCTTCCATCAGTGTTTTATAGTTTTCATCACACAAGTTCTATACATTTTTGTTAGATTTCTATCTAAGTATTTAATAGTTTGAATGACTCTAAAATTTATATTTTTAATTTCAGTGTCCACATGTTCATTGCTGGTATATTGAAATGCAGTTGACTTTTGTATGTTTATCTTGTATCTTACAACCTTGCTGTATTCACTTTCAGGTTCTATAGGTTTTTATGTATATTCCTTGTGATTTTCTATGAAAACAATGAGGTCAACTGAAACTAGGGACAGTTTTATTTCTTCCTTTCTGACATTCCTCTTTTATTTCCTTATCTTGCCTTACTGTCCTGGCCAGAACTTCCAGTTCTATGGGTGAGAGTGGTCATTCTCCCCTTGTTACCAATTTTAGAGAGAAAGCATTGAGTCTTTTACCATAAGTATAATGTTAGCTATAGGGTTTTTTGGTAGATGTTCTTGGTCAAGTTAAGAAAGTTTCCCTTTATTCCTACTTTTCTGAGAGGTGTTTTGTTTTGTTTTGTTTTTTTAATTTTTATTTTATATTGGAGTATAGTTGATTAACAATGTTGTGTTAGTTTCAGGTGTACAGCAAAGTGATTCAGTTATACATATACATGTATCTATTCTTTTTCAAATTATTTTCCCATTTAGGTTATTACAGAATATTAAGCAAAGTTCCCTGTGCTATATGGTAGGTCCTTGTTGGTTATCTGCTTTAAACATAGCAGTGTATATGTGTCAATCTCAAATTCCCAATCTACCCCTCTCCCCACCCTTTCCCCCTAGTAACCATAAATTTGTTCTCTAAGACTGTGAGTCTGTTTCTGTTTTGTAAATAAGTTGATTTCTATCATATTTTTTAGATTCTGCATACAAGCAATATCATATGATATATGTCTTTCTCTATCTGACTTACCTCACTTAGTATGATATTCTCCAGGCTATCCATGTTGCTGCAAATGGCATTATTTCATTATTTATTTTTATCTTTATTTTTTTGCGGTACACAGGCCTCTCACTGTTGTGGCCTCTCCCATTGCGGAGCACAGGTTCCGGAAGCACAGCCTCGGCGGCCATGGCTCACGGGCCCAGCCGCTCCACGGCATGTGGGATCTTCCCGGACTGGGGCATGAACCCATGTCCCCTGCATTGGCAGGCGGACTCTTAACCACTGTGCCACCAGGGAAGCCCTATTTCATTATTTTTAATGGCTGAGTAATATTCCATTGTATATATGTACCACATCTTTTTTATCCATTCATCTGTCGATGGACATTTAGGTTGCTTCCATGTCTTGACTATTGTAAACAGTGCTGCAATGAACATCGGGGTACATGTATCCTTTCGAACCATGTTTTTCTCCAGATATATGCCCAGGAGTGGGATTGCTAGATCATACGGTAATTCTATTGTTAGTTTTCTGAGGAACCTCCATACTGTTTTCCACAGTAGCTGCACCAACTTATACTCCCACCAACAGAACATTCTTTAACAAAAATAAACTCAAAATGGATTAGATCTAAATGTAAGAGCAGATACTATAAATCTCTTAGAGGAAAACATAGGCAGAATGCTCTTTGACTTAAATCACAGCAATATCTTTTTCGATCCGTCTTCTAGAGTAATGGAAATAAAACCAAAAATAAACAAATGGGACTTAATTAAACTCAAAAGCATTTGCACAGCAAAGGAAACCATAAACAAAATGAAAAGACAACCCACAGAATGGGAGGAAATATTTGCAAACAATGCAACTGATAAGGGATTAATCTCCAAAAGTTACAACCAGCTCATATCAAAAAAACAAACAACCCAATCAAAAAATGGGCAAAAGACCTAAATAGACATTTCTCCAAAGAAGACATACAGATGGCCAAGGGGCACATGAAAGGATGCTCAACATCACTAATTATTAGAGAAATGCAAATCAAAACTACAATGAGATATCAACTCACACCAGTCAGAATGGCCATCAACAAAAAGTCTACAAACAATAAATGCTAGAGAGGGCATTTGTTTGTTTCGAATGAAGGGATATTAGCTTTGTCAAATTTTTTTTTGCATCAGTTGATATGATCATGTAAGTTTTTTCTTTAGCCTGTTAATATGTGGATCACATTGGTTGATTCTCAAATAAGCCTTGTTTCTCTTGAATAAACTCTACTTGGTCTTGGTATATACTTCATTTTATGTGTTGCTGACCTCTGCTAACTTTTGTTCCAAGATTTTTATGTCTATATTCATGAGAGATATTGGTCTGTGGTTTTCCTTTTTTTGTACTATCTCTGTTTTTGGTATGAAGGTAATACTAGCCAAATAAAATGAACTGGCAGGTGTTCCTTCCTCTTCTGTTTTTTGGAAGAGATTGTGGAGCATTGTGTAATTTCTTCTTTAACTATCTGGTAGAATTCTCTGGTGAAACTACCTTAAGTTTCCTTTTTGGGGAGTTTTAAAATTGTGAATTCCATTTCTTTAATAGTTATAGTATCATTCAAATGATCTATTTCATATTGAGTGAATTGTGGTAGTTTGTGTTTTTTCAAGATATTGATCAATTTCATCTAGGTTATGTGTATTCAGAATATTCCCAAGGACATTTTGATGTCCTCAGGGTTTAAAACAGATGTCCTGTTTCATTCCTGATATTGGTAATTTGTATTGATATCTTTTCTCTCTTTTTCTTAATTTTGCTAGTGGTTTTTAAATTTTATTCATTTTTTTCCAAAGAAACAATTTTTTGTTTCACTGTTCTTTTCCTATTCTTCTCCTGTTTTCAATGTCATTGATTTTTGCTCCTATCTTTATTATTTCCTTCTTTCTCCTCAATTTCAATTTATTTTACTCTTCAAGTTTCTTGAGGTGAAAGCTTAGATTATTGAGACTTTCCTTCATTTCTAATATAAGCATTCAGTCCTGTAAGGTCCCTCTCAGCACTACTTTAGCTGTGTCCCACAAATTTTTATATGTTTATTTTCATTTGTTCAATGTTTCAGTTATTTCTTCTAGACTTCCTGTTGACCCATGGATTATTTAGAAGTATGTTGTTTACTTTCTAAGAATTTGGTAATTTTCTTGCTATCACTCTATTATTGATCTCTAGTTTGATTCCACTGTGGTTAGAGAACACAGTCTGTATGGTTTCAATTCTTTTAAAATTGTTCAGGTTTGTTTTGTGGCCTAATATATGGTCTTCCTTGGTATACGTTCTGTGAGCATTTAAATAGAATGTCTAGTCTTCTGTTTGAGCATGGAATGTTCTATAAATACTGATTAGATCCCATTGTTTGATGGTATTCATTTCTTCTATATCACTGCTGGTACAGATACAGGTTGTTCTATCAATTGATGAGAGAGGGGTGTTGAAGTCTCCAACTATAATTTTCTTTTTTAAAAAATAAATTTATTTATTTATTTTTGGCTGTGTTGGGTCTTTGTTGCTGCTTGCGGGCTTTCTCTAGTTGTGGTGAGTGGGGGCTACTCTTTGTTGTGGTGTGTGGGCTTCTCATTGCAGTGGCTTCTCTTGTTGCAGAGCACGAGCTCTAGGCATGCGGGCTTTAGTAGTTGTGGCACACGGGCTCAGTAGCTGTGGCTCATGAACTCTAGAGTGCAGGCTCATTAGCTGTGGCGCACGGGCTTAGTTGCTCCGCAGCATGTGGGATCTTCTCGGACCAGGGCTCGAACCCATGTCCCCTGCATTGGCAGGCAGATTCTTAAGCACTGTGCCACCAGGGAAGGCCCTCCAACTATAATTTTTAATTTGTCTATTTCTCCTTACAGTTCATATCCACTTCACTTCACATATTTTGCTTTTTTTTCTTTGCTCTGAAGTCTGTTTTATCTGATATTAATAAAGCCACTCCTGCTTTCATTTTATTAATGTTGCATGCTATATCTTTTTCCAGTCTTTGCTTTCAACCTACCTATATCATTATAATTGAAGTTGGTTTGTTGTTGGTAGTAAATATTTAGGTAATCTTTGTAATCCACTCTGCCAACCTCTGTCTTTAATTGGTTCATTTATACCATTTATACTTAGCCAACCTCTGTCTTTAACTGGTTCATTTATACCATTTATATTTAATGTAGTTACAAATGTTAGGACTTAAGTCTGCCATTCATTTTTTTGTTTTCTGTTTGTTCTTTATTTCTGTCTTCTTATTCCTGCCTTCCTACATAATACTTGAACATTTTTTAGAATACTATTTTTATTTATTAATAGTGTTTCTGAGTGTATCTCTTTGTATAGCCTTTTATAATGGTTGCCCTAGGTATTACATTATACAACATTACTTATCACAGTCTACTGGGTCTACATTCTACCAGTTCAAGTAAAATATAGAAAACTACCTCCTTTTATATTCCTTTACCCTCTTCCATTTATAATATAATCATCTTAAGTATTTCCTCTTCATACACTAAAACCATTTTTCCCAGTATTATAATCTTTGTTTTAACAGTAAAATATAACTTAGTAAAATGAAGAGGAAAAGGAAAATGTAACATATTTGCCTATATTTTCACTCCTTTGTTATTTCTTCCTTTCTGATGTTCTAAGTTTCCTCCTTTAATTATGTTATTCTGTTTAGAAAAATTCTTTTAGTTGTTATACGATGACACTCTGGAACTTGTTTATACCTTCTTGTTTTCTCTGCTTCTTCTAATTCTATCTATCAATCATCTATCTATCTATCTATCTACCTACCTATCAACCTATCTTATTGATTCTGTTTCTCTAGAGAACCTTGACTAATAAAGTAGTTATTATCTAAACATTTTCTGTCTTGCTAATCTCTTCTTTTCCTGGTCCTTTAGCTAAAGAGAACAGGCTTTTGCTGGCCTCTTCCTTGTCTGAGTCTGTTACGATTTCTGGGTTGCAGGCCTCTTCAGTTATAAGTCTGGGATATACGAGGCAAAAGAAAATCCAGGAAACTCACCACTGTGTTGTTCCTTGGGTCTTGAGATCCCTAGCTGGTCTACCTTCTTCTCTCCACCTTTCAGAGTCTTCTTATGTTTGTGTTATATGCAGTGTCCAAGATTTTCAGTTGTACTTAGTGGAAAGAACAGGGAGGAGAGGAGCTTCAAGATGGCAGACGAGTAAGATGTGGAGATCACCTTCCTCCCCACAAATACATCAGAAATACATCTACATGTGGAACAACCCCTACAGAACACCTACTGAACGCTGGCAGAAGACCTCAGACCTCCGAAAAGGCAAGAAACTCCCCACGTACCTGGGTAGGGCAAAAGAAAAAAGAAAAAAACAGAGACAAAAGAATAGGGACAGGACCTGCACCAGTGGGAGGGAGCCGTGAAGGAGGAAAGATGTCCAGCCCCTTCGCGGGTGGAGACTGTGGGTGGTGGAGGGGGTAAGCTTCAGAGCCATGGAGGAGAGCACAGCAACAGGGGTGCGGAGGGCAAAGCGGGGAAATTCCCGCACAGAGGATCAGGGCCGACCGGCACTCACTAGCCCAAGAGGCTTGTCTGCTCACCCGCCGGGGCGGGCGGGGCTGGGAGCTGAGGCCCGAGCTTCAAAGGTCAGATCCCAGGGAGAGGACTGGGGTTGGCTGTGTGAACACAGCCTGAAGGGGGCTAGGGCACCACAGCTAGCAGGGAGGGATTCCGGGAAAAAGCCTGGAGCTGCCGAAGACAAGAGTCATTTTCTTGCCTCTTTGTTTCCTGGTGCACGAGGAGAGGGGATTAAGAGCACTGCTTAAAGGAGCTCCAGAGATGGGTGCGAGCTGCGGCTATCAGCGCGAATCCCAGAGATGGGCACGAGACGCTAAGGCTGCTGCTTCAGCCACCAAGAAACCTGTGTGCAAGCACAGGTCACTCTCCACACCTCCCCTCCCAGGAGTGTGTGCAGCCCGCCGCTGCCAGGGTCCCGTGACCCAGGGACAACTTCCCTGGGAGAACACATGGCGCGCCTCAGGCTGTTGCAACGTCACGCCAGCCTCTGCTGCCGCAGGCTCGCCCCGCACCCGTACCCCTCCCTCCCCCCAGCCTGAGTTAGCCAGAGCCCCCGAATCAGCGGCTCCTTTAACCCCGTCCTGTCTGAGCGAAGAACAGACGCCCTCAGGCGACCTACATGCAGAGGCGGGGCCAAATCCAAAGCTGAACCCCAGGAGCTGTGCGAACAAAGAAGAGAAAGGGAAATCTCTCCCAGCAGCCTCAGGAGCAGCGGATTGAATCTCCACAGTCAATTTGATGTACCCTGCCTCTGTGGAATACATGAAGAGAAAACCAATCATCGCAAATTGAGGCCATGGACTTTGGGAGCAATGATATATATATATATATATATATTTTTTTTTTTTTTCCCCCTTTTTCTCTTTTTGTGAGTGTGTATGTGTATGCTTCTGTGTGTGATTTTGTCTGTATAGCTTTGCTTTTACAATTTGTCCTAGGGTTCTGTCTGTCCATTTGTTTTTGTTTGTTTTTTTTTTTAATTAAAATTTTTTTTTCTTAAAAATTCTTTTTTATTTTAATAACTTTATTTTACTTTCTTTTATTTTATCTTCTTCCTTCCTCCCTTCCTCCCTTCCTCCCTCCCTTCCTTCCTTCCTTTCTCTCTTTCTCTCCTTCTCTCCTTCTCTCTTTCTTTCTCTCTTTCTCTCTTTCTCTCGTTCTTTCTTTCTTTTCTCCCTTTTATTCTGAGCCATGTGGAGGACAGGCTCTTGGAGCTCCAGTCAGGTGTCAGTGCTCTGCTACTGAGGTGGGAGAGCCGAGTTCAGGACATTGGTCCACAAGAGGCCTCCCAGCTCCATGTAATATCAAACAGAGAAAATCTCCCAGAGATCTCCATCTCAATGCCAAGACCCAGCTCCACTCAACGACCAGCAAGCTACAGTGCTGGACACCCTATGCCAAACAGCTAGCAAGACAGGAACACAACCCCACCCATTAGCAGAGAGGCTGCCTAAAATCATAATAAGGCCACAGACACCCGAGAACACACCACCAGACATGGACCTGTCCACCAGAAAGACAATATCCAACCTCATCCACCAGAACACAGGCACTAGTCCCCTCCACCAGGAAGCCCACACAACCCACTGAACTAACCTTAGCCACTGGGGAGAGACACCCAAAACAATGGAAACTACAAACCTGCAGCCTGTGAAAAGGAGACCCCAAACACAGTAAGTTAAGCAAAATGAGAAGACAGAGAAACACACAGCAGATGAAGGAGCAAGATAAAAACCCACCAGACCTAACAAATGAAGAGGAAATAGGCAGTCTACCTGAAAAAGAATTCAGAGTAATGATAGTAAAGATGATCCAAAATCTTGGAAATAGAATGGAGAAACGTTTAATAAGGACCTAGAAGAACGAAAGAGCAAACAAACAATGATGAACAACACAATAAATGAAATTAAAAATTCTCTAGAAGGGATCAATAGCAGAATAACTGAGGCAGAAGAATGGAAAAGTGACCTGGAGGATAAAATAGTGAAAATCACGACTGCAGAGCGGAATAAAGAAAAAAGAACGAAAAGAATTGAGGACAGTCTCAGAGACCTCTGGGACAACATTAAACACACCAACATTCGAATTATACGGGTCCCAGAAGAAGAAGAGAAAAAGAAACGGACTAAGAAAATATTTGAAGAGATTATAGTTGAAAACTTCCCTAATATGGGAAAGGAAATAGTTAATCAAGTCCAGGAAACACAGTGAGTCCCATACAGGATAAATCCAAGGAGAAACATGCCAAGACACATATTAATCAAACTGTCAAAAATTAAATACAAAGAAAAAATACTAAAAGCAGCAAGGGAAAAACAAAAAATAACACATAAGGGAATCCCCATAAGGTTAACAGCAGACCTTTCAGCAGAAACTCTGCAAGCCAGAAGGGAGTGGCAGGAAATATTTAAAGTGATGAAGGAGAAAAACCTGCAACCAAGATTACTCTACCCAGCAAGGATCTCATTCAGATTTGACGGAGAAATTAAAACATTTAGAGACAAGCAAAAGCTGAGAGTTCAGCACCACCAAACCAGCTTTACAACAAATGCTAAAGGAACTTCTCTAGGCAGGAAACAAAAGAGAAGGAAAAGACCTACAATAACAAACCCAAAACAATTAAGAAAATGAAAATAGGAACATACATATCGAAAATTACCTTAGATGTAAATAGATTAAATGCTCCAACCAAAAGACATACACTGGCTGAATGGATACAAAAATGAGACCTACATATATGCTGTCTACAAGAGACCCACTTCAGACCTAGGAACACATACAGACTGAAAGTGAGGGGATGGAAAAAGATATTCCATGCAAATGGAAATTGAAAGAAAGCTGGAGTAGCAATTCTCATATCAGACAAAATACACTTTAAAATAAAGACTATTACAAGAGACAAAGAAGGACACTACATAATGATCAAGGGATCAATCCAAGAAGAAGATACAACAATTGTAAATATTTATGCACTCAATATAGGAGCACCTCAATACATAAGGTAAATGCTAACAACCATAAAAGGGGAAATCGACAGTAACACAGAAATGGTAGGGGACTTGAACACCCCACTTTCACCAATGGACAGATCATCCAAAATGAAAATAAATAAGGAAACACAAGCTTTAAATGATACATTAAACAAGATGAACTTAAATGATATTTATAGGATATTCCATCCCAAAACAACAGAATACACATTCTTCTCAAGTGCTCATGGAACATTCTCCAGGATAGATCATATCTTGGGGCACAAATCAAGCCTTGGTAAATTTAAGAAAATTGAAATCGTATCAAGTATCTTTTCCAACCACAACGCTATGAGACTAGATATCAATTACAGGAAAAAATCTGTAAGAAATACAAACACATGGAGGGTAAACAACACACTACTTAATAACCAAGAGATCACTGAAGAAATCAAAGAGGAAATAAAAAATTACCTGGAAACAAATGACAATGAAAACACAACAACCCAAAACCTACGGGATGCAGCAAAAGCAGTTCTAAGTGGGAAGTTTATAGCAATACAATTCTACCTTAAGAAACAAGAAACATCTCAAATAAACAACCTAACATTACACCTAAAACAATTAGAGAAAGAAGAACAAAAAAACCCCAAAGTTAGCAGAAGGAAAGAAATCATAAAGATCAGATAAGAAATAAATGAAAAATAAATAAAGAAAACAGTAGCAAAGATCAATAAAACTAAAAGTTGGTTCTTTGAGAAGATAAACAAAATTGATAAACCATTAGCCAGGCTCATCAAGAAAAAAAGGGAGAAGACTCAAATCAGTAGAATTAGAAATGAAAAAGGAGAGATAACAACTGACACTGCAGAAATACAAAGGATCATGAGAGAATACTACAAGCAACTATATGCCAATAAAATGGACAACCTGGAAGAAATGGACAAATTCTTAGAAATGCACAAGCTTCCAAGACTGATCCAGGAAGAAATAGAAAATATGAACAGACCAATCACAAGCACTGAAATTGAAACTGTGATTAAAAATCTTCCAACAAACAAAAGTCCAGGACCAGATGGCTTCACAGGAGAATTCTATCAAACATTTAGAGAACAGCTAACACCTATCCTTCTCAAACTCTTCCAAAATATGGCAGAGGGAGGAACACTCCCAAACTCATTCTACGAGGCCACCATCACTCTGATACCAAGACCAGACAAAGGTGTCACAAAGAAAGAAAACTACAGGCCAATATCACTGATGAACATAGATGCAAAAATCCTCAACAAAATACTAGCAAACAGAATCCAACAGAATATTAAAAGGATCATACACTATGATCAAGTGGCATTTATCCCAGGAATGCAAGGATTCTTCAATATACACAAATCAATCCACGTGATACAACATATTAACAAATTGAAGGAGAAAAACCATATGATCAGCTCAGTAGATGCAGAGAAAGCTTTTGACAAAATTCAACACCCATTTATGATAAAAATCGTCCAGAAAGTAGGCATAGAGGGACCTTTCCTCAACAAAATAAAGGCCATATATGACAAAGCAACAGCCAACACCATCCTCAATGGTGAAAAACTGAAACCATTTCTACTAAGATCAGGAACAAGACAGGTCGCCTACTCTCACCACTATTATTCAACATCGTTTTGGAAGTTTTAGCCACAGCAATCAGAGAAGAAAAATAAATAAAAGGAATCCAAATTGGAAAAGAAGTAAAGATGTCACTGTTTGCAGATGACATGATACTATACATAGAGAATCCTAAAGATGCTACCAGAAAACTACCAGAGCTAATCAATGAATTTGGTAAAGTGCCAGGATACAAAATTAATGCACAGAAATCTCTGGCATTCCTATATACTAATGATGAAAAATCTGAAAGTGAAATCAAGAAAACACTCCCATTTACCATTGCAACAAAAAGAATAAAATATCTAGGAATAAACCTACCTAAGGAGACAAAAGACCTGTATGCAGAAAATTATAAGACACTGATGAAAGAAATTAAAGGTAATACAAATAGATGGAGAGAAATACCATGTTCTTGGCTTGGAAGAATCAACATTGTGAAAATGACTATACTACCCAAGGCAATCTACAGATTCAATGAAATCCCTATCAAACTACCACTGGCATTTTTCACAGAACTAGAACAAAGAATGTCACAATTTGTATGGAAACACAAAAGACCCCAAATAGCCAAAGCAATATTGAGAAAGAAAAATGGAGCTGGAGGAATCAGGCTCCCTGACTTCAGACTATAGTACAAAGCTACAGTAATCAAGACAGTATGGTACTGGCACAAAAACAGAAATATAGATCAACAGAACAGGATAGAAAGCCCAGAGATAAACCCACGCACATATGGTCACCTTATTTTTGATAAAGGAGGCAAGAATATACAGTGGAGAAAAGACAGCCTCTTCAATAAGTGGTGCTGGGAAAACTGGACAGCTACATGTAAAAGAATGAAATTAGAACACTCCCTAACACCGTACACAAAAATAAACTCAAAATGGATTAAAGACCTAAATGTAAGGCCAGACACAATCAAACTCTTAGAGGAAAATGTAGGCAGAACACTCTATGGCATAAATCACAGCAAGATCCTTTTTGACCCACCTCCTAGAGAAATGGAAATAAAAACAAAAATAAACAAATGTGACCTAATGAAACTTAAATGCTTTTGCACATCAAAGGAAACCATAAACTAGACGAAAAGACAACCCTCAGAATGGGAGAAAATATTTGCAAATGAAGCAACTGACAAAGGATTAATCTCCAAAACATATAAGCAACTCATGCAGCTCAATATCAAAAAAACAAACAACCCAATCCAAAAATGGGCAGAAGACCTAAATAGACATTTCTCCAAAGATGATATATAGATTGCCAACAAACACATGAAAGAATTTACAATATTTACAATAGCCAGGACATGGAAGCAATCTAAGTGTCCATCAACAGATGAATGGATAAAGAAGATGTGGCACATGTATACAATGGAATATTACTCAGCCATAAAAAGTAATGAAACTGAGTTATTGGTAGTGAGGTGGATGGACCTAGAGACTGTCATACCGAGGGAAGTAAGTCAGAAAGAGAAAAACAAATACCGTATGCTAACACATATATATGGAATGTTAAAAAAAAAAAAAGGATAAAAAGGTCAGAAGAACCTAGGGGCAAGACGGGAATAAAGATGCAGACCTATTAGAGAATAGACTTGAGGATATGGGGAGGGAGAAGGGTAAGCTGGGATAAAGTGAGAGAGTGGCATGGACATATATACACTACTGAACGTAAAACAGATTGCTAGTTGGAAGCAGCCGCATAGCACAGGGAGATCAGCTGGGTGCTTTTTGACCATGTAGAGGGGTGGAATAGGGAGGGTGGGAGGGAGGGAGATGCAGGAGGGAAGAGATATGGGGACATATGTATATGTATAACTGATTCACTTTCTTATAAAGCAGAAACTAACACACCATTGTAAAGCAGTTATACTCCAATAAAGATGCTAAAAAAAAAAAAAAAATGAAGAACAGGGAGGAGTATGTCTACTCCATTTCCCCCAAAGTGGAATTCTCCCATGTGTTCTCTTAAGTCATGTTATCCAATTAAAAAATTTTGAAACATTAACTGAAATTGCATCTAACTAATATATATTTAACTTTTGAGGAATCCATGTGCTGTTATGAAGAAAAAAATGAATGCTATATGGCCACAAAACATCACAAGTGCCCTGAATGCCCCCAGAGTACCTGACACAGGGCTGAGAATGTTCTAGGCACCCCATAAAATCTTGCAGTTTAATGTTTTCATTTCCAACTGTTGAATTATCAATCTGATCATGCTTCTTTGATCACATCTATTTTAACATGTACTGAGGCAATCATTTGGAAACAAGTTTCTAGAAAGTTCCACCCAACTGAGTTTTACACAGTATCTTTTCATCTATATGCAGATTAAAAAATCACACTGGAAACAACAAAACTGAAAAGAAACATAGAAATTGTCTACAGACACTTGGCAACCAACTAGTCACCCATGCAGGGAGGTTTGGTAGTCTAGCTACCTCTGGTCAACTTCCAGGCAATGTCTCCAGGGGTCCCAAGAGACATAAAGATGTAAAAATGTGGAATAGAAAGGAGTAGGGTCAATTTGGGACAATTGCTACAATATGGAAATCAGTCAATAGACTTTAACTCTCATTTCTTTAAGTATTTCTATAACATTTAACTCACTTCTCAAAGGCAGGGTTCTAGCTTATTTTCTTTTTTACATTTTCTGTGTGTCTTTCAATGAAATGATCAGAAACTTATGGTTTGAATTCCTGCGCAAAGACCCTTCTGCCGAGGCCTTGCGTGTGTAGTATCTAGTTTGACTCTCTCTTCCAGAGATAGAAAATGAAACCCTCACATGAGGGTTCCCTAGAATATAAAAACCACCACTTCACTGCTAGTCTTGTCACTTGGAAAGTGTTAATTGGTATTAGTTGAAGGCAGATCGTCTTGGCCTTTGTTAGTATTGTGTCCCTGTTCTTTTTTGCCATAGAGAAAGCACTGTTATAATTGAAAGGCAGCACCACAGCTTCCCAGGTAGGGATAAGGGAAGTATTGCTAATTTGCTCAGTGTCGCACCTGCTTTGCTCTTCATTAGACCAAAGGGGAAAGTCAAAGCTTCCAGGGAGCCTGCAGCGGGGAAAGAAGTGTTCCTGGACCCAGCTGTTGCCTAGGAACCCAAGCGATCCTGGAGGGCAATGGACAGTCCTTACCAAAAAACTTCACGGTAAACTGTAATCATTCGCTCCTTGTGATAAAAAGCTGTTATTCCAAATTCCTTCCTTCATTCATTCACTCATAAAAATATTACTGAGCAGCCAGGATGTGACAGGCACTACTCTAGGCACTGGAGACAGGGCTGAACAAGAGGGACAGGGCTCCCCTCTTCAGATAACTTACACGCTGGTGAGGGAGACAGATATGTGATGTAATTTCAGTTATTACTAAAGCCACAAAGAAATGCAATGCAGGGAAGGTGACAGTGATGGGGCTGGCATGCCATTTTAGATACGAGTCACCAGGGTGGTCTGTCGAAGGGGTGACATTTGAGCAGAGACCTGAATGAAGTGAGGAAACAAGCAATGAAAATTCTTGGGGCAGAGATTTCACGTTGAAGTACAAAGGCCCAGAGGCAGGATAATGCTGGGTGCGTTTGAAAATCAGCAAGACCAGTGCAGTAGCCGCCTTACACCAGGCAAGAGGGCCTCCTGCCCTCGGCCTCTGCTTTAGAAAGCCTTGCATATCATAAACACACAACACACACACACACAAATGACAAACACATTGATGCCTCCATCACACAGAAGCTGGTGACCCGCTCAGGTTACAGCACAACCTGTAATTTTAAACATTTGCCCTCATGCCTGGCTTTATCCAGGTTCCACACAATTGCTTCTCCATATCTTCTGCTCTGTGTCCTCAGAGCAAAAGGCAACTGTGTCCGACTGCAAAGGTTTGCTGAGCTGACACAGTCTCAGAATGCAGTGAGGGAGGGTTTTGAGACATGGAAGCACTTTGGCTTACAAAAAAGACAAATCAATTAACTTGTCAAATCCTTTTTCTCAGAAACTGTGAACACAATTGATGTTCACGCATAATGAAGGTTGTTTCTTAGTAGCACGAAGTATCTCTTTTCTTGCTTCTCTTCCCATGCCATTTCCTGGTTCCTTCAGTGTGCACAAATTAGGGTGGTATTTGCAGGTTACATATGGACACTGGGAACATTTTGTAATATTAAACAATGCATATTTCTCCTAAAGTTGTAGACATGTCGGCTCAGATGTAACAGGTGTGAAACATGATTCTGAGACAACTAGATCTAGAGTTATGCATATTTTACACGATAAAATATTGAATAATGGTTAATCTAATTTTCAAAAAATTAAGTAAAAATGTTTAAAAATTAAGTAAAATTTCAGCTTTATTAATTTCATTTAAAGTTTTGGTAGTCGTTAATTATAATGTGTATTTGCCTTTTAATCTTAATAATTTGACTATTTTAGAAGAAAACTAAACTTTGAATATGTAAAAATTTTTAATCTTTTAATTTTATTAAACACCCAGATATATGCAATGATAATTAAATTCAGATGTCTGATACTTTACAAACCTTCAGTTATATAAATCCATAAACCACAGCTTCACACATTTTTTTTTGCCTTTGTCATTAGAAAGGTATGTTTCCCAAAATGGGAGAATATAATATATTTTGTTTAATAGTTTACTAGCTTTATTTAATTTTTAATATTTAGATATATGGAATGTGGTCCTCAACTTTTACCTCTTGCCTGGGTCCCACAACTGTCAGGGATGAGTCTGGGCCCAGTCGGTCATGGTAAGGAGTTGGGATTTGATTCCAAGTTTGATGGGAAGCCATTAGATGGTTCTGAACTGGGTAGTGGCAACTGTAAGTTCATTCCTATTGTATAGGACCAATTCAACTGTGATTTTTTTTGGAAACCAAGGTATCAGATGAAGGATTTCTCCACCCGGCCCCCGACTCTTGACTATAAACATGAGAAAGGCCATTAAGTGTCATAAGAATTCCAAAACCATCTCAGATCATACCATCACATTCAAGGAGTATCCAAGGTTTATCTTGGATAAACCTTATATTCAAGGTTTATCCAACACATGAGACCAGGCTGAAGTTCAGCAGAGCCTTTTTTGGTAAAGAAGGAATTTCCCTGGTACATTTGGGAGGCCTTGACTTTGCTCATGCAAACAATGGATAGAACAGACTGGTTTTCCAGAATAAATCCATGCTATACTCAGACAATATATTCTCTACAATCAGACTGTCCACTCTGAATTCTGGCCCCTCCACTTTCTAGCTGTATGACCTTGAACAATTTACTTGATTCCTCTCTATTCCTAAGGAGGTTAATGATGGTATCTGCCTCATAGGATTGCTGTGAAGATCAAGCAAAATAAATTACATGCAAAATTTAGAACTGAGCCAAGCATATATTAAGCAGTTAAAAATATTAGTTATTTAGCATTATTTTCATCTTCTTGGCTATCAAGTGATAAGACTGAAAAGGCTACATTTCAATTCTGTGAATTTTTTTTTAATTGAGCAATTCATGAAGGAGAGGGCTTTTCACAATTGGCAGTATTCAGGCAGGGGCTGCATAATTATCTTTGTGGAAGATTGTAGAAGTAAGCACAACCTAAGAGGGAAATTGAATTTCATGAGCTCTCTTTTAGTGTCAAGATTCTATGATTCTTACTACAAATTCAGCTTCCTAAGGGTGCTGCAGCCCCACAGAGTTTACAATATCGTAGGAAAGATTAAAATGACTCACACAAAGTAGATAACGGTAAAGAGAACGTGACCCCGATGAGACGCACTGAGGGTGAATGGCTCAGTGGAGGGGTCTGTGTAGGAAGCAGGAAAGAAGACTTCATGGACAGGCGGGATTTTCTTCAACTCATAACACAGAGAGACACTGGATGGGTAGAGAAGAAGGAGGGAGACAGAGGAATGCTTATGTCATGGCCCCCAAGCTGCCCTACCAAGTCAGAGTTTCACATCCCCCTGCCCCACCCTCCCCTCACTGCTGCTTATGCTGTATCCAGAGAAGCAGCTTCATCCTGCAGCTCTCAAGGGGACAGAGGCCTGGGCTTTGAGGGACATCTGTAGATGCCCCATAGCAGAGGTGAGGTGAATTTACCCTCCTTCAGACTGGGGTTTCCCCTTATCCCAGTGAGCTGCTCCGGTTCCATTATTGACGATGCTGCATAGAACCTTGGTACTCAGAGTGTGGTCCAAGGATCAGCAGCTTTGGCTTATGAGAAATGAAGCATCTCCAGCCTAAAACATACTGAATCAGAATCTGCATTTTAACAAGAGCCCAGGCGAGTTGTATGCACATTCAAGTGTGAGAAGCACTTTTACCACAGTGGTTTTCAAATCTGGAATTGCTGAGGGAGATTCGACCTGAGGGAGCTGGATGCCCAGGTCCTTCCTCAGGCTTACAGAATCTGAATTGCCAGAGATGGCGTCTTGGTATCTATATTTTTTAAATGTGTAATTTTTAAAATTGGGAGCAAATATGATAATCAGGCTTGGAAACCATTGCTTTAGGAGAAAATCCAGGTGTAGTCTGGACACCCAGGACTCACAGAATCACCAACTAGCACCAAGTTGTACCAATTGCAAAAAAAAAATGTTGAGCCCCAAATAATTAGGAGGAACTATAGAAGTCACCCAAACTGCCTGTGGCCCTGGGGAGTGCTCTTTGTAGTACTTGGCAAGGTATTTTTTTTCACCTGTAAAGTGGGGATATTAAAGTATCTACCTCAGGAAGTTGCAAAATTCTCTTTCTCAGTGAACTAAAGCTCTTTAATTCTTGCTAATGTTGATAAACTGGACACAGCTGTTGACTTCTACCTAGAATGTTCTTCCCACAGAGACCCACATGGACCATCATGGTACTCCTTCAGCTGTCTGCTCAAACATCATCTCCTCCTGGCCAGGCTTTTCCCAACTTTCCCACATAAAGAACACAACTCGCCACCATCATCATCACCACTTCTTATCCTCTTGTCCCTGTCTTTATTCTTCTTCCTAGCATTTATCCTTGTCTGACATTTCAGATAATTATTTGATAACTGTCTGTCTTCTACAACTAAATTTCAAGATCCACAAGACAGAGTCTTCATCTTTCTCTTTACTGTTACAACCCCATTGCTTGAACAGTGCCAAACAAGCAAACAGTTGGCATCAGTAAATATTTATTGGATGATTGAATTAATCAATGCACTTTGATGAACATCCCTTGACCCTTCAAGTATTCCTGATTAAAAGCTAATGGGTGTCTTCAATACACTACCCATGTACTGTCTTCTATGTGAAGCCAAGGTATGCAGCAACCTAAGTGTCCATCAATAGATGAATGTATAAAGAAGATGTGGTACATGCACACAATGGAATACTACCCAGGCACAAAAAAGAATGTAATGTCGCCATATGCAGCAACATGGATGGACTTGGAGGGCATTATGCTAAGTAAAATAAGTCAGACAGTGAATGAGAAATACTGTATGAAATCACTTATATGTGAAATCTAAAAATACAACAAACTAGTGAATAAAACAAAAAAGAAGCAGACTCACAGATATAGAGAAGAAACTAGTGGTTACCAGTGGGGAGAGAGAAGGGGGGAGGGGTAATATAGGGGTGAGAACCAAAGGGTTATTATGGGATTATATGAAATCATGTATATGAAACTTTTGAAAATTGTAAGGTACTATAGAACTTACAGAATCTTTCATTCAATAAAATATTTTAAAAATAAACTTTAAAAAAAGCTAATAGGTCTCTTCAGTATACTACCCATGTATTGTCTTCCATGTGAAGTCTTCCTGATAGACTTCTGCCCCAGAGAGAACTAATGATCTCCTCCTTTGTATTATATATTCTTCCCTCCTATTATTCATTAGTCGGTATATCTTTTTCAACTCCTCTATAGACTATGAGCTCCTCTAGAGCAAGAACCATTTCTAACTCATCTATGTGCCACCATTTCTAGTGCCTGTTGAATGAAAAATTAGTGAACTTTCCTACCGCAAAAGATGATCCCATATGCATATTCAACAAAAGGGTCTTTCCAATTCCAGAGTTGCAGCTGAGGAAAAAGGGAACAAAACAAAACAAAATAGATCTTCCTAAAGAGTTACTGGTTTCCATTCCTGAATTCACAGTGTTAGATCACTTCCCTCTGTCAAGATCAAAATGAAAGTCCACTATCTTAATCGTGAAGAATGATGCTAGCAAGCTTAGAGCAAGGCCAGGGAGACCCAATGCCACCAAGGGCAGAGCAAAGTCCAGAATCGAAGAGAAGCCAGTAGAATGGTTCCCAAAGCAATACTGCAGCCTCTGAATCTCCAGTATAAGGGGACCAACTGCATCGATCATTCAGCAGATCTACGGTTCAATCTGCTAGGAAAAGCATGCAGAGTACATTTATTTCCAAGTGCCCAAGCTGCTGTACTAAATAATAAAGAAAAGGAGAAAGGAGACAGAATTCTATTGCTCTTTGCCTGTCAAGCTCTTCAGTCCTCACAGCAAAGGCTGCCAAGCCTGCTCTTACCCGGGACTCTGTCAGGCCTAGGAAGTCTGCTTTCCACAGGGCAGCAAGATTTGGCAAGATGGTAGTGCACCCTTACCTTCAAACAGTCTTCAATATCAACTCAAAGATTTAAATGTCAACAAGGACCTACTGTATAGCATAGGGAACGATATCCAATATTTTGTAATAACCTATAAGGAAAAAGAATCTGAAAAAGAACATAGATAGATAGATAGATGTATTAATCACTGTGCCGTGCACCTGAAACTAACACAACATTGTAAATCAACTATACTTTGATAAAATTTTTAAAAAAAACAAAGACTTAAATGTCAACATTTTGAAGGACTGATGAAAATCTACTTATGTTGCTTTCAAATTTGTCTTTACCAAATCTTTTTCTATAAAAAACTCGAGTTTTCTTTCCTTTTAAAGAAAATGTTGCTTTTAGTATCTTGAAAAAGTCCTTCTCATTCTTACCAAGAGGTTTATATTTAAATAGATTATTTCTCTCTCACATGAGATGAAACCAGTTTCCTCAGTTTTTTTCATGCAGTCAGTATTTACTGAATACCCAGGTGCTAGACTCCCCTGTCAGCACAGACAAAGGGGTTGGGGTTTCCTTTTAGGGCAGGAGACATTCTAGTGCAGGGAAGAGAAGATCTGCCAATATGGCTGTGATAGAGAAATAAGGCTGATAAAAAATTAAGGAAAGAAATGTACATCACCTAATCATTAATTCCAAATGCACCCAATTACTGGACTTTTGCTACTTATACATTTGCCACATATAAACATTTTCTATCTGGTCACCACTAAACATGTCCCAAGTGAAGTCACAAATTAAGCCAGCGTCAAGTCTGAGTAGGAAGATACACCCTCTGCCCTGATTGTTTGTGAATGCGCTGATGAACATTCAGTTGCTATTCCCCCTTTAATTAATTCTGATGGGCTATTGATGTACCACAACTGTTTGTCCTAATAATGAGCTCCAAAATTAGAACGGCTGCAACCCACTTAGACAGCTGCCACAGAACATAAGCATTTAAAAATGCTCTTGGTCAAGGCAATGGGGTAGAAATGGCTGTAGTTCAGCAGCAAATTCACATGATTATGTCACATGAGTTTTATTTTTCCATTTCAAGCATAGTTAACATACCAGCAGTGATGACCACAAGAGCTATTACTAGCTGTAGAGTTAAGACTGTTACTTCGTATCAGTAGAGCAAGGATAAACATGCAGCCTGAAGTGTGCTAATCATGGAGCCGATATAGCAACAGGCATGGAACAATTTAGGTCAGTTCCTTGCAATGTTTAATTAGACTAATATATCTGTTTGCAATTAACAGCAGATGTGACAAGCTAATGTGTCCATGTACAGACAAATTAACCTCTGCCCGTCAGCTGCTGGGATCTGTGAGAAAGCTGCCATGTTTTGCTTCTATCCATCCGAGTCTAAATAAAACTGCAGAATAATTATAAACATAGAATGTTAATAGAATATACACTTCACATAAAGCACTGTCCACAGGAAACCATTTTTCAGGCAGGCTTTTAAAAATGACAACAAAAATGAACATCTGTATTACCCTTTATATTTTATAAAATATGATCACATAGATGATGCTTTTATTTCCCTGGTAATAGAAATGATTCCAATGATTTTTCAACTGTTGTAAAAGAGGTCTATCTTCTTCTAATGCAGTTAAGGCTTACGTCACTGAAATTTGGTGTTATCTCCTCAAAATAGAGGTTTCTATATTATATCTAGAAGCAAAGCCCACTTCCCTACTTCAATTAATGGACATTATCCAATTCTGAAGGGAGAACTCAGGGAACAGGACATTTTCACAGTGTAGGACTTTCCAAAAACAGAGATTCTAGGTATTGGTTTTGTTTGGTCAGGAGAAGGTCAGGGGCAGTACACAACTGCCCGTCATTGCTACTCCTCCCAGCCTTCCTTCAGAAAAGTCTCCACCTGCCCAAACCTGTGAAGGAAATACCCAGATTATCCCAGAGTTGAGCCATCTAGGCTTTGGCGGTGAGAGAAGAATTAGGTCTTGATTCTCAGTCTCTGAATGGTTTGCAAGGAGCCAAAGAGGTTGCATGGCTTGCAAATGACCATCTCTCAGGGGCATTTGGGGTGGAGTCCTAGAAGTTCTTAAACATGTGACATCAAGAAGTCAAACTTCCTTTCCCACCCTGTGAGCTGAAGCCAGCTCCCGCAATCCTCCCAGCATCTCTCATGCTCCTGGCCTGCTTTCACTGTGCCAGTGATCCTTGAATTTAGTAGGAGACTGGAGGTGGTGTGGGAAATGCTCTGTTACATTGAAGCAGAGTCCAGTGACATACTCCCACTCTAGCGTTTATGTTGACAGGTCTTGAAAATCAACCATGTAGAAGCAGTACTTGGAAAGTGATTTTGGCATTGGAAAACTCCACAAGTCAAAACTCCTGCCAAGTTAAGAAGCCCCAGCTTAAGACATAGAAACTTCAGAGGGATAAAATGGATGAATGCAAAAAGGATAAAGCCCCTGGGATTATTTAGTCTCAAGAAGAGAAAGAAATAGGTCACAATGTCTCTTTAAATATAGGAAGGATTATTATTCAGAAGCTGTATCTAGATGTATGAACATTTCTCTGCTGAGGATAGAACAGGAAACAATGGCTGTAGCTAGAGAAGGAAAGGATATATATGTATAAAGAGGGGCTTCCTGACTCTTGTGGTTATAAAGCATTGTAATGGGATACTAGAGAGGCTATCACATCCACTTCCCCATAGAATATTAAGAACACGACAGACACCTCTTGGTAAAAATGGTTTAGATAAAACCTCCCTGGAGGTTAGGGGACAGATCAGATGACTTCTCAGGGGGCCCTTTCAGCCTATGTGTTTATCATTTTAAAACTGGACTACAACACTTTTTCAGATAAGCCTTATCTGGTAAACTAGAAGCTAAATCATTTTTTCTCCCCACCTCCCAAGCCCTGTCCAATCTTATTTTCTCTGTTTATTCCTTGCTTTGCTGATGCCTACTTGACACCTGCTCTTTGGGTATTGTGTGTACATTGTCATGCCATGTTATCAGCCCCACAGACACTATCAAAGATGGATGGGACACTTGCAAGGACAGAGAAAAGATGGTTTCTTAGTATACTGTGGGCTCCCAGCACTTAGAAACTTAATCTCTAACAGAGCAAGCCCTATTTTAACAATTTTTTAACATTGACTTAAATCTCAGTTCAAGATATCAAAATATTTTGCTTTCATGGGGGAAACCTTATGTCATTTCACATATGGTTTGATTTTCCTCAGACTTGGTGTTCCTCTGGAGTCACACATCCCATTTACTTACAGCCCCGTCTTGAGTGGCTTGCGCTGGAGGAGAGCTGGGGTGGCCGCTGCAGTCCTCTGTAACACAAAGCAAACTTGAGAGCACGTGAATGATGCTTCACGATGTGAAGAGCTCTTCTGAAACCCCACACTCTTCCAGTTCCAGATGGTTGCCTGTCTTCTATAATTCAGAGTTGAAAAAAGGCATGTTGGCTTTCCAGGATGTACCCTAACAAGAGAAGGTTGAAAATTAAGAGTCTGAGATTTACAAGGCCAAGAAATTAGTTTAGGTCACCCAAGAATTACTCAGTTAAAGTCATTTGAAAAATAATTCAACATCTAAACTTATTGCCAGCAGGAGAAAGTCCACTATATAAACAGAAGCAACAAAACCATCAGTTTTAAATTTAAATAAAACCACCATAGGCACAAGATGCATAGTACTTACATGGATAGCAGTGCATGCACGAATAAGTAAAATAATTCATAAAATAAGTCACACTTTTCCTTATGGAGTAGTAGGTAAAATCTTCAGCCCATATATTCATGCATGCAAGAAAAATGTCATTTTAAAATTATCTTGATTAAATTTCTTTTGAGCCCCCATCTGGTAGGATGTGGGAAACAAAATCTCGGGCTATCCCAGGTTTCCCTGTATTTCACTGGGAGATCATGATTTCTAGGACACTAGTGGGATGTCAGAGCATCAGTCGGAAGCATCTGAACCTCAGATGCTGTATCATCTAGTACCCAATCTAGCATCCACCCACATGTCTGCTGTCCCATCGGGCCTTTGATCATTACTGCATGAATGTCACTACTGCATCTTCCTTGCCCCAGCTCCAAAGCTTTTCAGGTATCAGCTCTCTCGCGACTACTTCTCTTCCCTCTCAGTGGGTGGGGGACATCATATTGCTCCCATTTATGTTGGGCACTCAGAATTGTTTCAGACCCCTTTAGGTAGACAGGAGCAGCTACATAATTTGTGAGGCTCAGGGCAAAATGAAAATGCTGGCCCTTGTTCAGAAATCATTGATAAGTTTAAGAGGCAGTAGGAAAGCACTGAGTCAAGTGTGAGGTCCTGTGTGACTGTACAGATCCCTCACTCACGATTCCAGCCTCCATGCAGTCACCCTACTCCTCTGTCTCCCACTATGGGGTATGTCAGTGATAATGAGATACTTCTTCCTAAGCAAAGCACAGGGTTGTCTCTTCTCAGTAGCTCAAACCTTTTTGGAGATTCCATCTCCCACCAGAACTCAACCTGGGGTAGGAATGGTTGGTGTACAGGGCCCCCTCTCCTAGGCCCATGGAACCCAGGCTGCTTTCTTTCTCCTCATCTTTCTCCCTCCACAGGGACAAACCTGTGGACTCCATCAAGTCTGGGAGTGTGACAGCCTTGGCTTTTTTCTATTCTTCTCAACATATTTTGTATGGGGGGGGCATCTGCTCATGCCCTAATACCATCACAGCTTAGCCTTTTGAAACTAAGCTAAACTAATCAGCAAGGTATCTTTACTCAAAGGCTTTTCTTCAATAATATGGTATCTGCCATTTATTATAG
Source organism: Leucopleurus acutus (assembly GCF_964270905.1). NCBI lineage: Eukaryota > Metazoa > Chordata > Mammalia > Artiodactyla > Delphinidae > Leucopleurus > Leucopleurus acutus. The sequence goes on along the minus strand of NC_139143.1, from coordinate 113,987,769 downwards.
AACGTAGTTTGAAGCACAAAAGCTCTGTGTTGACCTTCTTTTCTCTCTTTTTACTGTGATATCCCTTTCTGAAGTAAATAAGCATTTAAATAGTCCAGTTGCTAATGGACTGAGGAAACAGCCAATAGGTAACAGAAATGGGTGGAAAAGCAAGTATTGGTCCTCAGTTTACCAATAAGGAGGTTAAATACATTGACCAAGGTCACACAATGAATTAAACGGTGGAGCTGGGATTTTAGCCTTGCAGTTTGGCCTGATTCTGATATCTTAATCATAATGCTATGCTGCCTCGTCTAGTAAGCACTAATATATGGCAACTTCAATATTTATGATGATGATAAAGTAGTGATAGTGGGTTCCTTATGTTCCCCAGAAATAAAAGCAAACACAGAACATCAAAACAAATATATTTAAGATACAAGAAAGGAAATTTTGTTTAGTGTAACACTGACTAGCTCTCACTGATCTTTAACACAATGTTAAAACAATAATAGAATAGTAGTGACCAACAGGCGCTAAGATGGGTTGTCTCATTTCTTTTTTATAGGGGCAGGCAGATCACACAATAATATAGGCCCTTATGTTCAAACAAGGTCCTGCACCTACTTGTTTTCAGTTACTCAGTTACATTTACAGAAGCCTAGTGGTAATCTTCAGTCTTCGTGATCTTTGAAAGCCACAAACCTTGAAGCAGAATCTTCCAGTAGGAAGGTGACAATCAGAGAGTGAATATAAATCTATGCCTAGGCCATTTCAGGGAGATAGTGAGAGAACATGAGCTGCCCTGACTTAATCACTTTTTATCTGTGTGACCACAGATGAGACACTTAGCTTCTCTGAGCCTCCGTGGTAGTATCTATCATGTATGATAATGAATACAAGCACCTGTGTCAATGTCAGGAGAAATTCCACTATATAAACAGAAGCAACAAGATGTCAGAAATTTTAAGTGTCAAAAACATAATAGTTGCATTTCTTTTTCCTATTTTTTAGCTTTAGGCAGTAACAGCACCAATGTACATTTTTAGCTAGCACTTAGACATTGCTTTTTATGTGTCAAACGCTATTCAAAGCACTCAACATCTATTAACTCATTTAATCCTCACAACACAACAATCCTATGGAGTAGGTACTACTACCTTATTTTACAGATAAGGAAACTGAAGTACAAAAATGTTAAGGAACTTGCCCAAGGTCATATAGTTGGAAAAGAACCCAGACAGCCTGCTCTAGAATCTACTATTTTAAAGCATCTAATAAATTATTTTATTTGTTTGACATGTGGCCTTTTACTTTTAGATGACTTTTTATACTCCTGATCTTTAAAGCAGTGCATGCTACTAGATAAAAATACTGAGAATATTTTAGTAATCTTAGGGTAGGCTGTCTTTCCTAAGCAAGACAAGGAAGTTGTAACCCATGAAGTAAAAGATAGAGTAACTACATAAAAATTAAAAACCTCTAGGTAATTATAAACCAAGTTATAAGACAAATGACAAACTGGGCGATGTACCCGTATTGAAAATAACAGTCAAAGAGTTAAATGCCATAATATATAAATTAATAAGAAAAAGGGAGACAGGTCAATATAAAAATTGGTGAATAATATGGAAAGGCAAATTAAAAACAAGAAACAAATGATCAGTGTATATGAAAATAAGCTCAATCTCATCAGCAACAAAGAAATAATAAGTTAAACAAAAGTGAGATACCACTCTTTACCCACTGGATTGTCAAAAAGAGAATAAAAAAAACAATATCCCGAGGAGCAAATGTGTGGGCAAAAGAATATTTTTATATGATATTATAGAAGTACAAATTGCAATAACATTTTTGGAAAGAAACTTGGCAGCGCATATCAAAATGTAAAATGTATATGCTTTTCGATTTAGCAATCTACTTCTAGGAATCTAATCTACAGAAATGTTGTGCATGCACCCAAAGCTGTATGTCCAGGATGTTCACTGCAATATTATTGCTAATGGCCAAAAAAAAAAAAAAAAAAAAAAAGTAAATCAAAATTCAGCAAAGGGACTGAGAAAATAAAGCTATAGCTTTGCAATAAAATAATACAAAGGAAGTGGAATTTTATGCACTGACATGGAACTATCGCCCAGAATATTGTTAAGAAAAGAGTTTTTTTGTGGAGTGAAGTGAATAGTACAATTCCCATTTACATAAACGAAAACCACTCACATACACAAATATAGTATGTAAATATTACAATATCCCTTATAGTGCAAACATACCTTATATAAATTTACAGTAATGGATCTGGAAGGACACACACTAAATGGTTGATAGCTATTATAAAAGAAATTATGCTCATGTGCGTCTCACAGGAACAGCACCTGAACTTGAATTTGCCTAATTCCTTATCTGTAAAGGACATCTATTTTCAGCATAGTGCTGGTCAGTATCATAGTGGACTCTGATTTTCACTCTGTAACATTTTATACCATCTGAACTTTTTACAATGAACATATACTCATTTATTATTTATCCAATTTCAAAATTTTTAAGGAATCAAATACAAAGAAACTAAAACACAGAAATATTGAAAAAATATGCTGTGGTGGCTAAAAAACACTCCCCAAAGATATCAGTTCCTAATCCCTGGAACCTCCAAATTTTACCTTATTTGGAAAAGGGGTCTCTGTAGATGGGCTTAAGTTAAGGATTTTGGCCTGAGGGGCCCAAATTATCCCAGTGGGCCCTAAATGAAATCACATGCGTCCATATAATAGGCAGATGGAACGAGATTTAACTGCACACAAAGGGGAAAGTGAGGTGAAGGTGGAGCAGAGAAAGATTCGAAGATGCTGGCCTTGAAGATTTGAGTGATAAGGTCACAGGCCAAGGAATTCTGGCAACCACCAGAAGCAGGAAGGGGCAAGGAACATATTACCCTTTATAGCCACCAGGGAGGCCAGTTCTGCCAACACCTCAATTTTGGCCCAGTGATACTAGTTTCAGAATTCTGGCCTCCTGAACTCTGAGATAATAAATTTCTGTTGTTTTAATCCACCCAATTTGTGGTAATTTGTTACAGCTGCCACAGAAAACTGTATATGTACAGTTCAGAAAACTTAGAAAAATGCATAAATGTACATAGAAAAAAAATCACTTGTAATCCCACTGCCCAGGAATAACTGTGAACGTTTTTGGTGCATTTCTTTCTAAATCTTTTACTTTTAAAACATGAATATATATATAATTATTTTTGTATATTTTTAACTTTACTGAAGTATAGTTGATGTACAATAAACTGCATATATTTAAGTATACAACTTAGTGAGTTTTGACATGTGCATGCATCCATGAAACAACTACCACAATCAATATACAAATATTTTCATCATTCCCCCAAATTTCCCCATATCCTTTTATAACCTATCCCTCCCTAGATCTCTGTCCTCTGCTTTCTATAGAGTAGGTTGTATTTTCTAGAATTCTATGTATGTACTCTATTTTTATCTCTTATATCACTTGGCATAATGATTTTGAGATTCATCTATTTTGTGATATATCCCAAAAGTTCATTCCATTTTATTACTGAGAAGTATTCCATTATAGGATATACCACAATTTGTTAATCCGTTCAACTGCTGATGGACATTTGGATTACCAGGTTTTGGTTATTACAGATAAAGCTGTTATATGAATTTTTATACAAGTCATTTTGAGGATATATGCTTTTATTCCTCTTTGCGTAAGTAACTTGGAGTGAAATGGCTGGGTCATAGGGTGGGTGGTGTTTTTTGTGTCTGTACATATGTACATTTTTTGGTGCAAAGGTTTGCAATTTGCATCTTTTTCCTAAAGTGGTCCTTTCCCAGTAAGTTACAAAACACCACCTTGTGGACAAAGCTTACACTTAGGCCACCCTGCCTGAGACTTGCAATCTCATTAATCAACAAGCACTTACTTGTTGAGCACAGACAGGGAAAGCCATGGCCAGCATTTATTACTAACCAAGGAAGCAGTAGAAAACACTAAACAGTGAATGTGGGAGGGAGAGAGAGAGAGCTATAGTCATTGAGGGGAGAGAAGGAACATCACTGGGTCCTCAGGGAAAATTCTAAGGAGGCAGGACAGGAACTGCAAGTTAAAGGATGAATGTTTCTAGGATTTGCTCTCAGGTATAAACAAGAATGAAACTCTGTGTTCCTGGGGCCCAGTTCACTATCAGTGGGTGACCAGTCAGCTCTGGCCACCAGATTACCGTTAAATGCGACTTGGCTGTTGTCCTATTGGGTCATCAGCATTCAGCTAGTACCATAGTGTAAAGGTAGAAAGGAGAGTTACATTGAAGAGAAGATGAAAAGAACACAGCAAGCAGAAAATAAAATGCCTTGAGTCTATTTTGCAGACTCAAACCCACTAATCGATCTTTCCTACTCTAAGTTGAGCAAACATAGGACATACCATACACCCAGACCAGCAGTAGCACACACATTTTGACATAATCTGGCCATGGAAAACAGTCATTTTAAAGAAGTCATTAAATCATCTGGCTAAAGGAGCTGCCTGTCAGTCCACATCTCAACTGCCAAATCTGAGTGGGCCTCTGATCTCCAATCTGAATTCCATTCTATACAAATGCTGGACACATTGCTTCACTCCAGAATCCAGCAGGCACACTTGATATTTAAAGCAGGTTATCTATTTTTAGTAGGTTGCAGAACATCTGTTGGCCTTTCTCCTTAATAGCCTGCTCAGTAGATGAGAAGGAAAAAGCAGTATAAAATCATTTTACTGTTCCATACCATGATTAGTTTTCTCAAGTTGACAGCCAGCCTTAACAAGATTCTCCTTTTCAGGAAAGGTTCTTTTGATGGATGGTGTCCCTGTGGCTCTAAACTGAATAGCAGAAGCAAGAAGGAGGTGAATTCTATTGTTGGAGAGTCGTTCTCCTGCTAACTCAGGTGTAATTGATAAAACCCCATACCCCACACAGCCCCAAAGTGCAAGTCCAAGAGAAAGGACAGGTCTTATTTTTTTGCTTTGTTTTAACTGAATTATTCCTAGCTCTGCTCCTTCTGGGCCTGAACTTGGTTACAAATAATAACCTGGGGCCAGAGCCAAGTTTAATATCACAGTACATTTTTGGAGAAAACAAAAATTCTCCAAATCTCAATTAAAAAAACAAAATGGGGCTACCCTGGTGGCACAGTGGTTGAGAGTCCGCCTGCTGATGCAGGGGACGTGGGTTCATGCCCCGGTCCGGGAAGATCCCACATGCCACTGAGCCTGCATGTCCGAAGCCTGTGCTCCACAACGGGAGAGGCCACAGCAGTGAGAGGCCCGCGTACGGAAAAAAAAAAAAAAAAAAAAGGCATGTTATTACCAAAACAAAAGGATGTACGCTGGTTGAGAAATCCAGAGATTCGGGTAGGTAAATGGTTGATGAATTATAAAAATCTCATTACCCAACAAATCATCACAAGAAAGGTCCTGTGTTTTCTCATTCATGGAACTGGGAAGAATTGAGCCTGGGTGAAACTCAAATTTCTTTATTAAAATATGCCATGCTCTTGCCAGTGTGGTGAAGCATCTTTCCTTTGTAAACAAGCCCTTTAGCATTTGCGTCATTCGGCCAGGGTCAGTAACAATCTCACTTCTTGGGCTGTTAAAGGCGGGCTGAGTGGATGTGTCTTTGAGAGGAAATATGGGAGGGAAAGCTCGCCTAAGATGTCAGTCTGACAAGATTTCACTTAGAATTTTAATGACAGGAATGACCCATCGGATGGAAACAAAGCTTTGAAAATAGGAGGGAAAAAAAAAACCCTCTTCATATGCATCTATGTATTTATAATTACATATAAATATATTCATAAATTACATATTTAGGTGTATTTATATTTGTTTACATCCGTTATATCTATATTGTGGGATCTACAATTGTATCTGTGAAATAGTCCAGGTATAACATCTGAAAGGCCCTTATCACGTGGACTAGGACATTGCAGCTTTAGGAAATAGATTATGTTTCCTGTAATTTTCTATTTGAAAAGGAACGTGAATTTAGAGACATAGCTTCAACAAAAGTGATCATCAAAAGATTTTTAAAACCCAAAATTTGAAACAGAAAAATAAGCCACACTTAAGTGTCTTAATAATGACAACACATTTAGTTACAAGACTTAATTGAGAAAGGGGTACAAGCAATTATTAAAAGGCATTTGTGATTATAAAACAGCATTTATGGTAGTTTAGCTCACATAGGAATGCCTCATAGCACGGTTTCTTGGGGGTAAAAGTTCATGAGATGGTCACACATATCTGACAATTTCATCCCATCACTTATCATTTCAGTGAGCATTTACAGGATTCCTACTATGTGCCAAAGAGTATTCTACTCATTGGAAATGTAAAGACATGTGGTATGTGCAGCTCTGCTTTGTCATTACAGTCAGTGAGTGTGGAGTCTTTTCTCCCAGAGTGCAGCAAGCCCTCCCTCTCCAAACTCCAAAGCTCCTAATCAGAGCACGTTTTCTGATGCAGAACACCAAAAGCAAGCACAACTCATCTTCATCAAAACATTTAATTGCATAAGTTTAGAGTAGCAAATGTTGTTCCCACGTAGAACGAAATACTATTAGAATAAATTGTTCGTACTCTGACATCCTATGTGCAGTATCCATTATTCAGACTATCTTTCAATTTTGACCCACTTGTGCTATGCTTTTATACATTGACACACACCTTCATGATAACTACCATTGTTTGCCACTGCAGGGCTCTGGACTGGGCACATAAATATACTGTCTCATCTAACCTCACAACCACCACTTACAATAAGTACTATCATAACCATTTGCATTAAAAAAGCGACACTGAGGCCACGGGAAGATAAATAATGTGGCAAAGGTCACAGCCAGTGAGTGGCAGAGCTGCGACTCAAACACTGGTCTAGGTGATTCCAAAACTCTGGTCCTTCCACTCTATGCTGTAGTTGTCTGTCTCATCTTAACCTTGTCCTTCCAAAAGAGCCAGGTGATTCAGGCGTTGGTACCCATTTCTGCCAATTCATGTCATTGCTTTCCCCTCGGTCACTTCAGATAGTCTTTCCCTGCCATTAGCCATCCCCACCATGTCGGCTATTCTCAGACTAATCCAGAGTCCACACAAATACAAACACTGGCCAACTGAAGTACTAGTTATTAAAGTTAATGAGAGTAAGATGTTTAATGCGTTGGAAAGCAGATTCTTAAAGTTCATTCACATTTGTAATGAGTAGAAAGCAACAAACTTTAAATGGCACATGACTTCTTCACTGGTTTTCAGCCTTAACTTCCAAGAAGGCTTTAGAATTATTAAATGTTATACCCTGACAAAGACATAGTAACAGAACTTCCACTTAATAAAATATTTATGTACTAGCTGACAAAAAGTCTTTTCAGTAAGTTAGATAATTGAAAACAGAAAAGGTAAACTGGGAAGCACACTATATACATCTTGACTAGCAGGGATTTTTTTAAATGATTGATTATGAATTCTGTAACATTTCAGTGTGGTACACATTCAGTTAGTTATTATTGATACAACTGGTTATCAATTTTAGCTTTAAAAACATAACCGGGTATCTCTGTGACACAACTGTTGGCGGTTCAAGCCTAACCAAAGGTGTAATTTGACCTTTCAAGGATTTAGGATTTTCCTGCTGTTTATCACCTGTAAATTTCCTCCTGTAAAATTTACCCACCAGCATTTGGGGCCCTATCCACTTCATGTCTGATACTTGTTAAGGGCTCCCCTAGCTCCCCAGTCCTGATATCTGTCAAGGGCCAACCCACTTCCCCAATCTGACTCTCATGGAGTATCTGCTGGGATATCGGATTTATACCTTTGTAACAGGAATTCCTGAAACAGAGACCTAAGAACCCAAGTTCTGGCAGGATAAAATCTTTAACAATGATGAGACACCACTACACACCTATTAAAGTGGTGTAAATCTGGAACACTGACAGCACTGAATGCTGATGAAGATGTGGAGCAACAGGAATGCTCAGAAATTACGGGTGAGAATGCAAAACGGCACAGCCACTTTAGAAGACAGTCTGGCTTTTTTATTTTTTATTTTTTTACAAAGCTAAACATACTCTTACCATACAATCCAGCAATCACATTCCTTGGTATTTACTCAAAGGAGCTGAAAGCCTATGTCCACATGAAAACCTGCACACAGATGTGTATAGAAGCTCTGTTCATAATTACCAAAATTTGGAAGCAACTAAGATGTCCTTCAGTAGGTGAATGGATAAACAAACTGTGATTCACTCAGACAATGGAATATTATTCAGCACTAAAAAGAAATGAGCTATCAATCCTTAAAAATACATGAAGGAATCTTAAATGCATATTACTAAGTGAAAGAAGCGAATCTGGAAAGGTTGCATACTGTATGATTCTAACTCTATGACATCCTGGAAAAGGTAAAACTATAGAGACAGTAAAAAGATCAATGGCTGGAGGGAAGGTGGGAAATGAACAGATGGGGCACAGAGAATTTTTAGGGCAGTGAAAATACTCCATATGGTACTACAGTGGTAGATACATGTCACTATACATTTCTCAAGACCCCGCAGCATGTACACCACCAAGAGTGAACCCTAATGTAAACTATGAACTTCAGGTGAAAATGATGTATCAAGGTAGATTCATCAGTTGGAATAAATACACCACTCTGGTGGGAGATGTTGATAATGGGGAAGGCCATGCATGTGTGGGGCAGGGAGTATATGGGAAATCTACCTTCCTCTCAGTTTTGCTATGAACCTAAAACTGATATAAAAAATAAAATTTTGTAGATAGATAGAGCCTAGTTTATAAACAACTATAAGTAGAGAAAAATGTCTCAGTTAGATGAAAGGCAACAAAATGATCATATTTGATTCACTTAATTTTTCTCTCAGTGGGTGTAAATAACAAACTGACTTAAAGACAGTTGAGTTTTGATGAAATATCCTTTTTAAATTAAAAAAAAGATAGTTATTTTAAATAGAAATGTCACCATTGTTTGAATGTATTCAACTCACAGTGCTGTTGGGTGGGTGGGGGTGGGAGTGAATTTCTTCAGAGAAAAAAAACATTGTGTTCAGTACTGAGCAGACATGGAAAGTTGAAAGTATCCCAACTGTGTTGGCTACATGTTTATATAACTGGTGAATGTGAACTTTTTTTATGGTATAATTTCATACACAAAGGCTGAATTAAAAAACAAAGAGATTAAATGAAAGAAAATCCACTAATATTCACTTGAAATCAAATACATATAATTTAAAGCAGAGAATAAAAATGCTAGCTGGTTAAGGCTTCCTGTTTTGCTTTTTTTTTTTTTTTTTTTAAAAAAAGGCTTTAAAATGTTTCTTTCTATGTCCCTCAACCTTCACATCTTGCATTGAAGGAGTTTTTATTTATTTATTTATTTTCATTTTCTCTACGGTGATATAATCAAAGGAGAATTATATGAGAAGCCTGATAATTTCAGAGTGTTCATTTCAAACCATTAAAGCTGAATTGCATCATTTCCTTTCTAAAGATTGAAGCTCTCCAAAAGTGAACAGATGAAAGGTCTCAGCTTTCTAGGATACTTGTTCATCCACTTATACAAATAACATATAATAATATGCATTCTAAGACTAGTTATTTTTCCTTTAGTATTTCAAAACAGTATGAATTGATGTAGTCTAGATCAGCTATTAAGCCCCTCCATTGCTTGCCCATCAAGAGCTGGTCGGCAGCAGAGGTTTAGAGAGATGCATTACTGAGCCACAGCATTACCAAACAATGATCATCATATGAAAGTAGATTCTCCATCATAAACAAAATTTTTTGTGGCTGAAATTATGATTCTGGGTGCAGGCCTCCAGCTCGAGCATCAACATTGATGCAAAATTGATGAAACTTCCAAGTGAAATTGCACTGTTTGATCTTCACAGCCCTGGAATAACATAGCTTAAAGCTACAGTTTCTGTAAACTTACTCTGCACAAACAACTTAGCCAGTACGGATGTATTGACATAGAGTGCCCATGAATGACATTAGGGCTACTTAGAAAAGAGGCAAAATAACAGCAAAAGAATGCAGCAATTGGTTCTGAAAATTACCTTTTTCCAGTGAACCTCTCTGAAAAATTACCATTTTCTGCTGAATCTCACTCAAAAATTACCTTTTCCAACTGAAGCTCTCTCAAAGTGCCTTGATGTTAAGCAATATAGTTTTAAGTTGAAAATGTCACAAGGCCATGAAAAGAAATTGATAGAAAATTTCAGGGTTCCTTGTTGATATTTGAAGCAGCCTGTGGATTTTTGTTCTTTAACACAGATCTGCTCTGCTGTGCTACCACTTTGATTTCTGTATTGCCAAAAACAGCATGTTTCTAGGCTTAATGGTTTCACAGAGAAGAGTACGAAGGTGATTTAGTTATTTTTGCCAAGGTTCTGTTACTAGTAGGAAATTGGTAAACAGATGTTTTCAAAATCCTCTCCACTCACCGTGGAACTTTTTAAAAAGTGCAGTAAATAAAATTTTGAAATTTCTTTATCTTTTAAAAGAAACTATAATTCTAGTTACTGTAGTATCCTTTTAGGAATTAGGCACTTGAGCTGAGACTTTTTTTTTTTCCTGACAGGAGGAATTTTATTTCTTCAGTCAAAAGACGCAGGAAAGGCTTCATGCATCTTGGAAGAAGGATCATTGGACTGGACATCCAAGGACTTCATCCAAATGTTCTAGACTTGAGTCTACCTCTCACAGAAGCATGACCTTAGGCAAGTCCTAGTGGAATAAGGGAATGGACAGGATAATGTCAGAGGTTCCCTCCAGCTCTAAATTTCTACAGTTTCCTCTTAGTCCAGATTTAAAGACAAAACATGTATCAGGGGTTTGTTATTATAGGTGTTACTAAAAGAGAAGTTGTAGAATTTTTTTGCTTGTTTGGGTTATATATGTGTGCGTGTATGTGTGTCCTTGAAAACCAAAGAAATGCTCCCCAACCTGAGATGCTTTGGGTCTGATCTCATAGAGGAACAACCTAGGTGGTTACAATGTGAAAGTAATTGACCCCTCCCTGCCACACATGAATTCTCTCCCTTTATTGCTCACCTTTTCTTCTCTCTCCCCTTCCTCTCTGCCTATCTGCTTCTTTCGACCCTCAATTCTCCCCCTCTGCCTGTCTGTTTTCTTTCCCTCCCTCCCTTTCTTCTATCTTCACTCATGAGCCTTTTAACTTCTCCTTAGTACCTGCCAAGAAGATCTTGCTGGTAGAATGCAAGATTCCAAATAATATGGACTGCTATAGTAGATCAATCTTTAATATTTTTTCAAATTCATGAAATAATTAGGATTAGACATGCACCAAATGACGATTTGGGGTAAGTACTTAATTATCAGTATGGACTAAAATCAATATTCTGCTAAAGCTGAGGTTAAATAAATCTTAGAATATGATAATAAGTCTGAATGTTTATATTTAAAATTAATTAGAGTTAAAATTTTATTAACATTTTTAATAGTCAAATGTTAAAGTTTTAACACTATAATGCAGGAATAATAGTATCTTCATTTGCTCATTGCTAAATTGCCTTTGCAGTCTTTATCTTCATTTATGATGCTAAGTAGATTCTCACTTTCAAGGGGCACATTTAATATTTGATAAACTGTTTTGTGCAAAACAAAATAAAAATTTTTAAAAACACTTTTTAGTAACGTTTTCTATGAGAAACTGTACCTATGTTATATAACTTTGGCAAATATTCTTAAAAATCCTTCATTTCAATTACAGAATATGGTTGACAATCAAAGTAATAATTACAGAAAATTTTTAATTTAAATTTTTAGACTACATAGATCCAAAACTATAAGAAATTGTCTTATTAATGCATTTTTGTAAAGCCTGTTGTTTTGAAGTTTGATTAATAAGAATAAAATGTGCTTTAATGACATCATATTTTTCTAATGTTTTCCTTTTTCTTCATGCATTTTATATTCTTCATTTTATCATGGATATTATTGTACAGGATTTTGGAGTTTTTTCTCAAACAATTTAGAAATTGAAAAGATATTCTGCTTGTAATTCATTCTCCCAAGATGGGATGAATTCCAAAATGTTACTTTTTCTTGAAACACTCACAAACAAAATAAAATTAAATGTCTAAAATTTAAATACAGTTCCTGGCGGAATATGGGAGAACATGTCCTCTCGTACATTGCTGTGGGGATTCAATCTCTATGGAGGGAGTTTGGAATATCTAACGATACTACAAACACATTTACCCTTTGTTCCAATAATCTCACTTCTAGGAGTTTTTCATATTGCTCCAACAATATGAAAATAAATAGACTCAAGGTTATTTACTATAGCATTATTTGTAATTGGAAAATATTGCATATTTCTAAATGTTCAAACATAGGCTTTTGGGAAAATAAACAATGTTACATATAGACAATGGAGTACTATGCAGCTATAAAAAGAGAAAGAAAGAAAGAATGAGAAAGATTCTGTGAATGGTTAGGGAGTGATTTCTAGGAGATATTTTTAAGTGAAAAAAGCAAAGTGCAAAACAGTATGTATATATTTAAGAAAATTTTATCATAATATTTCAGCTCATACTCTGAATACTGAAGCAATATGAATGACTCAATAGTTTAGCTCGGATTTTACAGAGGATATATCTATCTTTATCATCATTTGGGGTTTGATTTTTAAAAATCTTACACTTCAATATATTTCTTCAAAGTAGATAAGTTGAATCTCTTCTGTGTGAATTTTTTTTCTGTTTTTAAGATTTTAAAAAGTCTTTTCCAAAAAAAGAAAAATATATATATATATATATCCACACGCTACCTTCATACTATCTTTTGTGTAAAAAAGAAGATAGAGAAAATGCAATGTCTGCTTATCTTTATGAAAAAATAAAGGAAGAGTAAACCAGAAAACAATGAAATTGGCTATCTAGAAGGCATTGGGGATGTGGGTGAAATGGGGGAATGATATAGCGGGGAGTGACACTTCTATGAGTGTACTTTTTGTATAGTTTGATTTCTGGAAACAGGTTTATAGTCTACATATTCATAAATTAAAATGAAATCAGTGAGAATGGTAGGAAGGGGCCTTAACACTGAAAACAAGCTGAAACCAATGGTATTTCAAAGGAACACCATAATCACAGTGAAGGTGAAAGAAGATAAAACAGTGTGGGGAGAAGGGAGGGAGGGAGAAGTAAGGAAAGCAAGCAGAAAGACAGAAAGAAAGAAAGAAAAAGAGAAAGGAAGGAAGGAAGGAGGGAGGAATCTAAATAACTTATGAACACAGATTTTGACTATATATGCTTAGTCTTTGGGAGAGGTGGATAGGTAGCTATGTGGGGGGAAAGAACTGCAGAGAAATCATGAACTCTTTCAATAGGTTTGTTTATTGTAATAGTATAGGTGAAGCAATTCTGAAACTATTTTAGATGTATTATAGGATTGAGAAAATGAATAAATGTGTTGTTGGGAACGAGGTTCTCACTGTGGAAGAAGGGACATACAAATACGCAATGGAGGAAGGCAAGAAAGAACCCTGTGGGGATGGACTGGAATTGGTGTCATGATTTTTAAAATATGTATTATGTATATTTGCACCGTATAGGCATATATATATTTATATGTATAAGTATACATATGTATATATGTGTGTATATATATGTGTGTACATGTATAATTTTTAGGCTCTGCCCATTGAATCAAGAGTCAAAAATCAAAAACAGCCCGGTAGCCGTGACACTTAGTGTCCAGATCTTGGAATCAGGGCTCTTCAGATAAATGGTTAATTCCAGGCCTGGATAGAGTATGTATAAGAGAAGCCTAGAACATCTTGTTATGCCAAGAGTAAGGAAGTCCTTAAAAATAAGGAGAAATGTTTATATATATATTAATATAGAGAGATATTATATTATAATGATTTTAATAATTATATGATATATAATAATATATAATGATAAAAATATTTTTATATATCATATATATATAGAGAGAGAGAGAGAAAGAGAACACAGAGGTCAACTTGAACAGGTGCCAACTGGAACAATCTGAACATCAAAATAATTAAATACAGTAATGAATTATAAACCTCGAGGAAACAGGATTTCGTAAGTCCATAAAAATATTAAATAGACAAATAAATAAATTGAAGGAATGGGGGCTCTTGCTTGCAGTAGAGGCCACATGCTAACTAGAAAATGTGGAAGTAGCTAGAGTTGGAAAAAGTCAACATCCTGCAATTATCACACTAAAGACTGTATCAGGAAATAATCATTATTGATACTAAATCCAGGGGGAAATTTTGATGAGGAGCAGGATATTTTCATGCCCTTAAAGTGTATCTTATTAGTAGTAAAAGAGAAAACCAGTAGAGAAATCAGAAATACCTTCACCATATGATCAAAATTCACATACCAAAGAGGGCCAGATAGGCATTGTGTGCTTCTAGATATGATACACAAGAAGGAAACATCACCTACACAGTACTGTGGCAGAGAATGGTTAAGGTGAATCGGCTCATGGCAAAGCATCAGACAAAATAAAAAATATTCTATTAAAAGCAGGTAAGGGGACCTACATTCTTCAAAAAGTCAGTGTCAGTTCCTTCTAGTTATGTGGAGCTCCCCTTTTCAGTCCTCCAGCTGTTTTAGTTACCCCACCAGCTTACACTTCTGTGACTGCATCCCCATCTGGGGCTAAATGGCAGGAGGACAGAGAGAGGAAAAAAGCAACATGTGTCTTCCCCACCTTGTTGAAATCACAGCTATACTTATTGAGAGAGGAAAATTCTCCACTCTCAGAGTTTGGGCCGCTGTGGGCTCTCTTTGCAGTCTCCACCATCACTGGCAAGAGATTCCTTGAGGGCTGGGAAGTGAGAAAATGGAAAGGAATAAAAGGAAATTTCTGCACTCTCTTCCATTGTTACGGGTCCCTTTTCCTGCTCTTTGAGCCAGAACTAGAGGACTTCCAAAGGTCTCTCTTACTCTGCTGATGACCACTTCAGGGCTTTAGGCTGTGTTGAGTTCAGGCACGGAGATATCAAAGGGGAAAAAAAGGTACAATCACCACAGGTTGGGTATTATTTCAGATTCTGGTCTTCTTCCCCAATCTACCTGCTACTACTTACTTTTCAGAGTCCTAAAATAGCTGCACCAGAAATTCTGTCCAGATTTTTTATAGCTACAGAGAGATAGACAGAGTGAAGTATGATTATCTCATTTTACCCAGAACCAGAAGTCCTTTAGATATCTTTTTATATTGATTTTAATTTAATTCAGTTGTGGTCAGAGAACATACTCTGTAATATTTCAGTATTTTAAAATTTATTGATTATTTCTTGTGGCCTAACATATGGACTCTCTTGGTAAACATGAACATGCAATTGAAAAGAAAAGTTGTTGGGTTTAATGTCCTATAAATGTCAATTAAGTCAAGCTGATTGATAGTGTCATTCATGCTTTTCTATATCTTTACTGTTTTTTTTGTTAGTTTGTTTACTGTACTATCAGTTACTGGCAAAGGGGTATTAAATCTTCAACCAGGATGGAGGATACGATCTTTCACTTTTTGCTTTATATGTTTTGAAGCACTGTTAGTAGTTGGATACATATTTATAATTGTTCTGGTCTTCTTGATGTGCTGACTCTTTCATTACTATCAAACATTTCTCTTTATCTTTAATGATGTTTTTTGTCCTGAAATCTATTTTCCTAATATTTTTTATTATTTTCTTGATATATATTTTTTCTGTCCTTTTATTTTCTACCTATTTGTTTCTTTGTATTTAAAGTGTACCTACTGGGGCTTCCCTGGTGGCACAGTGGTTGAGAGTCCGCCTGCCGATGTGGAGGACACGGGTTCATGCCCCGGTCCGGGAAGATCCCACATGCCGCGGAGCGGCTAGGCCCGTGAGCCATGGCCGCTGAGCCTGCACATCCGGAGCCTGTGCTCCGCAACGGGAGAGGCCACAACAGTGAGAGGCCCGCATACGCAAAAATAAATAAATAAATAATAAAGTGTACCTCTTGTAGATAGCAAGTATTTGGGTCTGGGTTTTTTTTTAAATCTAGTTTGACAATGTTCTCTTTTTTTTTTCATGATTTTTTTTTTAATCTTTATTGGAGTATAACTGCTTTACAATGGTATGTTAGTTTCTGCTGTATAACAAAGTGAATCAGCTATACATAAACATATATCCCCATATCTCCTGCCTCTTGCATCTCCCTCCCACCCTCCCTATCCCACCCCTCTAGGTGGACACAAAGCACTGAGCTGATCTGCCTGTGCTATGTGGCTGCTTCCCACTAGCTATCTATTTTACATTTGGTAGTGTATATATGTCCATGCCACTCTCTCATTTCGTCCCAGCTTACCCTTCCCCGTCCCCGTGTCCTCAAGTCCATTCTCTACATCTGCGTCTTTATTCCTGTCCTGCCCCTAGGTTCTTCAGAACCTTTTTTTTTTTTTGATTCCACATATATGTGTTAGCATACGGTATTTGTCTTTCTCTTTCTGACTTACTTCACTCTGTATGACAGACTCTATCTAGGTCCATCCACCTCACTACAAATAACTCAATTTCGTTTCTTTCTATGGCTGAGTAATATTCCATTGTATATATGTGCCACATCTTTATCAATTCATCTGTCAGTGGACACTTAGGTTGCTTCCATATCCTGGCCATTGTAAATAGAGCTGCAATTAACAGACAATGTTCTCTTATTTGGAGTGTTTAGACCATCTACATTTGAAATGGTTATTGACATGGTTAGATTTAGTTCAACCATTATATTGTATGTTTTCTATTTGTCTCATCAGTTTTGTTCTTTATGTCTCCTTTCCTCTTTTTTTTGCTTAATCAAATATATTTTAGCATCCCATTTTAAGATACTGCTTTGCCTTTTCAGAGTACAAATTGATCGTCACAATATTTAGGTCCCTTCAATAATTTGTCATTAACTGTCTTTCTAGCCCCCATGTGCTATCAGCCTTCCCCAGCCCTCCCTCTGTGCCCTCTATATATTGTCCATTTTAAACTTCTCAGTATGACATGTTATAACCATCCCTGATTATTCCATACCTTCTGGGTACCATAATATGTTCATAAACACAAATTAAATTATTAAAAGTCAAACTCTAGCCACTACACTAACATGGTACATTTGACAACACAACAAAGGAAGCAAATAGAGAGTAAGAACTTTAAACATTTTCGACCTCACCTCATTTATTCCCAAATATTAGCAGGAAGGTATTCTTGAGCTACTGCAGCACATTTTTTTTTTTTTTTGCAGCACATACACAAGGGAAAAGCATATGTCCAGTACTGCATGGATTGGTGTAATCATAAATAAAAATAGAAATAGTGAAGGCTTTTGAAATTGAGTTGACTAAAGGTTTACACCTTCAAATATAAATTTTTATCATAAAGAGAACCTGAATTTCTCTGTGTTTAATTTATTAGTCATAATACAAGGAAGTGGCCAATCTTGGGTGAATTCATGTGGATTAACAGAGAATGCAGAAGAAGAAGAGAATTGCCCAGGATGAGACAGCTAAAGAAAAAAATAATAATCTAGACATGACCAAGATAGAGCCATTTCTCATAGATACTTCTGAACAAAACATATCAATTCTCTAGTGAAAAGGTTAAGAGATAAAGCAAACTGTAGGTATAGCATTTCTTAATTGTAGATTGGTATCTCGCTATATTTATAACCATACATATATACTTAACCATATATTAAATTGTATATAATTCTTCCCATATTGTGTATTGTAACATTCTCAACTTATATTTAATTGTCTAAAGTTTTAAGTTAAAAGAATCTTCAGAAGTATTGTTAAAATGAAACATCTCTAATCAAGTAGTCTCAGTAATTATTGCATTCAAGATTATATTATTCAGTCTAGACTTATCAGTTAACTGCATCCATTACAGAATAATAAATAAACAAGACCTATGCTTACTTAGGTATATCACACTTAATATCCCCTTAAGGTGTTTTCTCTGCCCAGTCAGCCTTTCCTCCATTTCTATGGTTGAAAGGCCTTTATTCATTCTCAAGACCCATCTTTAAATTATTGCTGTGGTAGGTCATTTACAGATAGCATTAATTTGTTATTCCTTCTTCCATGTTCCCACAGCACTGTGTTTTTACCTCTACCAAAATTCTTACCATTAGTATTAGATTTATCTGCTTCTGTTTCTTTTTTTCCCCCAATCGATGACCACCCTCATAGCATTTATTGCAGCTCAGGGAAAGAGCAGATAAAGGAGAAAGGAAGAATAGCATATTTTATCCAATTAAAAATGAACACTTTCTTTTTCACATTTTAACACCTCTGAGAAAGGGCTGTATCTTACAATTTTTGTCTCTTACAGAAGAAATCTGTCAAGCAATCATGATGTAGTTGTTATTAGTTGTTATTGTCTGTATGTGCATGAACATGGTCATTTCAACTATCAGGCCTAAATGACTACAAACTCATTGAAGCCCATTTTACAAAGGAATACAAGTCATGCTTGCTGTCTGAAAACTTTCTAGTGTGTTTAAGAAAGGTCCAGCAGCAAAACTTGCAGAACTTGCATCAGAAGCTTGGAAGAAAATTCCAGAGACTAAAATAAATTTTCTTTAAAATATGCTGTATCACCAATCCTCTTGACAGAATATTATGTGGATAAACACTAATGTTAATTTTTTAAGTTAAATAGGGAATTAAAAGAGCCTATCTCACATATAGAGATATATGGATAACTTTATGAATATCTTAGCCAATTTATTTCTTGTATATTTTCCTCTTTGGGTATTCACAAGAGTAACATGTGACTTAAAAAATTATTGAAGGGCTTCCCTGGTGGCGCAGTGGTTAAGAGTCCGCCTGCCGATGCAGGGACGTGGGTTCGTGCCCCGGTCTGGGAAGATCCCACATACCACGGAGTCTGCGCGTCTGGAGCCGGTGCTCCGCAGCAGGAGAGGCCACAACAGTGAGAGGCCCGCGTACCGAAAAAAAAAAAAAAATTATTGAAGTATAACTGACTTACAATATTATATTAGTTTCAGCTATATACAACATAGTGATTTGATATTTTTATACATTATAAAATGATCACCAGGATAAGACTAGTTACCATCTGTCACCATACAAAATTACTACAATATTGACTATGTTTCCTATGCTGTACACTACAACCCCATAACTTCTTTATATTGTAACTGGGGCTGTACCTCTTAATCCCTCACCCATTTCATTCATTTCTCCCACTATCCTCCCCTCTAGTAATCACACTAGAGTTTGATCACACTAGAAACAGACCCTGTATCTGAGTCTTTTTTCGTTTTGTTATGTTTTTCAGATTGCACATGTAAGTGAAATCATATGGTATTTGTCTTTCTCTGTCTGACTTACTTCATTTAGCTTAATACCCTCTAGGTCTATCGATGTTGTTGCAAATGGTAAGATTTCATTCTTTTTATGGTCAAGTAATTTTCCACTGTACATATATGCCACATCTTCTTTATCTATTAATCTATCAGTAGACACTTAGGTTGCTTCCATATCTTGGCTGTTGGAAATAATGCTGCAATGAACAGAGGGGTGCATATATCTTTTCGAATTAGTGTTTTTGTTTTCTTCTGAAAAATACCCAGAGGTGGAATTGCTCAATTGTATAGTAGTTCTATTTTTAATTTTTTGAGGAACCTCCATGCTGTTTTCCATCAATTCTATATCATCAAATTCTATATCAATTTACAATCCCATCAACAGTGTACAAGTGTTCTCTTTTCTCCACATCCTTGCCAACACTTATTATTTTTTGTCTTTTTAATAATAGTCACTCTGACAGGTGTGAGATGATATCTCATTGAGGTTTTGATTTGCATTTCTCTGATGGTGTTGAACATCTTTTCATGTGTCTGTTGGCCATCTGTATATCTTCTTTGGAAATATGTCTATTCAAGTCCTCTGCCCATTTTTAATTGGGTTGTTTGCTTATTTTATGTTGAGTTGTACGAGTTCTTTGTATATTTTGAATTTAAACCCTTATCAGATATATCATTTGCAAATATCTTTTAATATCAAAGAGCATACTGCCAATGTTTTCTTCTGGGATTCTGATGTTTCTGGTATCACATTTAAGACCTTAGTCCATTTTGAGTTTATTTTTGTATATGGTGTGAGGAAGTAGTCCAGTTTGATTATTTTGCATGTAGCTGTCTAGTTTTCCCAACACTATTTATTGAAGAGGTTGTCTTTTCCCCATTATATATTCTTGTCCTCTTTATCATAGATTAATTGACCATATAAGTGTGGGTTTATTTCTGGGCTCTCTGTTCTGTTCCATTGATCTATGTGTCTGCTTTTGTACCAGCACCAAACTCTTTTGATTACTGTAGCTTTGTAATATAGTTTGAAATCAGGGAGTGTGATACATGAAACTTTGCTCTTCTTTCTCAGGATTGTTTTGGCTATTCAAGGTCTTTTGTGTTTCCACACAAATTTTATAATTATTTATTCTAGTTCTATGGGAAAAAATGCCATTGGTATTTTGATAGGGACTGCATTGAATCTGTAGACTGCCTTGGAGAGTATGGTCATTTTAACAATATAAATTCTTTCAATTCACGAGCACAGTGTATCCTTCCATTTGTTTGTGTCATCTTGATTTTCTTTCCTCAATGTCTTAGAGTCTATAGTCTTATAGTGTTCATCCACTCTTCTCCTGTGTTCACTGAGAATTTTTATGATCATTAACTTGAACTCTTTATTGGATAGATTGCTTATCTCTACTTCATTTAGTTCTTCTTCTGGGATTTTGTCTGGTTCCTTCATTTGGAACATACTCCTCTGTCTCCTCATTTTGCCTAATTTCTCTGTGTTCATTTCTATGTATTAGGTTGGTTGGTTATGTTTCCCAATCTTCAAGAAGTGGGTTATGTAAGAGACATCTATGGGACACAGCAGCACACTCCCCTTTAGTGACTAGAGCTATATGCTATAGGGGTGCCTCTTATGTGGGCTGTGTGGGCCCCTCTGTTGTGGTGGGGCCAACTACTGTGGGCATACTGGCTCAGTTGGCTGCCAGAGTCTGCCTTGAGTGGTGGCTGCCAGCTCACTGGGGCATGTGGCTGGGTCCTGGCATGACTGGCTGTGAGGCCAGAGGGGCCCTAAGCTGGTGCTGGCCTGCTGGTGGGTGGGGCCAGGTCCCAGAGAGGCTTGTTGTGGGGAATCAGGGGGTCCCAGACTGGTGTTGGCCCACTGATGGGCATGTAACCTTCCAGCACTAATAGACTAGAGGGAGGACTTCAAAATGGCACTTGACAGTACCAGTGCCCTCATGGTTGAACAAGCTCCCCAAAATGACTGCTGCCAGCATCTGTGTTTCCAGGGTGAGCCCTAGTTGCCTCCTATCCCGTTATCAGGCACCTCAAGATCAGCAAGTGGGTCTGACCCAGGCTCCTTCTAAATTACTGCTTCTAGGGACTTCCCTGGTGGTGCAGTGGTTAAGACTCTGCACTTCTGCTGAAGAGGGCACAGGTTCAATCCCTGGTCGGGGAACTAAGATACCGCATGTCATGTGGTGTGGCAAAAAAAAGAAAATAAATTACTGCCTCTGCACTGGGATTCTGAGCATGTGAGATTTTGTGTGTGCCCTTTAAGAGACGAGTCTCTGTTTCCTACAGCCATCTAGCTCTCCCATATGTAAGCCCCACTGGCCTTCAAAGCCAGATGTTTTGGGGACTCATCTTCCTGGTGCAGGATCCCTTGGCTGGGGAGTCCAATGTAGGGCTTGGACCCCTCACTCCTTGGGGAAAACCTCTGTAATTGTAATGTCCTTCTGTTTGTGGGTCACCTACCTGGGGGTGTGGGTTTCAACTATACTGCATCTCTACCCCACCTATCTGTCTCGTTTTGGTTCCTCCTTCATATCTTTAGTTGTGGAAAATCTTTTCTGCTAGTCTTCATGTTTTCTCATTGACAGTTGCTCTGTAAGTAGTTGTAATTTTGATGTGCCCATGGGAAGAGGTGAGCTCAGGATCTGCCTACTCTGACATCCTGGCCACCACTCCCAGTAATATGCAACTTTTAAAAATATACTTTATATACAAATATGGTTTAAAAAGTTCTTTCAGGAAGCACAGAAAAATATTCTATACATCAAGAGGACAGAAGATTTTTTTTAGTCTACAGCATTCTTTACATCTAACAATCAATGGCAAGATTGATTTAAATGAAATGTGTAAATAGTATCAGCTTTTAGTGCTGGTTAACAGAATTAATAATAAGAGGAATTTAGCAAAATTATCTGTAATGTCTGTTACCCTACATGCTTCAGAGCCAATTTAGACAAGTTTTGTTAACTAGGGAAAATCCTCCTGAATAAAATAATTTCTATTATTATTATTTTCAATCCCAAATTTTATTATACCAAGTGGGGAGTCAAGAGATGACTTAATTTTCTAGGGGATGGATAAATGTTCTTAAGGGTTCCTGTGAATACAAAACATCTCAAGATCAGCTAACCTTGTTGAATTCTCAAGAGGACAGCATGAAAGCTAAGAAAATAATACTTTTATTTCAACTATTAGATACCCTGAGCTGTTTTTATTTAATGTTAAAAGTCACATCATCATCACATAGCACCTATTTTGCTGAATGCCCCCCCAACTTAATTTAGTGAGAAAAACACATGACAAATACCTTTCCACAGTAAACACTCAAATTAGTAGAATGGACAAATGCTCTGGTTGAATCAGTCACATTCATAAATATAACAGCTCTGAGTGATAATAGAAAGACATGTATTAAGATGGTAACTTCAAGAATATTTCAGAAAGAAACAAAAATCCAGATACCACTTATATTCAACCTGAGTACTTTGGAACTATTTTAAGGAAAGATACATGAGCCCAGGTGCTCAGGCAAGATCTTCCTTAAAATAACTGATTATATTTTCTGAAGTTGCTTTCCCCTGCAATCTTAACTAACCATGAGCCTCTTCTCCTCCTCTGTCCAAAACACACCTAATTGGCATTGTTAAGTGCCCCAAATCTTCTACTTCTTTCTGTGGTGAAGTCAGGAAAGCCCTGAGTTAACCTCACAACATAAACAATTAGAAAGCTGTACAAAACTGTTGTCAGATATTGGATAGCAAATAGTTCAGGATAATGATCCCCAAGAGAGAAACAAACAAGTACATTATCACTCTGGCTGACTTCTTGAAGCCAATTTTCAGACTATGCACGATGGGAGAAAGAACTCAACTAGAGCTCCTCCACTAAGTTGAGGGAATTGGGATTCAGGGAGGCTAAAGTGGCTGGATGTTTCAGGGCAGAGCTTTTGAAAGAAGTGTGCTACATAGAAAAACAGCTCCAGAAATCAGCAAAGGATCACCTGGAGTCTTGGTGATTACATAGTTATGCATGTGTAGAGTAAAACTCCACAAGGCTAGCCAAGGAGTGAGTAGAGACTTGTAAGGTAAGGTAAACAATTCCCACAAGTCACACAAAGCTGTTCAAACTCTAACCAAACAAAAGAGTGATCACTTATAATATTTGGTGATCACTTATAATATTTATAGGAGATATAAATATAAGTATTTATATTTATAGGAGACTCCATTAAGTCACACCTTAGTAGTGGGGATGAATTATTCCTAGAGTGAAGACTATCCCAGACCTACCATATGTTATTGAAGTTAAGCTGGAATATATTCAAATTAGAGAGTTATAAGTTTTGTAATCCCCATTGTAACCACAAAGAAAATAGCCATAAAATATACATGAGAGGAAATGACAAAGAAATTTAAATCATTTACTACAAAAAATCAAGTAAACGCAAAGGACAGTAATGCAGGAAACATGGAACCAAAAAATGAAAAGGCATATAAAACACAAAAAGCACAATGACAGAAGTTAAGTCTCTCCTTACCAGTAATTACTTTAAATGTAAATGGATTAAACTCTCCAATCAAAAGACAAAGATTGACAGAATGAATAAAAAACCTTATGATCCAACTATATGCTCTCTACAAGAGACTCACTTGAGGTCCAAAGACACAAACAGATTTAAAGAGAAAGATATTCCATGAAAATAATAACCAAAAGAGAACACAGGTGGCTATACTAATGAGATAAAATAGACCTTAAATCCAAAAAGGTTACAAGAGACAAAGAAGGACATTATATATTAATAAAATCTTCAGTATAGCAAGAATACATAACAATTACGAACATTTATACACCAAATGACAACCACCAAAAATTGACAGAATTGAAGGGAGAAAGAGGCAGACAGCTCTATAATAATAGCTAAAGACTTCAACATCCCACTGACAACAGTGAACAGAACAACCAGCCAGAAGATAATTAAGGAATAGAGGGTTTAACCAACACAATAAACCAACCAAATATGAGACATATATAGAATACTCTACCCGCAACAGAATACACATTCTCCTCAAGTGCACATGGGACATCTCCCAGGATAGCCCATATGTTAGGTCACAAATTAAGTCTCAATATATCTTAAAAGACTGATATTGTGCTAATTATCTTCTCTGGCAACAACGGGATAAAGTTAGAAATCAATAAGAAAAGAAAAACTGGAAAATTCACAAAATTCTGGACATTAAACATACTTTTAAATAACCAATGGATCAAAGAAGAAATCAAGAAGGAAAATAGAAAATACTTAGAGATGAATGAAAATGAAAACATACATACCAAAACTTATGGGACACAGTGAAATCAGTGCTAAAAGGGAAATTTATAACTATAAATGCTTACATTAAAAAACAAGAAAGATCACAAATTAACAGCATAACTTGACCACTTAAGGAACTAGGAAAAAAAAAGAACAAAATAAACCCAAAGCTAGCAGAAGGCAGGAAATAATAGAGACTAGAGCAGAGATAAATGAAACAAAGAATAGAAAAACAAAAGAGAAAACCAACTAAACCAAAACTTGTGTTAAAAGGCATTATCAAGAGAAAAAGAGATAACCTTCAGAATGGGAGAAAATATTTGCAAATTATATATTTTTTCCATTTTATTTTTTTAATAGATCTTTATTGGAGTATAATTGCTTCACAATACTGTGTTAGTTTCTGTTGTACAACAAAGTAAATCAGCCATGTGCATACATATGTCCCCATATCCCCGCCCTCTTGAGCCTCCCTCCCATCCTCCCTATCCCACCCCTCTAGGTCATCGCAAAGCACCGAGCTGATCTCCCTGTGTTACGCTGCTGCTTCCCACTAGCTAATGATTTTACATTCGGTAGTGTATATATGTCGATGTTACTCTCACTTCACCCCAGCTTCCCCCTCCCACCCTGTGTCCTCAAGTCCATTCTCTATGTCTACATCTTTATTCCTGCCCTGCAACTAGGTTCATCAGTACCTTTTTTTTTTTTAGATTCCATATATATGTGTTAGAATACGGTATTTGTTTTTCTTTTTCTGACTTACTTCACTCTGTATGACAGACATTAGGTCCATGCACCTCACTGTAAATAACTCAGTTTTGTTTCTTTTTATGGCTGAGTAACATTCCATTGTATATATGTATCACATCTTCTTTCTCCATTCATCTGTCGACGGACATTTAGATTGGTTCCATGTCCTGGCTACTGTAAATAGTGCTGCAGTGAAAATTGTGGCACATGTCTCTTTTTGAATTATGGTTTTCTCAGGGTATGTATGCCCAGTAGTGGGATTTCTGGGTCATATGGTAGTTCTATTTTTAGTTTTTTAAGGAAACTCCATACTGTTTTCCATAGTGGTTGTATCAATTTACATTCCCACCAACAGTGCAGGAGGGTTCCCTTCTTACCACACCCCTTCCAGCATTTATTGTTTCTAGATTTTTTGATAATGGCCATTCTTAACAGTGTGAGGTAATACCTCATTGCAGTTTTGATTTGCATTTCTCTAATGATTAGTGATGTGGAGCATCCTTTCATGTGTTTCTTGGCAATCTGTATATCTTCTTTGGAGAAATGTCCATTTAGGCCTTCTGCCCATTTTTGGATTGGGCTGTTTGTTTTTTTGATATTGAGCTGCATGAGCTGCTTGTATATTTCGGAGATTAATCCTTTGTCAGTTGCTTCATTTGCAAATATTTTCTCCCATTCTGAGGGTTGTCTTTTTGTCTTTTTTATGGTTTCCTTAGCTGTGCAAAAGCTTTTAAGTTTCAGTAGGTCCCATTTGTTTATTTTTGTTTTTATTTCCATTTCTCTAGGAGGTGGGTCAAAAACGATCTTGCTGTGATTTATGTCATGGAGTGTTCTGCCTATGTTTTCCTCTAAGAGTTTTATACTGTCTGGCCTTACATTTAGATCTTTAATCCATTTTGAGTTTATTTTTGTGTATGGTGTTAGGAAGTGCTCTAATTTCATTCTTTTCATGTAGCTGTCCAGTTTTCCCAGAACCACTTATTAAAGAGGCTGCCTTTTCTCCACTTTATACTCTTGCCTTCTTTATCAAAAATAAGGTGACCATATGTGCGTGGGTTTATCTCTGGGCTTTCTACCCTATTCCATGGATCTATATTTCTGTTTTTGTGCCAGTACCATACTGTCTTGATTACTGTAGCTTTGTAGTATAGTGTGGAGTCCAGGAGCCTCATTCCTCCAGCTCCATTTTTCTTTTTCAAGATTGCTTTGGCTATTTGGGGCCTTTTGTGTTTCCATACAAATTGTGAAATTTTTCTTCTAGTTCTGTGAAAAATGCCATTGGTAGTTTGATAGGGATTGCATTGTTTCTGTTGCACAACAAAGCGCATCAGCCATAAGGGATTAATATCCAAAATATATAGAGAACTCCTAAAACTCAACAATAAAAAAAAAACCTGATTCAAAAATGGGCCTTGAACAGACATTTCTCCAAAGAAGATATATAAATGGCCAACAAGCACATGAAAAACGATTATAACTACAATTAACAGGAAAAGGATAAATATGAAAATGTAAAACAAAACATCAAAGCTACAAAATGTAGAGGAGGGGGGAAAATGTAGATCTTTCAGAATGTGTTTGAACTTACATGACTATTAAAGAAAATAGATTTAGTTATGCGTCAACATACTTGAAAGCCAGGATAACCACAAATCAAAAACATACAATAGATTCACAAAAACAAAAAAGAAAGGAACTCAAGCATAATACAAAAGAAAATCATCAAACCACAAAGGGAAAAATGAGAACAAAAGTAAATAACAAACACTTATTATAAACTTATAAGAGTTAGGACACTCTAATATTGGCAAAAGAATATACAAAGAGATCAAGGGAACAAAATAGAATATACAGGATTAAACCTCACATTTATGGTCACCTGGTTTTCCAACAAAGGTACCAAGATAATTGGGTGGGGAAAGGATGGTCTCTCTTTTTTTTCTCTTTTATTTTTTAAAATTTTTATTTATTTAGTTATTTTTATTGAAGTATTGTTGATTGACAACATTATGTTAGTTTCAGGTATATAGCACAGTGATTCAGTTATATATACACACACACATACACATATTCTTTTTCAGATTCTTTTCCTTTATAGGTTATCACAAAATATTGAGTATAGTTCCCTGTGCTATACAGTAGGTTGGTTGGTTATCTTATATATAGTAATGTGTATATGTTAATCCCAACCTCCTAATTTATCCCCTCCCCGTGCCTTTCTCCTTTGGTAATCATAAACTTGTTTTCTATGTCTGTGAGTCTCTCTTTTTTTTTTCTTTTAAAAAATTTATTTATTTAATTAATTTATTGTTGGCTGGGTTGGGTCTTCACTGCTGCGCATGGGCTTTCTCTAGTTGCGGTGAGCAGGACTACTCTGTTGCAGTGTGCGGGCTTCTCACTGTGGTGGCTTCTCTTGCTGCAGAGCACGGGCTCTAGGTGCGTGGGCTTCAGTAGTCATGGTGCGCAGGCTCAGTAGTTGTGGTGCACAGGCTTAGTTGCTCCATGGCATGTGGGATCTTCCCAGACCAGGGCTCGAACCTCTGTCCCCTACATGGGCAGGCAGATTCTTAACCACTGTGCCACCAGGGAAGTGCCTGTGAGTCTCTTTCTGTTTTGAAAATAAGTTCATTTGTATTTTTTTTTTCTTTTTTAGATTCCACATATAAATGACATCATATGATATTTGTCTTTCTCTGTCTGACTTACTTCATTTAGAATGATAATCTCTAGGTCCATCCATGTAGCTACAAATGGCATTATTTCATTTTTTTATGGTTGAGTAACATTCCACTGGTGTGTGTGTGTGTGTGTGTGTGTGTGTGTGTGTGTGTGTGTGTGTGTACGCAACATCTTCTTTATCTATTCATCTGTTGGTGGACATCTATGTTGTTTCCATGTCTTAGCTATTGTAAATAGTGCTGCAATGAATATTGGGGTAAGAATAGTCTCTTTAACAAATTGTGATGGGAAACTGGATATCTATATGGAAAGAAATATGCCTCCACCTTTACTTCATGCAAATGTTGATATAAAATGGCTCATAGGCCTAAATATAAAAGTTAAACCTGTGTAAAACTTCTGGAAAAAAATCAGTGAAGAAAACCTACATGATCTTACTGTAGACAAAGATTTCTTAAATGACACACATATACAAATAAGCCATTAAAAAAAATTGATATGTTTTCAAAAAGAAAAATTGAATATATAAAAATATCCAATTCATATATTAATTAAAATATTTAAAATGTTAAACATTTTTAACATTATTAAAACTAATTTAAAATGTTCAACATCATTATTTATTGGGGAAAAGAAAGTTAAAACGGGAATGGGATACCACCACATACCTATTAGAATGCCTTAGATTACAATATGTGACAATACCAAGTGTTGGTAAGGATGTGGAACAATTGAAACTCTCACATAGTGCTGGTGGGAATGTAAAATGGTACAGCCGCTTTGGAGAAAATTCTGGCAGTTTCTTACCAACATGCACTTGACATATAACTCAACAAGCCCACTCAAAGCTATTTACCAAGAAATGAAAACATATGTCTACACAAATAACTACAGAAAAATGTTCACAGCTCCTTCATATTTTTAAGAAAAAAATTTGTAGCAGTTTTAGGTTCACAATAAAATTGAGAGCAAGGCATTGAGAGGTATAGAGATTTCCCATATACTGCCTGCTCCCACACATGCATAGCATTCCTTATAATCAATATCATTCATCTGAATGGTACATCTGTTACCAAGAATGAACCTACATTGACACATCATATTTTTACTCTCCTAAAAATCTTCTATGCTCTGCCTATTCATTCCTTCCCCCATCCCACCCCTGGAAACCACTGATCTTTACACTATCTCCATAATTTTGCCTTTCCCAGAATGCCATATAGTTGGAATCATACAGTATATAGCCTTTTCAGATTGGCTTTAATTAGTAATATGCATTTAATCTTCCTCCATGTCTTTTCAAAACTTGATAGTTCATTTCTTTTTAGTGCTGAATAATATTCCATTGCCTAGATTTATTTATCTAGTCACCTACTGACGAACATCTTGGTTGCATCCAAGTTTTGGCAATTATGAATAAAACTGCTATAAACATCCACGTATAGATTTTTGTCTGGACATAAGTTTTCAACTCCTTTAGGTAAATACCAAGGATTGAGATTGATGGATCAGATGATAAAAGTATGTTTAGCTCTGTAACCACTGAACTCTCTTCCAAAGTGGTTGTATCATTTTGCGTTCCCACCAGCAATGCATGAGAATTCCTGTTGCTCTATATCTTCACTAGCATTTGATGTTGTCAGTGTTCTTGATTTTGGCCATTCTAAGGTGTGTTGTCATACCTCATTGTTGTTTTAATTTGCAATTCTCTTATGACATATGATGTGGAGCATCTTTTCACATGCTTATTTGCCATCTTTATATCTTCTTTGATGAAGTTTCTGTTCAGGTCTTTGGCCCATTTTTTAATTGGGTTGTTTGTTTTCTTACTGTTGGGTTTTAAGAGTTCGTTGTACAGTTTGGTTAACAGTACTTTATCAGATGTCTTTTGCAAATATTTTCTCCCAGTCTTTGGCTTGTTTTTTAATTCTATTGACATTGTCTTTCACAGAGCAGAAATTTTTAATTTTAATGAAGTCCAGCTTATCAATTATTTCTTGAGAGGATTGTGTCTTTGGTGTTGTATCTAAAAAGGCATTACCATACTCAAGGTCATCTAGGTTTTCTCACTGTTGTCTTCTAGAAGCTTTTTAGTTTTGTGTTTTGCATTAAGGTCTATGATCCATTTTGAGTTAATTTTGGGGAAGAGTGTAAGGCCTGTGTCTAGATTCATTTTTTTTTTTTGCAGTGTAGATGTCTAGTTGTTCTGGCATCATTTGTGGGAGAGACTATCTTTGCTCCATTGTATTGCCTTTGGTCCTTTGCCAAAGATCAGTTGACAAATCAGTTATTCACGGGGTTCTCCATTCTGTTCCACTGATTTGTCTATTCTTTCACCTACACCATACTGTCTTGATTACGGTAGCTTTATAGTAAGTCAGATTCAGATAGCATCAGTCCTCCAAATTTGTTCTTTTCCTTCATTATCATGTTGGCTATTCTAGGTCTTTTGCCTCTCCATATAAAATTTAGAATCAGTTTGTCAATACCCATAAAACAAATGCCAGAATTTTTACTGGAATTGCACTGAATCTATAGACCAATTTGGGACGAAGCGACATCTTAACAATATTGAGTCTTCTTATCCATGTACATGGAGTATCTCTTCATTTATTTAGTTCTCTTTTGATATCTTTCATTAAAGTTTTGTAGTTTTCCTCATATAAACTTTGCACATATTTTCCTAGATTTATACCTAAATATTTTGTTTGGGGGGGTTGCTAATATACATAGTATTGTGTTTTTAATTTCAAATTCTACTTGTTCATTATTGGTGTGAAGGAAAGCAATTGACTTTTGTGCAATAACCTTGTACACCTTTATTTTTTAATAGCTCCAAGTAGAAGCATCCCAAATGTCCATGAACAGGTAAATAGATAAACATGTTGTGTTTATCCATACAATGGAATGTTACTCCACAATATAAAGATATTAACTGCAGATACACTCCACAACATGAACAAATCTCAAAAATCCACAATGTGGACAAATCTCAAAAACATTACACTGAGCAAAAGAAGATTCAAAAGAGTTTCTACTGTATGATTACATACATATATAATTTCAGAAAATACAAAGCTAATTTACAGTGACAGAAAATAGATCAATTTTCTAGGGCTGATGGGATGGGAGTGATTGGGAGAGGACATAAGGGAATATTTTGAAGTGATGAAAATGAACATCTTGATTCTGATGGTGATTACACAGATGTGTAAATTTGTCAAATTCCTTTCACTTAAACTAGCTCATGTGGTTTCTATAATTACAACTGCACACTAACTGAGAGAGACTTAAAGAAAGAACAGGAGGCTGCCTGGCAAACCAGTAGGGAAGTGCTTTCCAGGAGAAAGAACAGTGTGTACAAAGTTACTGAAGTATGAGGAAGTGTGACACATGTGACAGGCCTTGTTAATCGGTGTTACAGATTCCATGAATCATAGGAAATGTACATTTTTACAGAAAGACTATTTTCTTTAAACTGTGTCTAGTATGGCTTTAGATTTTCTAATACTATAAGGAAAAGGCAACATTTTCCAAAAGTTCTCCCCACCTGAACATGAGGAAAACTGTGCTTAACCAAAACCAAAGGGAAAAAATAGACATTATTTTCTAGAATGTTTATTAAAAAAATTTTTTTTACCAAATTTAGGTTGAAAAACTCAAGCTGTTGTCAATCACTCCCGACCACCACCAATGCCACATCAGTGTTTGATACAGAAGAGACTTCAGCAGGTCACTTCATAGCAGCAAAGTTCACATCAAGCCTAGTGTATTAGACACCCTGGTACACTCAGGTATCCCCATAGGAATTTCTGCAACTTAGGAAGAGCTAGAGATACTTCTACTGGGAATTAGAGAATGCATTTAAAAATTTAAAAATAGGGGGCTTGGGCTTCCCTGGTGGCACAGTGGTTGAGAGTCTGCCTGTCGATGCAGGGGACACAGGTTTGTGCCCCGGTCTGGGAAGATCCCACATGCCGCGGAGCGGCTGGGCCCGTGAGCCATGGCCACTGGGCCTGCGCGTCTGGAGCCTGTGCTGAGCAACGGGAGAGGCCACAACAGTAAGAGGCCCATGTACCAAAAAAAAAAAAAAAAATTTAAAAATAACCCACACCTTATAAATGCTGATCCTTCCAGAGAGTCTGCCTGTATAAAATTCAGGACGTATATTATCTCTGGAATCAGAAACTAAAAGTTGCAAAACTAAAAGAGAAAATACAACTAGTAAACAACTAGGAGAAAATGTTTACCTTGAGCACAATCACAAAAGCACAAATGAAAACATTCAGGAGACTTTTTTTTCCCTTAAACTAGTAAGAAAAAGTAAAAAGATAATTCCAAATATCAGCAAGGGCACAGTGAAACATACTCTCACCTTGCTAATTGCAGTACAAATTTATATAACTTTTTTTTTAATGTTTAAAAAGAAATTTGGCAGTGTGAAACAAGACCCATACCTTTTTTTACCAAGGAGCTCACTTGTAGAGGTTTATCCTAAGGATATGTCTAGATGAAACAATAACTTTTTGATGAAAGATTTTCACTGTAACAGTATTTATGATAGTGGAAAAACTGGAAGCCACTTGAAGTCCAACAACATGGAAATGATTGAATTGTGGTGTGGCATGTGCTATGGATGTACAGTAGTGGAGAAACACATTTATTCTATAATGTGAAGTGAAATGCAGAATACAAAATTAAATTACTCTGTGACTGCAACTGTGTTTAAAAACTTGTGTTTCTGAAGAAAGACTAGAAGGGAATAAAATGCTAAACTGGGTTAGGTGAAGGACTTATGAATAATTTTTTCTATTTCTTAAGCTTTTTTTTTTTTTTTTTGCGGTACGTGGGCCTCTCACTGCTGTGGCCTCTCCCAGCCACTCCACGGCATGTGGGATCCTCCCGGACCAGGGCACGAACCCGTGTCTCCTGCATCAGCAGGCGGACCCTCAACCACTGCGCCACCAGGGAAGCCCTCTTAAGCTTTTTGTAATATTTTATTATTTTTATAATAGACTAAATGAATGGGAGTTCTGAGTTAAGGAAGATGAAAAAAGAAAGGACTAAACAAATCACTGAGTTAAAAACTGCAGAAGAAACCTTCCATCTCATTATGAGGAAATTGACTATAACATGATCATCAAAATAACATGAAAACTGATTAATCTAGTAGAAATGTAAAAATATATTCTACATTTCGGGACATCAGATTCAGCCCTAGGAAGGAGGAAGAACTCATAACTTTCATTCAAAAGTCCAGGATTAGAGTTCAGGCTCTACCATTTAACACATGTGTAATATCAGGCAAATCACTTAAAGATAGGTTTACCTATGTGTAAAAGGATACTGGTGATGCTCCCCTGACTCACCACCGGGAGAGTTGTAAAAACTACCTGAGAGAACACAAGTGAAAGTCTTTTGTAAACCAAGTACCGGCTATGGACATTTCTCAGAATTCATTGTTTGCACTAAGTTTCGACCACACCAACCTCCTCAGGAGGTTGAGTCAGGAATAGAGTCACATTAGACATGCTATGGCCTTGGAAGAATGTCTACAGAGGCTGACCCACTATCAGCTTAACTTCAAATTGGTCCAATCACCCATGGGGATTTCCATAAGTGATCACTGGGGGGTGGGGTGGGGGGGTGGAGAAGGCCTGAGCAGAGTTCTCTCAATTTTCTTTGAGGAAAAAGATGAAGCAAGAAGGCAACAGAGAGATCTTCTTTAGAGGAGAGAAGAACCTGTAATGTTGGTAACCAAACTTCCCTCCAAGGTGAATATCTATCCGGCAATGATCAAGAGGTAGAGTCCAACCTAGCTTCCTACCAAAAAGAATGGTCTCTCCTAGTGATGCCAAGTAGACGGGTCTCCTTGAAATGACAGGGCAGTGGAGCAGACAGCAGGCAGATACGTGTCAGCAGGTGAGCAGAGGAAAAGGAGCCGAAGTTTTGCAGTCAACTGTAAACTCTTAAATGTTGAGGGAAAGTTTAATGGAGATGAGAGAAGCTAGGCATCCCAGAGGCTCTAGTAATAATACTCTCTCAGAACAGAAGTCTTGTGAAATTTTGTATAGTTTGCTTGCTAAAACTTTTTGCTCTGCCAGCTGGCTGAAGGGAGAGGGGTTCTCTACACACTGACCTCCAGTTTTGGTTATATTGATAAGTCATGGCACAGCAATGACACTGCTTCCAAAAGAATTTTCTTGGCTTGACTTTATAATTGATTGTCTTCTCAGTTGGCAAGCAGACCTGCTCATCCCTGAAACAAGACGAATGAATTCTGATTCGGTTGCCAAATATGTTCAGAAATTCTAATTTCATTTATTTAACATTTATATCTCAATTAGTGCCAAGCACTACACTAAACACTGTGCAAATATTAACTCCTAATCTGACAGGACAGGCCCTTCTTTCTGTCGAGTCACAGTGGTGTCCCGACACAGAGAGGGCGGCAATTTTGAATGGCTTCACAGTAACTGGAAACATTACCTTGTTTAGTCCCCACCAATTGCAGACAATTTCACAGTGCGTTCTCTGGGGCTCTGTCCTGTTGGGATGTAAATGGCTTCTCTCTTGTCCCTAGGGAGGCTGGCCATTAGAAATGCTTTCCTTTACTTGAATTGATCCCACCACAGGCAGAGAGAACATGTACCCACCACTCTTTTATCTCATCTCCCTCCCCGATGTTTCTATTTTTTCAGTCTGCGAGCCTGACAAGCATATTATAAGACAGATCTGCTACTCTGTGATATACATGTCTAGTTTTCAAAAATCTTCAATCAAATTTTAGTCCCTCGAGCCTTCTTTTTCTGCTTTCCACTCTTTTTTTTTATTGGTTAACACCTTTCTAATAGTCAGGTGTCCAGAACTGTATCATCTTATCAGTTTGCAGGTTCAGTTTCCAGGTGCTGTTTACTGTGACTCTAGGGCTTTTGAGGCCTTTCTGCCTTTCACTGGATATCTCTGTTTCCAATCATTTATCTCCAGACACTTAGCTCCTTCCTATGTTAAACTTTAGTTATTTTCTGCTTCAAATTTCTAGTCTTACTGGGTTTCTTTCTATTATTGCTTGTCAATCTGTAATACATACAACACTTCCAAGTTTGTAATTACCTGATAATGTAATTCCTATGTTACTTAATTCTTCAAAATCACTTTAAAAAGTGAATAAGGACCTACAACAGCTAACAGTATTATATTAATAATGCTAAAAGAGCTAACATGTACTGAACACTTTCCACCTTCCAGGCACCATGCTAAGCACTTTCGTGTGTACTCACTCTTACAGTAAATCATAATCTGTAGGTGCTATTGTCATCCTCTTTTTACAGATATAGAAACCTGAGGCTTAGAAAAATTAAGTAACTTGCTCAAAGGCACAAAGCTAGTAACTGAAAAGACCAGGATTTGAACCCAGATGGTGGACTTAATCATTAACCTACATTGTTTTCACCTGCATTTAATAAGGGCCATATGCAAAGAAGCTTTATTTAGCTTTATCAATGAAAAAGCCTTGATAATGAGCTTACTCTTTATAAAGAGTACTTCAGTTACATTATGGAGGATGAAGGCAGTTACTCCACAGAGACACACCAAACATAGACACGTAAGGAGACTTCAGAGGTGACCTAGTCCAGGTGTCTTCCTTAAAGGGGGAGGACTCTGAGGCACAGTTATATAAATGACTTGACAAAGTTTACAGAATCAGTTCACAGCAGAGCATGGATTCCAGCGCTGCTTCCACCCCAAGGTCCTGCCTCCAAATTGGGGGGAAGCAGCTCCCAGGGAGTCACCCAGGCGCCAGTGCTTTCTGAGCCACAGGACTGGAGCCCACCAGTGCTATATCTCACTTAAGAATGAAGACTGGCATTTTGCTGCCCCATTGTTGCCTCTGCTATCAGCCACATGTCTGTCTCCAGTTAAGGCCTAGGCCAGCCCTGCGCCCTAAGCATGGCCCGACATCGAGGACAGCCCACCAAGGCTGGCCAGATCACCAGCACTGCACTATCACTCTTCACTCTGTCTCCTCTGCCTGTGTGCTCTCCCCATCTCTACTTACTTGCCTTAAGCTGTCAGCCCTCCAAGGTTCAGGCCTTCCCCACACACTCCCCAAAACCCTCTCTAACTACTTCAGGTTAAAATGATCTCTCCCACCTCAAAACACTAGAACTCTTATTTCCCAGGCCACACATACACCACTTATCATATGCTGCCTGATATTGTCTGTTTGGTACCTTACCTAAGAGCCTGGATTTCCTGGAGGGCAGAGGTCATCTCTTATTCATCATTGTATTCACCACACTGCTTAGTCTAAGGCCCAGAACAAAATAGGTGTTCTATAAATGTTGATTGATTTATTGTACGCGGAAATGAAAATGACTTCCTTGCTTCTGTGGTAACCCAAGAAAAGAAAGTAACTTTTCTGAGACCCAAGAGATCGACTGAGGAAATACTTTCAGAGCCCTTGAAAGAAAAATAATTTGGAGTACTTGTAATCATATGCACAAGACTGTGTATGACTTGCTAAAATAGCTAAAA
The DNA here is from genome assembly GCF_964270905.1 of Leucopleurus acutus. Taxonomy (NCBI): domain Eukaryota; kingdom Metazoa; phylum Chordata; class Mammalia; order Artiodactyla; family Delphinidae; genus Leucopleurus; species Leucopleurus acutus. The sequence goes on along the minus strand of NC_139143.1, from coordinate 113,951,064 downwards.
AATGTTCAACTTGTTATGGGGTATTAAGCAGGCAAGAAACAACAACAACCAATGATTACTCTATAGATTTGGACGCTTAAACATATTTTTCATTGAATTTTTCAAACCAGTTATATACATATGGATGTGGCTTGAATATTAGACTGGTTATTCACCAACAGATTACCAAAGCTAGAGAAAACCAAAAATTGCAATCCTGAAATTCTCAATATGTAGTGCTGTTATTTTACTAGGTTTGAACATTCTTTTGGGATGAGTCAACGTATTTCCATAACCTGCCTCATTAGAGTAACATCTTAAACACTGAGAAGCTAACGCTCTGAGTTGTACCTATAGAAGAACTAATCTAACCTCAATTCAAAATCTTTCACTTGCTTTCTTCCACTGGCTTTATTTGGCTTATTTTTATCCTCCTACAACTGATGAAAATCTTTTGACTAACTTTTTCTGATATCTTCATATTATTTATCAACAGACTAGTCATTTGGACTGCAGCCAATCTGGTCAATATACTGTACTGTATTTTGATTGGCAACTATTGAATAAATTAGATCTTGTCATTGTCTAACATACCTTTCACTCTGTATCATAGAAGGGTAGAAATCTAGAATTAGAAGGGATTTTAGATATCAGCTCATCTACTTCTCTAATTTTATAGGGAGATAAGGAAAGATGAGAAAGATTAGATAACTTGTACAAAGCCATACATTTTTACTGACAACAATCAATAAAAAATTTATTTTTATTATAGAATAGGCTCCTTGTCATCTAACAATTAATGTGGTTGGCAATAAACATTTAAAATGTTTTAAAAATTATCGTGTGGTAGGATTATACTCTGGATAGAAAATAGAAATAATTATAGAAATAATAATATAGAAGTAATAATAGAAATAATCTCAATCCACAGATGATGAAACTCCTTAATAACAAAGACAGGCTTTAAAAGATGTGGCTGGAGGGGTGGTAGAGCCATGTGATGTCTGCAGGGTTCACACCCTGCAGAAAAAGGACTACCTGTGAAATCAGTTTAGTTTGTCTTCAGTATTCCCAATCTCCCTTTCTGTGGTCTTTCCCCTCTCATTAGTGACTTCGCCCCTCCTCAACCCCTATTTCAGGTGTTCTATGCCTAGCCAGCCTCTTCCCTCTATCAAAGCAGGAATTAGGCATTCACTAATTCAGTGTGGATAAATTTTAACCTATTATTTTAACCAGACTTTTCCATCTTAAATGAGTCTGTAACAATTCTTACATCGTCAAGTAAGTGGAAAAATATCTTTGGAGTTCCTAAAATCACACTATTCATAAGGCCAGTGAGGATCTATAGGTGACTTAGTTATATGTAGGTAATAAGTAAGGATCTGTCAGAGGAATAACCTATCTTTCCTTACTCCTACCTTTTAGATGGCAACTTCTTCCCTTAGGAGGATAAAACAGGCTCTGGTGACCATTCCTAAGAGTAGATTGAGACAGAAGAATTTATGTCCCATTGTCATGAGCATCTCCTGGCTATGAAATCAGTTTTTTCTTGACCTAGGTCTTCTTGGCAGGCAGATTTTCCCCTATCACCTCCCCAGCAATTAAACTAGTTGATTATAAGCCAGCTTTCTGGGAAATCCAACCACACACAGAGGAGAAGGTGATGTGAAGATGGAGCAGAGAGTTAAAGATGCTGGCCTTGAAGACTGATGTAGCCACAAGCCTAGGAATGCTTGCAGCCACTAGCAGCTGGACGAGATACTCCAAGTAATTTCTACGTGTGGATCACATGGGGAGGCACTGATTTAGCTGTGCGGCTGACAGGGTCTTGGTGCTCTGGTCGGGTGTCAGGCCTGTGCCTCCGAGGTGGGAGAGCTAAATTCAGGACACTGATCCACCAGAGACCTCCCGGCTCCACACAATATCAAGCGGCAAAACCTCTCCCAGAGATCTCCATCTCAACGCTAAGACACAGCTGCACTCAACGACCAGCAAGCTACACTGCAGGACACCCTATTCCAAACAATTAGCAAGACAGGAACACAACTACATCCATTAGAAGAGAGGCTGCCGAAAATCATAATAAGGTCACAGACACCGCAAAACACACCACCAGACGCGGTCCGGCCCACCAGAAAGAAAAAACCCAGCCTCTTCCACAAGAACACAGGCACTAGTCCCCTCCACCAGGAAGCCTACACAACCCACTGAACTAACCTTAGCCACTGGGGGCAGACACCAAAAACAACGGGAACTAAGAAACTGCAGCCTGCAAAAAGGAGACCCCAAACACAGTAGGTTAAGCAAAATGAGAAGACAGAGAAACACACAGCAGATGAAGGAGCAAGGTAAAAACACACCAGACCAAACAAATGAAGAGGAAATAGGCAGTCTACCTGAAAAAGAATTCAGAGTAACTATAGTAAAGATGATCCAAAATCTTGGAAAGAGAATGGAGAAAATACAAGAAATGCTTAACAAGGACCTAGAAGAAGTAAAGAGCAAACAAACAATGATGAAGAACACAATAAAGGAAATTAAAAATTCTCTAGAAGGAATCAATAGCAGAATAACTGGGCCAGAAGAACAGATAAGTGACCTGGAATAAAAAGTAGTGGAAATCACTACTGCAGAGCAGAATAAAGAAAAAAGAATGAAAAGAACTGAGGACACTCTCAGAGACCTCTGGGACAACATTAAACACACCAACATTCGAATTATAGGAGTCCCAGAAGAAGAAGAAAAAAAGAAAGGGACTGAGAAAATATTTGAAGAGATTATAGTTGAAAACTGCCCTACTAAGGAAAAGGAAATAGTTAACCAAGTCCAGGAAGCACAGAGAGTCCCATACAGGATAAATCCAAGGAGAAACACGCCAAGACACATATTAATCAAACTATCAAAAATTAAATACAAAGAAAAAATATTAAAGGAGCAAGGGAAAAACAACAAATAACACATAAGGGAAACCCCATAAGGTTAACAGCAGATCTTTCAGCAGAAACTCTGCAAGCCAGAAGGGAGTGGCAGGAACTATTTAAAGTGATGAAGGAGAAAAACCTACAACCAAGATTACTCTACCCAGCAAGGATCTCATTCAGATTTGATGGAGAAATTAAAACATTTACAGACAAGCAAAAGCTAAGAGAATTCAGTACCACCAAAGCAGCTTTACAACAAATGCTAAAGGAACCACTCTAGGCAGGAAACATAAAAGAAAGAAAAGACCTATAATAACAATCCAAAACATTTTAAAAAATGGTAATAGGAACACACATATCGATAACTACCTTAAATATAAATGGATTAAATGCTCCAACCAAAAGACATAGACTGGCTGAATGGATACAAAAACAAAACCCATATGTATGCTGTCTACTTCAGACCTAGGGACACATACAGACTGAAAGTGAGGGGATGAAAAATGATATTCCATGCAAATTGAAATCAAAAGAAAGCTGGAGTAGCAATACTCATATCAGACAAAATAGACTTTAAAATAAAGACTATTACAAGAGACAAAGAAGGACACTACATAATGATTAAGGGATCAATCCAAGAAGAAGACATAGCAATTGTAAATATTTATAAACCCAACATAGGAGCACCTCAATAAATACGGCAAATGCTAACAGCCATAAAAAGGGAAATTGACAGTAACACAATCATAGTAGGAGACTTTAACACCCCACTTCCACCAATGGACAGATCATCAAAAATGAAAATAAATAAGGAAACACAAGCTTTAAATGATACATTAAAAATGAGATGGACTTAATTGATATTTATAGGAAATGCCATCCAAAATCAACAGAATACACTTTCTTCTCAAGTGCTCATGGAACACTCTCCAGGATAGATCATATCTTGGGTCACAAATCAAGCCTTGGTAAATTTAAGAAAATTGAAATAGTATCAAGTATCTTTTCTGATCACAACGCTATGAGACTAGATATTAATTACAGGAAAAAATCTGTAAAAAATACAAACACATGGAGGCTAAACAATACACTTCTTACTAACCAAGAGATCACTGAAGAAATCAGAGGAAATCAAAAAATACCTAGAAACAAATGACAATGAAAACACAATGACCCAAAACCTATGGGATGCAGCAAAAGCAGTTCTAAGAGAGAAGGTTATAGCAATCTAATCCTACCTCAAGAAAGATCTCAAATAAACAACCTAAACTTACACCTGAAGTAATTAGAGAAAGAAGAACAAAAGCCTTCAAAATTAGCAGAAGGAAAGAAATCATAAAGATCAGATCAGAAATAAATGAAGAAAACAGTAACAAAGATCAATAAAACTAAAATCTGGTTCTTTGAGAAGATAAAATTGATAAACCATTAGCCAGACTCATCAAGAAAAAAAGGAAGAAGACTCAAATCAACAGAATGAGAAATGAAAAAGGGGAAATAACAACTGACACTGCAGAAATACAAAGGATCATGAGAGATTACTATAAGCAACCATATACCAATAAAATTGACAACCTGGAAGAAATGGACAAATTCGTAGAAAAGCACAACCTTCCGAGACTGAACCAGGAAGAAATAGAAAATATAAACAAACCAATCACAAGCACTGTGGTTAAAAATCTTCCAACAAACAAAAAAATCTTCACAGGCAAATTCTATCAAACATTTAGAGAAGGGCTAACACCTATCCTTCTCAACCTCTTCCAAAATATGCCAGCGGGAGGAACACTCCCAAACTCATTCTACAAGGCCACCATCACCCTAATACCAAAGCCAGACAAAGATGTCACAAAGAAAGAAAACTACAGGCCAATATCACTGATAAACATAGATGCAAAAAATCCTCAACAAAGTACTAGCAAACAGTATCCAACAGCACATTAAAAGGATCATACACCATGATGAAGTGGGGTTTATCCCAGGAATGCAAGGATTCTTCAATATAGGCAAATCAATCAATGTGATACACCACATTAACAAATTGAAGAGAAAAACCATATGATCAGCTCAATAGATGCAGAAAAAGCTTTTGACAAAATTCAACACCCATTTATGATAAAAACCCTGCAGAAAGTAGGCATAGAGGGAAGTTACCTCAATATAATAAAGGCCATATATGACAAACCCACAGCAAACATCATCCTCAATGGTGAAAAACTGAAACCATTTCCACTAGGATCAGGAACAAGACAAGGTTGCCCACTCTCACCACTGTTATTCTACATAGTTTTGGAATTTTTAGCCACAGCAATCAGAGAAGAAAAAGAAATATAAATCAGAAAAGAAGAAATAAAGCTGTCACTGTTTGCAGATGACATGATACTATACATAGAGAATCCTACAGATGCTATCAGAAAACTACTAGAGCTAATCAATGAATTTGGTAAAGTAGCAGGATACAAAATTAATGCAAAGAAATCTCTTGCATTCCTATACACTAATGATGAAAAATCTGAAAGTGAAATTAAGGAAACACTCCCATTTACCATTGATACAAAAAGAATAAAATACCTAGGAATAAACCTACCTAAGGAGACAAAAGACCTGTAGCAGAAAACTATAAGACACTGATGAAAGAAATTAAAGATGATACAAACAGATGGAGAGATATACCATGTTCTTGGATTGGAAGAATCAACACTGTGAAACTAGTATGCTTCCCAAAGCAATCTATAGATTCAATGCAATCCCTATCAAACTACCACTGGCATTTTTCACAGAACTAGAACAAAACCTTTCACAATTTGTATGGAAACACAAAAGATGCCAGATAGACAAAGCAATCTTGAGAACAAAAAACGGAGCTGGAGGAATCAGGCTCCTGGACTCCACACTATACTACAAAGCTACAGTAATCAAGACAGTATGATACTGCCACCAAAACAGAAATATAGATCACTGGAACAGGATAGAAAGCCCAAAGATAAACCCACGCACATATGGTCACCACATTTTTTGATAAAGGAGGCAAGAATATACAGTGTAGAAAAGACAGTCTCTTCAATAAGTGGTGCTGGGAAAACTGGACAGCTACATGTAAAAGAATGAAATTAGAACACTCCCCAACACCATACCCAAAAATAAACTCAAAATGGATTAAAGACCTAAAGGTAAGGCCAGACATTATCAAACTCTTAGGGGAAAACATAGGCAGAACACACTATGACATAAATCATAGCAAGATCCTTTTTGATCCACCTCCTAGAGCAATGGAAATAAAAACAAAAATCAGCAAATGGGACCTAATGAAACTTAAAACCTTTTGCAGAGCAAAGGAAAACATAAACAAGATGAAAAGACAACCCTCAGAATGGGAGAAAATATTTGCAAATGAAGCAACTGACAAAGCAGCTCATGCAGCTCAATATCAAAAAAACAAACAATCGACTCCAAAAATGGGTGGAAGACCTAAACAGACATTTCTCCAAAGAAGATATACAGGTTGCCAACAAACACAAGAAAGGATGCTCAACATCACTAATCATTAGGGAAATGCAAATCAAAACTACAATGAGCTATCACATCACACCAGTCAGAATGACCATCATGAAAAAATGTACAAACAGTAAATGCTGGAGAGGGTGTATAGAAAAGGGAACCTTCTTGCACTGTTGGTTGGAATGTAAATTGATACAGCCACTATGGAGAACAGTATGGAGGTTCCTCATAAAACTAAAAATAGAACTACCATATGATCCAGCAATCCCACTCCTGGGCATATACCCTGCAAAAACCATAATTCAGAAAGAGTCATGTACCACAATGTTCATTGCAACTGTTTACAATAGCCAGGAGATGGAAGCAACCTAAGTGTCCATCGACAGATGAATGGATAAAGAAGATGTGGCACATATATACAATGGAATATTGCTCCACCATAAAAAGTAATGAAATTGAGTTATTTGTAGTGAGGTGGATGGACCTAGAGTCTGTCATACAGAGTGAAGTAAGTCAGAAAGAGAAAAACAAATACCAGGTTCTAACACATATATATGGAATCTAAAAAAAGAAAGAAAGATTAAGAAGAACCGAGGGGCAGGAAAGGAATAAAGATGCAGATGTTGAGAATGGACTTGAGGACACGGGGAGGGGGAAGGGTAAGCTGGGATGAAGTGAGAGAGAGGCATGGACTTATGTATACTGCCAAATGTAAAATAGATAGCTAGTGGGAAGCAGTTGCATAGCACAGGAGATCAGCTCCGTGCTTTGTGACCACCTAGAAGGGTGGGATAGGGAGGGTGGGAGGGAGACGCAAGAGGCAGGAGATATGGGGATATATATACACGTATAGCTGCTTCAATTTGTTATAAAGCAGAAACACACCATTGTAAAGCAATTATACTCCAATAAAGATGTTAAAAAAAAAGTCAGCTTTCCACCAATCCTCATTATTATCTATTTCCCAAATCATATTTTGCACTTTCTACCATATAGTATAATCATTATATTAATAGCTTCATGACATGATCATAATACTTTTTCCATCATTCTGGAATAAAACACATGCTACTTTTATTATTTCCACCATGGATACAATTTCTGAAAATAAGATATGACATGGCAGAATATATTTTCACTCACAGGTATCACTGAACTGTATCTTATAATTAAGACCATGAAATTTACATGACTACTCTATACTGTGGATTTGTAATCATAATAACTTACATTTCTCTAATACTTTACAATTTATACTGATTATAATTTCACATTATATTACAACTTACAATGACTCCCTGAGATAGAGGAAAGAGAGTAATTATTATTATCATGTCAATTTAACAGTTAAAGAGATTGAGACTCTGAATGTGTCATTTACTTGGTGGCACTGGCCTCTCTACCTTTATTACTTCTCCTAGAAGGGAAAAGAGAGAGCGGAAACTAAAATTTGGTGAGGATCTATAATGTATTAGGTACCTGGTTAGAAACTTTTCACACACATCATCTTCAGCAACTTGCCCAGATTCCAACTGCTAGTGAATATGGAACTGGACACTTCTTTCTTCCCCCATCCCGAACCTCATGACTGATCATCTAAATTACTGTCTCATCAACACCTTTGAATCTCCTTACACTCTAGTACTTCCATCATATTCACTTAGAAAAACACAGCTTATATCACTCTTGTAATTTACTTTCTGTGCTTCTATACCTAGGCATCAGTTTGTTGCTTTGAGAAAAACCACACAGCTACAAATTCATTTTGTCTAAATGCAGCTCTGCCCTGTCTCTTTCATTCATTCTTGGTCAGTTCCTCCTCAGTTCTCTTCCACAGTTATTCCATTCTTCATGACTCACATTGCTTTCACTCTTAGAAGATAATCAGAGGCCCTTTTCATCACAAAAGCCATCAGTAATTATTTTCCTCAGCTTCCAGAATGTCTACCTACAAATTTAATCATAATAAAATGCCTCTCTCCTTCCTTTCTTCCTTCAGTCTCAAAGAATGTGTCCCTCTTCCTATTCTAGAATAAATTCACTTGTTCTTTTGACCCATCCTTATTCTCAGAATTTCTGGGATCTGTCATTTTACCCCACCACACACCCTAATGCCTTAAGCCCCAAACAAGCTCAGATCTCTCACATTTTGAGAAAAATGTACTCCTCTTAGCCTCAAGATTCCTCTTGTTACCATAAATCCCCTTTTCCCTCTTGCTAACCAAACTATAAAAAAAAAGCAAAAATGCCCACTCTCACCACTTTTATTCAACATAGTTTTGGAAGTCCTAGCCACAGCAATCAGAGAAGAAAAAGAAATAAAAGGAATCCAAATTGGGAAAGAAGAAATAAAACTGTCACTGTTTGCAGATGACATGATACTATGCATAGAAAATCCTAAAGATGCCACCAGAAGACTACTAAAGCTCATCAATGAATTCCATAAAGTTGCAGGATACAAAATTAATACACAGAAATCTGTTGCATTTCTGTACACGACCAATGAAGTATCAGAAAGAGAAATTAAGGAAACAATCTCATTTACCATCACATCAAAAAGAAAAAAATACCTAGAAATAAAACTACACTGATGAAAGAAATTAAAAACAACACAAATAGATGGAAAGATATACTGTGGTCTTGGAATGGAAAAATCAATATTGTTAAAATGACTATACTACCCAAGGCAATATACAGATTCAATGCAATCCCTATCAAATTACCAATGACATTCTTCACAAAACTAGAACAAATAAGTTTAAAATTTGTATGGAAACACAAAAGACCTTGAATAGCCAAAACAATCTTGATAAAGAAGAAAAGAACTGAAGTAATCATGCTCCCTGACTTCAGACTATACTACAAAACTACAGTAATCAAAACAGTATGTTACTGGCACAAAAACAGACACATAGATCAATGGAACAGGATAGAGCCCCAAAATAACCCCCCACACTATGGTCCATTAATCTATGGCAAAGGAGGCTAGAATACACAATTGAGAAAAAACAGTCTCTTCAATAAATGGTGCTGGGAAAACTGGACAGCTATGTAAAAGAATTAAACTAGAACATTCTCTAACACCACACACAAAAATAAACTCAAAATGGATTAAAGACCTAAATGTAAGACCAGACACTATAAAACTGTTAGAGGAAAATATAGGCAGAACACTGTCTGACATAAATTGCAGCAATATCTTTTTGTATCCACCTCCTAGAATAATGATAATAAAAACAAAAATAAACAAATGGGACCTAATTAAACTTAAAAGTTTTTGCACAGCAAAGGAAACCATAAACAAAATAAAAAGACAACTCTCAAGATAGGAGAAAATATTTGCAAATGAAGCAACTGACAAGGGTTTAATCTCCAAAATACACAAACAGCTCATGCACCTCAATATGAATAAAACAAATAACCCAATCAAAAAATGGGTGGAAGACCTAAATAGACACTTCTCCAAAGGAGACATACAGATGGACAAAAACCACATGTAAAGATTCTCAACATTACTACTTATTAGAGAAATGCAAAGCAAAACTACAGTGAAGTATCACCTCACACTAGTCAGAATGCCCATCATCAAAAAGTCTACAACTAATATATGCTAAAGAGGGTGTGGAGAAAAGGGAACCCTCCTACACTGTTGGTGGGAATGCAAATTGGTGCAGCCACTGTGGAAAACAGTATTTAAAAAGACTAAAATTAGAGCCACCATATGATCCTGCAATCCCACTCCTGGGCATATATCCAGAGAAAACCGTAATTCAAAAAGATACATGCACCCCAGTGTTCATTGCAGCACCATCTACAATAGTCAAGACATGGAAGCAACCTAAATGTCCACCAACAGAGGAATGAATAAAGAAGATGTGGTGTATTTATCCAATGGAATAATACTTAGCCATAAAAAAGAATGAAATAATGCCATTTGCAGCAACATGGATGGACTTGGAGGGCATTTGCTAAATGAAATGAGTCAGACAGAAAGATAAATTCTGTATGATATCACTTATATGCATAATCTAAAAAATACAGCACACTAGTGAATATAACAAAAGAGAAGCAGACTCTCAGATACAGTGAACAAACTAATGGTTACCAGTAGAGAAAGAGAAGAGGGGAGGTGCAATACAGGAGTGGAGGAATAAGAGGCACAAACTATTATATATAAAATAAGCTACAAGGATATATTGTACAGCATGGGGAATATAGCCAATATTTTATAAGAACTATAAATAAGAATAACCTTTAAAAATTGTGAATAACTATATTGTATACCTATAACTTATAGAATACTGTATAGCCACTATATTTAATTAATTAATTAAATACGTAAAGAAAAATCTAATCTACAGTTACCATAACTTAAATTTACACTCAACTCATTGCAATTGTATAGTTTCCCTTCCCCAAGTTCACTGCTGAAAACTCTTTCCCCAAAGCAACCAAGTGTATCACCAGGGCATCTCAGCCCACTGCTCTGCTGATTCTACACAACTCTCTGTTATAGAGAAGAGGTCTAGAACTAGAAATATATTGGGTTCCCATTTAAGTTGAAGGTTTATGCAAATATCTCCTGATTCCCTAGGATCAGACAATTTCACATCCTTCTATGACCCTAAGATTTACTTATCTGTTAAACAGAGATAGCCATTCATTCTTTCTCCCCTTCTCCCAGTAAATTCCCCTCACCTTCACTCTAATTGACATGTAAGATAAACTTTTAATATTTGTCAAATCTACTGATATTGAACATAAGGAAGGACCAGTTACCTTTTTGCTGCCAAAATACTGAAAGAGGCCATATCCAATTAAATGCCCATCCGCTTTTATTATTCATCTTAATTGGAGACATAACCAGTCAACAAAGCCAAAAGTTTGGATCATTCTTGACTCTTCCCCCTCCTTCTTCCTCTCCAACAAACCAATCATTGAGATTGTCAATGCTACCTCCTAAAGTCTTCTGGAGTCTGTCCTGTTGCCAATTACCAAAGTGCTAGAACGACCCTTCACAACTTTTACCCAGGCCAGTGATACTCTACCAAGGCAATGGTACCTCCCAGGGGAAACCTGGAAACTCTGGAGACATTTTTAGTTGTCATATCTAGGGGTAGGAAGTGGATTCTTCTGCTATCTACTGGTTAGAAGCCAGAGATGCTGCAAAACATCCTACAGTGCACAGACCACACCCACCCACCCAAAATCACAAAGAATCGTCTGGCTCCAAATGTTAATAGTGCCAAGGCCGAGACGCCTTTGCCTTGTCTATGGAAGCAGCTTCTCAGCAGGTCTCTCTTCCCTCAGTTTTATCCCCTTTAAGTCTATCATGCACACAGCCCTAGAATGATTTATCTAAAATGGAAATCTGTCCACACAGCTGGCCTGCTTGCAACCCCTCCGTAGCTCCCATTCTCCCCTTGGATGCGGCTCACCCTGAGCACCCTTACTTATGTTGCAACACTCTCTGACCCCCCCCCCCCCCACCGCTTACCTCTTGCTATCCAACAATACCCAAATGCTTCTGACATCCCACTCAGTCTGCGGCTTTTCTACCTGTGCTCGCGCTGTTTCTCTGAAATACCCTTTGTTCTCCTGCTCTCCTTCACTATTTTAACTCCTCTTCACTCTTTAAGGCTGAGCCCGTGCAACATTTCCTTCAAGAAACCTCCTTCCCCCCAACACACTGGGCCATAAGCCCCTTCTCTGTGGTTTCCAAAATAACTTACACAAATGAGAATTTAATATCAGGCTTATCACACTACACGTAAGTTTCTGAATTTTGACCCACTTCCATGTAGACTAAATTATTGAGGGAGAGTCTGTAAGAACTGTATCATGTACCTATCTTTAGTATGGTACATATTTGTTGCTTAAAAAATGAATCAGTGAATGTTAACTCACATTGACGTAAGTGCTTTACACTTGACAAAATTATTTCACACGTAAAATCCCACTTGATTTTTATAATTCTGTCAGAGAATGCAGCTGAGCTAGACATAACAACGCTAGTTTTATATTACATTAAACTTGGGCTCAGAACTGACTTCAGTAAATGAAGTCATTTACCCAGAGCAACCTGGTTTATAAGTGGCAGAACTGACACTGGAATCTAGATCTTTTGATATAATGTCCTATGCCTTTTCCAGAACTCTAGACTAGTTGGTCTCATCTACACAGACACACACACACACACACACACCCCCCACGTGTAACACACACAAATATTTATGTATGTATACATATATTTTGAAGGTCTATATGTGTGTGTATATATTTGTGTATGTATTCATAAGCATGGCCTATACATGCCTCTTCTAATTATCTAAACACAGAATGTATAAGTATATATATGTGTGTATATATAATCTATATGATATATATACACACACACATATATATATACATTAGCTCTCCCTTTGTAATTCTTAAAAGTTTTGATCATAGCATTCATTGCATTCATAGTTCATCCTAAGTAGCTCTGGAAAATAGTTAACTAGTCACATCTTCAGGAAAGAAGGGATGCAGACAGTACCAGATGATGAAAATGGGCAAGTCATTTGTATTTGGTGTGGCTTACTCAGAGTCACAGTCTCATATTCCACTTACTCACCCTCCCACAAACAGTGCAGCCATGGGACCTCAGGTGCAAACAGACCAGAGGGGATGCATGGACCTCGTGGACACTGCCCAGGCCTCTCAGACACAACCAAACACAGTTTCAACAGAAGTCCTATATCTTTAAGAAAGTTCAATTTTTGTGAATGTCTGACAAAAAAATGCAATTTCCTTTCAAGTATCAAGCTCAGAATATGGCATCCAGTCCCTGAACCAAACAGACCTATTCCTCTATGACAAGATGTATTAAATAGATTTTTTCCTTGTGTGGGAACTCACCATTGGTATTCATTAAATTCAAAAGTGCAAGTGCACAAAGGCGAGATGCTGGAGAGGAACTGTCAGATTTTTCTGGTTGTGGAAACAGACCCATGTACAATATTTGAAGAGGATAGTTTTATTTTTTTTGAAGCCTGGTTAGCTCAGTAAACTGCAAGGAGAAGCTTTACAAGTTTACTCTAATGAATGTATTAATAAGCAAGATAACTTGCCATCAGCCTTAGTCATGAAACAATATAACTGAACACAGACATCAGTTAAAATTTTTTTGACATAAATTCAATAGTACATATAATCACAAAGATTCAAGGTACTTGAAGCAAATGCTGGGCAATTTGTAGAAAATATTTCCTTTTCAAATAAATTTGTACCTGGGGTACTGAAAGCTCTTTAATACCCTATCTGTTCTGTTTTTATTTCTTCATGGAGACTAAGGAATGAAGCTGTCGATTTATGGAAAATGGATCAATTAATCAAGAACAAAATGTTTTCCTACAGGTGGAGATTGTGGGTTCCTGGTACTTATGAATGAGACTTAAATCCTAAATTTGTCTTCATTAAAACAGTTTAAACTTTGACTTTCCCAATTATCTCAATGTTTTAAAAATTCTATTGACTGTTCTCATCAGAATTCTTCTACATTATGGTTTCTACTTCTAGAGACATGTCAAATAACTGTTTCAATTTAGGCAAGCACATTTTAAGAAAACCTGGAATATTAAGGGTTTTAACCTGGATATATTAAAGGATATTTGAATTATAAAAAAATTTTCACTTGGCAAAATAACACCCCTTAAAGTTGACTCTAAAAGCATTTAAATTTGTTATTATGAAATTTTAATCCTAGAGCAAGATATTTTCAGGCTACAAGTATTTTTACAAATAAAGTACACATATCTATTGACTTCTTTCCATACTCAGAGGCTGTAGTATTAAATACAGCAACAGATTTGATACAATCCGAAACAGCCTGAAAGGCTACATGCTGCATTTTTGGCATTCTCAATATGGTAAGAGCCTGTGTCCTGTGCTAATTCTTATAACATTGAGAAGTGGTGGCTAGGTGGATATTCAATTCAACCATTTCCAGAACTAACATTCATAAGCAGGAAGAAGTTTCCTCAATGATGTGACTAGGTGGGCTAAGACAAAGCACCTCACCAATAAGGTAAATTACGATGTTGCCAAATCATGAAAATATGTTGAAATATTGTCTTTGAAAGAAAGTTGGTATATCTGTAAAATGTTTTATTATTCAACTGTGAATCATTCATTCATTCATTCAACAAGCATTTACCAAGTACTTGCTCTGTTGCAGACACTGTTTCAGCTAGACGTTGAGGCATAGCACAGCATAAGACAGAGCTACTCCCTTGGTGAAGTCTCAGTGCCATGGAGGAGACAGGTAAACTGCAACTGACCAGTAAGATCTAAAACAGGTGTATGAATGAACCATGGGGGTACTGAGACAGAAAACAAGTGTGCATTGAGGAGTTAACTGTTTCTGAAAGATGGTGATTTTTGAGATTGGTTTTAAAGGATGAGAATAAATTTTCCAGACATATTGAAAGGCATTCCAGATTGTGGGAATAGTGTGTACAGAGGCACGGAAATGTGTTAAGTCTGGAAAATTAAGTTCCATGTGCCTGGAATGAGATGGGGGTGTGGATTTTAAGGAAGAAAATATTAATATAGGGCCAAAGAGGCAGCTCAAATCTGATTATGAGATTTTATACCTCAAGTTAATTGACTTCCTTGTACTTTCATGCATAAATAAATGGTCAATATTCACCTATGAGGAAAATAGATATGAGGAGGTATTTTTTCTTTCTGGAAAATATGGTACTTGCTTTATGATTTCTTCCAAGTTAGAGCAGCATGAAACAGGCCTATGCAGAACATAGGTGGTCAGCTTTAACATTTAGTGCGTTAACATTTACTACCTCATTTGGCAATCAAACATAGACTGTGTTTACGCATCTTACTGTGTCTTCTCTTGTTGTCTTGAGCTTTTATACAAATATAATATCATTGTATCTTTTGGGGTGTCTCTCCGTCTCTCCAGTTATTCTACTAACGCCTTGAGGGCATAGATTGCCGTGTACCATTTCTATTTTTCACAACTAACACACATCAGAACGTACCAGCCTCATCATTCCAAGTCTAAGTCTAATATTAATTGGTGCTAGAAGAGTGACTTTATTGATTTATAAAATTTGTATACAAATAGAATAAAAGAAATATCCACGGATCTATATTTATATCCATGGAAGAAAGAAAGAAAGAAAGAAAGAAAGAAAGAAAGAAAGAAAGAACAGAGAGAGAGAGGGAGAGAGAAAGGAAGAAAGGAAGAAAGAGAAAGAAAGGAAGGAAGAAAAAGAAAGGAGAAAGTTCATTCTTACTATAGAATTCCAGTTAATAAATTAAAAGGAATGATGGAAGTAGAAAATTATCACTAGGCAGACACCACAGAAATAATTGTTGTAGGCAAGAATCATCAATGAATGCTAAAATTAGTAGGCAAAAGTGTGATGAGTAACGGAATAGTTTCAGAGTCCCAGAGTATTGCCTCACTTATTAATTAAAAGGAGAAAACAGTAACTTTACAATGGATAAACCTGGCAGACAGCATCTTTACCAAATGA
Source organism: Leucopleurus acutus (assembly GCF_964270905.1). NCBI lineage: Eukaryota > Metazoa > Chordata > Mammalia > Artiodactyla > Delphinidae > Leucopleurus > Leucopleurus acutus. The sequence goes on along the minus strand of NC_139143.1, from coordinate 113,935,121 downwards.
TCCAAGTTACAATCATCAGTAATAAGCTACACTGACATCACATCTCCTGATATGATGCACTGAGAATGTCACATTACTTGCGGCCAAAAATATATAACCTTAATCTAATCATGAGAAGACTTCAAACAGAAATTGAGGAATATTCTCCAAAATGATTGACTGGTACTCTTCAAAAATATCAAGGTCATAAAAGACAAAGACTGAACAACTGTTAACAATTGGGGGAATTAAGAACAGCTAAGAGCAATGTGGCAATTGTCCAGAAGAAGGACAGTACTGGGACAATTGGCAAAATTCTAACAAGGTCTGTAGATGCATTGATAAACTGTATCAATATTAATTTCCTGGTTTCTATAATTGCCCTAAGGCCATATGATATGTTAACATTAGGGGAATCTGAGTGAGGGCAATGTGGGAACTGTCTGTACTATTTTTGTAACTGTTTTTAAGCTAAAAAATATTTCCAAAAAGTTCTTTAAAAAATGTAAAGCAGCTCATGCATAGATTGAACACAAACCCTCAAGCAACTATATTCTCATGACAACTGCAATGAGATTATCTAACTTTCACTTTGTGATTCTTTAGCTGAAAGTTTTACATTCATCAGGGTGATATACTGTTAATACACAATAATTAACATCCTCACACAGAAGCAGAGCTTTCTAGTTGGAGATTTAGCTCTCTTGCACTAGTAATGAAGATGGTCACAGTTAGTGTCATGCACAGAATTTAGGGGGAAGAAGAAAATAATAAAACTTAAAAGGCAGAACAGTCTATAAAATGCAAAAGCATTATTAATATACAAGTATTTATCTAGTACAAATGTGCTAATTACCTTGCCAAGATAAAGAAGTAGAATACATGGTCTTTGAACCTGAGACCTTTATAATCTAGTCCAGGAGACAGGACGAATACTGTGAAACAACAGCTCGTGTTGTTAGAGTGAATCTTATTTCCACACGAAGGACCGTCCACTAGAGCAATGCTGGGCCACAGTATCAATCAGCTCAGGCTGCCATAATAAAAGACCACAGACTGAGTGGCTTAGACAACAGAAATGCATTTTCTAGAGAGTGGAAGTCAAGATCAGGGTCGGTTTCTCCTAAGCCCCTCTTCTCCCTGTGTTCTCACATGACCTGTCTTCTGTGTACATGTAACCCTGTGGTCTCTCTACTTATTAGGACACCAGTCCTATTGGATTAGAACGCCATCCTTATGGCCTCATTTAACTTTAATTATCTCCTTAAAGGTCCTATCTCCAAATACAGTCCCATGGAGGGTTAGGGCTTCAAAATATGAATGGAGTGTTGAGGGAGAGGAACACAATGCAGTCCATAAAAGCTACCCTGGAAGAAGACTGACCAGTGAGTTTCAAAGAAGTACTGAGCAAGTATCGCTCAGCTCAGCCCTACTTTCCTCTGTTCTTCAGTTCTGCCTTTCTGCAAGGAGGGTGCATTCTCACCAGTTCTGTTGCCCAAGTGGTAAATTTAGCAAGACAGTCTCTCCTCATTTAGACAGAGGTGCACGTGTTGGTCACCTTTGTGACCAGATAGAGAAGCCTGATTAAATCAGGGTAAAATATTAGCAAATCCACTGTGCCAAAAGCTGTCCTTAATAAAGTATTATCAGTTAATTTTTTTTTTTTTTTTTTTTTTTTTTTTTTTTTTTTTTTTGCGGTACGCGGGCCTCTCACTGTTGTGGCCTCTCCCGTTGCGGAGCACAGGCTCCGGACGCGCAGGCTCAGCGGCCATGGCTCACGGGCCCAGCCGCTCCGCGGCATGTGGGATCCTCCCGGACCGGGGCACGAACCCGTGTCCCCTGCATCGGCAGGCGGACTCTCCACCACTGCGCCACCAGGGAAGCCCTTTTTTAAAGGTATGGTTTTGATCTCACTCTGCCTGATCCCTGTGCTTATCTCTCAAGAAGTTCTCAATCTGAGTGGACAAAAGATGTACTATTTGGGCCTCCTAGTGCCATAAAATCATATTTGCATATCTCACCTGTTACATAATATAATATGTACAAGACAGTATAATTGAGTAGTTCTTGGAAATCATGCTGCTGCAAAACATTTAAATAGGATTTTACCAAAAATGGTTTTGTGAACAAGACAAGGATGCCCATTCTTGCTACTTTTATTCACATAGTCCTAGAAGTCCCAGCCAGAGCAATTAGGCACAAAGAAAAGAAGCTAAAGGCATTGGAATTGGATTGGAAGATGTAAACTGTCTCTATTTGCTGATGACATGATATTATATATAGGAAACCCTAAAGACTCGACCAAAAAACTGTTAGAACTATTAAACGAATTCAATAAAATCGTAGGATACAAAATCAATACACAAAAATCAGTTGTATTTCTATACAGCAATAACAAACTTTCAGAAAGAGGAAGAAATAACAAGACAAGAAATACAAAACAAGAAATAAGAAGTGTGGGCAACGATGTGAAGAAAAGGGAACCACTGTGCACTGTTGGTGGGAATGTAAATTGGTGCAGCCACTATGGAAAAGAGTATGGAGATTCCTCAAAAAATTAAAAATAGAACTTCCATAAGATCCAGCAATTGCACTTCTGGGTAGTCATCCAAAGAAAACAAAATCACCAACTCAAAAAGATATCTGCACCCCCATGTTTATGGCAGCATTACTTATAATAACCAAGACATGAAAATAACCTATGTGTCCATCAATAGATGAGTGGATAAAGGAAATGGATAAAGAAAAAATATAAATACAATGGAATATTATTCAGCCATTAAAAAGAAGAAAATCCTGCCATTTGCAGGAACATAGATGGACTTTGAGGGCATTATGCTCAGTGAAGTAAGTCAGACAGAGAAAGACAACTGCTGTATGATGTCACTTATATGTGGAATCTAAAACAAACAAACGAACAAAACAAAAAACCTAAACTTATAGAACAGATTGATGGTTGCCATAGGCAGCCAGGGAAAAATGGCTGGTCAAAATGGTCAAATGATACAAACTTGATACAAAATGGTCAAAAGATACAAACTTCCAGTTATAAAATAAATAAGTCCTGGGGGTGTAATGTAGAGCATGATGACTATAGTAAACAATGCTGTAATGTATACTGTAATATATATTTGAAAGTGCTAGGAGAATAGATCTTAAAAGTTCTCATCACCAAAAAAACTTTGTAACCATGTGTGGTGATGGATGTTAAGTAAACTTATTGTGGTAATCATTTTGCAATATATACATATAACAAATCATTATATCTAACATCTAAAACTAATACAATGTTATATATCAATTATGCCTCAATTAAAGAAAATTACTTTGTGAAATTCATTGTTTTATTTTCACAAAACAGATGATTAAGTAATTATTTAATCTCTAATGAACCAGCTTGTTTCATATTTGGCTACTGATTTTAAATTAGAGTTACAAATAATGAAGCAGATAATAAAACTCGCTTTTACTATTTGTTTTATAGATGTGGATGATACCAAAATGTCATGAAATTTAGATGTTACTTCAGTAATTGTATTTGCACACCTAATTTAATATTTTATGTATTTAACACTATTTCTGAAATCCAACATCATTAGCTTAATCAGAACTACTGATATCAAAAGTAAATGAGACTTTCCTTCAATGGTGAAGGAAAACAGAAATTGAGAAGGCAACAACAGTAAGAAGCATATGCTTTTATATACAGTAAGTATACTTTCATATTCAGATATGAATGCTTTAAAAGAAAATAAGTTTAAAAACTGAAAATTATCTCTACTTAATTTATTTAAGACGTCAGTGTCCCATACTACAATGCTTACAACTGGTGTGTTATATATTGTAAGTATTCACACTAAAAGGCTACATAATTTTCACATGTCTTATAGACTTTGTCAAACTAATCTGTGCGGACAGCTACAAAACAATCTATTTCTGAATTACCCATTTGTTAGTGTTCAGAAGTAGAAAGAATCTTTTGGCAATAATTAACAAGGTATGCCATGCATATTAGCACATAAAGATTAAATTTTTAACACTCAACATCATTTCATGCTGAAACAAATCCTGCTGTGCTAACTCTATGCTAACCTACGGCACCTCATTCATTACTACCTAATTAACCTACGAATAGCCACATCACAGGAGTTTGTGTCTATATTTTAGATATTCATTTTAAAAGCAATTAAAGAATGTGATCATATCGATTCCCAAAAATCTATTTGGGAAATCAAATTCTTGCAATCTATACAGAGCAAAATGCCCTGCCTGTTGGATAGTGTTTGTTGCAGCATGTCAGTCATTTTTTAGAGTTCCCATTTTTATCTACATATTAAATACTGAAAGTGCATGTTGAGAGGAAAATTAGTAAGGAAATATTCATGAATATTTGAGTGCAAAAGCTAAATAACTTGTAGTAACTACATAAAATGTATTTATTATTTTATATTGCCTTATTAAAAAAAAATCCTGCCCAAGTAGGAGTAGAAAGTTTTGAAAACAAAATTCTGAGAACAGTATAAAGAAAAATGAGATCACTTAGAAAGTTCATCACAATGTCTAGAAAGAGAAGTTACCCATGAGAATCATATAACTTCACCAAAATTTAAAACTCACTGCCTTAGTAATGATCTGTAGTTTATGTACACATTTCTTTTGAAATTCTCTTTCCACTCAAAGTATAGAGATGTCGTTTGATTGTTTGAACCTGACTGATGAGCTTGTGCTTGTTTTCCATTAAAAAAAAAATTTGCAGTTGGGACAGACAGCCCATTTTCTGCTTCCGCAGAAGTGCAATAAAGAAAAGACTGGCATCCCTAAAGAAAGGTATTGGCAGTGGAAAATGCTAACAGGGGCCTCAGTGAGTTGCTGCTACTGCACAGCTTACCACTAGATGTCCTGTGGACTAAGCAAGAAGAACACTGGTACATAGATTTGCATTCTTATCTCAGCAAAGGATGTTTCTGATTTTAATAATGTAGCTCTGGATTTCCAAAATAACTGGTTAACTATTTTCTGCTGCATTTCCTATTGACAGAGGCAAAGTAAAATACAGCGATGTGGGTAATGAAGCCCAGTATGCCATGTGTTGTGCTTGCAGATAATTATAAAAGTATGATTGGAATATGTACCTCAGAATCTTTTATAATGAGGAAAGAATACACACACACGCACACACACAAATATAATTCCCTTACTGCAAAGATAGATCTTTTAATTAAGCTTCATTTTTCTCATTTAGCAGGCTCAACAGGCTGTCTTGTTATAGATTCTTTCCTTTTCTGAGAAGGGTAATACATGGGTATAACAGAACAATTATAGCTTATTCAGAGGATCTGTTCACACTGTGTTATCTTCCATGACTGCTAAGCAAATTAAAGTTGAAATTTTACTGTCTGTCAATTTGGGTGATTATTATGATGAATCTGTGAAGTACAGAAGGTATTTAAAAGCAGTGTGACGCCTTTCTAAAATTCCACCTCTTAACAAGGCATAAAAGTACCTGCAGATACCAATAATGTGTGCCAAAGTGTAATGTGAAAGGGTGTCTTTAGTTCCAATTGTTTTAGTATGGCACTCGGTATGGGGAAAGCCGGCAATGCTGCGTTCAAATCCCCAGTGTTGTCAGAAAAGGAAATGGAGGAATAAGCTGTTCTCAGTGGTGCTTGGTGAGAACCCCACAGAGAGAATGGCAAACAGCAAATGCCTTCCCTGGCAGCATTGTGACATGCTGGCAGGACAGGAACCTTGACATGGTATCCCTAGCCAAGGCTAAGGATAACCATCCCCAAGGTCAATTCCTCAAGTCTACTCTTTTTGGAATTTGATTAAATGTGGTGAAAACCATTTTTGAGTGGAAGATTAAAAGCAAATTAAGATGATTTAAAAATTTTAGCAACATTGCAACATGGTATTACAAAAAAAATGATTTTAACGAAGCCCATTGGCCTCTCTGGGCATGTGTCTGCTGGGGCTGGTGCAGAATTATCCGATGAGTTACATGGAGGACATGAAACCAAGCTGACAGAATGAGATTCCAGGTGAAAGTAACCCTGCAACCCCAGGAAGCCAGAGGTGTCTTTTTTCTTAAATGAGTGGATTAGAACTCTCCCAAGACAACTGCCTTTGTTTTCCCCCTTGGATAGCCTGCTTGTGCTGTAGCACCCTCAACTATCTCCAAGGTAGCCACAGGCAGTGACAAAGGAAAGAGAGTGATGAACTGCAAACCTTCTCGGCTTCACTGAGAAGCACCTCGAGGATAAGGGGGTGATCCTCCTCTAGCATAACCCGTGGTTGCCACAAATTAGGTACCTTCCACTGGGACTGAGAGCTAAGAGGTCCTGCTTAAAAATAACTTTCTGAATCATTTTTCTATTTCTAAGCCCTTTGAGCTGATGATTTCTCAGGACCAAAGAGAAGAGATTGGAAGGCAGGGGAGGAGGGGATGGAGAGCAGATATTCATTCTTTTATTCATTTATTGGACAAATATTTATTGAGCACCTATGCGTAGGGCATTTTATCAAAGTTGATTCTGCACTCCCTTGCATTGGGGTAGGACAACTAGACTCAGGAGAATCCGAAAAGCAATTTTAAAGTTTGATCACACGAGGAGGAAGAGAGAATACTGAAATACTAGGGGAGAAGAGAGGTTAAAACTGTTTTAGTCTGCTGTGTGTACAGTTCCAAGTCAGTGAAGTTGACACATACTTTCCTGCCCCTGTTCCTTTGTTCGTGGTGAGCTATCTCCCTGGAAACCTCCATTTATCCATCTTTGCTCACTGAAATTTTATCTACTTTGAAGACCCATTCTGCATGCCAGCTCCTGTGTGGAGCATTCACAGATTTATTTTTCTCCCTATGATTTATATATCATTTGAACAATGCTAGTTCCTAGTTGATTCTTCTTTATGACTCTGATTTTATTCCATCATATGTTTCTTACTACTGAAATTGCTTTTCCCCTCAAAAATAAATGGTAATTTTCTTAAAGACAGTTCAATTTTTATAAGGATTTGAATGGCTTGGACTAAATAAACTCTTGCTGAGTATTTGTTGAGTTGCGTGAATTTGCTTCTTTACGGTTTTACAAAGCTGTAGAAAACTCGAAGCTGGAAACCAGGCCTACAGGCAGTCTGGCCTACTCTATCACTCTGTTCCTCAGTTGATATGTAAACTAACTATTTAACATGATGACCAAAGCATTTTTCCAAATGTGAGAGTTATGTACATCTAAATATACTAGATTATATCCAAACTATCTATAAATAGTACGTAGTTCTGTCTTTGGGGAAGAATTAAAGGAAAGAATATAATAATTCATTATTACAAACTTTAAAGTGATTCCTAAGGTTCATTTCTTTAAGTATAGTTGAAAATATACTTATTTTCAATAATTACAATATTATATTATTTTCAGGTATACAACATAGTGCTTTGATATTTTTATAGATTATTCTCCATATAAAGTTATCATAAAATATTGGCTATATTCCCTGTGCTGTATATTATTACATCTTGTACCTTATTTATTGTATGCCTAGGAGTTTGTACCTCTTAATCTCCTTCCCCCATCTTGCCACTCCCCTAACCACTCTCCCCGCAGTGGTAACCACTAGTTTGTTCTCTGTACCTGTGAGTCTGGTCCTGTTTTGTTATAGCCATTTGTTCATTTTATTTTTTTAATTCCATATGTAAGTTAAAACATACAGTATTTGTCTTTCTCTGTCTGACTTACTTCACTAAGCATAATATCCTCAAGGTCCATCCATGTTGTTGCAAATGGCAAAATTTTCATTCTTTTTTATGGCTGAGTAACATTCCAGTATGTGTGTGTGTGTGTGAGTGTGTGTGTACACACACTCACACACACACACTGGAATATATATACCACATCTTCTTTTCGATTCACCTGTGGATGGCCTCCATATCTTAAGTTGCCTCCATATCTTGGCAATTGTAAATAATGCTGCTATGAACAACTGGGGTACATGTATCTTTTCAAATTACTGTTTTTGTTTTTTTTGAATATATACCCAGGAGTGGAATTGCTGGATCATATGATAGCTCTATTTTTAGGTTTTTAAGGAAGCTTCATACTGTTTTCCATACTGCTTGTACCAATTTACATTCCTATGAACAGTGGACAATGTTCATTTTTAAATGTAAAATAGTTCAAGTTCTAATTTTTAAGTAACAATAATTTTGGTTAAAGTCAAATTGTTTAAAATGGTGAAACTTAGAAATATCAAGAAATACTGAATCCAGCAAGAAACAGTTAAAAAATCTGTTTTTAAAAAAAGTTTATACCAGACCAATAGTTCTTAGATCAATAAGTGATGAACTGGTCAGACTGCCCCATGGTTAATTTTATTTGATATGCCCAGATAACTGAAATAATCAGACTCATAAAAATTACTTGAGTTATTTGGTCAGATGTAATTGTGTGATGATTCACTTTGTTGTTCAATCAGCCCTTACGAGTCATCCTATTTCAACTAATCTGAAAGAATTCCAAGTTTTTATAACAAAGGCACTATTTCTTTCATAGAATTTATTGCAACTTTTTGTTTTGTTTTTATTGTCTCCTTAACAAGACTATAAATTCCATGAAGGCAGGGGCCATATCTGTTTTTCTCATTGCTATTTTCCCAGTGTTTTCTACAGAACATGCAGAGTAGGGTTCAGTTAATGTTTTGTGAATGAATATGAATGAATGAATGGATGGATGGATGAATGAGTGAATGAAGCAAAACTTTAGAAGCTAAAACTATATAGAGTCACCAGGTCATCTATATCTATTAAATGTGGGGAAGGATAGTTAAAAAGTGAAAAAGTCAGCCAATCAACTAACTGTTAGGTCATCCCTCTTCCAAATAAATCATTCAATTATTTTATTGGATGATATCGTTGAGTTCATATCAACCAAGTCTATAGAGAAATGATCCTCTAGTAAGCCAGGCTACATCAGATAACATAAATGGCAAGACCTTTTAGAAATTTTAACGCAAACAAGATGTTCATACAGTTATATTGGAATTTTATGCTTATAACAAAATCAATATTTCTGCATTTTCAAAATTCCATCTTCACTTAGTCTATAAATCTCCATTACAAGGATTAAGTAAATCAGAATCAATGACATAAGGAATCACTTGATACTACAAATCCATTAAATAGTCTAGAGGAGAGAGAGAGAAGGAGAGAGGGAATAAGGGAGAGGAGTAAAATATATAGCAAGAAGAGAGTAACAAACATAATATAATAATGTAATGAAAATAGCAACTACCCTGGGCGCGCACACGTGTGCTCACACACGCAACAGACATTAGCTTGAGACATACAGGCCGCTAGGTGAGCAATGTAAAAACACCCTTTTTCCATTTCAAATGGTATCATAGATCCTATAGTGGAGGGAAAAATAGAATCTATTTTAAAAAGACAAATTTCAGACATGCCTATGATTGTTTATTGTCTTACTGTTCCATGTTTATGAACTTTATGAAAGTTCACTAGAGCAATATTTAAATAGAATTCCATAAAATTGTTGCAGCACATTTAACTCCACGCTTCAAATCTGTCATCTAGTTCTACATGGATAGTGAAGTATTTTGTATACTATGAATAGAAAATCTAACAAAGAAGCTGTTAGTAAGCAAGGCTTGCATATTCTCTGTTTTTTAGGGACAGAGCTTTTTCTTTCTTATGGAGAAGGAAAAGAAAGCGAAGCATAAAACTAAAGCATATCCTTTGTCAACATGAGTAGGTACTTCTCAGTATTCCTTTTATGCTGTCTGGATTTCCAAAGGTGCCCTTATCATTTTTAGCAAGTGAAAATTGGGAAGAAAAATAGAAAGGTAATATGTATTATTATATTTTAATGTGATGTTCTACTTTTTGTTTGTAGTTTTTGTCTTACTTCATTAAACCTTTAATAAATCACCACCAGTTTTGTGACAGATTTCAACCATAACACAAACAGCAGGAGGTGTAAGCCCCACTCAGTTCATATAGGCATATAATATCAGTGTCTACATCATCACGCCCTGCAGGCATATTGGCAGAACGACCAATGGAGGGTAAGCTTTTTCCGACAAAGCTTTGAAAATAAAGTTTTCTTCTTTTATCTTACTACAAATCAATTGGAGGTCTTACAGCAAAATCCTATAAAATAACTTCAAACACCACTTCTTAGTCTAAAAATTTGTATTATGGCTATAACTCTTTGAAGTATTATGACTGAAGTTTGGAGAAAAATGATTTAAGTGCTATCTGCTAGACATCAGAGCTTCAAAAATTCTCTCAGTTTTTCTTGACACATAAACTACTACCCACTGTAGTTTTTAGAATTTTTTTTCCTTGCTTTTAACCAACCTAACCCAGTTCGCTTGATACAAGTTACTTAACTGCAGTTTATCCAAATGAATTAATACTCTTTGAAGGTTCACCAACTTGCAACTGATTATTTTATTTTGTCAAGTTTTATGTTTCCTCACTCTGCTAGAGTTTGGGTTTTTTTAAAAAAGAACTTCCAGAATCTCAGCATGTTAACTTTAAGTTTAAAAAAATCACTGGGGAAAATGTAAAACATGGGGTTAAGGGCACCTGTGATTCCTGCTTGGAAGTCAAATGTCAGAAAGAGAAACTGAAAAGTTTTCTGATGGAAGAGTCTCCCTTACACTGAGGAGATGATGAGACCAAGGATGCCTTCTGCAAAGGGCACGAGCCTCATCAGGGCTCCTCCCGTAATGGGTGAGAAGCTGTTGTCAGGGATTCAAGTCACTGCATGCTCACAGACATTCTTCAGAAACTCCAGCAGAAACTTGAGCAGTTTAAATTTCTTTAAACAAGACACAGAAAAAGTTTAACTTGAGAAAGAGAAGATTCCATTCAATAAGCTATTTGTGAGTGTCTACCTTATGCAGTCACCTCTAGGAGATGCTATGTTGAGTGGGGTGTGCAAAAATGAAAATAAAAATAAAAGCATCCCCGACCTCAACAGACTCAATATCTTCGCTCAACACATTGAGATTCCTTTGGCATTTTATTCCATTCTCTCTGAGGGGTATTTTGGGTTGAGTCTCTTTTAAAAGAAAGTGATGCTTTGCAGAGTGCAAAGTAATTAATATAGCTAATATGGGTTCTAAATAGTCACTTCATATTTATAGTGGCCTAACTTTTATAGAAAATTCTGGAAAACAATTTACACTATATCAGTGCTACTCAGAATGCCAGTCTGTAATAAGACAAGGAACTTGCATCAAAAATTAAATCAATGCACTGCTTCCTTCATCAAGAAAGCTTTGCTGCCAAAACAATAAATGTCAGCTGAGTTAAACAGTATGGTTAGTAATTTCTGGATTATTCCAACTCAGGTCAGTAACAAAATGGTTTAAAGACTGGTAGCTTATCTATGAACCATATTTTGAATAACTCTACTTTTCACAACCCAGCTTAGATTGATAATCATCTAGAGCAAAATGAATAGCAAATTCAGAAAACAGAAACCAAAGCAAAAATTACCGAGGAGTAGACGTTGTGGGAAAAAGTTAGGAAATATAGGAAACTGAGAAGGAATAAAGGGGCTCTGTTATACATCCAGGGAATGAAATCACACATTTTAACCATCCACAATGTGATGCTGCTGAAGAAGGGGACCTTTTGTGGTTTACTTAAAGAACAGGCCAAGAACAAAACAAACAAGGCAGGTGCTGCAGTTATGAATTTCTTCTAGTGCATCTGCACCTTACGTTTTCTCATTGCTCTTGGTACACTTACAGGCAAGCAGAAGGCTCAACTATCACCAAATGGCACTGAACAGGAGATAAAGCCCAAACTGTCCCCATGGAGCTGAACATGATAAGCTAAAGTGCTGATTCAGAAAGCCACAAAGAGCTTGATAAATATGGCTACAATATCTGGAAAAGAGATTGCTTGGCAGTAGCTGGTAGGTGATGAGATCATGCTTCCTTCCATCCCATCAGGTGGCAAAACTGGATAAACACAAACGTCTTGAAGCCCAAACCCGCAGAGCTGCTTCAGTAGGAATGTGTGGGAAATATTCATCACATATTGTTACCCCTCGCAACTGTTAGAGAACTCGTTCCCTGAAGAATTACCTGACTTGATCAATTCTCAGAGAGGACAGGTAATATGCATCCTTCTGAGAAATTTTAAAGGACCAGGCTTCCTGCAAGCCATCTATTTCCCCAGTCTTTTCCCTCTGCTCCTCATAGGCCAAGTGCATTTTGGGCCCAAACCTCAAGCTCCAGTCTCTGAGGTGTCTCCTGAGTCCTGCTTGTTATATGCTCCATTCTTTCATATACCCCTCATCTTCTCCAGCGTGCTCTTCCCTTAGCCAAACATTTTCTGAAATCCCACTGCCTCCACAGACGTTTCTTCCAGAACTACTCCAAAAAGAGATAAAAATTTCCTCTCAATTCTGTCTCTAAACGTAATTTTCAAATGTGCTTAATACTTGATAACGTTAGATCATCTATCAGCAAGCTACATTTCTCCTACTGTCTGTGTGGATTCTATATGTGCTTATCTGTATCAGTGTTTATACGTCTTGATTTAAAGTGCCAAGAGAGCAGAGCTGGTGCTTGTGTGAGTCTCTTCTATACATTTAAGATCATTTTTGTATTTGATCCTACAACTTTAATGATAAAGAATCCAAATTAGATGTGACAGATAGGTCAATTGCCTAAACTAAAACCATCCACTCCCCTTTTCATTTTCATTCTTCTATTCCAAGGGCTGGAAAGCTAAAACTGTACTTCCCCAGATTCCTTTGCAGCTGTGGTGCAGAGTTGTGACACTGGTCTCAACAATGTGATAAACCTAAATGTAGAAGTAACAGGAAGAGATGGCTATGCACAGGAAGATATGACCACCCAAAAAGTACTGTGAAAAAAAGTGTTGATTCTTCCATGGTGGCTGGGACAGAACTTCTGGTGTCCAGTTTCAGAACAGTCAGTGTTAACTGGAGGGCAGCTCTGCCCTGGAGTTTGCTAGAAGAGTTCACGATGTGGTTGGGCACTTTCCCAGCCTACACAGTTCTCTGGCCTTCCCAGAGATCCTGTGAGGTACATCATATATTTTAACAAATCCTTTTCTGCTTTAAGTAGCCAGAGTTAATTATGTGGCTTGTACCCACCAACCCTTGCTAATGTGTTAGGTTTCTGCTTCACTTTTTAGATAAGCAATCTATTTGGCCCCATTGTCACAAGTACACATTTGCTTAGAAATAAGAAAGAATTGGATTTTTCAGATATAGGAAAGTAGTTTGTGATTATCGGCCTCAGAGTTCATTCAGTATTGAAACTTTTATCTAAAGGATTTTAGGGGGGTGGCAGATATGTGGGCAGGGGGTAGGGGGCAGGCCTTTGGGAATCACTCTCCAAGACACAGAAAAGCTGGTGGCAACAACTTTGGTCAGGGATGCCTGGGGCTCAGACTCTGCTTCCTCCAGTTAATTAGGATGCAGTCTTTTAAATGCTGAGTTAGGTCAAGAGCCAGGGGAGTTCTGTTGCTTATAAACACTACTTATACAGAAGCACAATGATTGTTAATGTGCGTTCTTCCAAGATGATGACATAAGCCCTGCATGTAAAAAGGTAGTGTTATAACAAGAATTGGCAGTTTTCTCAACTCTGGGGGCCCAAATCTGTTGTGCAGAGAGTCACTAGAATCAGTGTCCCCACTGGGGCAAAAGACAACCCTCAAGGCATCAGTATCTCCCCCATGCAGCCTCTTCATGTCTATTAAGTTCTATATCACTGCCTAAATAAATCAGGGAGAAAAGCAGGTGGGTCTCCTCTTACCAATTCGTAATCTATTTAAGATACTACACTGGACCTTTGAACAGAAGAAGGATGCAAACTATGGCCTAACACAGGGATGGGTCAACTTTTTCTTTAAAGGGCCAAATAGAAAATATAATAGGTTTTTCAGGCCAGGTAGTCTGTGTTCCGACTGCTCAATTATGCCCTTGTAGCATGAAAGCAGCCACAAACAATACATAGATGAATGAACATGGCTGTTTTCTAATAAACTTCATTTATGGACTTTGAAATTTGAATTTCATATAATTTTCATCCATCACAAAATATCATTCTTCTTTTGAATTTTTAACTATTTAAAGGGTACCCAGGCAACAAAAGTAAAAATAGATAAACTGTACTACACCAAAATGTAAAGCTTCAGTGCATCAAAGGGCACGTTCAACAGAGTGGAAAGGCAACCTATGGAATGGGAGATAAATATTTACAAATCATATATCTGATAAGGAGTCTATATACATATGTGTGTGTATATATATATACATATATATATATATATATATATAACTATAATATGTTGTGTAACAACAACAAAAGACCCAATTTTTTAAAATGGGCAAAAGACTTAAATAGAAATTTCTCCAAAGAAGATAAATAAACGGCCAACAAGCATAAGAAAAGATGCTCAGCATCACTAATTATTAGAGAAAGGCAAATCAAAACCACAATGAGATACTACCTCACACCCTTTAGGATGGCTATTATGAAAAAAAAAAAACAAACAGAAAATAGCAAGTGTTGGGGAGGATGTGGAAAAATTGGAAGCATTTGCATTGTTAATAGGAATGTAAGATGGTGCAGCCACTATGGAAAACAGTATGATGGTTCCTCATACTGTTCTAAAAATAGAACTACCATATGATCTAGTGATACCACTTCTAAGTATATACCCGAAAAACTGAAGACAGGGTTTCGGAGAGGTGGTTGTATACTCGTGTTCATAGCAGCATTATTTGTAATAGACAAAGGGTGGAAGCAACCTAAGTGTCCATCAATGGATGGACAGATTAAAAAAATGGGTGTATACTTAAAATGGGATCTTACTCAGTTTTAAAAAAGAAGGAAATCCTGCCACTTATGACAACATGGATGAATCTTGAGGATATTCTGCTATGAAATAAGCCACTCATAAAAATATATAAATACTATATGTTTCCTTTGTATGAGGTACCTAAAGTAGTAAATTCATAAAGACAGAAAATAGGATGGTGGTGTCCAGAAGAGGATGGGAATGGAGAAATAGGGAGTTATTTGATGGGTGTAGTTTAAGTTTTCCTAGATAAAAAGAGTCCTGGAGATTGGTTGCACAACAATGTAAATATACTTAGCACTACTGAAGTATACATTTTTAAATAGTTAAAATGGTAAATTTTATGTTATGTGTATTTTACCACACAAAAAATTTATTTTAACGTAAAACCCATTCTTAGTTCATGGTTGTATAAAAAACAAGTGGTAGGCCAGATTAGTTTGCCAAATCCTGACCTAATGTGTACATAGGTAGCAAGTGAGTCCCTAATATCTCAACAGCCATACCTATGGATTCTTTCACTGGTTCTCAATGAATGACACTTAAAGTGCCATAAAATAGACACAGATAAAGTACTATGGGCGTTTAGAGGAGGAAAAGATTACATCTAGGTGTCCGAATCAGTAAAGCCTTTGTTGACTTTTGGGATTCCCCAACTGGAAGGTCCATCAGGGCCAAACTTTTGAACAGGTCATATATATAAAGAGGGATGGGCAACACAAACCAAAGAGTCAGCCCAAAAGCAGAAAAGCACATGGGGGAAATAAAAAACTCAATTTAAATGGAGCAGTACAAGAAGTTGGAGATAAGGCTGGAAATTTGATTTGTGGTCAGAACAAGAAAGTCATTAAATAATGAAACTGGACTCAGGCGATGAAAAACAAGGAAAGGTTTTTGCACAGAGGGATAAATGGCAAGACCAACAACATATAGTAATACAATTTGTTTATATGTGTGTACACTGATGGAGTGCGGAAATACTGAAAACAGGGAGCTTAGGTAAGTATCTACTACAATAGCAATGATAATGAAGGCCTACAACAGGATAATGGCAGATATGTTGGAAAGAAGTTAAGAAGTTTGAGAGATGTTTTAGAATTGAAATCTATGGGATTTGACCACTGGTTAGAGAGACAAAAGAGAGGAAAGATCAAAAACAATACTGGGATTTCTAACCGGAGGATTAGGGACATGATAGTGTTATTAACAAAAATGAGAGATATGGGAGAAAGGCAAGTTTAGGAGAGAAGATGTGAATTCATTTAGATACACTAATTGTGAGGTGACAGTGGGATATCCACTTGAAGGTGCGTAATGAATAGCAAGAAGAAGAGAAGCTAAGAATATACACATCGGGGGCTCAATCATGGAAGTAATACTTAGGGCAATGAGTACTGGTGAGATTTCCAAGATGCGTGAAGGCGGGGACTAATAGTTGTTGAGTACCTACTACTGTGCTAATGATATTACACAGGTTACCTAATTTTAATCTTTGAGTCAACTCTATCAGGTAGGTATTATCCTTCTTCCCTTTTAGAGGTGAGAAAACTGAGGCTCAGAAAAGTTAAATAATACGCCCTAAGTAACACAATAAGTAGCAGACCTGGGATTTCCACCTAAGTCCTTAGAAGGAAAACCAAGTGTATAGGAGATGGAAACAACCTAAGTGCCCATCATCGGATGAATAGATAAAGAAGATGTGGCACATACATACAATGGAATATTACTCAGCCATAAAAAGAAACAAAATTGAGCTATTTGTAATGAGGTGGATAGACCTAGAGTCTGTCATACAGAGTGAAGTAAGTCCGAAAGAGAAAGACAAATACCGCATGCTAACACATATATATGGAATTTAAGGAAAAAAGAATGTCATGAAGAACCTAAGACAGGAATAAAGACACAGACCTACTAGAGAATGGACTTGAGGATATGGGGAGGGGGAAGGGTGCGCTGTGACAGGGCGAGAGAGAGGCATGGACATATATACATTAACAAACGTAAGGTAGATAGCTAGTGGGAAGCAGCCGCATAGCACAGGGATATCAGCTCAGTGCTTTGTGACCGCCTGGAGGGGTGGGATAGGGAGGGTGGGAGGGAGACGCAAGAGGGAGGGGATATGGGAACATATGTATATGTATAACTGATTCACTTTGTTATAAAGCAGAAACTAACAGTAACAAAAAAAAGATATTTT
This sequence comes from Leucopleurus acutus, assembly GCF_964270905.1. Taxonomy (NCBI): domain Eukaryota; kingdom Metazoa; phylum Chordata; class Mammalia; order Artiodactyla; family Delphinidae; genus Leucopleurus; species Leucopleurus acutus. Next base: position 113,918,073 of record NC_139143.1, on the reverse strand, counting down.
ACATTTTGACAACTTATGTCTAAAATATATAATTATTTTTCCAATTTCTGACCAATACGCATTTTAAAACATTAAAAACAAACAAACAAAAAAACAAGTGTATATACACATACCATTAAAGACAAAAAAGCAGAGCGTTTCAGGAATACTATAGTTTCAGTGGTGCTACAGGCATGGAGAGATTATGAAGAATAAACAATGAAACATTTAGAAAAAACTAAATGGCTATCAGGTTTGCTTAGTAGGAAGTCACTGAGGCTCTCTGAAAGAGCTGTTTCCTTATAGTGCTGGAAACTAAAACTATATTGCCAATGTTTAAAGTGAATGCATAGTTTGGAAGTGATGAGCAGTGAATGAAAACCTTTTTTAGCCAATCACGGTGATGAGAGAAAGAGAAGACTGTATGGAAATTCAAAAAGATCTTGGATCTAGGAAAGATTTTCTTATTGTTTCTACTTTGTTTTTGATTTCTCATTGCTCCCCAATAGAGGAGCCCAGGGCACATCTTTAGGCAGATAAAAGGGATCAAATAGAGAATCTGGAGATAAGAGAGAATGAGGATAACTATGCTACGTCTAACCAAAATGACATAAGATAAAGTCAAATAATAGATTTGGATATTTATAAGCACTAAGCATAAGGAAATTTTTTAAAATAGAATATCAGATTTTGGTCCAGTTCACAAAACAGTAATCTGTACTTTCCCAGTATGCTTTACTCAACAAAGACCCGTTTTTTTTAACAGTTTAATATATGCTGCATAAACTGGTTATATAAAGCAAGGCACGAGGCTGGAGGGCTCCCACTACAATTTGACAACACCATCTTGTCTTCACACCACCTGTCACATCTATCAACATTTTAACTAATGTCAGAGTTCTTCTTTTGCTAATGAGCTGCTACACCGAGCACATCTCTGCTCAGTCCGCCAGCTACGGTATAATGAGCTAGAGTGAGAGGTGTGATCTTCCTCTCAGAAGCCCCTCTTTGCTTTAGAAGACCATCACTGTTCTTTTCCTCTTTTGTCACAGACCCAAGTTTAGGTATCTGAGGCCCTTGTAGGTGTGTTTTGCTTTGATGTAATAAAAACACTCTCCTCCATCTAAAGGTGACGTTCAAGGTTGGTGTTGGTTGTGGCCTGAACGTTATATGTGTGGTTGAGTGAAGTGGTTGTGCCATACCCCAGGCACTCTACCAGCCCTCCCCTCTCCCAACTGTTACAGTCTCTTCTTCAATAGTGATACCTTTTCAAATTCCTCTCTCTGTAATACCAAAAATCAAATGCTTGTAGCTCCCCAGTTTCCCTCACCTATGCTTATGGTCATGATGTTCTACCTGGAAGCTGCCTCTCTCCACCCTCCACCATGTAGTTAACTCTGACTCTTTCATTAAGAGTCTATAATGGCATCACCTCCTCCAGAAAGTCTTCCCTGAATGCCCAGGCTGGGTTAAGTGTCCCTTCTCTGGGCTTCTGTTCTATCTTGCACCTGCCTCAGTCCTGGCAATTACATCACTGTATTGAAATGACTGAGTTTTGTATTTTTCCCCACACTAGACCACAATCTCTTTACATATAAGGTGTCATATTTATTTACATCCCAATTGCCTAGTACAGTAAACTGAAGGTGCCTCAGTGACAACTCTAAGTGATAAACACGATGCCGTACCCATTAACGTGCAATAACTGATGCTGGCATTCCCTTCATTAGCTAGCATTTCCTTACTTTAAGTCTCTAGCTTGAGTAAATTCAGATGAAATAGCAGTTATCGTAGATATAAGAAACTGCCACATTAATCTTTCCCAAAGTGTGCTCCTCAGAACACTGGTCTTAATATGGTCACAGAATCCCGTGTTCCTATGTATTTGGGAAATGCTTCGTACTATAGAAACACTTGGAGATTCACAAAGCGTATTAAATTTGGAAGGCTCTAAGAAGTCACATTTGTTTACTTTAACTCAGTGTTCCCTAAGTTAATTCATCTGACCAATTAATCCTTGTTTTTTCTTGGGCGGTGGGGTGGGGATATCATCTATTAATATCCCAGACTTAGTGTTTCTTAGAAAATACTTTCAGAAACACTGCATTATTATTATTATTATTTTTGTGTGTGGTACGCGGGCCTCTCACTGTTGTGGCCTTTCCCGTTGCGGAGCACAGGCTCCGGACGCGCAGGCTCAGCGGCCATGGCTCACGGGCCCAGCCGCTCCGCGGCACGTGGGATCTTCCCGGACCCGGGCACGAACCCGTGTCCCGTGCATCGGCAAGTGGACTCTCAACCACTGCGCCACCAGGGAAGCCCATACACTGCATTATTAATCAAAGTCATCCTAATAGTCATTCACATGCATGCTGGGAAAGTCAGAGACAGATTCTGCTTGAGGGACTATTTGAGCTCCTCTAACTTATTTCTTTAGTTATTGTTCATAAAGATTATTTCTGAAATAGCCTTATGGAGTTGACTATAGACATATGAAAGAATGGTTACCCTAAAAGACAAATACTTCAGTTTTAGAGAAGAAAACGTTTTTGTGGTTAAGGTTTCCTATCACTACATTCCAGGCATTGTTCAAGTGCTCCGGGAATCCATGGAAAATAATCTTATTCCCAACAAAAGCTGCTCATTCTTACCACTCATGATAAGATATGTGGAAACATATTCATTCTTGGTGAGAGTTTATAGATTCGGAGTGCTGTCAGATGCACCCACTAAAAACATCCATACTTACCACAAAGAAATGTTCTGTGTGATACCAGTTTCTGCTTCATGGACACAAGAGCATGTACAGGTATACATACATATGCATGCCTTTACTTGCCTATAAATTAGTTGTCAAAATTAAAATAATCACCTAAGGGTGTTTAATTTGGTGTATCTAAGCATTTTCTCTCTTTTTATCTAAAATTAGCATTTTCTGTCAAAATCACTCTTCAGCTTATTCCAGCACTTACGTGTGATAGCACCTCATCAGTGGAAAAGACAGTTTTCCAATTTTATAACACTGGAGGGCTACTCGAATCAAGAATGAATTAAGCTTAACATATATTTACTGAGGGTCCACTATTGGCAAGATTCTATATGGTACTATGAGGACTACAAGGATACTTATTTTTTGTTTACCAACAATGTGTTTAGGCTGAAGTCATCCTATGTATATTTTTAAAATGTGGTGTTGGCTCCCATGAGGTTGTTCAGTACAGAGACTGAAGGTGGCTGTGCTTATCAACATATTCACTTTTCTGAGCTAGAAAGAGATGACTTCAAAGCTTTACAGGCATTGTTTATATAACCTTTTCTGATTCAATACAGATATGGTCTCAAAGACCTCCTCAAGACAGTGGGGCAAGTTGATGAGTCAGGAGACACTTGTGCATATGTCACCTAACTGTAAAGCTCATTTTCCAACCCTACAACAATTTTCTAGAATTCCTAATAAGATCTCGATAAATGCAATAAACAAATGCATCCTAAATAAATTCCTGAGGTGATCTCAATAAATGCAAATTCAACAGCATTTCAAGTATCCTCTGACCCCTTTTATTAGACCCTATACTTTCCATTTCATAAAACTCACCTCTCGTAATTGTTGTTACTTCTTTTCTTTGCTAGCATTTAAGCTATGTGAGAACGTGGATTTTTCTTATTCTCAACTATATTCTCATTGCCCACTCCTGTGATGGATGCATAGAAAATGTGGAATAAATCTTTGTGGAATTACTAAATTGACATTTTCTAAGCGTCAACTGTTGCCTTCTCTCTTGAGTTAAACTGTGGGCCCCTTCAGGGGAGATATTTTTGCCTGTTTTATCTTTTAATCAACTCCCAGTGTGTATTTCAGTGAACTGACACTTAAATATCACACCTCTAGGTTCTGTCTGCCCTCCAAGAATAACTTTCTTGAGCTCAGTGACTGCACCTTACTCATCTTTTTATCCCCATCATTTAATATGTTCTCTGGTGCTGAGAAGGTGAATGAATAGTTCTGAATTAAGGAATAAATGAACGGAGTGAAATTTACAACCTATCGTGGCAGACAGACACACAAATAAATCTAATACAAAGGAGACTGTAACAATACTATAGTGTTAACAGAGGGCATTATTGAATGTGACCATAGAACAAAATGTGCTGTAAGCAAATATTGGGATAGATGAGATTTAGTTAGATTAGGCAGATCTGCAAAGACTTCATGGAGAAGATGACATTTGAGAAAGACCTTCAAGGATGAATAAAATTTCAACAAGCAAAGATGGGGCAAAGGCACTGAGACAGAAAAAAAAAGAAGAGCATTTGCATTTGGAAGGAGAAGAAGGTAAAAAGGAAGTTATGGCTAAATCATAGCAGAGGGGGAAAATGCAAAGAGACAGGAGAGGCGTGTTCAGAGATGTGGTAAGAAAACAATGTTCTGACAAGACTGTTAAAGGCTTTAAATGCCAGTGGACTGAAAGTGGAATGGAACTTTCCTATTGCCTTTGAATTTCAGCTAAAACCTTAAAGCTAAGAAGGATGGTAATCAACATGCCACATTTTAAAGTGTGGTACAGAAGTGCTGATGTAAGACTTATTCAGAGCTAACCAAACTTTGTCACCACCAACAGCCTATACCATAGCTAGAAATTTATTGAGAAGATCCTTGGAAAAGAGGGAATTAATAAGAATAGGGAGCGCTGTGACAGTTCTCCTCCCACCTACATCAACCTCAAGCCAAGTGAAGGAGACCCCAAGAGGACACTCACAAGGCTTGGAATTACCTCTGAGAGAAGAGATTTTATTGTCAAATTCAAGTCAGATGCTTGTTTAGAGACAGGAACCAACAGGCCTTCCCATGGCTACCATCAGAGCAGAACTCAAAAATGTTCTTGGGCAAGCCTCAGGCACGTATCCAGGGGTCTAGGGCAGGATATGTTGAAGAAAGAAGCAGGTACCTGCTTGAGGCTGGCAAGGGATGCCAGTGAAGGCAAGGCAAGAAGCCAGGAGCTGGTGGCTAATCAAGTGCTCCCATTTGGTAAGGCAACGACACGTCTGTCTTCCCCTGGGCCACACGGATGCTAAGGGAGGCAACCCGGCTCCCGTCATCTCTAATGGACCCTGCCCAAGAGGACCCTGCTGGGGAGAGGAGACTCCATGGAAAAGGGCAGAGGTCTACCACAGGAAGGCAGGAAGTGAGGATGCAAGCAGCCCCTGAATCAGGGAACAATGCAATGCAGAGGGCCACACAGCGTCTCCCAAGGAGGACTCCCAAGGAGTATGCCCTGAAGATGGCATTAACACTGGAATGCTGCCTTAACAGAGCATTACAGTTCTCAGAGAACTGCAAATAGTACTCCTTCCTCCTTCCCTTCCTCTCCACCTGTACCTCGGAGGATCCAAAGGGGGAAAGGGAGAATTTGGAGTCAGAAAAAGAAAAGGCTCAGACCCCCTTCTCCATGATTAGTTCTGAACCTTAGCTAAACAGAAGGGTCATGCTTTGAATTAAATAGGAAACAGAAGTTTTGCTATATAGTAGACAAATTATTAATAATGAAAAAGAAGGCTTTCTAATGTCCAAAAGTGACAGAAAGTAATGGAATCTGCCCAAAATATCATCAAGGGTGATGGCCAAGGTAGGAAAACAAAAGCCATTTCCTGACAGTTCCAATCTATCTAAGTTGGCTTGAACTTTTTCAGCTTGTAAGAAGTCAATAGGCTGTTTTAAAGGAAAGAAATGCTATGACCTGATTTGTGCTTTAACGATCCCCTTATGACCATATGTAGATTACTGAAAGACTGAACACTTGCTACCGTGCCAGAGCTTCATAAACTTCAACTATATTATTAAATTTCCTCACATGATAAAAGCGGGATGGCTTTGTATACAAGGAATATATTTCTTCCCCTTCATACTAATTCCCCCCAAAAATTAGGATGAAAAGCCCTTAAGAAACCATCAATATTAAAATATTAAATCTGCCCATGTACCTTAATGTACTTATGAACATGTCTGTTTTAAGATGTGAAAATCCTACCTTCCAGATTTTAGACCCTCTCTTGTTTTTTTATTTTATTTTATTTGTTTCTGCATCTGAAAGAACTTTGTACCTGAAAGCACCTCTTTAGAAAATGGTTTAACTGACACACTTTGGCAAAGACCAGGTGAATCCACAGATTTACCTATAAAACTGCTCCCTTCGCCCCAGGACCTTGTCCTCTGCTGTGGAGCCTAATGTGCAGAACAGAGTAATACAGACGGTAAGCAGACTCTGTGGCCCTCTTCACCAGTGTTATGAAGATATAAAAATAAGTCTCAGACAATGCAATAGGGAATTTGATATATTTAGATGGTCAGAAGCTAAATTTTGCTCGTCACTGCTATAAAGATGTGAGGAAAAGCTTTTTTAAAAACTGTGTTTAAGATGCAAGGTGTAGGGAGTTAAGATCATCCCTATAACTTGCTAAAACTGATTCTGACCATACAAAGTGCCACTTGCAATCTGTTGGACTCTCACGCAACCCCACCATCACTGGCAATGAGAGCTGGGTCAGCACTGATAAACTTGCTCCCCAAACCCCTATTTGTAAGGCCTGCACAAGCCCTCCAGGGCCCATCACCCCCAGACCTCTTTCTCCAAATTAGAGCCATGTCAGCCTGGGATTACAACCCACACTTGGTGGTCTCTTGCTCTCTTCTCTCTCTCTCTCTCATTCTCTCTCTCTTTTTTTCTCTCCATCAGTCCTCTTTTGGTCTGAACTGTAGAATCTCTCCTTTTCATCTTGCAACCCCACTGCCAAGAGAGAGATTTTCTGAATAATATTATTAAAGGAAAATAGAACCATTTTAAACAGTACATTGGAGTCAAAGCAATCAGCTGTAGGGGTGTTGGCACACTGTCTTACATTTCTGGGTCTCTGAAAACCTTGCTGCCATTCACAACTACCAGTGGACAGTTCAACTGAAAGTTATAGTTCAAATGACTCAAAACAGGACCAACCTGAAATCAAGATTCTGGATTTTATTACATTACCCTGAAAAATCTCTTACATCAATAAACAAACACACTGCAACATGGAGAGAGAACATGGTGAGAGCCCATCCTTATTTCTGTCTGAATACCTGCCTATTTTTTAGTTTGCTGCCTTGCTTCTAACCAATGGCAGCTGAATGTGTCAGGCTTTTCAAGCCAGAAGCAAGGTAGGCAGAAATCAGGAATTAGTAGGAACCACAGAAAAGGCCAAAAGAATAGCTACACGATAACAAGGGATCCTAGATACCAAATTTACCTTCTACTTAAGCTAATATGCACTTCCTGCTGCAATAACCAACACCAACAATGGCAAGTCTGCCATAGAACACGCCACCTCACCCCATAATCCCTGGTACAGGTCTGATGCAGAACCTCAACTTGTCATATGCAGTCCACCCTGAAATGGCATAACAGTAGAGTCATTTACTGTCCCTGCATCACAATTTACTGATTAATAAAAAGAGGGAATCATCATGAAAGTCTACCTCTAATCTGCTCGATTGTGTACTTTGAAGATAAATAAATGCCTATGAAATGCTTAGAGCGCAAGATATAAAATGAGGGACTTTGTACATTTCATTCTAGCATTAGGTGAAATACAAAATAACAACCAACTACCAGCATCCTTTCTGTGACGATGACCTTCAATTCTGCATGATAGCTATTTAACCAGGGAAGTCAAGGAAATCTTAGGTTTTGATAGTGTCTTTATCACTGACCACATAAATGCATTTTTATAAAGCAAAACATACAACAAATTCAACCAAATCAGTAAATTTTTAAAATGTATCTAAACAAAGAAAAGTGAGGTTTTAAAAGCTAGCACAGCAGCGTGGCTATAGAATGTGGCAATAGCACACCACCCTGGCATTCAATTAGGATTGCCCATCAGTGCTCTCTAAATGTTACTTCCCAAAAGGAAATGCACTTCACAGAAATGCACTTTACATCAGCCGCTGTCTAATCTGTATGTAATCTGGGGGCGGGGCGGGGTTTGTCCTATATTTGGTCATTCAGTATTTACAGACTGTGTGTCCAGCACTGTTCTAGGTCCTGGAGGTGCAGTGATGAACCCGAGGGGCACTGTCCCTGCCCTCTGGGTGCCTGCATTTTAAGGGAGAAATATGCAACAAATACGTAAGCAATAAACACGACAACCTCAGAGTGTGAAACCTGCTCTGAAAGTAACAAAAAAGGTCCATGTAATAGGAAGGAAATATGCTTCTGGGGAGGTGACGCTGGAACTGACAATGAAAGAAGGTTTTGTTTCCTGATAAACCCATGGTGCCTCGAGCTGGTAGCTAGTAAACACTCAGTAAACATTTGTCGAATGAATGAGTGAAAGAATGAACAGAGAGAAGGGTTCACAAACGATAAAATGTGTGTGAGAGCAGAGGGCTGACAAACACAGGAACATGGGGTTGGGTATTAGAGAAAGAGAAGGAAAGCCATTGTGGCTTGAACATAATGAGCAAAGAAAGACGTGGGAGGAGATGATGTAGGAGGGGGAGGCAGGGGTCGGACAGTGTTTCTTGTTAGACACTCACAGCCTAGGCTCATCAGCAGCACATACTTATAAACCACTCGTCAAGGGGGTCACCTCTGCAGATGGCTACCTGCACCTGTTTCCAAATTCTGTGCGAGTATCCTCTCCTTTGTACTGTGTCTGCAACACACTGAGATTCCTTCGCACATCAGGGTCTTCACACAAGCTCCCCAGCATCTGCCTGTAATCCCTTTGCCCCTGATTTGCCTGACTACCCCTCACTCAGCCCTCAGCTCCTGTCTTAGCGAGGCCATGTCTCACCCCAAACATCCCTCTGTGATAACCGCCCCCACTGCACCCACTGCTTTCCCTGCGTCACACTTACCCTCCATTTTTATTTGTAGGATATTGTCTGGCCGCACTAGCCTGTGAGCACATGAGAGCAGGAACTGTGTCGATCTGTTCATCACTGTTGCACGTGCTGGGAACTCAATAATATTTTCTGAGTGAATAAACTTACCTTAAATACAAAGACTGGAGGAAACACGTTTAAATTTTTCCTACTTTGGGATTCAGGAAGAGTTACCTATATTGTCTCTGACCTTACAATGACGTTTTCTAGAATAAGGCCAAAGAAGGCAAACGTACTTGGCTCTTTTCCTGACTCGTGACTTTGGGCAAATCATTTAACCTTGCCCGGGCCTGGGCCCGGGGGGCGGGAAGGGGAGCCTTACCACCGCAGGGCAGGTTTGGAGTTGGGGAGGGAACGGACAAAGTAGGGAGGCAGGGGAAAAGGAGGGCCTAAATTTCTCTGGGATTTTTAAGTAGCGTGCCCACTACATCTCAAAGTTATAACCACAAATCATAAGGTTTATTTGTATCTCTACAGGCTGTTTTAGGAAATCTGTTTTATTTTGTTTCACAGCAAAACTAAAAGAGCAAATGCATGGGAAGGAAGGTGTTCTTGGTTGAGATAAAGGTCAGCTGCAGAGAGAAAGATGCATTGACAACTCAGTCATTGTTAGGATAACAGTTTTTAATTAAATATTTTAAATTGAGTGGGAGTCATAGGGAAGAAGTTTACATGTGTAGTTTATTTTTTTCCTGACATCAATACCGCCATTGATGAGCAGATCCAATTTAGTTTCACTCTGAGAGAGCAGACAATGGTCAGTTTTCCTCCAGCTGGCTTATTTTACAAGCATTAATGAACAATTAACCAACACTGGCACTCTTTCCGTCTGTAATCCTGTAGTTGGATCACTAATCTCTACCACTAGCAGCTAATGATGAAGGTCTCTTAAGCTTTACTTCTTATCTCAGCCAGTTCTTAATACTTGCATAAGTATGCTTTCTGAGGAGGGGGCCCCCTACCGCTATGCAACCCCGAGAACAAAAGCCCAGAGACATTTTTGAAGGGGTTTCTGTTCAATAACACTTCTATGCTTATGTTTGCCTTCTTCCAACAACAAACACCAGTGATCACCAGAGGGCTCTGGGGGTCATGGAGGGCTCTGTGTTTCCATACTTCTAATACTTATAAGAATGTATTCAGACCGTATTATACACCACCCCACCCCCAACTGCACAGGCAGACACCCGAAAGTGGGGAGGGAAATGTGGACTAAATAGAATCAAACAGCATTTTTCTCCGTGAGTCAGCTTTGATTTGGTACTGAATAACGCCGAGTTTGAAACCACGTTGTCATTAAAAATGTATAGGGCAGACGCAGATTTATCTAGAAAACCCCACACAGGAGAGGTCTTAGTTTCTCTGAATTTAATACAACTTATATTCAATTGTCTCTCTCTAGTGGGGCAGAAACCAATTCACCATTTCATTAGAACTCCCCCGTAGGGTCAAGATTTAAAGAAAATGCAGGGTCAAGATAAAAAAAAAAAGTTCCAACTGTAGAGTGATGCAACTGTAGGATAATAGCTTAGGCTGGAACGACGCACTTTTCATTTGTAACTACTTTTCAGACTCTTCCAACTCGCTGGGAAAGTGATTATTTCAGAGGAGGTTGTACTCAAGACTTGATTCCAAGACTAAGTTGCTAGAAAAGGTTTTGTGAACACAGGTCTTGCTGGGCTTTGAGTGCTGGGGTAGGAGGAGGAGAAGCGGCAGCAAAGGCAGCAGGCAGGCCCTACTTAGGACGCTTTGCATCCAAATAGGAAGACAGAGTGAAGAGCAACACATGCCCATCCAGGGTGAAAACCTCAAATGTGGCACTTTCTACAGTTTTTAGCCCTCAAAGTTGTAGCACAGCACAAACGACATTGATCTGGAAGCAGCACAACTACCGGAATAAGGTGGAGGGTGACCTGTGGACTGACAGAACAAGCACTGTGATGTGTCTGGATGGGATGGTCCCGAGGACAAGTGCTCTCTGGAACAGGAGTGAGGAACAGGGATAGGAAGACAGGTGTGGCAGTGTGATGCCACTCATTGGTTGAGCCTCTACTTCCCGGAAGTTCTAACTGCCCACATCGCCTGTAATGTAGTACAATTTGGGTGCTGGAAGATGTATGATGCTCTAAAATAAATAAATAAAAGGGTAAATGATTCTGCAACATTCACCCAAAGCGAAATAAATTTTCTCCATGCACCACCTCACGTTTTCATTTCTCCATCTGGAATGCTGAAACACTACATTTTTCCTCTAGCATTCAGAGCTGTCTGCAGTGGAAAGGGGGCTTAGTGGACAGAGCCCTGGACTGAAAGTTTGGAGGCTGAGTCCTATTCACACACAGCCCCTGACCCTTGTGTGATTTATACAAGTCACTTAACCTCTCTGCCCTTCTGCTTCCTCATTCGTTCCACAGACACAATGCTCCCTGCCCCTCCCCGCCTCCGTGGAGCCGTGAGAGTGAAGGACCTATGTTTGAAAATGCCATTCGCCGGTGCTCGGCTCAAACAGTGTAAAACGTTGTAAAAGATCTGCAGCGTGATAACACACACAATGAAAATAGGATAGACTCTCAGATGGGGAAACATGGAGGTCAGGAACGTTTGCCATTGAAAATTTAGTAGTCGTGTGCTTTGAAATCGAGTCTCAGTAGCAGGATATTTACTTTATTTTTTCTTTATGAAGCACTGGGCTGACCTGATTAAGTAAGTGGACAGGAGTAGTAAAGTTTAAAAGGGAGAGAAGTTGCGATATCCTGTGAATCTCAGATAGTTGCTTGTTAACCCTCAATTAAGAAGAATTAATTCAAGATTACCCACTATTCTCACTCTCAGAAACATTCCCGTTATTGCCCTGCAAATACACCGTGTTCGTTTCTACTCCTTATCTTTCCACATATTGCTTCCCACCCTCTCCCCTCTACCCATTTAAATCCCACACACTTTTCTGCATTCCAGTTTAAGTCTCATCAAGTATTAAGTATTCTATAACAACCCAGCCTACACATACATACATATATATCTATCCTACACAATTCCTAGGACAAAACTAGACACAAGGTAAACGTTCAATAAACTCTCCTGGTGTGATAAAAGAATCCTGACTAGAAAATCAGTTCCTTGAACATATCAACTATTTCTTACCTTAGGACCATTGCACATGCTGTCCTTTATGCCCGGTACCTGCTCTCTCCATGTGCTACCCTCACTCTGTCCTATCCCCTCGTTTTGAATGGCTGGCTCTTTCCTATGCTTCTGGTCTCACCTTGAGTGTAATCTATTCACAGAGGCCTATACTGACCCCCCATATAAAGCAGCCCCTTCACCCCACTATTATCTCACATATACTATTCTTCCTCTTTAATAGCAGTTATCACAATTCATAATTATATATTCCTTTATGTCCTTTTTTACTTCATTGTTATCTGTCTTCACTACTAGAGTATAGGTACCTTTCACCTTTAAAAAGCCATATTTGTTTTACTCACCACTGTTCAATAAATGTTTGTGGATTAGTTAATTATATCACCTAGTCTTTGAGCCACTGATACCGCCCAGCATCTGTTCAGCTGTCCTCACTGTTCTCCCTGAAGTAGAGAAGCTCTCCCTTTCTACCAATGTTGCAACTCTTTTATCAAGATACCCCAAAAGGAGCCCAAGATGCTTGGTATTTTACAGTACTTTTTTTGTCTTAAGACTCTTCTATCAAACACACTCAGTTTCTTATCTCCCCTTCTCTCAACTTGGGGGCAAATACCAACAGGCTGGGAGGAGAACAATGAAGTAATACACACGCGTGTCTGAAGGATTCCACCCCACAGAGAAGCAGTGTCCTAGGACAGAGGCCAGGCATTTCATTGTCTGGAGTCAGGGTTAGTGCCTTACCCACTCAGACCCTCCCCGAGAAACTGAAAATGCCCTTTCCTCTCGTCCTCTTTGTTCCCATGACCTGGTATGAGTGACCAACCATTAATTCCAATCTATTGTTCCTTGACTCTCAAGAAATCGATCAAGTTTCAATAAATAGGACACTCCCCAGCTCAGATACCCCAAGGTGAGCATGAGATGAGTACCTGTTCTGGGAACCCTTAAATACTTAGTAATATACTTTAACACCCGCAACTTACAAGATGGTTGTTAGAACCAAATGAAATAAAAGCATTGTGCAAACTGATTGCTATCCAGATGCTAAGTTTTATTACTGTGACAACAATACTGCAAGTACTGTAGAAGCATGAGACATGCATAGCTTATGCCTGCTGTGGGCTGCCAATCTTGAAGAAGACTTATAAACAGACATGGTGGTGGTATCAGATAGGGCAGTTTTGCCTGTAAATAACAGAAAGCTCGACAATAGGATGCTTAAACATAACGGGAAGTCCTGAGGCAGGGAGGCTCCTGGGTGGTTAATTCAGAGGCTCAATTTTGTTATTAAGCTCCCAGATTTTCCTTCCTGATCTGCCATCCTCAGCATGTTGGCAAGCAAACCTCTAGGCCACATTTTTGCAAGTATCACATCTTCATACACCACTATCCAGAAGTTTCTAGCAGATTTTCTTTCATACTCATTTTCATTGTCTAGAACTAGCTTAAATAGGCAACCCTAAACAGAGCAGTTGCTTGGGAATGGATTTCTCACGACTGGCCTGGACCAATCAAGATAAACCCCACTGGAACCGGAGGTAAGGGCCATTTCAGCCAACGCATATGTAAAGTGGATGCATTTTGGTAGGCAGCCAACACTGTTTGCTACAGTAATGTAATGAAGAAGACCGAGCCCTTAATTGTCCCTCAAGCCAAACATTCTTTAGACACATTCATTCATGTTAGTGAAACATTTCCTGGGGAACTAGTCTATTTTGAAGCTATACATTCTTCCCTCAAACACTGCCCCTTCCATAAAATTGGCAAAAAGTTTTGCTTCTTTTATAGACCTGGAAAATTGGTCCATCTCCAGCCTGCGAAGTTCTAGAATAGGTAGACTATGCATGGAGAAGATCTGGCTGCAGACAGACAAAAAAAAACCCACAATGAGTCATTTCCATGTGATTATGCTGCCAGGTGGCTAAAGACTGAGACTTTTGCCTCATTTCAATTGATCTGCTCATTAACCAACCAAAATAGAACCTTCACACGACGCCCATCGGCAATGAAATGCTTTTGAAAATCGAAACATTTTAAAATACAAACTATTTATCTAGTCAATCTACTGCTTAAAGACCCTTACACGGTTCCTGATCATGCTTGGGATAAAGTTCAACTCCTAAATATGGGCTCTGCTCACCTCTACAATCTCCTTTCTTGCTATCCCTCTCCTCTCCCAGCTCCCCTCCCTGCCCAACCTCATGCTCTATACTTTGGCCTCACTGAACGATTTATATTTCCAAGAACCTGCCTCACGTTATCTGGCTTCGAGGCCTTTGTACATAGTGCTTCCATGGCAAAACTTTTGCCTGTAGAACTTTTATTCATTCTTTCGCTTAGACAGCTCCTCCTCCAAGAAGGCTTCCCTGATCCCCTTAGCCTGGATTCTCCCAGTGCTCTGAGTGACATCTCTACTGTGTCACTGATCACACGCCTCTGTAACTGGCTGTTCACCTGTCTGTCTCCTCCACTGTGGCAGGGCAGTTTCCTGTCATTGCAGCCCTGAGCGTTCTGCCTGGCAAACAGCAGTTGCTTGATAAATGATTGTTGAATAAAAAAAATTTTTTTAGAAGGGCACAGAGTACTTTGCTTTGAGTTCCCGCTTAGATCTGCACTGGGACAGGCTCCTGTGCAGTGGTCAGGCCTGTGTTATGCTCTGGTGTGCCAATGAGCCATACCAAAAGTACAATGAATTCTAAATTAATCCTCAAGCTCTATGGATCAACTGATTGCACCTCACAGCCCAGAAGCCTTACAGACTGGCCCCTCTTAATACTCAATACTCAACCAACCATGTATACCCACTGCTCCAGTGTAAGCAGAAGCAACACCTATAGCACTAGTTCATCTACCTAAGGTCACATGATGACTTCTAAATGCCAAAGAAAGAGAACATAGATAACCTAAGCTAGGCCATCTTCCATTATGCTACATCAAACCCAACTAATAACCCAGCTAAGAATCTTCACATATGTTCTTACTCCTCCCGGCAACCTTGAGAACTGCAGAGGCATTTGCCACTCTCATCTACAGATGAGAAAGCTGGAGCTCACAAAGGTAAGAAATAGAGCTGCAATTTCAGAACAGGTCTGTTTCACTCACAGATACAGAGAACAAACTAGTGGTTACCAGTGGGGAGAGGGAAGGGCAAGGGGCAAGACAGGGTGAGGGGATTAAGAGACACAAACTACTGTGTATAAAATGAATAAGCAACGAGGATCTACTGTACAGCACAGGGAAATAGAGCTATTATTTTGTAATAACTTTAAATAGAGTATAATCTATAAAAATATTGAATCACTATGTTGTCCACCTGAAACTAATACAATATTGAAATCAATTATACTTCAACAATAAAAAATAATTGGTCTGTTTCCCAATTCTAAATGTCACTTCCATTATTCTATAATTATATCAAAATTATAGGAAGAGAAAACATTAAGCATATCTATCCCAAGATTTAGTTATAGTATTTGGGAAAATTTTTAAAAAGAAAAAAATAAAATGTCCAATGGTAAGGTATTGGTTAAATAAATTATGATATATACGTATGATGACTATATAGCAGCCACTTAAAATCATGCTGTAGAATATTTAATGATATGGAGGAACGTTCACACAGATATTGGTAAATGAAGGAGATTATCATAATCTGGATACAAGTATGACTTTAATATATACTATAATATATTATACATTAAAATACATGTTATATATGATTATGTAGAATGTATATACAATATGGTAGGCATGTATAGAAAAAGAACTAGAATATTACACACAAAAGCGTTAACAATGGTTATTTATAGAGGATAAGACAACAGAAGATTTTACTTCATTCTTTAGACTTTTACCTCGTTTCCAAATTTTATACAACGATTGCATATTACTTTGACAATCAGAAAGAAATTACTCGAAAAAAAGTTGAAGCACAAAATATGTAAGTGACTGGACCTGGAAAAACCTGCAAATAAATGTTTCTGTATCTTTCTTCAAACTGTCTCACAATCAGCCTCAGTCTACCCAGTTCCCTGGCCACACTCACACTCGAACACTCACATTCAAGTGCACGTTTAGTGCATCTAACCTCTACCTAGCTGTTGGTCTAGTGTGGTAGCATGGACGACACCAGCTTGAGAAAACTCAAGGCCTGGAATTTAATCAGAATCCAAATGTTCCAAGTTTGACAGAGAAGACTGTGGACCGACTGTACCTTTCTTACGGTACACATCATACTGTTCTTTGAATTAGCGCTACTAGACTGCCAGTAGATCGCAGCTACTTTTAGAGTCCACAACTCAGCTGTCTGTATTTGCTGAGGGGTAAAGCACAGTGCCATGAACATAACAGGTGCTCTATAAATAACTCTTTAATTAAATACAAGTAATACACCATCTAAAAAATTGATATATTGACTAATAGATCAACTGATGTTTGAGTGTCCATATGCTCCAGAAATTGTTCTAGGTCTTATCTTAACAACAACAACAACAAAAAGAAGGTAAAGTGTCTCTGGTTGTAAGAAGCTGCCAACCTGATGGGAAGGCAAAGCTATTGCAAATGAGCCAAGTAAGTGTTAAGCTGTGTCATATTGATATAACTGAAAGAGAAATTCAGAGAAGAGAAAGACAAGCATAGACTGGAATACAAAACAACTTTAAACTAGGATCTGCTCTCTAACCGGAGACCACATCCTCAGTGTCCACCAGCCAGTCTTCCCCCAACTCCTGCCCACCCAATCTGACAAGTACTGCTCCAGTTCAATCCACTTATCAACCAATCTATTGAGCCCTTCCTGCACAAGGAAAGCTATAATCTAGTAAAGAAAAGCAGAACACATCTCTATAACCACACTTAGTTTAAGGGTGATTCCAGGGAAAATTCTGATGGATTCCAGGTTATTCCAGAAGTTCAAATCTACTTACTGTGACTTCTACCTTGGACAGACACCTTCCCTTCTGTCTGAGAATTTCTCCTTATCCCATCCTTTCATTGATTCAGCACACCAGCCATCAATTCCACAAATAGGGAGATTTCAGTCTAGAAGGAGAAATAAAACATGTATATACATAATCAAAATAAAGTAAGGTGTTAATTGCCTTATAAGAGGTGCAGATGAAGTGCTATGGGATAGCTTCTAGCCAGGAGAAGTCAGTAAGAGCTCCATCAACAAGAAAGAATATGATTTTGCCTTATGAGATAGATGGGAATGGAACAGGTAGAAATGATGGGGAAACAGGACCATCAAAGAAGGTTAAAAATGCTATACACACACGCACATAAACACACACACAGGAGTTAGACTAGCTCGATTTGGTAGGAGGACAGGGATTCAGAGTTAAAGACACAAATGTAAATTTGCAACGTAGTGCAGAGGGAATTGGACTTAATTGTTGAGACAGCAGGGAGCAAATGAAAGTTTCTAAGGAGGGGAATCAACATGCTACCACCCAATTGTTAGGTGCATGTGCCAAACAAGAGGATGGTTACCCAGTGAGTTTCTTGTCTAACACTTCCTTTGACTCTTCAAAACAGGTTCATTCTCTAAGTATACCCCTATGAGGGGTACCCTTCATTTTCATGTCCACGGTTGCTTTTCCCTTTAGAAAGGAGTTTTACTGCTTGTGCTATGGTCGTAATGGAACGTTCCCACTCTGTCTTGGCTGTGTCATGTCATCAACCTAAGAATAGATGCTAATTAACAAGGTTATTTCTAACTTACATTGTTAAAAGAGAGGAAAACAGTGATGAGACACATATAGAGTATCAAATTAACCAAGGATGGAACAAAATTCAAGCTCAAAATTCCCATCTCACAGATATTCAATTCACTAAATAGTCTCCTTTTTTTGTAAATCAGATAGTCATTATCCAAATTTCCTATCCCTGATGTGATAATATAGTGTGATGAGACATGCCCCAACAGAACACAAATTGACTTTTGGAGCCTAGATGCTACATGGAGTGTGTGGATGGTAAAGCAAATATCTCACTCTATTATCTGTTGTCTCTGAACCAACAGATTACATGGTTCACTGACTAGCTGAATAACTTTTAGACAGTTTGCTCATGTCTATTTACACATATTCCACAGAAATATATTAACAACTGAGGAACAGCTGTAAAAATTATACGGCAAAATGGACAGATGAGAGCAACAATCTCTCCGTGTACATTTCTGCAGAGAACATGCAAGTTTTACACGGTAAAGGAAATGGGGAAAAACACACATATGCACATTTGTATGTTGTTGCCACTACATAGTGTGAATTCCACCTCGTAATAGAGGCAGTCAAAGAAAGCACATCATAAAATCTCCTGGAGACTCCTTACATCTATCTAGGATATTACTACAATATATATTATTTACAACAATGGGTTTAAGTTTTACGTTTGTACTCTAAAATATTTTAGTGGACAACTGTATTTCTTCATAAGAAAGCCACTGTTCATATTTACTCAGTAAACATAGAAATAATGAAAGGTTTCTGGTTTACATTTTTACTTAATTACTAAAATATTTATTCTCAAATCAGAATTCAATTTTAATCTCCTCTCCAAGTCACACATATCTCACATCCAAAGATATTATTAACAGATCTAAGAAGATTCTCGTATCTGCTACAATAACTCTGTCACTAAGTATTTTATTTTAAAAATTAGTAGTAGTGTTATGTAAAACTTTGTTCAGATAAATGCCACTTATCACTCCATAAATTCCCTACTGAATTTATGTAGGGAAATGGAGGACTGGATGGCACTGGAATTGTGCTGCCCTAATATTCATTGGAGAAAAGGCTCCATGGATATGTAAGTTTGAAAAACGCTGCCTACTATATCTCCTTTGAAAGATTCAAACACATCACTCCCTTCCTCTAGAAGTACTTTCTTTGATTCCCAGGATGCTCCAGATTCCCTTGGTTTTGATCTTTTCTGGCAGCCCTTTCTCAACCTCCTTTGCAAGCCTATCTTCATCTAAAGGCATGAACTCCTGGAGTTCTGCAAGGTTTAGTCATTGGTTCTTTGTTTAGTACACTCTCTAACTAAACATATCTAATTCCACTGCTTTAGTTACATCTGATGACTCCCAGAAAGTATATTTGCTTGGTGTTCCGGACACATATATACATTTCCCCACTTGAATATCTCCTCTCATTCAATATGTCTAAAATTCCCAGAGCCCCAGTTTCCACTCTGATCTGCCTTCAGTTCCCTATCCTAGGGATGACACCATCATCCTTCAAGTTGGACAAGCCAGAAGAACCCTAGCACATGTGTTTGACACCTCGATCTTACCTCCAATATCCAATCTATCTCAAACTATACTTTCACTCTTTCATTTCAGTCTGCTGCTATTTTCACCACCATTCCCGTGATAGGCTATCTCTCAATGGATGTCTACAGTACCCTCATAACTAGCTTTCCCAATGAATTCCCTATACAGTAGTAAAAATCATATTTTAAAATGCAAATCTCATTTCTTAATCTCCCACTTAAAACTCTTCAAAGGCTTCCCACTGCTCTTGGGACAAAGACTAAAATCCTTAACAAGGTCATGCTTGATCTTGCCCTTGCTTCTCTCTTCAGCATATATCATGCCCCTTTCTGTCTCATTTATAGTTCTCCAGCCAAGCCTTCTTTCTCTTACTTACACCTGTAATGCTCCCCCCACTCAGCCTTAGAAGCTCTGTACACTCTGTTCTCTCTTCCTAGAATAGTATCCCCACCCTGTCCTATTTTATTTCTACATATCCTTTATATTTCAATTCAAGCATCACTTCCATGGGGAAAATTCCCTTGACCATCTCTCCCTCCACTCCACCCCATGCTACCCCAGACTGAGTCAGGGTCCCTTATACATTCTGAGAATTCCCTAGGTGTTTTCCTCTTAGAACATGTCAAAGTCAAGAATTATATACATATTTCTTTGCTTTTTTAAAAAAAATTTACTGGCGTATAATTGATTTACAATGTTGTGTTAGTTTCAGGTGTACGGCAAAGTGAATCATCAGGAATTGTATATTTATGTGTGTTATTATTTGATTAATTTCTAACTCCTCCTCCATTTTTCCATATGCTCCACTGGGCAGAGCCTGAGTCCTCTTTCCTAACCAGTGTGTCCTCAGTGCCTAAAATAGCACCTGGCTCAAAGTGAACATGTGATAAATATTTAGTGAATAAAGAAACGGAGCAGTAGGAGATGAGGCTGGAAAGATAGCATGGGCTAGTTTATGAGTAAAATAGATTTATAACTGGCTTTCCTGTTTACCATCTATTCCCACTCTTTGCCTCCAGAATAATCATCCTAAAACACACGAATATGGAAGAAGTTTACAGGTTATAAAGCACTCATTAAAGTCACCATGATTATTATGTCACTCAAAAAACTTTGACTTCCACACCAAGGTTCTCCATGATCTGACTTCAACCTATTTTTCCAGCTTCTACTAATACTGCATTTAACCATAAACACAGTGCTTCAGCTATACTGCATTTCAGCAGGTAAGATAGAGTACTATACTGTGATATAGCAGATAAGATAGAGTAGTATACCGTAATATAGTAAGATAGAGTAGGCAAGATAGGCAATTTACACAGTTCCTCAGACATGGCTGGCCTCCACAGCTTTGTTCCTGCTGTTCCCTCAGCCATAATGCTTCATCTTTGCCACGGCAGGGTTCAAAATCCACTTCCTGTAAGTTTTCTATTTTGTATTAATTATAATTAGTTACACAGATTTTCCTCCTCCTCTGCCACATTACAAACACCTTACAGGCTATTTTATTCATCTTTGCACTCCCACAGTGTCTAACATACTGCTGGGCACAGAAGTGGCTCTCTTAAGATGAGCTGAACTAAAGTCTACCACTGTGATGAACTAAGTCCTGGATAATTGTGATTAGGAAAGGAAAAGGTAGCAGATAGAATGGTAAAAACCCAGGCCCCAAGAAGAGAAACCTGGGGACCATTTCATATTACTTAAAGTTCCCAAGGCTAAAAGTTTATTTATTAAACTCACCTCAACATTAAAAAGTCAAAGTCAAATGATATCAGTTTCTCCCATTGATTTTCAGGTTCTATAAGTCAATACATTTCAAACCATTTCTACACTTCGAATGTTATCTTTTGTGCCTAGGAGCATATTCTAGAACCATAAAAGAGAACATTTCTGAGGACCTAATGAAGCTTTACTAAAAGTATGACTGAAAGCATTACCTTCCTGCATTACCAAACAAACCAACAAACAACGAAAGTCATAGGATTATGGTCATAATGTTAATGCCTAGAAAGCTTCAGAACCTGAACATCTAATCCATCATGTCTCCCATTAAGTCAAGATGCTGAGGATTCTTTATCATATGAATCAGACTTTCTTCAGCTCTCTCAGACTTTTAAAAATCCAAATGGTAATCCAGCCTTTTCTTGCTTTACTTAAATGAAATCCATCAGCTAAAATGTTTGGTCTATTGTTTAAATGCCGTAAGTCAATTTTGGGAAAGGAGGGAGCAGGATAACTCTAACAGTCCCTAGACATTCCAGTCTTCCCATCAAGGCCTAACTAAATTAAACTTGCAGATTAAAGCAAAGATTTGTTGCTTTTTCTTTTTTTTTTTTCACTAGCCAGCTTTCTCCTTATATTGTCCATAATTTAGATTATTTAGAGTATAATCAATAAAAATCACCACTGTTTATAATTCAATTGCCTTAAGTTGTTCTTTATTCAAAGGTACATAAACAAGTTGCTAACAGGCAGAAAAAAAAGATTCTTCTTTACACAAAAATACCTGATATGGTCAAACTCATACCCTCCCCAACTTCATGTCTATTTCATTTGGTACCCGGTAACCTAGTGTTCACAGCCACTCGTCTCTTTGGGCTGAATACCAGTGAAATTTTTCTTGCTATAAACAGAAATTACATGAAGAACATGTTCTGCGTTTCTATTGAAAACTAAAATGATTTCCAAGTTTTATTTCAAAGCTTATAAACATTGCTATCTGCTGCCCGTCTAGTTACTTAAAGCCAAGTTTTGAAAGCAAAGTTGCAGGACTAATTACTTTTCCTTTCTGCTGCTCTGCCGCCAAAGCTGCAGTCACTAAGGATAATCTTCACAAGCTTGGCTTTGTTGCTAGAGCAACCAGCCCAACTTGAAGTATTTTTCAATATCTTCCTTTGGGTATTTTAAATAACAATAAGATATAACTGATCTAGTCCATCATAACAACCACTGGGCATATTTTTACAGTTTTACAATTCTGATCCAGTTATGAGAAAATTCAGAACCTTGTAGGGATTTGAAACAACAAACACTCTTTATGTGGAAACTGCATGGCACGTGCCACCTTCAGGCCAGGGTACATTTCCCCAGGATGAGGGGTCACAATCAAAAGGAAAAGGCTACCAAGAAAATTTCTGCTTCTTCCAGCTCAGACCCTCCAGCCATCTCAGAATTTAAATGCATCACAGACCAATTTTACAATGCCCTATATTTCTGTTTACTTGTACCAATAAGGACTTAAGCAGATTTAACCTCTCATTGAATATTAAGAAACTTGAGCTTCTGTATCCAAATACCCTAGAAACTAGAGCCTCTGCTGCCGTTAACTAGTTTTTAGGTTATTTCTATTTAATTGTTCTATATTATATTAAGAAACCTGACATATTTTTCAGAAGTAGAATAGGCATTGAATTCTATATATTGAGAAACATATCATATATAAAACCAGAGCCCCTACATAATGGTACAATTTCAATAGTAGTCATCTTGGATTTGCCACCTGTCCACTTTCTACAAAGAGTACAAACCATTTTAACACAATGTCCAGAAGAACAGGCATCTGCGTGCAGCTGTGGATTCCACTGAGAAAAAGTAGAAAAGAGCTGGCTTTTTGGTCAGTTGGTCAGTCAAGGCGTATTTATCAGGCACCTGAACAGTATGGGTAACATATAAGCATATAATGCATTTCTGCCTCAAGTAGCCAACAATAATCTAATGATGTGGGATGAAGCTACTAACAAAATAAGAAAAGACAAAGTTTATCAGGCTTTGGAGAAACCAGGGGACAGAGGACTATATCAGTAATAGTCCATTATACAGATAAGAAGATAAGCTCTTCGAAGGTAAAAAAATTACATGGCTAGTGCTTGAACGCTCTCCCAAAACCACAATTAGTTTTACTAACACCACTTTTCCAATGCTAGGTACATATGTGCCAACTTTTGATCCCTAGAGTAAGAGATAAAGTGCCCTGAGATTATCAGTAGTACACTGTGATCACTAGAAAACTATCGATTAGTTTAAACTGTCCATTGAGTGAGCTTTCATTTACTTGAAGCCCAATGCATGAGTTTAACAGTCTCTTCTAGGAGGCCCTTAAAGGATGTTTCAATGATTCTTCCTTCAAGAACATCCTGTTTTCTTGAGATGCTGAGGGTGGATGCAATTTGGGTGCTCCTCAGTAATTTACATGACAACTGTAAATGCACTGTGAATCATTAAAAACAACACACACTTCTTCGTCGTAGATTTTATATACATAGCTCTCAAACAGTTCTCAGTACAGTGATTTCGCTTCTCTGAATATAAAATTTGGCCTCTAAACTTTCCCTCTTCTTACCTTTTGTGGATGTTTGCTCAGATGTTTCCTCACCTAAAGGGCATTTTTACTTCCCTCCAAAATAAACTGGAAAAAATCCATACTTAATGCAAAGCTCAGTTTAATAAAAATATTATAAAGATCCACCTTTTTGCAAATCTATCCCTAAGAAATCATCCCACAATGCCCCTTCCCTTTGGGGAGCTTTCAGCAGGTAGTAAGATTCATTCTGCTTTGTCACTTAGCAGCTTCATATAAGGCTATGTCTTCCCTCCCTAACTAAATGCCATGTTTCTAAACGAAAGGGATCTTTTTTATTTCATTTAAATCTGAATTGCTTATGATATGTTTGAGAATAGATTAGGTATATTGTAACTGTTATTTGAGAAGATAAAAATGAAGATCAAAGACTTTATGAGGCGTGACTTCTATACTTAAATTACTTTTATATTTGTGATTTGTTTTAAAGAAGTCGATATTTTCAGGTCAGACGTTTACATAATTAACTAGGTGAATTTGGTCATTCAATTAATATTAAACATCTACTGTGGGTCCAGTGCCATAATAGGTGCTATAAATAATACAAAATTTTAAATAATGCTTGATTCCTGCCCTCAAGGTGCTTGTAATCTTGTAGTATCCAATGGTAGATTTTGCTACTGTCAGATGTGATCAGGTACAAGTTAATGGAATGATTAAATATCTTGGTCACCTCAGAAATGTTTAATCCAGATTTTAAAACAGAACAGTTCAGGATGCTTAGATATAATTATTTAAATACAAAATTGTTTTTAATATTATGAAAAAAAGTCAAGGAATTAAACAGTAAGCACTTAGAGTAAAACCAACAAAAAATAAAATAAAATGAACATCTATGAAATTACATTTAGTGATCTTTGTTTTCTGGTTTTTTCTTTACAGCAAATCAGCACCGGTTCTACTACTTATACCCAAAAATAAATAAATAAAAAGACAAAAAACAAAGAAGTAAACACAAACAAAAATAAATACAATCCTCTGTAATCTAGTTCCTTACTTTCAGTCTCATTACTGTGTTCTTAATTTAGACCCTCATCATTTCTCACATGAATTTTTAGTCCATTAGCTGGTTAGTTGGTTAACTGATCTCCCTATCTTCAATCTTCATTTTACTATGAAAGTTTCTTAAAAGACAGATATAATCACGTTATTCTCTTACTTTAAAGTCTTCAGGGCACTGCCCTACCTACTCCATTGAATGGCATATGAGATCCTCCACAGTCAGACCCAGTTGTTGTATCTTCTTCTCCTACCCATCCCTACATACTCACATTCCCCCTCTAGTTCAGACAAAGTAAACTTGCTGGTGTACTCACTTTTTGATTCATTCTGTCAAAAAATACACATTAAGCAACTGTGCAAAACCTTTTGCTAAGCATTGGGAATATAGATGAGCTCATAGTGTAGTGGTGGGGACAGAGAAGTTGTCTGATGGGAAAGCAGTCGTTAGCAGCAGCAACGAATGCCACTGCTAGGCTGGCTTGCTCATGTAACAGAGAAGAGCCAAATCGGACTACACGTTGGATCTGTTTCTCTTACTTTAACCTTTGCTTTCTGCTGATTTTGTTCACTAAAAAGATACTGTCTATACATAACGCCCTGCCCCGGGGAACCCTGCCCCTCAGCCTGAATGTTAAACCAAAGTGGCATTGATCAGAGAAACATCAGGGACCCTGCTCCACCTGTGGATGGCTACAAGAAAGAAGAAATTGGGCTTCTCTGGTGGCGCAGTGGTTGAGAGTCCGCCTGCCGATGCAGGGGACACGGGTCCGTGCCCCGGCCCGGGAAGATCCCACATGCCGCGGAGCGGCTGGGCCCGTGAGCCATGACCGCTGAGCCTGCGTGTCCGGAGCCTGTGCTCCGCAACGGGAGAGGCCACAACAGTGAGAGGCCCGCGTACCGCAAAAAAAAAAAAAAAAAAGAAGAAGAAGAAGAAATTAACACATCCCCTCCCCAAGTCTGGCCATCCCAGGGGATATTTGCAAAACTTATGGGCTTTTTACTTTACTTCCTCATCTCCTCCCCGTCTCTGTGCTATAAAAGAAACTGGCGTCCAAACCCCGATAAGATGGTTTTTCAGAGACACTAGTCTGCCATCTTCCCAGTCTGCTGGCTTTCCGAATAAAGTCGTATTCCTTGCCTCAACACCTCGTCTCCGATTCACTGGCCTGTCGTGTGGCGAGCAGAGCGAGCTTGTACTCGGTAACACATAGAGTAAGGAGGTAGGAAGCCCAAATGAGTTCAGACATTTTATCACGTAGACAGACAGCTAAAGCAGGAAGAGCATGGTGTCAGCTCCTGCATCCCTATTCCCGCAGGGTGACAGTAAGCTGAAGGGGCCAGACAACAGATGGCACGAGTGGTAGGTCACTCTGCCGTGGAGGAGCCAGCTCTAGATTACAGACAAGCAGTTTGAGAGACCTGCACAGAAGCCTGCAGATGTGCTCGAAGGGGAGCAGGACGGGAACTGAGATGGAAAGTCCTGTGTTCAGGTGAAACTCAGGAGATGAACACCCTGTGGCAGTCTCCTACAAGATGTAAGGAACTGCCACGTGGTGGCTCCTCATCTGGCTCATCTCCCATTACCCCAGGAGGAATTATTTCACCATGACTCTGATCAGGTCACGGTCAGGTCTTGCCTGCTTGGCCTAAGTGGAGATGTGCAAGGTTGCCAGGATGCCATGATTGAGCCATCTCTCTACTCAGGTAAAGAGAATTGCAGTGTAATATGTTCAGGGACAGAAATAGGTTCAGAACGCTGCAGGAGCACGTGGAGGGGCCCTGGCATAATGATGCAGTGTGCCTCTTCTCATACTTGATCTGCCTAAATGCTTCTCCCCCATGAAGGTCTGTCCAGCGCAAGCCCAGAGTGAAAAGCTTCTACCACCTCCTTTGGATACCTTCTCTCGTCACTCTAGGCTGAATAGATTGCTCTTTCCTCTGTATGTTCATGGCTCTTAGTTCATGCCTATGTTTATTACTTGCTATAAACATTCATTCATTCATAGGCCAGGCACTGCCTTGGGCACTGCAGATAGGACAGTGAACAAAATAGGGGAAGAGCCTTTCCCCCAGGGGGGCCTACATTTGTTCTATTATGTCCCGTCTATTCATAGTCCCAGTCAAACTCTAAAACTCACGAAACTGGTCTATTAGCCAGGTCAGGAGCATCGCTTCCTTTCTTATTTTAAGTTATATTTAAGTTATAGTAGGAGAAACAAATCTATAATGCAATTTTTCATTTATACAACAATGCAATAATATTTCACAAAACCTGCTTTTGCCAGAGAGCTCATAAAGGAAAACGTTACATGGGTGAAAGTTGTGCTCATGATTCTCATATCAAAGGCATTCAAGTCTAGGATACAGAAGAGCTTCTTCAATCCAACTTATGATTAAAGTTCAGATCTAAGCTTTGGAAAAAGTTTATAATATTATCAGGCATAACCATGTTCTTTCCATTTACCTTTCCCCCCACTTACTGTAGTGCCTTTGAATTCCTCAGTCGAAGTTTCGATTTAGAAAGCAACCGTTTTCCTAAGTTGACTTTTGCTCAAAAACCTTTTTTCCTCCCTGATTAGCAAGAACAACTTAACTACCTGGTAAACTTTCCCACGGCAAGATCTAACCCCATTGAAATGAGTCAAACCTCTACTCTTTAAAGATTAGAATTTTCTTCTTAACAGAGGCTTCTAACTCTGCAAAAGCAATTTTTTTATATTTTTAATTGAAGTTGATGCACAATATTATGTAAGTTACAGATGCACAGTAGTGATTTACAGTGTTTAAAGGTAATACTCCATTTATCGTTATTATAAAATATTGGCTACATTCCCTGTGTTGCACAATATATCCTTGTAGCTTATTTTATTGATTTATTGCTTGTTCATGTGTTCTTATTTTTTTACTTTTTAATTTTTTATTGACGTATAGTTGATGTACAATATTATATAAGTTACAGGTACACAATATAATGATTCACAATTTTTAAAGGCCATACTCCATTTATAGTTATTAAAAAATATTGGCTATATTCCCTGTGCTGTACAATATATTCTTGTAGCTTACTTTATACATAACTGTCTGTACCTCTTAACTCCCTAACCCTATACTGCCCCTCCCCCTTCCCTCTCTCCACTGGTAACCACCAGTTTGTTCTCTATATCTGTGAGTCTGCAAAAGAAAGTTTTTTATAGAGCTGTGGGGAATCATTACAGACATGACAGAAATGAAAAAGGATTATAGGAGAACAACTTTATGGCAACGAATCAGACAAACTAGATGAAATACATAAATTCTTAGAAAAATGTAGATTATCAAACTGTCTTGATAGAAGAAACACATAGATTGCTGAGAGAGTAGATTTTAAGAGCTTAAGTATTCTTACGACTCCAAAAAAAAAAAAGGGTAACTTTGTGAGGTGATGGAGTGTGTTAATTAACTTGATTGCAGTAATCATTTCATAATGTATATGTGTATCAAACCATCACATCGCACACATTAAACATATACATTTATATCTGTCAATTATAACAATAAAGCTGAAGATGGGAAAGAAGAAATAGAATATCTGAATCAACATGTATCAAATAAAGAATATGAATAAGGAATTTAAAAATCTTTCCACGCACAGACACAAAAAAATTCTAAAAGGCTTCACTGGTTAAGTTCTAAAAATTAGAGAAATAATATCAATCCTTTCAGAAAATAGAGAAAGAATTTCTCTATTCATTTTATGAGGCCTGTATTACCCTGATGCCAAAGCCAAAGACATCACAAGAAAATTAAACAACGGACAGCAGTTTAATAGTCCTCATAACTTTAGATGCAAAAATTCTTCAGAAAGTATTAGTTCACCACATCCCACAATGCATAAAATAGGTTACACACCATAACTAAATAGGATTTATCCAAGAAAAGGTTGCTTTAATTGATCCAAACATCAATTAACGAGTACACCATATTAATAGAATAAAGAACAAAAACATGATTATTTACATTGACACCAAAAAAGCACTTACAAAACTCATTCATAATTAAAAACAAAAAACAAAAATCAAAAACAAACAAAAAAAATCTCAACAAAGACTAGAAGGATGCTTCCAAAACCCTTATGTAGTAAAAAGGGAACCCTTATATACTGTTGGTGGGAATGTAAATGGCCCAACCACTATGGAAAACAATATGGAGTTTCCTCAGAAAATTAAAAATAGAACTACCATACAATCAACAATTATACCCAGAGGAAATGAAAACAGAATTTTGAAGATTTATGCACTCCCATGTTTATTACAGCATCGTCCTGACAATAGTCAAGATATGGAAACAACCCAAATACCCATCAACAAATGAATAGATAAAAAAGATGTGGTATAACA
The DNA here is from genome assembly GCF_964270905.1 of Leucopleurus acutus. NCBI lineage: Eukaryota > Metazoa > Chordata > Mammalia > Artiodactyla > Delphinidae > Leucopleurus > Leucopleurus acutus. The sequence goes on along the minus strand of NC_139143.1, from coordinate 113,889,019 downwards.
TAATGGAATACTACTTAACCATGAGAAAGGAGGATATTCTGCCATTTGCAGCAACACGATGGACCTTGAGCACATTATGCTAAATGAGATAAATCAGACAAAGACAAGTACTGTATTATATTACTTATATGTGGAATCTAAAAAAGCCAAACTCATAAAAAACAGAGAGTAAAAGGGTGGTTACATATGTGATAAGTATCACTACAACAGCAATCATATTACAATATATAAATGTATCAAAGTACCACAATGTACACCTTAAACTTATACAATGTTATGTGTCAAATATATACAATTTTTTTAAAAAGTTATCTATGAAAAATCCACAGTTAAATCACACTTAATGGTGAAAGACTGAATGGTTTCCCCCTAAGATCAGGAACAAGGCAAAGATGTTTACTCTCATTACTTTTATTTAACTTTGTACTGGAGGTTCTAGCCAGTGCAATTAGGCAAAAAGAAAAAAAAAGAAATTAAAGGTCTCAGATTGGAATGGAAGAAGTAAAACCTGTCTTTTTTCATGGATGAAATGAACTTGTATAGAAAACCCTAAGGAACTTAAAAAAAAATCTACAGGAAATAATAAGCAAGCTTTGTAAGGTCACAGGACACAAGAACAATATACCAAAAAAAATCTATTTTATATAATAGCAATTAACTATTTTAAAATAAACTTAAGAAAACAATTTCATTCACAATAGCATCAAAAAGAATAAAATATTCATGAGTATATTTAACAAAAGACGTGAAATATATGAAAACTACAAAATATTGCTAAGAATTTTTTAAAGATCTGAATGAATGAAGAGAGATATCATTTTCATGGATCATAAGAATCAATATCACTAAGATGGCAATTGTCCCCAAACTGACCTATAAATGTGATGTACCCCCAAGCAAAATACCAGCAGAAGTTTTTACAGAAATTGGCAAGGTTAATTTAGATAGAAATATGGAGAACCAAGGTCAGACAAAACAACTCTGAAAAAGCAGAGCAAAGCTAGGAGAGTTATACTACCTGACTGCAAACTTATTACAAAGTTACAGCAATCAAGATAGTGTAGTATTAGCATGAAGATAGATGTATAGATCAGTGGAAGAGAATAGAGAGTCCAGAAATAGACTTTCACATCTATGTGCAACTGAATTTCTACAAAGGTGTCAAGGCAATTCAACGTGGAAAGGATAGTCTTTGCCACAAATAGTGCCAGAACAATTGGATATCTATATACGAAAAAGAACTTCTATCTTTTTGAAGAAGAAAGAGGAGGATGAAGAGAAGAACTTAGACCTTTATGTCACAGCACACACAAAAATTAATTCAAAATGGATTTCAGACCTAAATATAAGAATTACAACTAAAATTTATTAAAGAAAAGAGAGGAGCAAATGTTTGCAACGTTGACACAGGCAAAGCTTTCTTAAATATAACACCAAAAGCAAAATCCATTTAAAAAATAAACAAATTAGATCTCACCAAAACTGAAAACTTGGGCTTCCCTGGTGGCGCAGTGGTTGACAGTCCGCCTGCCGATGCAGGGGACACGGGTTCGTGCCCCGGTCCGGGAAGATCCCACATGCCGCGGAGCGGCTGGGCTCGTGAGCCACAACTACTGAGCCTGAGCGTCTGGAGCCTGTGCTCCGCAACAAGAGAGGCCGTGATAGTTAGAGGCCCGCGCACCGCGATGAAGAGTGGCCCCCACTTGCCGCAACTAGAGAAAGCCCTCGCACAGAAACGAAGACCCAACACAGCAAAAAAATAAAAGTAATTAATTAATAAACTCCTACCCCCAACATCTTAAAAAAAATTTTTTTAAATAAATAAATAAAATAAAAATTATATCTCAATAAATCTGGAAAGATAAAATCCAGGCCTTGGTTAGAAGAAGAATCCCTGGAGAAAAATATACTGTCTCAGTATATAGGGAAGAGCTTTCTAATACTCACAATTGTCTAAGAATGGAATGAGCCTCCTTGGAAGGCAGTGAGTTCCCCATCACTAAATGTGTGCCAGCATGGGCTAGCCAACCACGTGGCAAAAATATTATCAAAATGGTGATTCAGACATAGCAACAGGTGATTGGACTAAAACATCTTTAAGGTCTCTTCCAACTTTCACATTCTACAATATTCGTGTCTAATACTTGCAACCCAAATCTCTCATTTATCACTGATATTTACTGAAACTCTTTAAAATCACATTATCTAAAGAATGCCCCATTTAGGCAGCTTTCCACTAATTTATTGGTCTCTAAACATGTCTAGGCAATGGGCAATCCCTTCACAGTCGGGGCGGGATTAGAAGCAGATTCAACAATTGGAGCATATTTTAGGTATGGTTCAGCTACTTTTTAAATTTTTACCTGTAGGTTCTTACTGCGCTTTCCTTTAATAATTGTTTTTTCAATGTATACGTTTATGTGTGTCTACATGAATGCGTATAATAATAATTACTGTGGATACTTAAGACATCATACAGTACAGAAATTTTTGAGGCAGATGTTCACTTTGTAATATCAAAGGCATGAAAGAACTTAACACAGAAAAATAAAACAGATAATTTATGCAATCTTTTTATTAAACATTTTGGTGCTTGGGAAAGTTTTGTTTGTTATGGTTATTTCACTCTGGGGTTTGGGGTTTTTTTTGCCTATTATCTGATTTTGTATTCTTTTTCTTTGTACGTTCATAATGGTGGCATTTGAGTTAATAGAGCATGTATGTAAAGATGGAAGGGTGAAAAGGATAGATAGAAACAGGTTAACAAAAATAAGAACAAAGATAAAGATTGGGACAGGCCCAAGGTAGGGAAGAGGATTTCACTGCAACAAGGCAGCTGTCAGAACCACTGAGGCAGGAGCTGCAGAGGGAGAGACCTTAGCCCTTGTCTTCTGAAATCAGCACAGACTCATTCCCAAGGGTGGTGTTCCTGGATATTTACAAGGCAAAAGCGAAGAACTCAAATTAAAACTGAGAAAATGCAGCAGGCTAGAATTTTCCATTTATTCATGATTATGATGGTGATAAGTTGCCATTTACTGCACGCGGAATCTCTGACAAGCAGTGGTTTCTCAAAGCTCTTTACCAACACCACACTGCTGAACTCTCACAACCACCACAAATGGTAGATCTTAAGTTGCTTCCTCTGTAAAAATAGAATAGCCGGACTCACCGAGGTGAAATAACTTTCCCAGGGTCATGCAACAAGCAAGTGGAAGTAACAGGATTCAAACTGAGGTCTTTTTGACTCTGGAGCCATTGCTTTTCCCCACTCCACAAACTGTCCCACTCCACAAACATTTGCAGGGTACCTACTACCTGAAGATCAGTGGGCTTAAGAACACCACTGTACTCATGATCCCTTTTCTTATTATGGAGAGCATAAGATAGGGACACTTCTCAGGACTCCCTATGTTTAGTCCATAAATACCCCAGTGTCCAGCATCCCTTCCTACTCTATGACCACCAGGAACCTTCACTTTCTGATTAAATCCCTCTTCTCCCTAAGAAGGCAAGAGCTGTCCAAGAAATCCAACTGATTCCAGCACTCATGGAGGAAAATTTGTGAAAGGAACAATATCAAGGAGGCAGAGGCGTGGCTGAACTAAGGTGTTGTTACTTAAATCCTAAACAATGTTAAGACAGAGAAAAGTGGGGTGTGAGTCGGCAGATCTAACAAAGTTTCAGAGAGAGGAAGATATGGGTGTACTAAAGCTCACAGCATTAGAACTCACAACCTTGTCTGCCTACGTAGGATAAGGAACAAACCCAGCAGGCTCTGGTTATCAGGAGACGGTACTGCAATAGTCTCCTGTGCATTCTGATTGAAAATTCAGCTGCATAACCTTCCATGAACTGTTTATCTTATGTACTTATTTAACTAACATCCAAACAGACAAGACTCCTATTTCTGGGCCTTCTTTTTATACTTTCATGTTCGAACGATCAGATGAAGCTCAGATACCACAAACTTTGCATGTTTTTGATTTTGCACATAAGCGGAAGGTTAGAATTCTACTCTGTGTCCTCAGTCATTCAATTCTTTTAGATCTTTGAACATGACTTCAAACCCTGCCACAACACAACCCAAATACAGACTTGATTCTGTGTCTGTACAAATACGTAAAAGAAATGGGTATGTCAACTTTCAATGGATACCAGCCTAATTGAAGCTTTAACTACTGTCAGGGAACAAAGGCAGCCAGTGCTAACTACGTCTGCTTTGTTCAAGGGTAAGAAGACATTCAGAAAGATGAGGAATGAATAAGTGCACGTAGCAAAATGGAAATAATCTAAAAACTTTCCTGGCCTCTGCAATTCATACCAACAATCTCCCTATTCTGACTTCCTACTGCACTTATTACAATACCCAACTACATTAAATATTTAATTATACACACTGTATAAAAAGTATTAGTTTTTCTTTCATGCACATCAGTCTTACAAATAAAAAAATAATATTATAGTTGTATGATATTTCAGCACGTCCATACACACTATCTCACTCTATCTCCATTATGGCCCACTGAGGTAGATATACCACGTCGAACTTTGTGGATTTCACAGATGAGGATACTGAGGCTGAAGATGTTATTGACACAACAGTATTCATGAAGTGGAGAGTTGGGAATCAAAGCCAATCTCCCGACTCGGAATCTGTTGCTCTTTCCCTGACACCACACCACCTTAATTTGAGAGTAGTGAGACTTCTCCTTCCCCTCCTAACACAGACCTAGAGAGATGTTCAATAAATACTTGCTATATGAGTCCTCCGCTTCTCCTCCATTGGTAAAGCAATCTGTTGCAGAGAAAGTATGCACTTTCAATTATGCTATGAGTCCATTAGACCTCAAGAGGAGAGGGAACTGGGAGAAAGCATAACCTTTCAGCTTGCAGCCATTAGAGTGACTATTCAGAACTCTTCAAATCTTCAGTGAGTGTACGGTCTTAACTGTTCATGTGTCAGGTTCAAACCATATCGTCCCCTGCTGCCTCTCACAAAGGTTAATGGACCACTAAATGTTGATACTCCAGCAAGGGTGGGAACTCCAAAGTCCAGTACAGGTACTATGATTTTCACGTAATTGCTACATTTAGCTCCTGTTCCCCTCATTTTTTTACAACCCTTCTTAGACCCAGCTATTTTGTCTCTACATTCCAATCTCCCTCTCCTGAATGTTTTTTCTCCTGCTGGGCCACTCTGGAAATATTGTAATAGGTGTTGTAACAGCTTTTTTCTATGGTATTTCACCAAAACAAGAAGACGCAGAGTCACTGAGAACAACACACAATCAGCCTGACTGGAATAGTGTTGGGCTGCCGCCTGGTCTGACTCATCCCCCCCTTACTCTATCAGAAAAGTCAAAATTCTTGAATTTAACACAAACAAGATCAAAAGTGGTGGAGCATGTTTAAGGACAAGTCTGTTAGGTTCTTAGAATTCAGGCTACAAGGTTAACATCACAATTGTGCAGCATCAAAAGAGTAAACAGAATCCATAAGGTATTCCTTACATTCCATGAGGTATGTAGCATCCAAAACCTACCCCTTATATCATCCAGGTCTGTATCCTGGTTGTCTAATGCAGTAGCTTTCAAGGTGAATGGTACCATACATTTCATGTCTCCTTTCCTCACCCATAGCTCCAGTCAAAACCTATCTGCTCTGGGTCCTGATCACTCAAGGAATTGCTCTCCTCTACTTAATCTGTACAGGGTGTGCACAAATTAATGTATTCCCCATCCCAGATAACACATGTGCATTTTAACAAAAGCTTTCTAAAATCTATGCCTTAACTCAAATGCACATATTTAATCGTGAGAATTTCAAACAACAGGGCAGGGGAGCCTCCCATCACATCATGCTCTCAAGTCAGCTGCTTCTTTCACCCTCATTGGCCAAAAGCTCCAAATTATTCCAGTTGCTAATAAGTTCACCAAAATAAGCCACTTTATGCCAGATGGGTAGTCATATCATTTTCCCTCTAGGTATTTTTCTGTTAAAATCAAAGCAGACAAATGTAATGTAAATCATCGAGTATTTATCAGGCATCTTCTTTTCGCTGGACCTGTGCTCTAGGCTAAGGGTACAAAACTGGATGAGGGTCAGCCCCTGTCCTTACAGATTAATGTTTTGAACTAATCACTCATCCAATTCATCTTCTAAACCTGTCTTTTAAAAGTTAGCATAGGGGACTTCCCTGGTGGCACAGTGGTTAAGACTCCGCACTCCCAATGCAGGGGGCCCAGGTTCAATCCCTGGTCTGGGAACTAGATCCCACATGCATGCATACCTCAACTAAGAGTTCACATGCCACAACTAAGGAGCTCACATGACGCAATTAAGGAGCAATTAAGATGCCTGCTGCATCTAAGACCTGATACAACCAAATAAATAAATCAACATTTTAAAAATAAATAAATAAAATAAAAGTTAGCATATTGTTTAGATTCTTTACTAAAAATTAAAGAAATATATTCCATCACCAACATCAATGCACTTTAAGTTCCCTCATTCCAATCAAATTTAATAAACTCACCCACATTTTGAGTGATAAACTAAACCCCAAGGGATCATGCGTGGCAAAACTTAATTCCAGAGGATCACGTGTGGCAAAGGCACAGCTGACAACATGCATGGGTTTACAACACCTCTGCCCTGAGCAGTCCCAAAAAGATGACCACTGTATCCAAACTACATAAGCAGTAACTGTCTAACAACTATTCTAGGGCGTTTTGATCCTGCTGGCTTTCAATTCTTTGTAATAATATCAAAAATTCCTGTGGCCCAGTCCTCCTTGCCTGTGGTCCAAGAGCAGTAGACCCACAGTGACAGTGAATGCAGTCTTAGTGACCTGCATCATGGAGAGTCTATGAAAGATACTTAAGTGTCTAAGTGCTTCCTCAAGCTCTCTTTTTGCAGCGTTATTTCTTTTCCCTTTTCCTTTACCCAGTGCTTAACTGCCTTTCTTTCTCAACTAAACATCATCTTGCCATCTCCTGGGGGTTTCATCACAGCTTGACACAGTTCTCAGACCAGCCAGGGAATTTGCAACTAGTTGTGTTAGATATTTGTTCTTTTCCCCTCAAAATAATGTTCACTGTTTCAGACTTCAGTGACCATTATTTAGCATTGATATTCACATATATTACTGGTAACTTAGAATTTTTTAGAAAATCAAGTCTGATAAAATACAGTGTCCTAGATAGAAGACAACAGAAATACAAGAGAAATAAAAACAGACATACAAAGAGAGACATTTTTACATTACAGAGACAGCAAAGGCTGCGATAGAGTCAACTTTGTTGTAGCAGAGCAGTGGCACTCAAAGAAAAGTGTTTACTGAGTTCTAAATGAACCAGCACAGGTCACTGACTGGCATGAGTTCTTTACATTAATCATTCCCAGCCTGTCAGCCTGCTTCAGGTTGAGCACGTAGAGTAACCTGAAGGAGAAAGTAAATAGGGGAATAATAAACCGCCTTAACAAACCATTCCAAAATAATTCTAGAAGATTCTATGCCATTAGCATACCACCCACAACTTGTATAACCCAGAAACCTCCCAGTCCCAGTCACAGAAGAGGTTTTGAAAAGAATAGCATAGTGTGGTCAACTATTCATACTGCTAACACCATATCAAGTTTCCAGCAAAAAAGGAACCAGGCAAAATACCAAACTTTTCAAGCTACAGCAATGTCATAAGTTTAACATTCTCAGAAATGTTCAGGAAGGATTGATTAAATGACTCATTTTATTATTAAAAAAAAGCAAACATTTATTAAGTTTCTAACTGCACCAAGCACTGCACTTTTGTTATCACAAGTAAATTAAATGGCCCCAATGACTTCCAGGAACTTAGAATCACCAGTCAGCACCTTGTAGAGAGGGAAAGCTACAAGACGGAGACTTTGGCCCACTACATAAATCCCTACTTAGGTAAAGTAAATCAAAGTATTTTAGAGATGGAACTAGGAAAGGAGTATTATTGCAATGGAGATCAGAGAAAATACCTTGGAAAATTTTTCTTTGAGAAATGGAAAACAGAAAAAGGTAAAAGAATCCCTCTTGTGCTTTCTATGGGGTGTGGGGTGGGGAGTGCAAGAGGGATGTGAGTACCTTCCTGGTCCAGAGACAAAGGTTTCACTGAGGAAGCGGGATTTCAAGAGATGTAAAAATGGTGTGGGCAAGGCATTTGGTTAGCCTGTGAAGAGAAAGAAGCTCCAGGTGTGTTCATTCACAATTCATGTACTTACTCATTCAAAGCTTCTGGACACGTTGAAAGATACCGGGGTGAACCAGAATAATGATTTGAGGGTACGCAAATGGAAATAAAGTCTCCAGTATCCTGTCTATTAAGTCATACCTCTAACCTGTATTCACTGAACAAATATTATTATGAGTTCCTACTCTGTGTTAGGCATTTCACTAAGCATCAGAGAAGATAAAAAAAAAAAAAGTAAGATAAGAACCTGCTTCCAGGGAGCTTACCAGGAGCAGTAATAACGATAATATTATTTATAATGAACATACAGTAGACAGAGTAAGTGCTTCAAGGAGATAAAATGAAGTGCTATGAGACTTCTAAGAGTTCTCGGACTTGGCCAACTCAAATCTCAACTTCTCTGGGAATTATGGCTATCTCATGTTTATTTATTCTGCACTTTGTTCATCCAGCCTTCATATTTTACTGCCTTATGTTAGTAGGTAAAGGAATTCATATGTGTATGTCTTACCTCCCCAGGTAGACTATAAGTATTTATGACTACATCATACTTCTCAGGATTTCCCACCACCACCAAAATATTCAGCACAGTGCAGTGTACACAGTCAAGTTTTCCACCAATACTTGTTAGAAGGGTTAGACTTTCATAAAGTTATAGTGGTTCCTGGCACAAGGTGGTTTGGTTTTGTTTTCATCAGTTGGTTGGTTGGTTTTGCCTGCTTCTTGCTAGATCTTGACTTCCTTGAGGGCAGGAACTGTGCCTTATTGGTCTTTGTAATCCCCCTAGGCTCAGAGAGTCTGTACATGGTAAGCATTCAATACTGTTTGCTAAGTGAATTGACGTTCCATGGGAATCTTTCTAAAAGCACCATAATGACACCTTTTGTAGGTGTAAAGATTTACAGTTTACAGGTTGCTCTAAAAGGCTTGATCTCCTTTAACCCTCTCAACAGAACTGTGGAGCTGCCGCTGAGATGACCACTGCACAGATAATGGAACAGTGCTCACAGAAGTCCGGTCACCCAGCAGCTAAGAGCAGAGCTGGAACTCACAGGTGTGTCGGGCTCCACATCAAGGACTCCTTTCACTCTACCACACAAATCATCAAATCTCATGGTGGAGTGATTGGTTGGACCTTTGGCTCCCAGTCATAGTTTGGTATCATGGTACGGTAACTATCCGGTGACATGTAAAGTCCCTTTCTTCTCTGATGTCATACCATAGCAACATAGTGACCTTAGGCTGCTGATCCAGGCCCAGGTGATTTTGGTTGCATCGAGTGTTGATCTCAGTTTGGATTACAGACAAGTGGAAGAGCTACCTCAGTGAAAGAAAACCAGATCTACTCAAGGGATTCTTACAAGGAAAGAAAATCTTAGCTAAGTCTGATGGGTCAAACCTGGGCAGTACAACAGGTAGACAGTCTAGGTCCACAGTGGAAATCATGTCAAAATTGGCCTTGGTGGAACTTTGGGAAGGTCAACAAATTGTCTGATACAGGCTTTTAAGATATCTATACTAATGGGCTCTCCGAGCCTTTAAAAACCACCAGTGACTCCCCAAACTCATCGTGTATAATAAATAAACTCTCAGGTTTTCACCCAAACTCAAAACCCAGCCATTCTAACCTTTCTTCAGCCATCAATAGGCATAAGCAGGCCTCCCTGGTGGCGCAGTGGTTGGGAATCTGCCTGCCAATGCAGGGGACACGGGTTCGAGCCCTGGTCTGGGAAGATCCCACGTGCCGCGGAGCAACTAAGCCCACGTGCCACAACTACTGAGCCTGCGCGTCTGGAGCCTGTGCTCCGCAACGAGAGGCCGCGACAGTGAGAGTCCCGCGCACCGCGTTGAAGAGTGGCCCCCGCTCGCCGCAACTAGAGAAAGCCCTCGCACAGAAACGAAGACCCAACACAGCCAAAAATAAATAAATTAATTAATTAATTTAAAAAAATAGGCATAAGCTGCTTTTTAATGTGTTCCTTATACTCGCCTTGTCTCCTGTCAGCAGCCAGAAGTTGGGTTTTTCTTTATTTTTTATCGGGAATAGGATTCAAAGAGCCTGCCCTGCAGCAATCCCATACTGCACTTCTTTGTCAGAATCCTAATGACGAATTCTAAATACCTAAGAGACAGTCTCCAGCTGTAGAAGTGGAGAGCTTCCGGGGGCCTGTCGAGTTCCCTGACCCCAGACCTATTTTTATATTTTGATCTTGAGGACTGTGCCTCATGACTTTCAGAACCCTCAAGTTGTCCCCGGGGTTACAGAGCACTAGCTTAACCAGCCATAGCAAGGCTTAAAAACGGGGCATTCAGGATCAAAGTGGCCAACACATGAGGGCATTAGCCACCGGACCAGCCCCCGAGAGAACCGCATTAAGCTGCGTTATGCAAGTGGTTAAATTCTTCCCGTGAAAAACCGCAGCACTCAAGTCTTTTAGTTGCATACATCTGAATAGCCGTTTTAACAGCTACTCACATTTTGATATAAAATGTAAGAACGGCAGTTTAACGTTCCGACTGAAGTACAGAGAAAACAACACAATTTGAATTTTTTTAAATTTAAAGCTGCCTAAAGCTCCAAAGTTCAGTGTTACTTGCTCTATATTTCCCTCAGGATGATATTAAATGGACTTTCCCCTATTCAAACAGGGAGCATGGGTGACAGAATATTTAAAAGAGAGAGAGAGAAAGAAAAGAAAAAACCCTGAAGAGTCTGGCTTAAGAATAACATAGCAGAGAGAGGTTCTGTCAATGAAATGACACTTCATTTTTCCTTCCATTGTCTGCTTACCCAAAGAGCAGGGGACTAGCAACTGGGATGATCATATAAGGCGGGAAAAACACAACTGTCAGCCTCCAAGGACAAAGCCTACTTGTAACAATACCATTCCTTAAATCCAGACATTAGAGCCGAAGGAATGAGAAAAAAGCAACTCACTCATGGATACTGCAGAAGATTATGAGGATACTGCAGAAGATTATGCTAATCTTCACTTCATTGTCCTTTGCAAAATGTTTTCATATCAAGTCTTTTATCTGGGGAAGAAGAGATGCCCAACCTCTCAACTCAGTAACAGCCAGCACTTTCTGTGTGGTTTCTGCGTAATTAACACCAGCACTAGACCTTTTCATTTGTGCTACTCAAGCTTAGGGCCTTTTGAGGGTGTCCACAGGGGAGCGGCCCTCACCCTTTCCCTGTGGCCGGGGAGCCACAGCTTATGCTTAGATCTGCGTGCCATCTGTTAATGGCAGAGGGAGCAAAACTTGAGCTAACTTTTCCTTGACTGCCAGAGAATGCAAGAGACCAAATCCACCAGCACGAGATTAGCAAATTATCACTTTAGAAAAAAGAAATCTAACCTAGGAATTCAGACCAACTGCCTCATTTTCCATATCTGAGTTTTGCCTCATTATATAGTAGCTTTCATTTAGGACTCAAATGGCATGAAAGCATGAGCTTAGGTGCGAATCTGAATGGACCAAAGGGACTTTTTTTTTTTTTTTTTTTGGAAGGATTGTGCTTCAGCATCCACCTCATTTTTTTTCAGAATTGTGTCACAGATGAGCCACCTGCCAACTCCTGGCTGCCCAGAGGCTACAGGCAGCCCCCATGGGAACACAAGATGTGAGGCCAAATTTTCCTCTCTAATCGATTTCCCTGGCTTTTGCTGGCTCAGGTCAGATTCATATGAATATCATAACAGCCAATCTTTGTAATGATGAAAGTCATGTGAGAGTGTCAAGAGAGGAGGAGCACACAATGCCTTTGTTTGTTGTGCTTGTTGGTGTGAGAATTTAGTCATTAGGAGTTTCCCAAACAACATCTAAAAGGAAAGATGAATTGTATATAAAAATACATTTTCCTTCAGATGGATTCCACTGGTGCAGAGGTGAAAAACCATCACCCCACTTTTCACCTGTTCTCTGAAAAACTTTGATTAGACTTACTAGACAATTCTACCCAGAACCTGGTTTCTATTCTGCTTCAAACTAACTCTGTGATCTTGATGGGGAGAGGAGGGGCCCAGGTAAGTGCAAATCCTTCATGGATAGAACAAGGTCACCTGAGACCACAGATACCCAAACTGGGGCCCCAAAAATCTCCAGGAATCGACCCCCCAAGTAGATGACTATTCCTGAATTATTTGCAATTCTTTTTTAGCCTAAAGGAAACCAAACTCATAAGTAAAGCATTTCAAATCTTTCAAAATGTGGGTACCAGAGAGATAAAATAATAAAAGAGGTCTTGATTGATGAAAATGTGTGAACTACAAAACCAGGGGATCTTTAAGATCTGTGGCAGCTTTGTAAGTCTCTGATATGATGTGTGTCCTGGCCTAGATGAAGTGGTATTCTTGGCAGGAAGCTCCGGAGTTGGTGCTCCGTATGTGTATGTACTCTGGTAATGCTATGTTCTCAATGGATTTTTGTTGAATTAATCCAAACAAATGAGTTAGCAAATTTCCAACTAATTGAGAAAAGAGTAATATGAACCATCACTGTTTGCCTCCAAAACATACAACTGCTGTGAAGAGCTAAAAAATGCCACTCTCCCCAAGTGAGTCCTACTCAACTGAAGGAGGTTGCTTTAGGAGAGCAATGATGCACTGTGAGAGCACCGGGTAAATGTCTGTGTGCCCCTGACCGCAGCGATGGTCAATGCCAGAGGATTTGCTCTTTGGCCATTCCAACAGTCTCAGATGTGGATATGCAGGTTATGCCAAATGTTCTATCTTTTAAAAATAAGTCTTTCCGGCTTCCCAGGTGGTGCATGGTTGGGAATCTGCCTGCCAACACAGGGGACATGGGTTCAAGCCCTGGTCCAGGAAGATCCCACAAGCCACAGAGCAGCTAAGCCCATGCGCCACAACTACTGAGCCTGCACTCTAGAGCCCACGAGCCACAACTACTGAGCCCGCGTGCCCAGGGCCTGTGCTCTGCAACAAGAGAAGCCACCACAGTGAGAAGCCCGTGCACCGCAGCGAAGAGCAGCCCCCACTCCCCACAACTGGGAAAAGCCCGCGCACAGCAACGAAGACCCAGTGCAGCCAAAAATAAATAAATAAATTACATAAATTTTTTTTTTAATTAAGAAAGAAAATAAGTCTTTCCTCCTTTTTGCTTATTTATTACTATCTTTAACACACAGGGATCACTATACAATACCAAACAATCATCTTGCAGATTCCTAGTAAAATCTTTTGGAGGAAAAATAAATGAAGGAAAAGAAAGAGAAAGGCTATAAGGAACAAATATACTTAATTCTCTCCCTTCAAAATGCTGAAGATTTTGATAGGTTACACTTTGGATAATCAGAAACATACAAATTCAACATGTAATTATAATACACCTTTCTTCACAATTACATTTAGGTAAGAATATTATAATTTTTTTAAAAACTTTCAACCCTAGGTAAATCTCAAAGAAGATTTTCTCTTGAGACGTTGGTGAAAGACAAGATGATGACAAAAGATAAAACATAAGTCTTTTAAGGTACTGTTTATTCCTTTTACGGGAAAAATATTTTATTTTTATAAATAAATAAGTAAATGATTTATTTCCTACAGAAATTTATACTTCCTACAGTATCTAACCTTGTAACTCACCAGTGCTCTGAAGAATAAAGGCATTGCCTGATCATCTAAATTTATTAGGGTAAGCATATAAATCTTCACAGTGTAAGATGGGGGTCCTCTAAATTTAGGATACCCTTTAACAGCTAAAGCAGCTAAATGCAAAGGCCACCTGCTTCTTCCAGCAGCCACACAATCTGGTGGAATTAAACTATTCCAGTGCAGTTCAATCTTGGAAAAATTGCATAGCTGTGAAAACACCATTTACTGACTGCCGAGAGTTTGGTTTAGTATAAGCTGTTTAGACCACGTGAAATCTGCAATGCACTGTTAGATCTTTACAAATTTCATGAAATCTTTTTCGGATATCCAAAAAATCCTGAACTGCTTGAATCTTTTGTATCCTAGCACTGGGGACTGACCCATAATCTCTTTCCCAGCCAGGATACCAAGTCTGGACCCAACCTTGTCACTGATTCCGGCAGCTGCTTCAATTCACCAGAGGGGATGGCAGCAATCCTACTTCTAAAAGAACACCACAAGGGCTTACGTTCACGACGCCTTGAAGAGAGCCTGAAAGAAAGGTCAAAGGTGAAGAAAAGATAAAGTGCCAAACAAGGAGATCAGTAACGTAGGGTCTTCTTGATGAAATCCTAATGTTGGATTCTTCAGGATGCAAGCACCATAATTGCATTTCCAAAAAAGCCTCAGTTTTGTTGGCATTTGTGTGTGCATGTGCGCCTGTGCTTGTGGGTTTGTGTCTGTGTTTGTGTGTGTGTTTGCGCGCAGTGTGGGTTTTGCTTTGTTTTGTTTTTAGGTCGGATCACTGTGCATCTAAAAGCCTTATTCAGTTGTCCTTGTCCTGAGTACTTTGTCTTACACAGGCCGCATTACTCTTGTAAACAGAGGCTGCATCAAAGTGAGAGCAGAGAGAGTCACATCAGTGGATTAAGGCCTTCTGCATGATAAAGTAGCTACCTAGGGGGGGATAAACTTAATATGTGAAAGAATGTTATTGAGAGGAATAAAGTACCAAAACTCTGTCATTCTCCTCGTAATGTCCTAATCTAATGCCTGACACTGGGGCCTTAGGCCAGGGTTAGTGTTAATCAATGAAATACCCATCTGTGTTCCCTGTCCTTATAGCTATTTAAAACTAGCCTAAACTCAATTATTGTCCCCTAGAGACCAAGATGGGATATTAAGTTGATTGAAAGGAATTGTGTCCCACAAAGAAATCCCAGTGTTAAAATGCAGAGGTGTCAACAGAGGTGCTAACTAAATTTCGGTTAAACAGAGATTAAATGCTAATTCTTAGAACATGAAAAAGTTGCATAGATTACATCTGGCTAAAAATCCTTATTTGAAAACAGCTAAATTCAGGTAGACAGTGTAATCAACCCAGAGCAGACTGTGCTTTTAGAATAAAATAGATTGCTTATGTCTCCTGTAACATGTATAACACCACAGGCATACAAGGATGACATTAAGTTCAAAGAGATCAACATTCTCAAATTCATAATCATTGCTAGAATCATGATGACTATGGGAAGGATATATCATTTATCCCTTGAATAACTAAAAAGTATCATGCAAAACTTCTTTAATTATACTTAAAAGATATTTTTAAAGGGGGAAAGGGGCTGGGAGAAGAGGACAAGAAAGAAGCATAATCCTACTGCTCAAGGATGTCCATAATTGCCTTAGTAATACTTGAGTATAAAATGGCAGCTTTTCCCATTTTTAATCTTCTCTACTTTGTTTTGTGCCTAGATTTAATGGCAGCTTGCTTTTAGAACAGAGAAGATTTCTCTAAAACCAGGTTTCACGGCATGGACATATAATGTGTGCTGGATATCCTTTTGAGAGATTTTGAAACAAATAAACAGAAAAACAGCTCTCTAAATATGTAATAGTCTAAGGCTGAATGAATATGTTTTATTATACTTTGGAACCTACATATATGTTTAAATACAAACAGGTTCATGAGATACCATTTCATAAGCTAATAATAAAATAATAATTTAAAGGCTTATTGCTATCTACTGATACTAAAGAATCTCATTCTTTGGTGGAACACTAGTCCTACTGGATTCTGATTAATACTAATTACTAATACTAATTAAAAGGCATGGTGCTTCCCTGGTGGCGCAGTGGTTGAGCGTCCGCCTGCCAATGCAGGGGACGCAGGTTCGTGCCCCGGTCCGGGGGGATCCCACGTGCCGCGGAGTGGCTGGGCCCGTGAGCCATGGCCGCTGAGCCTGTGCGTCTGGAGCCTGTGCTCCACAACAGGAGAGGCCACAACAGTGAGAGACCAGCATACCGCAAAAAAAAAAAAAAAAAAAAAAAGGCATGATTATAGCACAAGAATAGACTAAAAAGTCAATAACAAAGTAGGTGGCTCAGAAATAAATCATGTGAGTATGTGATACATGATGGAGGAGAAATCAAAAGTCAGCAGAGGAGAGGAATACTGTCTCAATAACAGTGCTATCACCCATTAGGAAAAGAAGCCTATTTAGTCATTACCTTGTACCATGTACCCACTTAAATTCCAGTTGAATTTTAAAAGTTCAGTTGTTTTAAAAAATAATTATCAAAAGCTAAAAGAAATAGTATCAAATATCAAAGTTTTAGAGAATATTCTAAGCTTAAAACAGTAAAAGAAATCACAAAGTAAAAGCTGTCTTATTTAACTACATATATATTTTAAATCATTCAAGATAATTAAAATCTAAAAGTAAATAGCAAACTAGGGAAATATTTATAGCAAATATTACATAAAGAGACCTAATATCTTACTCATCGATGAGAAAGAACTACAACCCCCTAGAGAACACAAAACAGTGGAATCCTTTTTCAGCTCTCTAATCAGAACTAGTTTTACTTACTTACTTTCTCTAGTCGAGATCAAAACTCACCTAGTTGAATTTCAGCTTCATGGGCGTATTACAAAGTAATTTTTAGAGGCCTTGCTTTTGCATGATCTCATAGACTAGCTCTCAAACAACGGCTCTTGAGGTTGGACACTAAATAATCTGTATATCTGTTTCCAACAGTTCAAAAACAGTTATCCTCAGCCACCCATTTTCACTTTGGTTGACGCTATATGTATCTGATTCCTTAGTGCAGCAACAGCAGCTGACCAGAGAGGTTACTTTGGGCACTTTTTCAGAGGGAAATGAAGTAAGAAGAAAGAGTTAAATGACACAGAAATTTCACTTAACAGCTTTGTCCAATAAAGTTTCAGGAAGTTCAGCTTAGTCTCCTCAACCCCCAGCTTCAAATAAAATATCTCGTTCACATCTGCTCAGGTGGACAGGCACTCAGAAAACCAAGAAGAGAAAATAGGAAACACGTTCCAACGTGCTGATCTTAATATGCAAAATTATAACTTCAACCATATTACTATAATGCCAGAGAACAGTACATAATAGTGTGATCCTACTTGCACATAACAAATAGGGAAACAGCCTTTGTAAAACCCAGTTCTTCAAGCGCAGCTAATGTGAGGGCATAGTACCATGTGTCAGGGCCAGAGAGGGAAACAGTTCTGAAGTCAAGAGCATCTGAAACAGCCTCCAAATGTCAGACTGAAAAAAAAAAATCAAAAGAAAAGGACTGCTATCTCTCAGGGACTGAAGTGGGAGCTGAAGTGCTCTCCCTCAATTAGGCAAAGTGTGGTGCAGCTGATTAACCTGAATGTTACCTTGGTAACCCAAGAATTACACTGTAAATGAAATATGTTCAACAATAGGTACCTTTAATCAGACAAGAGCCACATGAGCATTTTGAGCGAGAGAGCCATAAATCTTCGGTTTCTAGCACTTTAATCATTCATGAAATAAGAGTCTTTTTTGACAAGAGGCAAGCAAGGCCACTAGTTATTAAATAAGCAGTTACAGAACATGTGCTTTAGTATAGCTAGGCTCCAAGGATCCTGGTATCCAAGGCTCGACTCCAGGCTTGATTATTGTAAAACAGTGCCTATGTAATATAGTTATTATAATATTGACTGACATATATAGAGCAGAGATTGCTAAAATGCCTTGTAATTTTTCAGTGGGACCTTACTTTTTAAAAAGGTTATGCTGCAATAAATCAGGAAAGCATTGCTTCCCTTCTTAAAAACTCTCCTTACAAAGGAATAAACATCCCTGATATTTGCTGCATTGATATTTTTTTCTCTGCATATTAACCATCCCTCACAGAGGTTCCAAACAACAGATAATGTATAAATCCTGCAGTGTGTGTGTGTGTTGCATTTTTTCCTCTATAATAGAACCAACAGCATATATTTAAAAAATAATTAAACACTGTGCTCCATTCCTTTCCCTGCACTTCTATTGAATTCTGAAGATCTCTCTTGGCCTTCCAGGGTGCTGGGAGCACTGATAAACATTTGAAAACTAAATGAAGCTTTTAAAGAGCTCAAAACTGCCTCCGGGACATGCTTGTGACCATCATCTTGAACTTGAGTCTAAAGAGTAAAGTCCTAGGGCCATATTTAGAGCTTTAAAGACACATTTTAAAATTGATGGTGAGTCTTTCAAAAGCTGTGATCAGGTGAGGGGGAAAGGTCAACCATTCATCCTTCTTTGTGGCTATGCCTTTGCCAAGGGACACTCCTTCAGAAGATCTCACTACCTTTGGTTCTGTTAGATGGAAAAAGAGATAGGCAGACAGACAGACATAGAACCCAATTCCCTTCTCTCTTTAGGATATTTATCTTATTCATCTAACCATTAACCATATATTAGCCTAAGGCAGTATTTCTCAAAGTGTGTTCTGGGGAATTCTCTGTGAGACATTTACAGGATAGATTCATCAAAAGAGTTCAGGACCAAATGAGATACTGGGTTAAACAAAGTTTGTTTCTTTAGTAAGGACTTCTGGAGCCTTTTGTGCTAATAGTCATTGGCCTCCTACCACACACTGGGTATCCAGTGGGGAATAAACCAGCTATGGCCTCTGCCATCAGGGAGGAACATTCCAGACAGCCCACTAGAATGCGTAGGTTAAAATGTCATCTTACATTTAATTTGGCACTTTATTTTCCAAGGCCTTTGGATATCCTTTGCACAATAGGAGGTAGTGGGTATTAATATTCCCAATTATCTCCATGAATTTACTTGTGTTTCTTATCTGACGGGTGGTATCACCTTCTCAGCACTTCAGGCTTAAAAACTGACAGTCCCCTTCTACTTTTCTCTCACCCTCAAAACCAGTTGTTATCAGACTCTCACAATCTTTGGCCCACTTCCATACTTATGCCCCAGGCCTAGTTTATACTTTTAATTCTTCTCACCTAGACCAGTAATATCACCTCTTAACCAGTCCCCTGTCTCAAGGCTTCTATCTCCCCCAAGCACACACACACACACACACACACACACACACACAGACAGACACACGCACGCACACACACACACTTCTGCTATCATACACATCTAAGATGTCCTACACACCACTCCCAGAGTTTTCTTAGTCTCTTTCTTACCTTGGTATGCAAAAACCTAGATGATTTGACTCCAAAAATCAGTGTTTCTAATCCTACCTCCCCACAACAGTCCTCTCCTCCCCTACCATGGCTTGTACCCCCTAAGTTCTAGCAACATCAGACTACTTAAGAACCACAAACTTGCCGGAGAGAGCCTTTGCCCCATGTGTGCCAAGTGAAATACCATATGTTTTTCCAGCTTAAATCCCATAACTTGAATGAAGTCTCTCCCTCCGGGCCCTTGCATTCAGAATCACCCTCACTTCTTGAGCTCCTATAGTACCTTCTTCGTGTTTCTAGCCTCACACATATCACTGTCTATCCTGCACTCAAAGCTTTTTATGTATTTGTCTGTCTCACCTCCTACCTTGTGAGATGCTGAAAAACAGAGACTGCATCTTTTTATAGCTCCTTAGCATCTGGTACCAGACACATAGTAGGCACTCATGACGCACTGGTTGAACTGAGTGGAAACAAATTAGACTAGAAAGACTTTGGTTCAAAATGGGATTCATAACAGGCTGTAAGCAGTCATCATTAGCACGAAAATAGCTTCTCCAAGGCTCACCAGAGATGCCCAACCAGACATATACTGATAAATTCAAGTGCTATAAAGGGAATAGTAAAAAATTTCAGGTGTGCTTTAAAAAATAACAGCACTCCTTAACGAGTTAATTGTGCCAATTTCAATTGGAATTGATGTCTTTAATGCCCATGTATTCCTCAGAAAAACTGGGGAAAGGAGTGCAAGTAACCTTTCAACAGCCAGTTGAAACACTGTCAGTTTTCAAACACTTGCAATGATACACTGCATTTAGAGACATTGCTTCTTTCTGCTTTAATCACATTATGAATTGAGAGTCCACATGGTCCTTCTCTGATGAAAGATTGTACACACACACTCAGGCAGAGATAGCTGATTTTCCCCAAAACCCACTCTCCTCTTCCTTCATAAAAATGCCTTCTGTGGTTTTCGGTGGGCCCACCTAGGGACAAGATTTTCCAGCATTCCATTAACATGGGTATTGCCTTTTAGTCAATTCCGGCCAATACGATTTAAGCAAAATCAGTTTATGCAACGTCCGGGTCATGCTCTTACAAGGAAACTGCTTACCCTCCATGTCCTCTTTCCCACTCCTTTTGGGGTGAGACCCTGGTACCATGGCAGCGAGCCTGCCTTGGGGATGAGGTCAGCACACAGAGGACAGTAGCACAGCATGACAGAAAGAATCTAGGTGTTACCACCTCATGGGACAAAGCTGTCCTACTCCCCTGGAGAGCTACCAGCACAAACTTTCACAAAAGACAGAAATTATTTTACCATCTTTCAACATTCATTTAAGCATTCATTATTTCAGTCTCTGATAAAGCAGCCTAAGGAATTCCTGACCTAACAAATGCCCACCCACATGTCCATGGCACCTGAGAAACTCTGTCCCCAAAGAGACATCTCTTCCCAGGAAGGGCACAGCGTGAACACACTGGCGTGGGTCTTTTACCAAATTACTCAGTTATACCCAAAGGAGAGAACAAAGCCCAAGAGACAGGCGCATAGGGCAGCTGTATTTTGATGCTACAGAGGACAACAGAAAAGCCACAAGAACAGGGACCCAGTGCAGGGTGCTCTGCATGGCTCTAGGAAAAAGACATGGAAGAAAAGATAGAAGCAGCAACAATAGAAACGTTGAGCCAAGTTGATCTACTCCAGAGTTTTATCGAACAGGTGATCCTGCCATTGTTCACTACACTGAGAGCTCCTTGAGGGACATGGTACTTTATCTTTTTCTAAATCTTCGGGTGCCTTATAGCCAAATAATAAATGTTTTTCAAATGGTAGAATAAATAAATGGATAACCAACTGACAGCAGCTGATCAATTTTCTATTTCAGTACCTAATTTCCTGCTAATCACTCATCCATCACAATGATCTCAACAGGAGCTTTAAAGAAAAAAACAACTGTAGGGCTTCCCTGGTGGCGCAGTGGTTGAGAGTCCGCCTGCCGATGCAGGGGACACGGGCTCCCGCCCCGGTCCGGGTAGATCCCACGTGCCGCGGAGCGGCTGGGCCCGTGAGCCATGGCCGCTGAGCCTGCGCGTCCGGAGCCTGTGCTCCGCAACGGGAAAAGTCACAACAGTGAGAGGCCCGCGTACCAGAAAAAAAAAAAAAAACTGTAAAATAATTTTAAATTTGCTGCACAATTGGATAGCAATGAAATCCTCAAGTGTCTACCTGACAGAGTGATATCAAGAAGCAGCAGGGAGCAGCCAGAAAGGTGGATAGCAGATGCCAAAATTAGGAGTCAGTTTACACTCTTCAGAAGAAGAACTGTAAAAGGAGTGATGGATTGCAGCACAAAGAGAAACCTTTAACTAGGTTTTGCTAGGCATGGCATCAAGTAAGTAGCATCAACTGCATTCAGTGGAGTAAAAAAAAAGTGTCTGTATGCTGAGATGTCAGCTTGTAAAAGTGTCAGTCTCTAAAATAAATCAAGTAGCAAATGGAAAACAAATCAATAACTATACTTGATGCCAGCAACACTAAGCAAGAAAAAAGTCATTTTAAAGGAATTTTCCTCGTTAACCACTCTCCCCAAGGAATCATACTTGCTACAAATTCTCTAATATTTGCTACATTACATAAGACCCACCGAAATATCCACTTTGTTGTATTAATTTACGAAGATATTGCCCACTCAGGTGACTTAAATCCTGAATTTTCACCTGAATTTGAAAGAAGAATTTAGGATTAAATTAGTTATATGGCTATTTCTGAAAGATATACCTATATTTATACCCTCCTTATTTAAAATATACACTTCTACAAAATTATCACCTCCAGTGATCCGGTCTTACTCTGCCAATGCCTTCTATGGTAGAGCATTGTCTTCAGGATCACTTATTATGACCTCATTCTCTTCCTTGGGCATTCTCCTAAACTAATAGCCCAAACTATTGTTAGGACAACTTCTAGGTTGGAACAGTTGACTTGGTTACAAGGTCACCTGCTGCATGTAAAGTAATTACTTAATGGTGAATAATTCGACTGGCCCAGGCCAACAGACTCTTCAATAATATTACTAATTTTCTAATAAATTATTGTCTTCTTTCCTACACATGTGGATTCATTACACAAATGTTCTTCAACTAGTACCGCCTCTATCTTGCTATAACTGAGCAATTCTCTATAGGTAACAAGAGTCCAATGTATTACGCATGTTCTATCGCTCTAATAAATAAAAGGATTAGCTTGTTTACAGCTGCCAGTGTGGTCTGTTACTTTGGCATGTCATCTGGCTATGTTTGACTGCAGAGACTAAAATGAAGCTTGCCTTCATTTTTCCAGAAACATAAAATGAACAGGCTAATTTCTCAACTATCCAACTTTGGCACTTGAAATAAAAAATATGAATGTAGGTCTTTTTTTTTTTTCCTCAGTCCATTCAGCATCATTACTGGGTTTTTTTATGGCTGAACATCTTGAACAATAACATGATTATTTAGTATTATGACTCTCACGACTTGCAGACAAATCTATTGATTAGAAAAAAAAGTCAAGTAAAATTAAGAGTCCCTACATTGTAATTCCAGAAACTAAGTCTTGATCATAATATTCACGACTTTAATAGATCACTGGAAGGAGAGCTTTTTCTGGGCCTTCTCGAAAAAGAAGCTACTTAAGGTATCTTTTAAATACATTTCATAAGTCTTGATAATATTGATATTCATTCCTATAACCTCCAGAAAATTTCCTGTTGCAGTCTAATTCAAACATAAACTTCACTCTTATATAGTCTAATTTTTCAAACATATTATTCTTCCTTTATTTTCATCTGTTGTTTTCTTTTTCCACTTCTTCAAAAAGCTTTTGTGGACTTTCTTATGACACTACATTACAATCACCTTCTTTTCTTCATATAATGCCTTCTTAACACTTCTCCCATAAGAACCTTCCAGAACCACCAGAGTATACCCAAAACATGCATGACAAAAGAACAAGCTGCCACGTGCAACAAGAATGAACAACGCTTCAAGTCCCTTTCAACCAAGATCTATGATTCTTTGATTCCATTTATGTGCCTAGACCTTGAACTTGGGCTATAGCCAGCAGGAACAGAACAGGAGAGATGAAACAAATTTGTTAAAATTAAAGTCACCAATAGAAAGCTAAGGATAACACTCAGTGACACACTTATGACACAGAGAATTACTATCACATTGCCTTCATGTCTCACGTACCTAGTATTTTCTGAAAGGCAGGGCCACCAAAAAAGCCAGCATTTATACTCCTTTGAACTGCTTTGCATTTGGCATGAATCTTGCAAAGTTCAGCTTCCTGAAATATTTAAAGGAAAAAAGTAGAAAATAAATCTTACATCTTTTCTACAAGCTGTCTAATACTTTGAGCATTGCAAACTGGGTCAAGGAAGGTACAAGAGAAGGATAAGAAGTGACCAGCTGTCCACATCTGACCCAAGCCTACATAGCTAATATTTATTGAATGTTCATTGTGTGACAGACATAAGGGCAGGGCTTCACAGGCGTCGCCTCATTTATCCTTAAAACAATCCTGTGAGATGGCTACTGTTTTATCCTTACTTTACAAATAAGGAGACTGAGACTTGGAGAAGTGAGGTGATTTGCTCCATGCCAAACAGTGGTAGAAGTGGAGCCTGGCTCTGAACCCAGGCCTCTCCACACCAGAACCCAAGATCTTAAGCACTCCTCAAAACTGAATGACTCTAAGGTTTGAAGCTAACATTCAAAATAATTATGATGACTCCATCCTAGTTGTTAGGCAATGCTCATCACACTAACACGCCTCCAGCCTTTCAGCTTAGACTAGAACTCAGTAGATAGTCTATAAATTAGAGCAAAATGATGACACCTTCCTCCCAGAATTGCCAAAGCAAACCCTGCCTAAGCCCAGCTGCCAGGAATACAATGCCATCAAATAAATCCAATACCAAATATGATCCTCCTGTTTTGCCAGCCATGTGGCCCTGTACATATGGCAGCCTTGCTCCCTAGCAGGAGAAACATAGGGAGAAACAACTTGAATGATGAAAAACAGCAGGAATTTAAATACTTCCACTCAGACAGCAGGTAGCTTGTTACCTGAAATGCCTGGGATCCATCACTTGGCAATGAGAGCACAAAGACCAGACGCTGACTTCAGGAGCACAGCAGGAACATACCCCTGTGTACAAATTCCTGATGGAGAGAGATGTTTTCTGTTTCATATCTGGGGTATCTGTAATGCCCTATATCCTCTTCCATCTTATACCTCCCACATAACAACAAGCTCAGAACTTTTCTCAAGAAATCAAAACAGGTCCAGATCCCTCTCTCTCTCCTACCACTCAGGAGAGCTGCAACACAGCAGGGCCTAAGGGGTTCTCAGCTAGCCACAGAACACTGTTGATGTATTGGCATTATGTAGGGCGGTAGGAAGCCCCTGACTCAGATCATTGGCTTTCAAAGAGACTGAATGAGGGCATTGTTCCGTGTGACAACCTGCCTGTTAACCAGGAAATTTGTTAGCAAGGAGATCTACCTGATGACTTAGGACTAGGTCATCACCATAACTCAGTTGTTTACTTTCTCTCTCTCTCTCCCCCCTCACCACCGCCCCGCCCTCCTGCAAGCAGCGGTGACTTAATCAATACAGTTCTACAAGGAACTTTGACAGGAGTATTAGAAACCACTGAAACCCCAGACAAGACTGTCAGTTCAGTCTCCACTTTGAAAGGTTTTGCACATCACTATTTTGCAGATTACTCAGTTGAATAAAGGCTGGTTGAGGACCATGAGTTTAGGTGACCTGATCTCCACCAGGGTTACCAAAAGCCCTTAAACAGCAATAAGTCAGCAGAGCAAGAAAAAGATGGCTTCTGCCAACCATCTACGTTATCTCTCATTGTAGAGATAAATGCAAACCTGCTTTGTAACAGATGCTGAGGAATGTTGTTGGTTGTTTCCTGTGGGAAGGAGGAGTGTTGTTTGTTTTTGTAAAAGAGGTTTATGTCTGGTTGATGTGATTGCAGGAAACAGAAGCTAACTCAAAGAACACGTTGAGGGGGGTGACAAGTAAGTTACTATAAGGATACACTGGAGTGATAACAAATATAATGATCTTAACGGAGCCCAAGAACCGCAACAGGCTTCACTGGAGCTAATGCTAGTCCCTGAGGGCTCTGGGGAGCAGCTCATCTCTCCTGGAGCCTTTGTGATCCGTCTGTGGTTGACACGGGTTGGTGGCTTGCTCCCCTCCCTGTCGGCCAGCGTCCTTGGCTTTCCTCAGGCTGCACGTGGCCCATCACGGCCCTTCTCCACCTCGACATCTCTTGATGCATCCTGTTCTGTCCCATCTCCTCACTGGCAACTTGCTCAGTTTCTCAAAAGAATCCAGTTGGCTTAGTCCATCTTTTCAGATCTGGTCTCCCGTCTCTTCCATGATCTTCTCCTGATGCTGGCTGAAATAAATCTGTCTTTCGATTTACTAAGCAATTAGTAGCCAGTATCATCTGCTTGGGAGGTGAGGGGCTGGGAAAAGCGAGCGGGTCCTATAGGCATTTTGTTACCATTGTAAATACTTTCTTTTTTCTTGGACTTTGTAGTCCTATCTGATCTTCTCCTTAGGTTGGTGAATTACCTACACAATAAATTCAGGGCTAGGTATTACTTTTGACCACAATCTACAACTTGAGACAGATAACTTCAGTGAGACTATCTGTGGAGTGGGAGAATATTCCTTAGTTGCCTCTTTCTCTTTCATAAAATGTCCAGGAGATACAGCGAATTAGAATCAGCCCCTGGGAAATCTCAGGTGAGAGTCTCTTTCGGTTAAGAGGAATTGCTGTCTCCCCATATCACTTGAGGGAGGATTTTCTGGGGCCACAGATGCTGTTCACTTGCTTGAAGAGTACTGGCAAGGCCCCACATCCAGGTATACACATATCGAAAATCCACCTCCTACGACTTCCCAGAATGGGCTCCCAAGATAAGCAATTAGCATAGAAATGATAGAGAATAGAAAATGATATGAGCCCCAAATCTAGCTTCTCATTTTGCTAATTATTCCTCCTTTTTGCCTGTGTAATTTTGATTTGGGCGATCATTTGGAAAAACTATGCACAAGGGATTTTGAAATGTCTGAGTTCAAATAAAATAGACATACATAATTAGAATATTAGGTAGTATTTTCCATAAACTGTTCTTGAATCTCAGTGACAAGCCCACGAAGGTAAAGCTTAAATCTATCCAGTGCTTTGAATTTTGGTATCTTGGGATAGGGAAAGTGCATGCTGATGAACTGTGAATGCTAAATGGTAATAATATAATACCTCTTGTTGATTTAGTGCTATTTCCTGTTCAAAGTTCTTTCATGACCATTAACACACAGATTCTCAGAAAAGTGAGGCTCTAGGGTCAGTTTGTATATTTTGATTAACTCCTCTACCCTCTTCCTGAACATTGTAATATTTGTACAGTCATGCGATCCATAAAGGAAAATGTTTATTAATGAAGAATACTAATTAAAAATATACATTGCTACCCAGGCTAACTGTTGTCTACACAGAAAGACAATCTCCATTTTTCAAGCCCAAAACACTTTTGTTTCCATAGCAAAGGGTTTAGGATTCTATACATTACCTGTACAGCTATCTTAACCAACCCCCATGCTATCTTCAGACCTGCTTAGTTTAAGCATCCAGCCAACAAGTGAAAGCAAGGTGAAGAATGATAAAGTGTATTTTAAATCATATAGGAAGAGTATATTAAAATACAAACCATTCTCTTCTAGGACCAGAGATTTATGGAAAGCTTGAAGTTAGTGGGAAAAAAAAAGATAATAAATCAGCAAATATTTATTGCCTGCTTGCTGGGTTTATACAAATGAGATGGGCTATATGAAAGCTACAAGAGATATGAAAAGTTAACTCATGACTTCAAACTATGGGTATTCCTTATCATACTTAAATACCCCAGTCAGTAAGTAATATATTTCTTTGTGTGTGCACACAACACAAAAACACACAGACACAGACACTCAGTAACAGTATCCAAAATGATTAAAAAATTGTTTCAACCCATGAATTCACCTACTTGAGGTGAAAAGTTTAAAAATGTAGACAAAAATAATTCAGAAATAGGCACACAGCTTTCCACACTGACAAAAATGTGGAAATGTTTTTCTCGGTCATATTTGCATCCCCGGAGCTTCACACAGTCTCTAGCAAAGTGTCAAGTAATTGTACTATAAGAAACAAAATGAAGGAGGGAGGTGGGAGGAGGGAAGGAGGATAGAGAAAGATGAGAAAGTCAAAGAAGAGAAAAGAAAGAAGGAAGAGAGAGATGGCCCAGGACTCACTAGATGCAGTGCCGTTTCTATTTCCCATGCATAACATGTGTTCAGATGTTTCTTCGCTTTATTTGCTGTATCTTCTGGAGACTGTCATTCTTAAGGATGAACTCAACATTCCCAAATGCATGATCTGACATCGGAGCTCGCTCTCTAAGATCACGGCCAGGGCTACGAATGTCTTGTACCAAAGGGCTGCGGCTATTTTTTATGACTCAGGGATTCCCGCCAAGCTCCAACTTTAATCTAGACCCTCACAGCCTGGTGTGCTGGCACAAGCTCTATCCTATTACCTCCTCCTTGGATCTGCCTCTTCTGCTGCCCCCTCAGAATGACACTTCTAAAGTGCCTGCCTGGCTTTTATGTGGGCTTCTTCCATGCCTCAGATCGCTCTCGACTTCATGGTCTGGAACCTTCAGGCCAGTTCTATTTCAGGCTCTGGAAACCAGGCCTTGTCTTGTGCCCCAGGTTCTTGTTGTCGGAGAGTGGAGTTCCGAGTCCTGGTGTTACTGAAGTCTGCAGGTGGCAGGGCTGTAACCATTAAAAGGTGACCCATGATTTCCATTACTTAACTTGTGAGACCTCCCTGCCTCAGTTTCATCATCAGAAAAATATAAATGATAAAAACAACATCATGTTTACAGGGATGCTCTATTAAAAAAGAAAAATTTTGTGAGAAGTGCTTTATAAACTGTAAAGAACTACATAAATGTTAGTGATTTTTTTAGAGATTTCTTAATAGATTATATGAGACAAGGAAAAAATAAAAAAGCAAAAATACACAAATAAAAATCTAGTCCTGTGCTGAATTACATCCCATACCAACACTGGAACTCCTTCTTTTGCCAATGCTATGACATAATGTAATAGGACACCTGTAGTGTCCATTATAAGATCGATGATCTCTTGTTTGGTTGTTTAGCTCAGGCCCAACAGAAAAATGAGTTTTATGTTTACTACTGTAGTTTGACAAGAGGCCAGAGGGAAGTTTTGAAAGAAAAGGACAAATGCCATGAAAGGGAGACAATGCTGTAAACAAAATGTAAATGACTCCCAGAGAGGACCTGAGACATGGATGGAATTCTCTTCATAACTCAGTGGCCGGGGCACAGAGCAGCCCTGGTCACAGGGGCGGTAGACGATGCTGGGAACCTGGCTCAGCGAGGCCTGCTGCCCATCACATTAACATCTATGTCGTGGTAGGTGAGGCTTCCCGCCTTCCTACGTGTTCACGAAGTGGGTGGAGGATTCTTTTTGTTATGTTACAGCATCACACAGTAGTTAAAGCCGCTCATCAAGAAGCTCCAACAGCACCTCAGACCTCATTTTAGGAAGAGAAGAAACTCAAGAATCCACTATTTCAGAGAGAAAACCCGCACCTGAGAGCACTCAGCACCATCAGTACAGTTATTTCTGAGGTTAAACCAAATAAAACCTTCAAAAGTGTGAGTAACTGTCCTGAAATTTCTTTTCCTGTCAGGAGCACTAATACTAAATTAGACTTAGGATTGCAGATGCAAGAAATCACTGTGGAAACGTTTTCCTCCTTCTCTATCTTTTTCCAAGGAATTCCTCATCATAGATGTTTGGATTAGAAGCATTGTGTCATTTCCATTACCAGGTGCCCAAATTAGTTAAACTAACAAAACGTATAGTCTGTCTGTAAAAGCAAACATACAGTTTCCATTGTTCAGAGTTAGTTGTCAAAGGGGTAGATGCTAATGTGATCATGTAACACTTACCTGCCTCATTATTTTTCAAGTGAAATCTTACTAGCTCTGTGGTGTATATTATGAGGCCAGTTCATGTCATGATTTATATGTGAAGAGAATGTTCTGTATCTGTAAGACAACGAATGCTTTGCTTTTCAATATTTCCAGGGAGTACAGAACATGCCAATGAACAAAAAAAAAAAATCCACAAAAGTTCACACATTCAACGGGCATGGATAGAGGTGAGGTGCAGAGAAGCTGGGTAGCTCACCCAGGGCCCCGAGTTAATAAACAGTCAGGCAGAGAGCTCCCACCCAGGTCTCTCCGACCCCCAGGCCCGAATGCTTTCTGCTACATCACACTGCTGCCCCCTCAGGAATCTCACAAACTCTAAAGGGAGATAAGACAGAGGTACTCAGTCACTCAACATTCTTTCACTTGTTCAATAAATATCTATCGCCTACCTACCCAAGGGACAAGCATCACCTGGAACACAAGGGAAATCAGGATACTGGGCAAAAAGAGGGACAAAGTGCGATGAGCAGTCACACAAAGAAATCACTGGGACACACTTGGTAAGCTTCAAACAGAAGGTGACAGTTAAGATGCTTCCTGAAGGACAGGTCTGCACGTGGGGTAGGGCTGAGACGGAGCTCCATTTTAAGTGAAGTGAACAGTGGTAAGGGGTTTCCAGTGAGAGGCAATGATGAATTGTGTGGTGTGAATGGAGTACAGGCAATTTAAAATGTTGAAAAATGCAGGCTGGGCCAGATCCTGGACGGCCTTGAATGCCAGAATAAGAAGCTTGCATTTTACTTATTAGGCAATGGGAAGTCGTTGAAGATGTTTAGCTGAAGAGTTACCAGAGCTATGTTTAGCATGATGAATCTGGAAGAAGTGTGTGTGTGTGTATAACTGAATGGTGGAGAGAGCCCAGAGGCCAGAAGAAGATAGCTTAGCCCAGGTGAGAAATCGGGGCGGTATTGGAGTGTCACTACAGTAAGCTGCTCAATATTCTGTAATAACCTAGATGGGAAAAGAATGTGAAAAATAATAGATACATGTATATGCATAACTGAATCACTCTGCTGTACACCTGAAACTAACACAACATTGTTAATCAACTATGCTCCAATATAAAATAAAAATTAAAAAATAATAATAACAAAAAAATAAAAGAAGGCAGTAGATGGGATGTCTTGTATGAATAAGGTAAGAAAATCTACTGCGACACTTCATGAGCAATGTTCTCTAATGAATAATGTTCTCCAGAAATACAACTAAGTATAAACAGAGGCACCAATTCCGATGAGTCTCTCAATGACTTCTCCAGCAACTCAGCAGTCCCTCAAAGCATGAAGCTGCCTGAACATAGAAAATACAAACTATCCCTAGACGTGACTCACTCCCAGCCACATAGGTGCCCCCTGTAGCTGTGAGACAGGAAAGAGCTGTGATCCTTCACTCAATTATATAACCCTGCAGGGTCATGACTGGAGAAAGATTATTTTTTAAAGTCATATAGGCAAACATCGGCCAAATTAACCAACCAAAGCAAAGAAGAAGGATGAGTTCAGGGAGGGGAAACACTAGCAAAAAGAGACAAGGGGGGGCTTCCCTGGTGGCGCAGTGGTTGAGAGTCCGCCTGCCGATGCAGGGGACACAGGTTCGTGCCCCAGTCCGGGAAGATCCCACATGCCGCGGAGCGGCTGGGCCCGTGAGCCATGGTCGCTGAGCCTGCGCGTCCGGAGCCTGTGCTCCGCAACGGGAGAGGCCCACGCACAGCTAAAAAAAAAAAAAAGAGACAAGGGACAGTTACAGGTGGGTTCCGAGCTGTTTCTCCATTGGGGATGGCTGCACTAAATCACCCACACTCCCTCACACAGATCCCCTCCTGCCCACAGCATGCACTGAGATGCAAGCAGCCTTTTTGTGCTTTTGTTTTTATTCATGCATTCGATCATCCCACACGCCTATACGGAACACTGCTGGTGATAGTGCTGGGATTTGGTCCCTGTCCTGAGAAGTGACAGAGTGATATCTGCCAATGCACAGGATTAAAAGTGCAGCTGCAAAAGAGATGGAAGCCATCTGACTCAAATGGAGATGAAACCTGAAACTTGGCCCTACAGCCCAGACCAACTTGGGGAAGGCCATCACTCACACCAGACCAGGCTGGAAGGCGAGCCCTGGAAGGCTGAGATCACTAGCCCTTTCCTAAAGCCGAAAAAGTAAACTCTGGGCTGACTCCTTCTCTGACCATCGCATTTCTACCCCAGAGAGATGAAGAGAGCAGAGGTGAAAAAAAAAAAAAAAATGAAAGCCCCACTTCTTCTTTTAATAGCATCTTTCCAGAATGGGCCAGACAAGGGTGTGCAGAATCTTAAGCATTAAAGGAGTCAGTAGGGACTCTTAACACACCAACGGCAAGTTTATCCCGACGAAAAACATTAGCTTACATAATAAAGTTGGGGCAGAATTGTTCTGAGTGGTGTGAGTAGAAATGTTTTGCTGACTGCTGTTGAAATGGTAACAGACTTTGCATATTATATCACCATTTTTTGTTGTATTTCACAGGCAGTGTTTTTCTGCTCTTGACTTTGAGGTGTGAGGGGGAGGCTCTAATCATATGGCCTTGTGCAGATGCTCCATTTGCATTTCTATTGATCCAGGCCCTCCTGGAGATGCTCGAGCAGAGACACAGCATGCTTTGTGTTTGAACTTGTGAGAACCCATACCACCGCCTAATAACTTAATACATATGTATAGCCTCCCTCAGACAGCCCACTAGGAGGCAGAAGCAGGAGGAGGTGCTACCAGCTTGCAGGCTGCAGGACTCTATGGAAACGTATTCTGACAGGAAGGAGCACCTTGCTCAGCAAAGAGTTCCCGGGCCTTAAATCCCATCCAGCCAACCCACCTGCCTAATTTTTAAGCTTGTGCCCAAAGCGTTAGTTCTCAAACAGTGATCAGAAATGCTCAGGTGGGGCTGACTGGCCCCTCGAAGTATTTAACTTTTTAACATGGCGATGGCCGTTCCTTCGTTTCTGGCATGGAGTAGGTGACACAAAATTTTTTTAACAGCAGGCAAGATAGGGAAGCAGGATGGTGTAGTGTTGAAGACATTGGCTTTACAATCGGCAGAGGTTTCTTTGAACCCCAGCTCAACCACTGGTTGAGGGGCTAAGATCACTTAACTTTTCCCAACCAACCAATAGGGATAGTACCCGCCCTGCAGTGTTGCCACAAGAACTAAAAGAAATGGTACACGTGGAGCGCCTGTTATGGACTGGGTGTTTTAATAAGTTGTAGTTATTATTATTACAGCATTGTATTGCTATTGCATAGCTTCCTAATTATGCCAGTTGATCCATTCATGGGCTGTTTTGCAGGGCAGGACCGGGGAAGTTGAATAGTTATGTTTGGGGCCTTTTGCCCTATCAGAGTGACACGCAAGCCAACCTGGTTCTGAGAAAACTCCTCTCAGAAAATTATCTGAAAAAAAATGCATTTAGGGTTTCCCTCTGCTGTTTGAATTCATGTTGAGAAAATCTGTGAAACTGGCAAACATGAATGAAAACCACTCAAAGTTCCTCAAAGAACCCTCCAAAGGAAGTCCAGCAGAGCAGCCTCTGTGGCAATCCTCACTTCTGCTAAATATCACAGGGATTACTTTCAACTGATAAGATTACCTAGCATTCTAGAAAGAAATTTCACCACCTGTTAAGATATTCCTAAGATTATATGAATAAGAAACGTTCCTTCCTTTGCTTTCTTTTTTTCCCTGAAATAAACTGCAGATTTCAGAAGTCAGAATTATAACTTCTTAGTTCCCTCATCAGTTTTTTCAAGTTTTTGTGTCATATTTTTAGGTTCTAACACACTGTGTACATTTACTTGATAAAGAGCCTATGTGTGGAAGGATGAATAGTGGAGAGGATGTTCTAACTGTGCAAATTAGCACCTACCTAGGCCGTTTCAGTACCTGCCTGAAAGGTGGCAGAGAAGAGAGAATTTTAATGAAAATTAAATGGATGGCTGATGGTACCGCTCCGAGTGACCCTCAACCACGTCAGCATTGCTAATATGAGGGGGATGAGTAGAGCCAAAGGAAAACATGACTGCCTATCATTTTTTAAATCTACCTATAAGGATCCTTTCGTTCATCTTAGGATTCTGCACAAGACTTCATACATATTAGATGTTCAATAAGTATGAAAAGAGTAGTAATCTATTTCTAAAAGGCAACTTCTTAGAATTGATCCAAAACACTCTGAAAGCTCTTAAAAGCAACTACTTTAGGGTACACCACGATCAACTTTGTCAGATGATCAGGGTGTCAACCAATGGCCAGACCTTCCCTACCCCAGAACCTCACCATCATCATCACCGCCATCGACTTCGTTTAGATCACCTACCTGCACCTTCCAGTTTCATTTGTTCTACTGCTTCCTAACTAGATGGTAGATTTTGACCCAGCTCCTCATCTTGACTTGTGCCAGCTCTTGCTTTAACACCCACTCGAAGCTTTGGTCACTCACCTCCTTTGGTGCCTATGAACATTTTCAAACCATCCAATAAAGTAACAAATAATCTCATTTCTTCCCCAACACCTAATCATAAAAGAAATCAGGGAAATTAATAATGAAGAATAATCCTATCTTTAGGTCCAGTGCTATGCAAAAGTCTGAGATTTGGTGACTCTTTTCTGATTTCTGCTTCATTTTGACTTCTTGGAGGTTAGCACATTTGTACTGATAAAAGTGAATGCCCTTTGGGTAATACTCCCATTTTCTATCAGTCTCCAGAAGCCTCTCTTTTCCCCTACTCTTTCTAGCATTATTATTTCTGCCAAAAGAGCTTGGCTCAAGATGCGACTGTACCTACAAAGCTTCTTTCTTAGGGTAAGTCCAAGAATGCTACGAGAAAAACACAGCATTTGGCTTCAGAAAGCACAACTAAACCAATGTAGACTCTAGAGTCAGATTCCCTGAATTTAATTCCCAGCTCTGGCATTTACTCGCTGTATACAATGAACAAGTCATTCGTTGTCTACGATTCAGTGTTTTCATTCATCAAATGGAGAAAATAATAGTAGCTACCCCATAGAGTTGTAGTGATTATGAAATTAGTTAATATATTTAAAGCTCTTAGAATAGCGTGAGCACATAGTAAGTCTTCAATTAATATGTTTTATCATCATCACTACTATTATTATTAAATTATTATTATTTCACAAACATATGATTCATTCCTTTTTCTTCCAATTTTAAGAATATTTTCTTGTTACTCTTTCGTGTATCACTTAAATTGATTTTGTGATCATCTAGAGCCATTTATTGTTACCACATTTACTCTACCTGTAGGCAACATGTCAAATCTTTAAATTTCCTTTCTTTATAGTAAGTTAAGATTTGATATGTCTGAGCTGTTCTGAAATGCCTAAACTTTTCCCTGTGACCTTTACACT
Source organism: Leucopleurus acutus (assembly GCF_964270905.1). NCBI lineage: Eukaryota > Metazoa > Chordata > Mammalia > Artiodactyla > Delphinidae > Leucopleurus > Leucopleurus acutus. The sequence continues at coordinate 113,854,180 of NC_139143.1, read as the reverse complement.
CAGACACACATAGAATTACTGGTTGGTCCTTATTACATACCAGCAAGAATGGGTTTCAGCTTGCTGTTCTCTTAGTTAATACATTTAGTAAACCATTAAATAGAGCTCTTTGAATAAAAGCTGTCTGTCAATAAATCAGAATCTGTTTTTAATGCTTTGCTTGGGGAGTAAGAGAAGAGAGAACTATGTATCCTAATCCAGTCAAAGGACCAGTAACAAGGAAGCCAGCATGGAAATATCAGAGGATAAGATCAAAGTTGAACCAGGGCATAAGGTAAACAGAGAGCAACAAAGCAGAATGAGGCTGAGGTTCAAAGTGGAGAACTCTGTGACAAAACCAGATGGACAACATTTTTAACACTGACTGGACATTTCAGAAAGCCTACGTTCTGCCTTTGCTCTAAGCCATGCTTTGGAAAACGTAAATTGTTTCTTGGTTATATGACCATATCCCAAGGAATCCAGGATTCGTTAGAAAGAAGGAAGGAAGGAAGGAGGGAGAAAGAGAAATTTCCCAGTACATATCCTGAGTTCAGCACAATTTCAGTCTAATCTGCTGTGCTTTCTGAATATATAATTCATTATGAAAATAAAATTAATTTTCATAATGATGGCACTGAAGCACAGTAAGATCTCCAGGGAGTGAAGATTAAAATGAATCATGACATGACAATTAAAATGTGTTCACCATTCCCAACTAAGGCAGAAAACAATCTAAAATATTTCAGCCACAAAAGTTAAAAAGATTTTCTAACTAAATCTAAGGAATACAAACTTTCACTAATTAGAATAGTGACGGCAAAAAAGGCCTCATCTCAGGTAACGACTGCGATCTTTTGGTAGGGCGTGCCTAGATTACTGTGCTGAGAAGGAGTCTGAGGCTAATCCAGGCTGAGCAGGAAAGAGTGCTGTGAACAATTAGTTATATCTGCCATGGGTGATGTTTGTGGAATACGTTCTGTGTTTTCTGGACTGTGCACATGACGTTCTCTTAGAATTTGTTACCACTGACATTATACAAATGGTTACTATCCACTAGGAACCTGTGGGCTACAAAATTTTTAGTAAAAAGTTAAGTTCCAGAAAACTCCTACAGAAAATAAGACTGCATCCTCAGGTGCATGATGCATTTTTTCATAACTTAGTAGCTTTTATCTTGGTTTCACAAAATTGTAAACACTAGCTCAGCCCTTGTGAGCATTCGATGTTTGTGGACGTAACAAATAACCACAACTATCACATACGGATGTTCCACTAGCCCCATCAACAACCACAAAGTTGAAGTCCCTGTAGCCTCACATTCCTGACAATATAATCTAAAGGAGATTGAAATTCAGGCACATTCGACTTTCGTTAATGAAGGTCCTGAAATTTTAAATGCTGGGATCCCCAATTATTCTTACTTGCTCGTGGGCATCTAATTCCACATCTCAGAGATAAACCATTTTATCACTTAGATTACCGACCCTTAGCTGTTTGACCTTCTGTGCATGTTTAAGTGTCTTTTCAGTTTGGCTTCCCCTTAATTAGGAGAAGAAGCCTTGTATTTTAAGTATGTCGCTGTTTAAAACAATGTGAATTTACATCACACATTTGTCTTGTGTCTGCAATGAACTCATTTTTAGAAATCAAAACAAATATGAATTTAAAACCAACCATTAGGTCTAGAGCCAAAATTATGTTGTTCTTGACCCTGTTGGTATAAAAATTCAAATTCCTTTGTTGGACATTTGTTCCTACAATAATACATAATTCTCATAAATCTCTTTGTTTCTGGGAAGTTCAAAAGGAGCAAAGATAAAATTTGCAGAAAAGCACCAAATTAGCAGTTTTAGCAAATCTCTAATGTAAGACCTAAACTGTAGTGCTCCATTCCAAAAGACTAAATAGTAAACCTTTGGAACAATTTATTCAATTCCATAGAATAGAAAGGGCAACAGAGGACAAGTGCAAACTTCAGTTGCTGAGTTTGGTGTTGCTTACAGTTTTCTTCTTTACCTTCAATCCTGTTACAAATAACGCAAACCTGTTTTTATTAATTTACATTAAGTTCATTTAACACTGATGAAACAGACCAGAAATGTATAATGAGGAACATTTAACAAGCTCCTGCATTAGGGCTAATCATGCTCTGTTTACAAGAGCTTATTTCATTCTTGAAAAATATGCCGGTCGAAAGCTCCATCCTTATTTAACAAGTAAAAACGAGAGAGTATCACCAGCTACCGATAACAAAGAAATGAACAAGCTTAATAATCTCCAATTGGGTTTTCCACTCCTCTTAATGATGGAGGCAATTCGGGCTCTGTGGCCAGGGTACATGACCAAGCATCCACAAGTACTGAAAATTTAATTAAAAGTCAGAAAGCCATTGCAATGAAGGCTCAGCAGAAAGCCATTTATTTTTAAAATCTAATATATTCTTCATGACTAAAGGCTAAAGCACATGCTGACTTACACATTTAGCTGTAACTGATTTAAGCTACTTGATGATTTTTTTTCTTTTATTTTTTCGTTTCTTTTTCCTCTTTTTTTCTCTTTTCTCACAGGGTGGTGCTCAATTTGCAATGGAGTAAATTGGCAGAATTTAATTTGGTGGGTTTTTTTAACTCTGTAAAAAGAATCCTCATTAAAGCCACACAATCAGCTGTATACTTTTTTTTTATCATTAACTAGCCTAACTGCAGGTAAAAGAGATACAATTATGGATTTATATAAATCCTATTGTCAATTTACAGCTGAAAGACTGGTGAGTTACCTCATTTTAAATAGGTTATTTTTGCCCCTTAACCTTTCTTTGTTTTAATGAGCATCCAGTTTGTCACTGTCTGAGAGGTCTGCTAGCAGGAAAGTTTCTCAGAAATTATAAGGAATAAAAAATAGGAAGGGGAGAAGATACTTGGCTAAATTTCAAATTTGCTGGAAGACTCAACATTTGAAATTCATCTCCAGAGCAGTATATTTATTGTCTATTAGGGGCCGTCCTGTGGTGCAGAAAGCCAAAACCATGAGAGCACTTAAACAAGGGCTTGAGAATGAAAAGGAGCTGAGAGAAATTTCCCTAGATGGGGTAGAATGGCAAAGAACATTGGGTAAAATCATGCCTTGCATATGACCTTAATATGCATATATTTTGCCGCATCATTTTACTTTACCTTGTTCCCCCCCCAAAATACACAAGAACCAAACAAACGAACAAATGCTTTGAAGCTGCTGAGTCCTCAAAATGAAACTTGAGAAAGCAACACATCCCACTCCAAGAGATGTGACTGGAGGCTCTTCACTCTCCAGGCCAAAGCTTAACATGGGGCTGACAGTGCTGTGAACCCTACCTATTTCCCTAGGGGTAAATGCAATGCTGTGGAACTCAGTCACCAAGCTCCCACTCACTTCTCTGAGGTCACAGTTTTGGGGGCTTCTGAAGTCCAAGGCATTCTTGGCTCATCTTCTCTCTCCTTCTCTCCAGTCTAGATTAAATAGCAAATATACTCCCCTGGTTAGTATTAGCTAATACTAATCCACTGGCATTGATTAAATTGGGGTGACTTCCTAGGGTTGGTCGTCTCATTTTACCTCTGACACTTCCTGCAGAGGAGACAAAAAAGTGAGAATTTTCCCAAGGGGGCAGCACAAATCTCAATCGTTTCCCCCTCTCAGACAAGAACATCATTATACCCAGTAGTTATGTATATTTATCAATGGGAACATGGTCCATGATAATGATTAACTGGCTTTAAAAAATGAGGTCGGGGAAAATACTTTTAGACCTGCTACCATCTTCTATCTTCAGCTGTTCTAGCTCCCACATTTAGGCATTAGCCCTGGACAGACAGAAAAACAGATACTACTATTAACTCCCACTTTTTCTGGTGCCCCTAAATATGATGACTGCACACTTTTGGGGCCAAAGCTTATGAAATCATGATTTATAGGTATATAGCTGACAAAAAAAACAAAACAAAACAAAACTAGCCTTCTGCTTTTACAGAAAGAATAATGCCTGATCCTTTTTCCATTTTGATTTTCAAATCATCTGAGTCCTACTAATATTTGGAATCAATAGCCCTCTCCCATAACTTCCAGAACTTTTTCAGTGCTAGTTCCTTACTGAGGACACTGGAAGCCAAACCACTACTCATTGAAAGTTGGATCCAGTGGTACTGATGAACCTATTTGTAGGGCAGGAAAAGAGACACAGACGTACAGAATGGACTTGTGGACACAGGAGGGGAAGGGGAGGGTGGGACAAACTGAGAGAGTGACATTGACATATACACACTACCATGTGTAAAATAGCTAGCTAGTGGGAAGCTGCTGCATAGCACAGGGAGCTCAGCTCGGTGCTCTGTGATGACCTAGATGAATGGGATGGGGGGGTGGGGGTAGGAGGGAGGCTAAAAAGGGAGGGGATATATGTATACATAGAGCTGATTCACTCTGTCCTACAGCAGAAACTAACACAACATTGTAAAGCAATTATACTCCAATAAAAAAAACACCAACCCCCATGGTACCCAACAATACAAGCTTTATCTGACACTGCCCATATTCAGAGTTCTCTACACCTATGTGATTTACATGAGTAGATATATGCAGATGAAATACCTCTGTGCTGTGACCCCGCCTTCAGGCCAATGAAATGTTTCTCAAACTTTTCACAAAGTAACGTGGGACTTTTGGTGTTTGTTGTCCAGAATGAAGTACGGTAGTCCATTCCTAACTACTTGTGAAGCACGAACCTCTCCCCAAGGACATGATTAAGGAACTCAGAAAGAACATTCATACCTATTAATCCTGCAACACCCCTGGTCACTGATGATACTGAACTTCATACTGACCTCACCGCATCCTGTGGCCCTACTGCCGTATTGTAATATATAAAAATCCGGATGACACAAGATTCACATCCGTAACACCTGCCAAAACTACCAACAGAATCTTTAAGGAGGCTGAGTGTCCGTGACAAACGAGAACCTTGCCCTATTCGTGAAATGTTCTTCAAAGGCTTAGAAAAATTCAACAATAATAAAATAGGATTTTCACTGGAACAACACCCATCATCAGAATTTTAGGTTCCTCTTCCTTCGCATTACCAATTGTTACAACACTGCCATCTACACCTTCTTCCAAACATTTGTTCTACTGTCTATGGTTACATACCCCAACATTTCCTACCTCCTGCTCCCTAAGCTTTGTTTCCCCAGTCGACATCTAACTGAGCCTCAGGAAGCTACAGATGACATTTATTCTAGCTCTTCGTGTCCAGAAGAGAACACAAAGCAAGTGTTCTGACCAGCAACACAGTTCGGAAAGTGTCCATTCACATGAATGATTTGGTGTGATGCCCTCAGAAGAGCCAAGGACAGTCTTGTCAGCTTATTTTCCATTACCCGCAGGACGAGCCTAGAGGCCTTCCGAGAGCAGCTTCTCCATTACTCACAGTCTTTGTTTCCTCGGCTGTTCTTCTGCTGGTTAAATCTAAACTGAACCTAGCTCTTAAAAATCAATCACATTCATCATGTACCACAATGCTAAGTGATAAAAAGATCAAACCTGTGTTTTACGTAGCTCATTCTGGCTGCAGAGGAACAGACATGAAAGCAATAGCACAGGAATCACTCATCTAAAATGGAAGGCATGAGCATGGGCAGGGATGGAGGCAGGGGTAGAGGTGGGGGAGGGTGTGTATTCCCCATGTTGCTGGAGTATTTTTGCGGGGGAGGGAGGGGCAAGGATAAGCTGGGACGAAGTGAGAGAGTGGCATGGACATATATACACTACCAAATGTAAAATAGATAGCTAGTGGGAAGCAGCCGCATAGCACAGGGAGATCAGCTCAGTGCTTTGTGACCACCTAGAGGGGTGGGATAGGGAGGGTGTGAGGGAGACGCAAGAGGGAAGAGATATGGGGATAAATGTATATGTATAGCTGATTCACTTTGTTATACAGCAGAAACTAACACACCATTGTAAAGCAATTATACTCCAATAAAGGTGTAAAAAAAAACCATAATTTTGTTTAGTTCTAACAGAAGTGAGAGAAAGTGTGGCCAGCTTTTCTTGAGGCTCTTTTAGCATACAAAGCATTTTGATTTCTCCCAGATTAAAGTCTACGTATTTGGTCTTGTAGTATCTAATATGATTTTTTTTATTTATTTTTTATACAGCAGGTTCTAAATAGTCATCCATTTTATACATGTCAGTGTATACATGTCAATCCCAATCGCCCAATTCAGCACACCACCACCACCCACTGCTTTCCCCCCTTGGTGTCCATACGTTTATTCTCTACATCTGTGTCTCAATTTCAGCCCTGCAAACTGGTTCATCTGTACCATTTTCTACGTTCAACATATATGCGCTAATATACGATATTTGTTTTTCTCTTTCTGATTTACTTCACTCTGTATGACAGTCTCTAGATCCATCCACGTCTCAACAACTGACCCAATTTTGTTCCTTTTTATGGCTGAGTAATATTCCAGTGTATATATGTACCACATCTTCTTTATCCATTCGTCTGTCGATGGGCATTTAGGTTGCTTCCATGACCTGGCTATTGTAAATAGTGCTACATGAACATTAGGGTGCATGTGTCTTTTTGAATTATGGTTTTCTCTGGGTACATGCCCAGTAGTGGGATTGCTGGATCATATGGTAATTCTATTTTTAGTTTTTTAAGAAACCTCCATACTGTTCTCAATAGTGGCTATATCAATTTACATTCCCACCAACAGTGCAAGAGGGCTCCCTTTTCTCCACACCCGCGGCAGTATTTGTTGTTTGTAGATTTTCTGATGATGCCCCTTCTAACTGGTGTGAGGTGATACCTCACTGTAGTTTTGATTTGCATTTCTCTAATAATTAGTGATGCTGAGCTGCTTTTCATGTGCTTCTTGGCCAACTGTATGTCTTCTTTGGAGAAATGTCTGTTTAGGTGTTCTGCCCATTTTTGGAATGGGTTGTTTGTTTTTTTAATATTGAGTTGCATGAGCTGTTTTTATATTTTGGAGATTAATTCGTTGTCCGCTGATTCGTTTGCAAATATTTTCTCCCATTCTGAGGGTTGGCTTTTCGTCTTGTTTATGGTTTCCTTTGCTGTGCAAAAGCTTTGAAGTTTCATTAGGTCCCATCTGTTTATTTTTGTTTTTATTTCCATTACTCTAAGAGGTGGATCAAAAAAGATCTTGCTGTGATTTATGTCGAAGAGTGTTCTTACTATGATTTCCTCTAAGAGTTTTATAGTGTCCGGTCTTACATTTAGATCTCGAATCCATTTTGAGTTTATTTTTGTGTATGGTATTAGGGAGTGTTCTAATTTCATTCTTTTACATGTAGCTGTCCAGTTTTCCCAGCACCACTTATTGAAGAGGCTGTCTTTTCTCCATTGTATATCGTTGCCTCCTTAGTCATAGAGTAGTTGACCAGAGGTGCGTGGGTTTATCTCTGGGATTTCTATCTTGTTCCATTGATCTATGTTTCTGTTTTTGTGCCAGTACCATATTGTCTTGATTACTGTAGCTTTGTAATGTAGTTTAAAGTCAGGGAGTCTGATTCCTCCAGCTCCGTTTTTTCCCTCAAGACTGCTTTGGCTATTCAGGGTCTTTTGTGTTTCCATACAAATTTTAAGATTTTTTGTTCTAGTTCCATAAAAAAATGCCATTGGTAATTTGATAGGGATTGCATTGAATCTGTAGATTGCTTTGGGTGGTACAGTCATTTTCACAATATTGATTCTTCCACTCCAAGAACATGGTATAGCTCTCCATCTGTTGGTATCATCTTTAATTTCTTTCATCAGTGTCTTATAGTTTTCTGCATACAGGTCTTTTGTCTCCCCAGGTAGGTTTAATCCTAGATATTTTATTCTTTTTGTTGCATTGGTAAATGGGAGTGTTTCCTTAATTTCTCTTTCAGATTTTTCATCAGCAGCAAATAGGAATGCAAGAGATTTCTGTACATTAATTTTGTATCCTGCAACTTTACCAAATTCATTGATTAGCTCTAGAAGTTTTCTCGTGGCATCTTTAGGATTCTCTATGTATAGTATCATGTCATCTGCAAACAGTGACAGTTTTACTTCTACTTTTCCTATTTGGATTCCTTTTTTTTTTTTTTTTTTTTTTTTTGCAGTACACGGGACTCCCAACGTTGTGGCCTCTCCCACTGCAGAGCACAGGCTCCGGATGCGCAGGCTCAGCGGCCATGGCTCATGGGCCCAGCCGCTCCACGGCATGTGGGATCTTCCCAGACTGGGGCACAAACCCATGTCCCCTGCATCAGCAGGTGGACTCTCAACCACTGTGCCACCAGGGAAGCCCTGGAATCCTTTTATTTCTTTTTCTTCTCTGATTGCCGTGGCTAGGACTTCCATACCTATGTTGAGCAATAGTGGCGAGAGTGGACATCCTTGTCTTGTTTCTGATCTTAGAGGAAATGCTTACGGTTTTTCACCATTGAGAATGATGTTTGCTTTGGGTTTGTCGTATACGGCCTTTATTATGTTGAGGTAGGTTCCTCTATGCCCACTTTCTGGAGAGTTTTCATCATAACTGGATGTTGAATTTTGTCAAAAGCTTTTCCTGCATCTATTGAGATGATCATATGGTTTTTATTCCTTAATTTCTCAATGTAGTGTACCACATTGATTGATTTGCATATATTGAAGATTCCTTGCATCCCTGGGATAAATCCCACCTGATCATGGTGTATGATCCTTTTAATGTGTTGTTGGATTCTGTTTGCTAGTATTTTGTTGAGGATTTTTGCATCTATATTCATCAGTGATATTGGTCTGTAATTTCTTTTTTTGTAGTATCTTTGTCTGGTTTTGGTATCAGGGTGATGGTGGCCTCATGGAATGAGTTTGGGAGTGTTCCTTCTTCCACAGTTTTTTGGAAGAGTTTGAGAAGGATGGGTGTTAGCTCTTCTCTAAATGTTTGATAGAATTCAACTGTGAAGCCACCTGGTCCTGGACTTTTGTTTGCTGGAAGATTTTTAATCACAGTTTCAATTTCATTACTTGTGATTTGGTCTGTTCATATTTTCTGTTTCTTCCTGGTTCAGTCTTGGAAGGTTATATCTTTCTAAGAATTTGTCCATTTCTTCCAGGTTGTCCATTTTATTGGCATGGAGTTGCTTGTAGTAGTCTCTTGGGATGCTTTGTATTTCTGTGGTGTCTGTTGTAACTTCTCCTTTTTCATTTCTAATTTTATTGATTTGAGCCCTCTCACTCTTTTGCTTCATGAGTCTGGCTAATGATTTATCAATTTTGTTTATCTTCTCAAAGAACCAGCTTTTAGTTTTATTGATCTTTGCTATTGTTTTCTTTGTTTCTATTTCATTTATTTCTGCTCTGATCTTGATGATTTCTTTCCTTCTGCTAACTTTGGGTTTTATTTGTTCTTCTTTCTCTAGTTCCTTTAGTTGTAGGGTTAGATTGTTTATTTCAGATTTTTCTTGTTTCTTGAGGTAGGATTGTGTTGCTATAAACTTCCCTCTTAGAACTGCTTTTGCTGCATCCCATAGGTTTTGGATCATCGTGTTTTCATTGTCATTTGCCTCTAGGTATTTTTTGATTTCCTCCTTGATTTCTTCAGTGATCTCTTGGTTATTTAGTAACGTATTGTTTAGCCTCCATGTGTTTGTGTTTTTTTACGTTTTTTTCCCTGTAATTCATTTCTAATCTCACAGCCATGTGGTCAGAAAAGATGCTTCATATGATCTCAATTTTCTTAAATTTACTGAGGCCATTTATTTGTGACCCAAGATGTGAGCTATCCTGGAGAATGTTGCGTGCGCACTTGAGAAGAACGTGTAATCTGCTGTTTTTGGATGCAATGTCCTATAAATAGCAATTAAATCTATCTGGTCTATTGCGTCATTTAAAGCTTCTGCTTTCCTTATTTATTTTCATTTTGGATGATCTGTCCATTGGTGTAAGTGAGGTGTTAAAGTCCCCCACTATGACTGTGTTATTGTTGATTTCCTCTTTTACAGCTGTTAGCAGTTGCCTTATGTATTGAGGTGCTCCTATGTTGGGTGTATATATATTTATAATTGTTATATCTTCTTCTTGGATTGATCCCTTTATCACTATGTAGTGCCCTTCCTTGTCTCTTGTAACATTCTTTATTTTAAAGTCTATTTTGTCTGATATGAGTATTGCTACTCCAGCTTTCTTTTGGTTTCCATTTGCATGGAATATCTTTTTCTATCCCATCATTTTCCGTCTGTATGTATCACTAGGTCTGAAGAGCGTCTCTTGTACACAGCATATATATGGGTCTTGTTTTTGTATCCATTCAGCAAGCCTGTGTCTTTTGGTTGGAGCATTTAATCCATTCACGTTTAAGGTAGTTATCAATATGTATGTTCCTATGACAATTTTCTTAATTGTTTTGGGTTTGTTTTCATAGGTCTTTTTCTTCTCTTGTGTTTCCCACTTAGAGAAGTTCCTTTAGCATTTGTTGTAGAGCTGGTTTGGTGGTGCTGAATTCTCTTAGCTTTTGCTTGTCTGTAAAGCTTTTGATTTCTACATCGAATCTGAATGAGATCCTTGCCGGGTAGAGTAATCTTGGTTGTAGGTTCTTCCCTTTCATCACTTTAAGTATATCATGCCACTCCTTTCTGGCTTGTAGAGTTTCTGCTGAGAAATCAGCTGTTAACCTTATGGGAGTTCCCTTGTATGTTGTCATTTTTCCCTTGCTGCTTTCAATAATTTTTCTTTGTCTTTAATTTTTGCCAATTTGATTACTATGTGTCTCGGCATGTTTCTCCTTGGGTTTATCCTGTATGGGACTCTCTGCGCTTCCTGCACTTGGGTGGCTATTTCCTTTCCCATGTTACGCAAGTTTTCGACTATAATCTCCTCAAATATTTTCTCGGGTCCTTTCTCTCTCTTCTCCTTCTGGGACCCCTATAATGCGAATGTTGTTGCGTTTTATGTTGTTCCAGAGGTCTCTTAGGCTGTCTTCATTGCTTTTCATTCTTTTTTCTTTATTCTGTTCTGCAGCAGTGAATTCCATGATTCTGTCTTCCAGGTCACTTATCCATTCTTCTGCCTCAGTTATTCTGCTATTGATTCCTTCTAGTGTAGTTTTCATTTGAGTTATTATATTGTTCATCTCTGTTTGTTCTTTAATTCTTCTAGGTCTTTGTTAAACATTTCTTGCATCTTCTTGATCTTTGCCTCCATTCTTTTTCTGAGGTCCTGGATCATCTTCACTATCATTCTGAATTCTTTTTCTGGAAGATTGCCTATCTCCACTTCATTTAGTTGTTTTTCTTGGGGTTTATCTTGTTCCTTCATCTGGTACATAGCCCTCTGCCTTTTCATCTTGTCTATCTTTCTGTGCATGTGGTTTTTGTTCCACAGGCTGCAGGATTGTAGTTCTTGTTTCTGCTGTCTGCCCTCTGGTGGATGAGGCTATCTAAGAGGCTTGTGCAAGTTTCCTGATGAGAGGGACTGGTGGTGGGTAGAGCTGACTTTTGCTCTGGTGGGCAGAGCTCAGTAAAACTTTAATCCGCTTGACTGCTGATGGGTGGGGCTGGGTTCCCTCCCTGCTGGTTGTTTGGTCTGAGGCAACCCAACACTGGAGCCTACCTGGGCTCTTTGGTGGGGCTAATGACAGACTCTAGGAGGGCTCATGCCAGGGAGTACTTCCCAGAACTTCTGCTGCTAGAGTCCTTGTCCCCATGGTGAGCCAGAGCTGTCCCCCACCTCTGCAGGAGACCCTCCAACACTAGCAGGTAGGTCTGGTTCAGTCTCCCGTGGGGTCACTGCTCCTTCCCCTGGGTCCCGATGCACACACTACTTTGTGTGTGCCCTCCAAGAGTGGAGCCTCTGCTTCCCCCAGTCCTGTCGAAGTCCTACAATCAAATCCCAGTAGGCTTCAAAGACTGATTCTGTAGGAATTCCTCCTCCCGTTGCTGAACCCCCAGGTTGGGAAGCCTGACGTGGGGCTTAGAACCTTCACTCCAGTGGGTGGACTTCTGTGGTATAAGTGTTCTCCAGTTTGTGTGTCACCCACCCAGCAGTTATGGGATTTGATTTTACTGTGATTGCACCCCTCATACCATCTCATTGTGGCTTCTCATTTGTCTTTGGATGTGGGGTATCTTTTTTGGTGAGTTCCAGTGTCTTCCTGTCGATGGTTGTCCAGCAGCTAGTTGTGATTCTGATGTTCTCACGAGAGGGAGTGAGAGCACGTCCTTCTACTCTGCCATCTTGGTTCAGGGCCTGGAGTATTAATGTTTCCTTGGATCTGGTTGCTTTTCCTATACCTGGAACATTAGTACTCCTGCCCAGATTCTTATGCTCACGGTTTTTCTTGGTTTTTGTCTTAAATCTTGAAAAATATTTCACACTTTCTACTCTAGAAATAATAAAACCTTGATATGAACAGTTGTATGATACTTCCAACTTTATCAGAAACAATAAGTGTTTCCTTTGATAGAGTAGGGGCCATATGGCACCAGTGACCCACTGTATTATGGGGTCTGAATTTTTTTAAAAGTTGAAAGCCTTCTGCAATAATTTATATGAAGCTTAATGAGCATCTGAACTAGTATACTAATGAGAAAAATAGAAAGGAGAGAATAAATCAAGAACTGTTTTAGGGATGAAGTTGGCAGAATTTGGTGATTGATTATAAGTGGCAGATTTCTAGATTGACATCCAGATAGATGATGGCAGCATGAATTGAACAAATAATAGGGACATAAAGGGGAGAAGAGAAGGTAGAAGGTGGGGCATGTTCAGTGTGAGGTGCCTGTGGAAAAATTTGATGGAACTATCCAGCAGCAAGTTGAATATAGGAACCAAAAATTGGAAATGTAGATTTGGGCATGTTCAACAAAAGGGTGGTAATTAAAACTGTAAGAATATATGAGATTACCTGGGTGGCTTACATAGAAAAACAAGACCAGTGGCTACGGTCAAAACCATTGAGAACCTTTATGAGATGAGATCCAAGGAGAAAAGAGATTTAAAAGGGTCACCTTTTCCAACCTCAATCTGAAGGACACTATAGGGTTAAGATACAAAGTGAAATGTATCTGCCTGTGGGTGGGTATGTGCATGCACACCCATGCATAAGGTTTGCAGGAGAATGGAGAGAAATATTGAAGGATATACACCAGATTGTACTGTAGGGACAGGGCTGAGAGAAAAGGAGGGAATTCAAGAGAGAAAGGAAAAGGGGCAGCAAAGAAAGTAAAAATCAACATGTAAGAGCAGTTTTAACTAAAGATCCCATTTATGTAAAAATTTGTGTGTGTGCACATGTGTGTGTGTGTATGTGTGTACATAAAGTAAGAATAAAAATGAAAAAGGATAGACTTAATCTGTGTCTATACTCTCTTAGGATTTTCCAGATTATACTCCAAGTATTTTTTAAGCAATTTTTAAAGCAAAATACAGATTAATGTATGTTCCTATTTCAGTACAAAAATTTTTAAATTATGCATGAAAATATATTTATATATATATGTGTATAAGAAAAATGGAGCAAAGTGTGAAAGTCCACACCAGTCAGCTATCACTGAATCCTTCAGGAGCATGGGATAGGAAACGGAAGGGGCAGTGATAATCAGTGTTCTCTTCATACATCTTTATGTTGTTTCACTTGTAACAACAAGAACAGAGTACTCTGTAGTTTAGAAAACATCAAATAAAAAAATTTTAAATCAGAGCAGTGGTTTCCTGAAATTTAAATTTCAGCTGTAACAGCCAGCACCTCATTAGAGATACAACCACATATTTTTTTTTCTTCTTTTTTTTTTTTTCTGGTGATTTCAGTTTTTTTATTTCAATTTTTTGGAAAGAAAACATAAATGTTAGCATTTGAAAAGTCTCAAAATTTATAGATGATACAATTGAGACCCAAAGAAATAAAAGGATTTTCCCAAGGTCACAGTTAGTCAATTCCACAGATACCTAAATAAATGTCGACCCACTACGGCCAACATCATCTTGAGGGGCCTGCATATGTAATCCATTAACAGAAAGGAAGTGGAATTACTACTAGATAATCACAAATACAAAATGGCAGCTGGATAATGCTGACTCTTCCTTTTTCCCTTCCCAGCTGGTCAACTTTTAGCTCTGAATGCCCTGTTGCTCATCGCTGAGCCAGAGGTTAAATTTTGTTAATGGTTCCTCAGGCTACTGCATTTGGAAATCCTACTCATCACCACCCTGCCTCCTTTTATACCTTATCTGTTTGTGAATCTTTTTTTCTTCCTATATTTTCAAGTACAGCCCATTTCATATAACAATTCTTACACACCTTTAGCATCTTAACTATTCACTCCTCTGAGTTTTTCAATTAATACGAGAAAGGCCTCTCTGTATTATCTTTGGAAAAGTAAATGAGTTCATTATCTGCCAAAATTAACCGTTGTTCAGTTAACCAATGTAGCCAAAATGTCTTCAAGTTCTAAGTGATACGATTATCTTTATATATTATGCTTACATATTATATATATTTTATATATAAGTGATTATTTTTTTCAAATCTCTAACTTGGATTACAGAAACATATGGGCTAAAAATTTGGGGAGCATTTGACTGTATTTTAATGATAACTTAAGTTAGAAATTAAAGACTATCCCTTAGAGATTTCCAGGATCGTGTTCCCAAAAGAAAACACTACATAAATAGCTAGAAAACACTGCCACAGGGGATGACATATCCATATATCCCACGGCAACCTGCTTCGACTGAGGTCAAAAGCAAGATTTTAACAAATGATTTAAATTACATGGTAAAAAAAACACATAATCTGCCTGAATGCTTTAGGGTTTTTTCCTCGTCTGCAATGAGTGACATCATCTTTTTTCACTTATTCCATTAGAAAGAACAATTTATTCAAGGTGAAATTGGCTTTAATCAAGGATAAAGACAAAGCTTTTAGATTTCACACACAACTCTAAAGAGTGACCAAGAATTACTGCCCCCCTCCCAGAATCTCAACAGGGATTTAACTCAGTAGAATATCAACTCAATTCAAGAAAATTTTGATGCCTGGTTCCAGCTCAGGAGATTGAGAAAATATATTGGTTAGGCTCCACTTTTATCTGGGCCATTGTTGAAAAAACTAAGACACGATGGTTTTGTTCATGGTTTGATAAAATTAACTGACTGGGTTCAAAGTGAAGTCCATGAGATGCATAAGTGTTTCATAGTTTGGTTTAAGTACCTGATAAAAATACAGGTTATTACTAACATTCTGGTTTTTTAGAGAATTTTCCTTCCACTGGGCAACATGGTTAGGATTTTTTTTTCTAAACAAATAAAGTATATTTGGTATACTTTTACCTAATGAAGAGGGACTGCACTGAATCTTCTTTCTAGATGAGAGTGGAAAGCAAAGGATTACCCTGAGGTGGACGATCCCTCCTGCCTGTGAGGCATCTCTGTGCATTCCTTGTTGGATGGTGTGGCTGCGGAAGATGGGACTTTGGATAGACAGGGCAAGGCAGAATGGAAAATGGGAGACGGTCAATATGGTACCTGTCATATGACCGGCAGAGTTCAGGACTCCATGGCAGGCTGAAGGTTGTGCTGTGCCCTGGAGCTGGTTTAATAAATAAGAAGGTATGGTATGCAACCATTCAAGCATGCAGAAACTTTTGTTCACATGTTTCCTGAAACTCTAGGACATTTTCCCTTTGATTAACATGCAGGACTACTTGACAGGATCCCCCTCTTCACCCTGAAGAGCCTAGATGACAGAAATCTACATTATGCCCCTAAATCTTGAGTCTTGGGCTTTTTCTTCTTCTCTCCTTGCTTTAATTGTGCAGAAGTAAATGCAACATCATAAGCAATGTAAAAATCAAGTCTTGCTAGTTAAATATAAGAACACAGAGCAAAATATCTGAGAAAGGTTACACCTCTTTAAAGATGCAAATTGATATTGGAGCTCAATATCAAAACAACAGAGCGCTGTTAATTTTTTAAAAGGTGCAAATTGCTAATCTTACTTAAGGCTTTTTTTTTTTTTTGAATTGCTTATTAAGAGTCCTGGCACGCACGCACGCACACACACACACACACAAAATTAAACAAAATAAACTCTTAAGAATAGAGGGGGAAAGAGACTTGCTGGTTTCAATAAGAGTTGTTAAAGTCTGGAGACTTTAAATTATTTATCCCATGGTCAATCTAGAACTCCCCACACTTGATTTACCCATTATTTCCACCACAGTGCTGCAAAACAACCACAAAACCTCAGTGGTACACAACAACAAACATATATTTGGCTCAAAGTTTAGAGTTCAGCTGATCTCAGCTGGACTTGGCTGGTCTTGCCTGGCCTCACTCATACATCTGCAGTTAGCTGTGGGTTGACTAGGGAGCCCTGCTGATTTAGCTGAGCTTGCTCACATATCTGGGGCCAGCTCTCTGTTGACTGATGTGCTGACTGTCATGATGGGACAACTGGTCTCTGCTCCATGTGTTTCTCCCTCCAGCAGGCTAGCCCAGGCATGTTCTCATGGCCATGACAGAGGAACAACAGTTGAAGCAGAAACATGTAAGCCATTTTTCAACCATCTGCCAAGTATCACATGTATTAACAGCTGTTTTGTAGTCATCCTGTGGAGGTGGGATGGACACACACCACCACCACATCCCCAAATAACAGGCTGCAAGTCAAGACTGATGACACTTCACACACCGAGAGAATTTGAAAAAATGCTTATCATTCATACAAGGGACTTCTTGGGGGAGCATGGTAGACACAAGACAATCTGGAATGGCAAGAGAAGAGGAAGTGGGTTGGGTCTTTATAGTGGCGGTGCAGGGGATGGAGAAGAGTTTATCATGTGAGTTAGGGTGTTCAAACTTTCTGTCATTGCCAAGAGCTCAGGAGGCACATGTGTATTTTCTTGTCTAAGGTTAGATGTACAGCGGTAGAGAAGGGAAGGGTGAAAGTCTCAACGTTGTCAATGGTCAAACATCAAACTGGAGTCAAACTAATCCAACATTCCATTGGCCAAAAAAAGTCACATGGCCAAACTCAGAATCAAAAGGCAGAGAACTTAACTCCAGTGAGAGGGATTACAAAGCCATATGCCAAAGGTGCATGGATATGGAAAGGATACAGAATTGAGACTACTAATGCAATCAATCTAACATACCTGATGTAGATGGAGACTCAGGACCAGGGCATTGTTGCCTCCAGAAAAATTTTTGGATACATATGATGAAACAATGGATTATGCCCTCAGACACTGGAGAAGTGTAGGGGGAATGATGAATCCAAAGAGTTAATGAATTTTAGGTGATCCTCCAAAAAGGAAAAAAAAAAAACAAAACATGAAATCTTAAAAACTTCAACTGAATCTAATAGGTTGGCAATTGCTGGGGCGAGGGAAGAGTG
Organism: Leucopleurus acutus; assembly: GCF_964270905.1. NCBI lineage: Eukaryota > Metazoa > Chordata > Mammalia > Artiodactyla > Delphinidae > Leucopleurus > Leucopleurus acutus. The sequence goes on along the minus strand of NC_139143.1, from coordinate 113,836,790 downwards.
CTGTTAGATCCCAAATTTGATGTCTGTCATTTCTTAAGACATGAGGTTAGGTCCTATGCTAATTCAGTGTAGTTATCTCTTATCAAACCCTCCTGAGGAAGAGGAGTCCTAACCTGGTCACAAGTCTCCACAAAATCTACTGGTTTGACATCCTCTCCCTACCTCATTACTTGAATATGAAAAATAGACAATAATTTCAATATTGATCTAAGTAAAATACAGCAAGAAGGGAAAGCCTGCTGACCTTCAGCCTCTCCCTCAAGTCCCCCTCCCCCCCACATATAATAATTTCATATAAAGATAACATAAATATTTTTTGTTTTCCACCTTTCAGACTTATTTCAGCCTCCGCCCAGTAAACATCTACAGGGTGCCTGGTCTGTACTGAGTGGGTGAAGTGTTCTTTGGCTTCCCCTCAACAACACCAACCCCGCACACACCATGGCACACTGCCCCCCATCATCCGCCTCCTTTACAAGCTTGAGAGGGGAACCAGTGATTATCCTGACAACCACCAGAGCTGGACAGATAAGCAAGCCCAACCCAGGGAAGAGAAGAAAACAGAATTTTATTGCCACAATTTAGAATAATTTCTCCAAGTAGCTGAATAGAAACTTTAAATTTTATATTCTTTAGGAAAGATCCTACTAGAAAAGGACAGAAAACGGTAATAACTCAGGAGAATTTGAGATCCTAGGGAACTACTATGCTGATGAAAGCAAACCTTTCCTAAAAGCTCACTCCCTTTCACTTCCCACATCCAGTCAATCACCAGCTTGGTCCATCTGACTTCTGAAATGTCTAGTGAATTCATTCATTTTCATCCATCCCCTTAAACTGCACGTGATCTAGATACTTAAGTGGCATCTATCCATGGCTCCCCAAATTTTACAGGATGATTCCATAACTCCATTACACATAATGTAAGAATATCCACAAAACTGTCTCTTTCCCATCTCTCCAGTCTCATCTCTTACCAATATATACCCCACATCCCCCACCTGCATTTCCCTGGAGCCACCCCATTCATTTAAGGCTCCATGCTTCAGTAAATTATCTCACCCTGCAACGCCCTTCAGTGTGTCAAACCACCTCCCGATGATCCTCCAATCATTCTGTACGTCCCAGTCCAAATGTCTCATGCACGATGAATGTTTTCCCACCTCTTCCAGCCACAATTATTTCAGGCTTCTGTACGCGTGTAACACTTTCTACCTACCTCTATTATAGTCCCTTTCATAACTGTATTATAATAGTTTGTTGACCTATTTGTTTCTGGTTAGACTATGAGCTCCTTGAAAGCAAGAATCATCTCATTCTTCTGTGTATCTGTCTTCATCTAGAGCTTAGCATAATCCCTGGAACATAGCAGGCACTCAGCGCATGTCTGATAAATGAATGAATTCATTGTTTCTTCCTCACAGATCTCTGACCTCCTCACACCAGCAGAGTGGTGTTCGGTGTGGTCACTGGGACAAAGTAAACATGGGTTCCTCAATCAGCAGTGACTACCTACAAACTTCTCAGAAGTAGAATCTAAAAGATCAAGATAGCACAAGAAACATCATGAGAGACATATGGGAGGGAGGGAGAGAGAGAAGGAATGGGAAGAACCAGAAGAGAGGAGGAAAGTAAAAGGTTGAAAAATAATTTAGATAAGCAAACAGAAGAAGAAAAAGTAAACTAAGAGTTATGACAGTAAAGGAGAGCTACACCACAAGAAGGAGAGAGACGGAAAAGCACTGTTCATAGAAGAAACGGGGAAGGAAGGGGAAAACTAAGGAAACCAATGAAAGCCAATTAGAAGGAAAGTGAAAAGACTTATTCAAGGAGTATGGTGTTAAAAAGTAAATGAAGTGGAAATTTTTCAAGTGTTAAACTCTACCCAAAGACAGTATGAGGGGAAATTTTCACACAGTGAAACTTAAAACAAGTGAAGAAAAGGCATAACAAGTCTTTTGCTTGTGTTTAGATGGTATAAAATACTAAATCACAATTCAAGTACTTTACCAACACTAATTAAGGTAGGTAGGTCAATAGTATTGGCCTTGTTTTTAAGAGAAAACAACCATTGGAGCTAGAAAGATTAGATACCTCAACAGGATCACACAGTGAGTGTTTCTCCAAAAAAGAACTGTGTGAGTTGTTGCTATGTAAAGAATACAAAAACTTGGGCTTCCCTAGTGGTGCAGTGGTTGAGAATCTGCCTGCTAATGCAGGGGACACGGGTTCGAGTCCTGGTCTGGGAAGATCCCACATGCCGCGGAGCAACTAGGCCCGTGCTCCACAGCTACTGAGCCTGCGCGTCTGGAGCCCGTGCTCCCCAACAAGAGAGGCCGCGATAGTGAGAGGCCCGCGCACCGCAGTGAAGAGTGGCCCCCACTCTCCGCAGCTAGAGAAAGCCCTCGCACAGAAACGAAGACCCAACACAGCCAAAAATAAAATATATAAAAATAAATAAATAAATAGTCTGGTAGATTCTATTAAAAAAGAAACAAAGAATACAAAAACTTCTAAGAAACCTCTCAGGGCAGAAGAAAAGCAAAATATAAATGAGCAAAGAGCAGATAAAGCATGTAAAGACTTATTAATTAACCCCCAGAAAATGTCCAGGGCTTTAAACACACCACCCTGTGCCCAGCAAGTTATATCTTAGGATGACCAAGAGCCAAGCCCATGAAAGAGAGAGAGTCCCACTGGGCAGCAAACTCTAAGTTCATTCAGTGCCCTGATTTAGAGGTAGGGCCAGAGACACAAGGAGAACACAAAAGAGAGGTCTGACAGTGCCAGGAATCTGACCGTGCGCAAGCTGCCGATACTTCCACCAGCTTGTCTCTTCCTTGCCGCCATACTTCCCGTAAGTTAAGCCTTCAGTACACATGGGAGGGCTTTCCAGCCATGTCACTGAAGCCCCTTGTGACATCTGAGTCGTCTGGGCCCCACTGTACTGCTCTTATAGCTATTATCGCTGGACCACAATCACTGGTTTCCAAGCATTCTCCTCAACTAGACTGTGAACGTCTTGAGGTCAGGCCTTGTATCTTCCTCGCCTCTTCCCACGCAACATCCATCGAGATTCCCATCATGTCGCAGGTGATAATTAAACTAAGTGAAATGATAGATGACTAAATAAAGGAGCAAATTCTAAATGCTGCTTCATCTTTAAGCCAAGCCCCCTGAGGGTTTGTGACCACTCTCTGGGCACCCAGCTACAATTTGAATTATTCACCACTAGATGGCACTATTTTAATGAGGTAGCAAAGCCCTTACCCCAACATCCTTACTATCAAATAAAAACTATTATTCCAGAAGTAGAATTTTCTAACCCTGGAATTTCTTTTACATTTCCATAATATTCTAATGTTTGACTTGTCAAAAAGGAAAACATTTTACAGTAAATTCTCACTTTCCCAGCCCCATTGTTACGGCCACATAAATCACCATTAGAAAGTTGAATCCTTTCAATCCCTCCTCCATACGCCTGAGGAACTTCCCTTGTTAGGATTTGTTCTTGTTATAGTGTTTTCGACCTCATATATTTCCACTGGGCAGCAAACCAGGGGCCTTAAAATCATATCCCTGTGGACAGAGTCAGCCCTAGACAATATCCACCTAAGCAGCTGCCTGTCCCATGGCATTTGCGAAGTCTCTCAAAGTTTAGACTTCTAGGCCATTGTCGCTACTGCCAGTAAGAACAAGGCTCAGCAGCAGTAACAGGCAGTCAGACATCGGGTGGGTGTCCACACACCGCCAGCAGATTCCAGGAGGCAGAGAACCCAGAATGCATCCCTGACAAAAGTGGGATGGAAAAGCGGCAGGCAAAGGGAAGGGCTGTTTCCCTGGGCTCCCCTACCCCAGCAGTGATGGTTATTTCTCGGGGTCAGGGCACTGAGTCCCCTTCCTTCACACTCAAAAGAACCATTTTTCTCATTGAAAGGCAAAAATAAACCAATTAGTGACACTGCTTTATCCATATATTTTAATAAGGTTACTGCTGTAAAAATACATACTTTGTACACTGGTTTTATTCATTTCTTAATAAGCCTGATACTGAGAAATAATGTATTTCACTCTTGATAACTTCCTCAAGAAGGTCACAGGGGGCAGCTGGCCTTTGCACTCTTGGCACATCCTCTATAAGTAGCTGCCCGCAGCTCCCAGCCTGCCACCCGCCTTTCTATGCATCACTGCTCAATCACTGCTGAGTGCCTCGCGCTGTTGAGGACAAACTACCTCACCTCATTCAACTGGGACTCTGGGAGAGCAAAGATCATGTCTTTTGAATCTTTTTCATCCATGTTCGTTGCCCTGTTGAGTAACTATCAGGAGGACAGAGTCGCCAAGTTTGAACTAGAACTCAGCTCTGAACTCATCTTCATTATAGGTGACAAGGCAGCTGAACATCTTAACCAGCTTCCCAGTCTGTATCCTCAAAACCCGACACATTTGGACCCAAACTCATACCTCCCTTCCATCTTCATCCCCCCCAGATCTGCTCCTCCTTTTGACTTTCTGCTGATGGCACTATGGTTCGTCTAGTGATCCAAGCTCGAAACATTAAGCTTTGCCTCCTTGTCCTTCCTCACCCTATACTTGCTTTTATCCATCCCCTCCTGTCTCAGGCCATGGATAATGGTACTGGGGTCCCCCTTCCCTTTAGGGACGACTCTCAGGCATCTCAGAGAAACAAAAATAGTCAAGAGTACAGGCTGTGGAGTCAGAAAGATCTAGTGATAGTTATTATTATCGTTGCTGCTCTTGTTACTACAATTATTATGTTCAGTCCTTTTCATTTTCAGGATTTTCCTGGGCTACACCAATGCTTATAACCAAGATGCCATGGGGTATCACCACCCCAGCCCCCTGCAAAAGCTGACTCTCAGTTCTGGGGCATTCCAACAGAGATAGTCAGTAGCTGAAATATTTGCTAGTGAAGATAGCCTGAGGTCTCCCTAAACATCCAACTAAAACCCACCCCCCGCCCAGTCCCTGTGGTACCATCCCACAATCCACTGCTAAAACTTAATGGGCTATTTATTGTATGCCGATCTTTACACATAGGACCTCATCTGATGTTCACAACAACCTTATGGGGTGCATTATTTTGGTATCCCCATTTCCAGAGGAGGAAACAGAATCAAGAGAGGACATTCTTGCCTCAGGTCACATGGCCAACAAAGAGAGGAAACTTTCTGACTTGTTTTATCCTCCCTTCCTCCAACTTTTACAAAGATGAATCCTATTTTGGTTTCAACTTGTTTTTAAATCCCTACCTTGATACTAGGCCATATCTTATCATATACTTTTAAAAAGAAGTCATTCATTTAAGTGCTTGAATACAATTCTATATCAATGAGCTAAAGTTTACCGATATCCCTGGAATACTGAATGAATATACTAATAGAATAAGAAATAGTCTGTAGATAAATAAGACCAAACTTGTCATTTTACAAATGAGAAAAGTAAAGCCCACAAGTAAAATATGTCTCACTCAACATGATGTAGCAGGAAGGGAAGTAGAATCCGGAGCAACTTGTCTTCAGCACTCAGCTCACCTACTGAGACTAATTCCACACAGTATAAAATTGTAGTGAAGGATGGATTCTTCCTTATAGATAGTAGAGCATAGTGGTTGTATTAGTCATGTTTTTTATTTCTGTAGTTTATGATGTTTTGACATCTTCATAAAACCCTTCTGGCTGGAGTTCTAAGCCAGTTCTTAGAGATGACAAAGGACTCAGCCTGGGGCAGGCCTTTGATCTGCAAGCTAACCACTCCAGCACCACAGCTCCTCCGTCTGGCCTAAACACCTCAGAAGGCCATCATCCCAGGGTCAGGAACAGGCAAGCAGAGAACACCTCGAGGGCAAACTAGCCAGTCTTGAACTGTTTTCCCTGCTCTACCTTGTCCTTCCCTTGGAAACCCCAATAAAGGCCTCTGCTTAAACTGTTGCTTGCTCCTGCTTCAGTTTCCTGACCAAAACCTGGTTTTCTTTCTGTGGCCCTGCGTGGTGAGCCGTGTCTCTCATTTCTAGGGGAACTGGGAGTAATACTGAACTTTTTTTCAATGGCATTGACCTCTCCATGTTGTCACTCAGTCACCTTTGTAAATTAACGTGGGCACAGACGGTGGCGAAAAGCAGAGGCTCTGGAATCAGACCAAATGGGCTTAGTCCCACTTCCATCACCCTATGTCCCTCGTGCAGCTGGTGAGGCTTTAGAAGGGCTTTGAAGGATGAATGAGACTTCAGCAGGCTGACAGGGCAGGATAGGGCATTCCACGCAGAGGAAACATTAGAGGTGTCGTCATGGAGGCATGAAACAGCATGGAGTCCTCGGAGGGGTATGAGAGTATGGTATTCTAGAGTCTAGGGACCAAGGCACAGGGTGTGGGGGTAAGGAGGCTACAGGATGAACAGAGGCCATCAACACGTCAAGCTGAGGGCTTGTACTTTGTCCTACAGGTGATGAGGAGCCAGTGACAGGTTTTAAGCAGGGCAGAGACAGGATCAGATAGGTCCAGTGGTCTACCTCCAACTTCTCTTGCTTTTCCACCTGCCTGGAATGGCTTTGCATCTCTTCTTCTTCAAGTCAATTCCCCAATTAATTTCAAGGTCCTGCTCATAATTCACCATAATGGAGAGCTCCGTCTGGCTCTCCCATCCCGTGGTTCTCTTTCCCTTTCCCTGTGCTCCCTCGGCAAGTCTGATCAGCTCCATCATGACTCACTAGCTACTGGTTCAACAGTCCTCCAGACCTCCAGAGGCAAGTATCTGTAAAGCCACCAGATGATGGGTTCTTTCAGGGTAGGACCCTGTATTCCACTTCGGGATTCCCATCCCAGCATCCCATGCCCGGTGACCGCCCTCTGTGGGCAGCTTGAAGAACCTCACAGGGGGCCGCTGCAGCTGTCTGAGAAGTAACAGACTGCTCATCCTGCACGCACTCCACGTGCCCAGGAAACAGGAAACCCTCTGAAATCCTGTACTTCTCCAGAACACAAGGATTCCCAGGGAAGTCAGGCTGCCTGATTTTTGGTTCTCCAGGGGACTTCTTTCCACTAGCAGAAACACAAGCGCCTGCTGCAAGAGCAAAGCTATTCAATTAGCTCTCACTGAAGTTACTTCTTCCCCACAGGTGTAAACAGGATGCCTTGTATGTTGTTTTGAACTTGACTCAACATAAAAAGATATTTACAGATTGTCTATGGCTCCAAAGAAGGCGGCAAAGACACATTCAAGACCTGCAAAGTTTATTCCGCGTGCCCCAGCCCTCCACCTGGGGGGAATCATGCACAAGCAGGGTTTCACTAAGTGAGTTACAAGGCAATTCATTCCCCCTGCGCCCACAGAGAAGAGTAGAGCAGTGTCTGCCACAGTGTCGAAGGTCCTCCAAAAGTGGTTAGATATGTAGATGGCATATGACTGCCATGCACTGAAGCAAATTCCTCTCAGGAAAAAGAGTAATTGTAAAATCAGCATGATAGAAGCCTATGCTTTTCAAAAGATGTTTGATCTAAGAATGAATCAAATCTTCTGGCAAAATTCTTACCCAAATAGGACAATAGAAACAGAGCATGTTTTCCAGTGGCTGCTTCTAAACGATTTCAGCTACGTTCACACCACTGCCCTCCAATGGCTCCCCTTTCTTTGACTGCATATAATGCATTTCATGATCTGCTCCCACTCCCTGACTAGTTTCCTCTCCTGCTGTTCCCCAACATACCCCACCTACTTCTGCCAAACTGGTCTCTGCATTTCCTCAAATGGGCCATATTCTATCTCATCTTTATTCCTTTTCCTATGTTATTCCTTCTTCTTAGAACATGTTTCCACACACACCCCACCCCCACTCTCAATTTTCTGGTTAACTCCTATTCCTAAGTACGATAACCAAAATGTATTAGTGTCTCAAGTACTCCCGGTATTGTATTAGGTTATAATATAATAAATAAAAGTCAGATTGCCTTCAAACTCCAGCTCAGACAGCATCCTCTCCAGAAACTACGTCCATGACTCTTCAGGAGTCAATGAGGGTTCCCTCCTCTTCAGCACTTTCCTCTCTTACAGAGCTTATCATGCCCCACTATAACCACTGTTTACTGATTGTGTCTCCTGCCAGGCTGTGAGCTTGTTGAAGTCAGAAAGAGTGTCTTCCATCTCTGTACCCAATACCTCCATCTCTAAAAACTGGCAGTCAGCATGTGTTCCATAAATGCTTATTGAATGAATAAAAAAAAAATGAATGAACTGAATTACGCTGACAGCCTTTGCATGGCAACAAACAGACCTGTGACTGGGGAGATCATTAAACAGACATGGGTTTAAAACTCCCAGCCACATTTCACTGGTTATGGTTTGGAAAAATTACTAAACCTATATTTTCATCTATTCAAAAAATAGCTAGATGAATGAACCAACATGGGTGAACCTTAAGGATATTATGCTAAGTGAAATAAGCTAGTCACGAAAAAGACAAATATCGTATGATTCCACTCATATGAGTTACCTAAAGTAGTCAAATTCATGGAGACAGAAAGTAGAATGGTGGTTGCCAGGGTCTGGGCGGGTGGGGAAGGGGAGTTATTTAATGGGTACAGAGTTCCAGTTTGGGAAAATGAAAACATTCTGGAGACGGATACTGTTGATAGTTTCACTACAACGTGAATGCAGTTAATGTCACTGAACTGTACACTTTTAAATGGTTAAAATGATAAATTTTACACTATGAATATTTTACTACAATAAAAAATAATTTCCAATTAAAAAAAGGTAAGTCTTGAGACTTCTGACCCTGACAAAATGTCATAGAGTCTTTCTCCCTGTTCTACCCCACTAAGTACAACCCTCGTAATAATGCAAGAGGAAACCAAAGGAAAATTCTGAAAGGTGGAAAAGAAAGGTGAACTGGTTAGGGAACCCCAGGATGAGAGGAACAACATGGTGGGGGTTGGGGGGAGGTGGGGGCAGGGCATCTTATGTCCCTCCCACTCTCACCCTAATAAAGACTTAAGCCTGGTGTTTCCCAACTTCCAGCTTAGCAACAGAAAGTGGCCCAGGTAGACTCATTACTCCTCTAGATCAAAGGTGAGTCCCACTGACAACACCAAGGTGAAGGCAAGGAAAGGGAGATCAGACTGGTCAGAGGCCTTGCAGACAATAAGCAGCTGGAGAGGTAGCACTTTGCTTCCCACCAAGACCGATGCTACACTCCCCCACCTAGAGACACTGGCAAGGGGATCCTCCACAAGTAGGCAGGCCCAGAAAGCCCCTGCAGGCTGGAGATTCCTACCACTGTTGAGATACCAGGCATCCCACCAGCAGCAGCAAGGAGGATCCCACCCTAACAGGCCACCCCTACCATCCCCAACAGGCAGTGGGAATCCTGCCACAAAAAAAAAAACATACACGAACAAGCTCTATAACAGTATAAATTTCATTGTTCCTTTTTTCTCTTTGACTTTCTGCTTCAACTCCACAGCCCCAAAGAATTTTACCTTAATATGCTGGAATGTTAAGTCTTTCACTGATCACTTATATCAGTCAGGATAGCTACATAATGCTTCACTAACAAGTCCAAAATCTCAGTAGCTTCATACAACAAAGTTTACTTCTCTCTTAAGCATCAGATATACTGAAAATAGAATCAACTGAAAAACAACACAAAAGAATTCAGTAAGAAGTGGCAATAAAAATTAAAAACAAAAGTCAATAGCTTTATGCAACTAAACAACAGGAGATATAATGAAAGAAATAATCCCTTTTATACAGGGGTATTTACAGAGAAAACAAATGAATGAATGAATGAATGAATGAATAGAAAGGGAGTAGAGTCCTACTTCTGACCGAGAGAGAAACAGGGACATAATTTGTTCTCACATCTAAAGCAACCAAAAAACTGGACAAAATATGTAAAGCAATGATTTTCAAAACACTGGACATCAAGCGACAAAGGAGTTGCTATACTTGTCCCAGCTTACTGTCTAAAGATAGTTTCCAGACTACAGCACAGAAAAATGGAACTAGGAACAGTATTCCTGAATTAAGGAATAAGAGTTGGGACTTCAGGGAGATTAAGTTAACTAGAATTCACAAAACAGAAAAGCAGAGAGGAGAGAGCTTGAGAGAGACAGTGAGGGAAAATGCACTGTTCAGCTCTGCAAAGAGTCCCACTTGACTGTCAGCTGAACACTGATCAACACACCCAAGGCAGAGGAGAGAACTGCTCAAAGAGATTAGAGGGGAAAACAACTGGAGCCCACACAGGGAGAGGTATAGTTCCTACTTCCATCAGCCAGAATGAGAAACTAAATAGCTCACAGAGCATCAACAGTGTATTCAGAAGGCTTTTGCCTCAGCAATAGGAAAAATGTACCCCTGAATAAACACTGCTCTGGTCATGCCCAACAAAGATCAGGACACATTATATATTGTAGGAACACAAAATATCGAGCACACAAAAAGGTAAAATCACAAGAGCTGGCATGAAATCAAAAGTTATTTGGCATTCAAAGAGGGAAAAAATGTGACCAGTAATGAGCAGAAGCAATCTAAAACCAGCCAAGAAGTAACACAAAACAGAATTAGTAGACAAGAACATTAAAACATTTATCATAACTATTTCATGTGTTTAGGAAGCTAGAAGAAAGACGATGTTAACTAAAGATACGGAAGATTTAAAAAAAAACATATCAAACTTCTAGAAATAAAAACTACAACCTCTGTAGTGGAAAACACTTGGGATGGGATAAGAATTTTTCAGGGGATAAGAATATTTCAGGGGAAAATTAGTGAACTTGAAGACATACAGAAGTTATCCAAAATAACACACAAATAGAGAAAAAGAGACAATTTTAAGTGACCTAATTTATGTGTAACTGAAGTTCCTAAAGGGAATGGGGAATAGAGAGAGAAAAATAATTGAAAAAATTGTGGCTGAACATTTTCTAAATTGATGAAAACTTGAAACCCAAAGATCAAAGAAGCTCCACAAACTCCAAAAATATTAAATAAAATTATACTAAGACACATTAAAATCAAACTGTTTAAAATCAATAATTAAAAAGACAGAAAAGTAGTCAGAAAAAAGACAAGTTATAGAAATAATCCTAAGAATGACAGCAGACTTTTCATCAGAAACAAGGCAAGCCAAAAGACAATGGAAAGACATCTTTAAAGTCCTGAAAGTAAAAACATCTTTAAACCTAGAATTCTATGTCAAGAGAAAATATCTTTCAAAAATGAACATGAAATAATGACTTTTTCAGATATATAAAAGCCGAAATAATTCATCACCAGCAGAACCGCACTGCAAGAACTATTAAAGAAAGCCATCCAGGCAGAAGGAAAAAGATACCAGATGTAAGTCTATATCTACACAAAGGAATGAAGAACACCAGAAATGGGAAACATGTGGGTAAATATAATGTTTTCTTGTTTTTTTAATCACTTAAAATACAAATGACATTTTAAAGAAAAAATAACAATAAATTGTAGACTTTATAACAAATACAATAGTAAGATGTATAGCAATAATAGCCCAAACACCAGGAGAGTTGAAATGTAATTTGTTTTACGGGTCTTAAAAGATACATGAAGTGGTATACTATTACTTGAAAGTAGATTGTAATAAGTTAAAGATGGATACTATAAGCCCTAAACAACAATGAAATAAAACAACAAAAGAATTATTGGCTCAAAAGGAACAGAATAAAAAATTTTAAATACTCAATCCAAATGAAGGGAAAAAAAAGAGGAAAAATGGAACAAACAAGCAGCAAGATGGTAGATTTTAACCCAGCCATATCCTTATAATGTCAGCTTGAAGGAGTTCTCATTGAGTAAATTAGAGACAATTTGGACATTGAAATAAAGAAAGATACTAATGAACTATAACCCAATGAAAAATATAAGAAACCATGAGTCCATTTAAATATAAGTAAATAAGCGAATAAACTGAAAGTCTGACATGGAATGAAATATTTACTTAGTTTCAAAGTATCCCTCTCCCAAATACTTACCAATTACAAAGGGAGGAAGAGTAACTTTATAGGGAGGAAGGCTAGACTATATCACAGGACTGAGTCTTCAACATATGGTTCATCATTTACTGTTAATCCCTTCTTAATTATCTTCAAGTATGGAGTAAGTTTAGTGATACAGCAGGGAAACAGCAGATTGTAGTCCTTTGGTTTCCAAGCTTTAATTAAATAAAACTGTCTTCAAACCAAAATCTTACTTAGAAACCTGGGTTTAACAAATAAAAGCAGCATTTTTTCAGAGAAGAGTTTTGCAAAACCTTAATATTTTAACATTTTCCACCATAAAGTTAATCAACAGCTATAATGATGATGTTTTAATGAACTAGAAAATTGAAACTGGAAGACTGTAGTGTAAGGCTATGTGCTGCCTTGATATCTTTGAGCCTCACAAGGCCCCAAAAGCTTAAGTTCCCCTGCACTCACCAGATATGTGCCTCACCCAATGGAAAGGCTCCCCACCTGGCTAATTCCCTATCAGCAGGACCAGGTGCACTCCACCTTGTCCTCAACCTAACTGCTTTCACTTCTCTGCCAGCCTGCAAAATTATTCAGACAAGCCAATCACATCCTCTCACAGGTACTTGGGGTCGCTTCATCCTCCTATTATAACAAAGCCTGCCACAGCCCCTACTTGTTCAGTCTGCTCCCAAGTAAAATCCAATTCTGTATTGCTTCTTATTAAAAAAAAGAATTCCAGATGAATTGAAAAGTTGTAAAAATAAAACCTATGAAAGCACTAGAATAAACACAGGCAAATTTCTTATAAACTTAGAATTGGAAATATCTTTGTAAACGAGATAAAACCTAGAAGCAACTTTTTAAAAGGAATGATAACTTGTTTACATAGAAATATAAAATTTCTGTACAGAAAACAATGCATGAAGTAAAAAAATCCAAGTACTTCAAAAATATGTGCAATATGAGTGCAAAAAGCTGATTTCCTAGTTTAGAAAGACCTTATGTAAATCAATTTTTAAAAGACAATGTAAGAGAAAATAGTCAAAGACAATGAACAGGTAGTTCACAGGAAAACTAATACAAAGGTCCTTTATACATATAAAAATATGCTCAACTTCTTAAATTTAAAGAAATATAAATCAAAATAATGAGCTACCGCAATAGGTAGCTACCACAGCTACCTATATGGCAAAAACTAAAAAGCCATAATACCCGTATTCTTTGCCAACCCAGTGTTGGCAATAGTGTGTGGAAATAGAAATTTCCATTATTGATGGAAAAATGTAAATTACCTAATAATTTTGGATAGCAATTTTTCTTACGTCCATCAAATTTCTAAATATCCACATTCTTTAACCCAACCATTCCATTGCTAGAAATTTTTCTATGGACATGCATATTGAAAAATAAATAAACATTTTTTTTAAATATGCCAAGATACAGATACATCTTTATAGTTGTTTGTAATTATAAAATAAGGAAACAACCTAAATATCCATCAACAGGAACCAGTTAATATACTCTGGTACCTTCACACAATGAAATGCCATGCAGTCAATAAAAATAATGAGGCTGGTCTGTATATGCTTAAGGGGAAAAAAATGCCCATATATATTACATCTTAAAGTCTACGTAGACAGTGGTATGCAGAGCATGATCCCATTCGTGTAAATGAAAATTATACATTAATTTTAAAGTATATATACATATATATACATACATACAAATGTACATTCATCACATATATTTCTAGACACACAGGTAGATGCATAAAACCTTTCTTTTTCTTTTGTGGAGATATATAGAAAAGGAAGAGATGATGAGAGAAGAGATATTTTATTTTTTTATTGTATATCTTTCTGTGGAGTTAATGTATTAGATGTATGAAGAAAAATATATATACATAGAAAGCTTAAATAAAATTAACATATGTAAGTTACTTGGCACAAAGTGGAAATACCCAATAGATGTTAATTTTATTCTCCCTTAACACTGAAAGCAAATAATTCTTCTCTAGGACCCACCAAAACTCTTTTGAACTTAAGCTTGTAACTTTGGTTCTTGTGTTCACAAAAAAATAACTTGGGATCTTAAAATAAAAAATTCCTAGACAGAAGAAAAGATAATTAGATTATCCTCCTATTTTTTTCTTTACTAAATAGAACTAATTTATTTAAATTTTAAACTTTTAAACATTAAAATTTTTTCCTCCTAAATCCTAAATACTGGCATTGTTGATGTGATATTTGTTTCTAATTGGTTTTCTCCACCCCAGATTGTCTTGATACAAAAAAGAAAACTCAGGGGAAATCTTTTGATGATAAAAATTAAAAATTTTCACTCAGAAAGGTCCATATTTTACTGATTTTTCTACATTAGCTCTGTTCACTCCTCAAAAGAGAAGTTTTGAGGCATGAGGAGCGGTAGTTAATGTTATTAAATGAATAAACAAACAAACAGACATCATCTTATCTAAGGAAACACTGCAGTACTGCACTTAGATTCAAATGGTCCAGGTCCACCTGGGCTTTCAGCAGTACTCACTGCCTGGACCAGCCCTCCTCCTGACACTAGAGCTGTCAGTGCCAAGATCCCAGCCAAACTACAAGACAAAACCCCACTCCAGGCACTCTTATCATTTTTTAATTGCACGTGTCTGTAATTCCTTACTGCCTGCCACTTAGTATTCCTGCATGTTGCTAAACAGCTGCCATGTTGTTTCCCTAGAGATACTTTCCTGAATATCCTTACCTATTTCACAGGGCCGTTGTAAAGCGTAATTAATTAATGTTTCCTGAATGCCTTGAGGTTTTCAGATGAAAAGTGCTAGGTTGAGGTGCAGAGTCTTATTAAATCTCTAGTTTTATCCTAGAGATTGAAGCAGCTCACCTAGGCTTGACTCTTTACAGACAGAATATGATCCAGTCCCCTGTACCTTGTTCAGGATCCTTATATCACGGTGAAATTTTGCTGTAGCCATCGCCTCAACAGAGCCATCTGGGATGCGACAAGTTATTCAAAATGTCACATGGGGCTACAGGCTGAAACCACGTTCTTCTTCAACCAGTCTGAGTGTGATTAAGACAGGATGGATTTTTTCATAGTAAACCATAAAATAACCCTATCACATTCTAGAACGGACCTAAAGTTTTTTCTTCCACAAAGGGTATTAAAAAACATGAAAGATTTCAGATGAGCAAAAGAGATGAAGAGGGATTTTAAAGTATAAGAAACCCAAAAGGCCAAAATTCATATAAAAGCTATCCAACATCACTACCAAACAGTGAAATGCAAATTAAAATAATATGAAAATACTATTTCCCACCCGTCCTACTGGCCAAAATCTTATCATTCTGAGTGTTGGCAAGGACGTATGGTCAAGAGAAGTCTTGGTCGGTGAAAGAAAACTGTCGGTGGGAGTACAAATTGACACAATCACTTAAGAAGCAATCTAGGAAAGTTGAACGCGCGACCACCCCACGATTCATCAATTCCACTTCTTGGAAAAGAAACTTTTGCACGTGTGCATAGGGAAAAGTTTAAAATATTATTCTTAAAATGTTATTCTTAAAATATTATTAATGGCAGCCTCATTTTTTAATTGCAAAAATATGCGGAACAATCTAAATATGTTCGTCAATGGTAGACTAAAAAGGTATAATATAATCAAATTAGGGACTACCCAATAGCAGTGAAGTATCAGCATGAATAAATTTCACAAACACAATGTTGAGCAAAAAAAAGACAGTACCCATAAAGATGATACTTTATGTGAGGGGAAAAAAATGCAAAAGAATATCACGTTATTTAGGTATACATACTTATGAAATAAAAATTTAATGCACAGAAATGATAAACTCCAAATTCACGGAAGGGAATGGTGGACAGCATCTGGGATTTAGGAAGAGCACAGAAGGTTTCAACATAGTGGTAGATAGACAGGAGTTAATTATATTATGCTGTACACATTTTTATCTTTATACCTTTTATATACATAAAGTGTTTCTTAATAAAAACTATTCATTATTAACCTTTATATGTTTGTATGACCAAACCATTCCATAAAAATTTAATATTTAAGAAACAACACAAAGAATCCTAAGAGACAGAATAATATGGAGGGTTGAAAGAAAAGGACTTGATGAAGAAAACTAAGTTGGAAGTTTAGCACATTAAGTCCAGATCTCTGTTATGTCTGTATGGATGCATGTGGGCTGTATGCAAACTTGCTTTAGTATGCCTAAGGCACATTCTAAATAGTGCTGGGAGGGCACACTTTTATGTAATTTATTACTGCATGGAGGATGTTATAGCCACTTTAAAGATATGTTGGATATTTCATTGTTTATTTTTTAAAAAACTAATTTTTCCCCAACCCTAGAGCAGTAATTAAAACAATATGGTACTAGCATAAAAACAGACATATAGACCAACGAAACAGAATAGAGAGCCCCAAATTAAACCCATGTATATACAATCAACTGATCTTCTGCCAAGAATAAACAACAGGGAAAAGAAAGTCTCTAAATAACTTGATGTTTAAAATGGCCAAATGACTTGAATAAACATTTCTCCAAAGAAGGCATACAAATGGTCAACAGGCATATGAAAAGATGCTCAACATCACTAATCATCAGGGAAATGCAAATCAAAACACAATGAGCTATCACCTCACATCTGTTAGGATGGCTATCATTAAAAAAACAAAACAAAACAAAAATAACAAGTGTTGGCAAAGATGCGGAAAAAGTGGAACCCATGCACATGGTTGGTAGAAATGTAAAATGGTACAGCTGCTATGGAAAACAGTATGGAGGCTCCTCAAAGAAATCTAAAGGAGAACTACCACATGACCCAGCAATCCCACTTCTGGACATACATCCAAAAGAACCGAAATCAGGATCTCAAAGCGATAGCTGCATTTCCAAGTTCACTGCAGCATTATTCACAATAGCCAAGGTATAGAAACAACCTAAATGCCCACTGATGGATGAACAGATAAAGAAACGTGGTATACACATACAATGGACTATTCCAACCTTGAAAAAGAAGGAAATCCTGCCAGTATGCAACAACACAAGGAACCTGAAGGATACTATGCTAAATGAAATAAGCCAGTCAAAGAACAAAAACTGTATGATTTCACTTGCATGAGGTATCTAAAATAGTCAAACTCACAGAAATAAAATGATGGTTGCAAGGAACTGGAAGGAGAAGGAAATGGGGAGTTGCTGCTCAATGGATATCAAGTGTTGATTGCACAAGATGAGTAAATTCTAGAGATTTGTTGTACAACATTTTGCCTATAGTTAACAATACCAATTGCACGCTTAAAAATTTAGGAGGCTTAACTTAATATATGTCCTGCAAACAGATTGCACGTTTTTCCCCCCCTGTGCTATACAGTAGGCACTCACCAGCCATCTACTTCATACAGAGTAGTGTACATATGTCAATCCCAATCTCCCAATCCATCCCACACCACCCTTCCCCCTTGGCGTCCATAAGTTTGTTCTCTACGTCTGTGTCTCTATTTCTGCTTTGCAAATAGGTTCATCTGTACCATTTTTCTAAATTCCACATATATGCGTTAATATACAATATTTGTTTTTCTCTTTCTGACTTACTTTACTCTGTATTCCAATAAACGTTAGGTGCAAATACTGTTTGATTCCACTTATACAAGGTACATAGAATAGTCAAATTCATAGAGTCAGAAAGTACATTGGTAGATGCCAGGGGCTGGGGGTGGGGGTGGAGAGGGGGAATGGGGAGCTAGTGTTTAAAGGGGACAGAGTTTCCGTTTAGGAAGATGAAATATTTGGGAGATGGATAATGGTGAGAGTTGCACAACAATGTGAATGTACTTAGTGCCACTGAACCGTACAGCTAAATATGGTTAAAATAGTGTGTTTTACAACATATTATGCGACTTTTACCACAATAAAAAAACATTTAAAAAAATTTGTTAACAGGGTAGATCTCATGTTAAGTGTTCTTACCACAAGTTTTTAAGTAAAAAAATAAATAAACTTATACACTGCAGGTTGGTTATCTACTTATTTGTTCAACACATAGATACTGAGCGCTTACCCTATAGAAGGGATTTTAAATGCAAGGCTGTATGATAGCCACACTTTATTTTCACGGAGTTCAAAAAGAATTGTGTTGCATTCTTTTTCTTTTAATTAATTAATTTATTTATTTTTGGCTGTGTTGGGTCTTCGTTTCTGTGCGAGGGCTTTCTCTAGTTGGGGCAAGCGGGGGTCACTCTTCATCACAGTGCGCGTACCTCTCACTATGGCGGCCTCTCTTGCTGCGGAGCACAGGCTCCAGACGCGCAGGCTCAGTAGTTGTGGCTCACGGGCCTAGTTGCTAGGCGGCATGTGGGATCTTCCCAGACCAGGGCTGGAACCCCTGTCCCCTGCATTGGCAGGCAGATTCTCAACCACTGCGCCACCAGGGAAGCCCGTATGTTGCATTCTTTAAAAGGCAAGCATATTGTTCACAAAATAAAGCATATTCTTTTTTTTTTTTTTTTTTTTTTTTTTTTTTGCGGTACGCGGGCCTCTCACTGTTGTGGCCTCTCCCGCTGCGGAGCACAGGCTCCGGACGCGCAGGCTCATGGGCCATGGCTCACGGGCCCAGCCGCTCCGCGGCACGTGGGATCTTCGCGGACCGGGGCACGAACCCGCATCCCCTGCATCGGCAGGCAGACCCTCAACCACTGCGCCACCAGGGAAGCCCAGCAAATTCTTTAAGCATATATTGACCCTAAGTGACTTTGATATTTCTGCAATGAATCAAGTCCCAAAAAGTTTTCAAGCTGATTCTTGATGACATGTTTACTGGTATGAGTGCATCTAAGACTATAAGTGCTTAAGTAGATACTTAGTAAGGATTTGTTGAATTAATGAATGAACAAACACACAAACTGTATGGAACAAACATTTAGAGACCAGGATAGAACAGAGACAGAGATTAGCAGCACTGGAAAGGTCTAGCAAGGTGGGGAAGAACGGCAACATCTGCAAAACATTTCACTGAAGTACGGGTCAAGTTTCCATCCTAGCTATTTGTTTTAATTATCCACTTCTTTTAAAAGAGGGCTTATTTTTTTAAAAATCAAAATGTCCATTAAAATGCCAGGGTTTACCAAATCTAAAGAGGGACTTGGGTGTTTTCTGAAAATTAATCAGAATCTCTTTTATTGTCAAAATTATAGGATACTGATTTAAGAATTTATTCTATCAGAAACAGAAGTGTGAAAATAAGATTATTATAAAATTTGCCTTTGGAATATGGGGCTTTCCCTCATTTTTGAAACAAGAAAAATAATTCAGGCAGGTACATAACACCATCTCCCCATATAACCAAAAGACACATAATTCTCCAGATGTGAGAACTATAAGCCCTCAGCTGACTGCATAGCTTTACCTGAATAAATGTTATGTTAGCAGATGTGGGAGCCTTTTCTTGGGCTTTTAAAGGATGAATATTTAACACTATTAGATAACTTTAATGACCTCAGTAGTCCCAGCACCCCAGTCTCTTGGGAAATTTTGGAAATCCTTGTTGTTATTTCCCTGATAATAGGGGAGCATAGCCTACCAAAGAGAACTGTCTAACTTAAATTGGCCAGCTGAAGAAGAAGATGTTAAAAGATCTAAGAAATTTTGTGTGTGTTTTCCTACCGTGACATCTTTGAACATTTTTTTATATAATACATACAAACCTCTTCCTCCATAATATACAGCCATTTGATATATATTTATTCTCCTAGATCGTTCAGCCACTTGTTCATTCAACCAATCAAAATCTGTGTACACAGAACGAGGAAAGATCGAAGAAATATAAAATTAGGTATTTGCCCTTGGAGAGCTTACAGTCTCATTGGAGAGACTAGAGATAGAACATTGACAGTTTTATAACAAACAACATGGTGACCCAAGTGGTATTATAAGAAAATCAATGGTAAGGGTCAAAATTCTAGGATAGGAAAGTGAGTGATGCAAGCATTCATTTGCCAACAAGTTTAGGGAAGGATGAAATTGCTGGTAGATAATAAACTGGTCATGGAACTTTCACAGTGAATAAAAGCTGACCTAGTCAGAAGGATAAAACAATCTGAAGAAGCTAAAAAGAGGTGGAAGAACATACCCAAGATAGAAACCTTTGTGAATAAAGGCTTACAGAATGTCTGCGAACCATTCAAAAGACATAATAAAATTTTGTTGTCACTACTCCACTTTACTGGATCGTATACAAAGCATCCAAGATAAGTTAACTAAACCAAATAATTTACTAGTAAAAACCCAAGCAAGAAATTACACCAAAGTGTTTCAGAAAACGTGTGCTCAGCATCTGAGCATAGCAGGCACCCATGTGCCTGAATCCCTAAATATCTAGCATTTGTTAATATATGTTATCTTTTTAAAGAAATGGGTGAAAAAACTGGGAAATCTGAACCAATTAGCTGCTGCCAAAGTCACACGACATTTCAAAGAAGTCCCTCCATATTTCAGCCACACTGCTCCAGCTAAAAAATTCTCTATTTTTACTCTAGGCCTGAAGCATTGGCAAATTTATGTGCCAAAGACAGTGGGATTGGGATATTTGAAAGGATTAGCTCCAAAGCAGATAATTCTTTAGATGAATTTTGTAGAAAACTGTGAGAGGATTTCTATACCCAGACTAAAAATATGAAAATGACATTCTAGACACTTTTGCTGAGTTATGTTTTACTGGGCACCATTTGCTTCAACTTTCTGATCACTATCTTCCACAGAATCTTTCTGAATTAAATATCCTGCCAAGTTCTTAGTTCAAATTGCTAGAGCGGTATATAGGTCCAAAAAAAATGAATCAAGTTGTATTTATTTTGTAATATATAATTACATTGTATTAGGGACAATTGGGGACCATAGGAATGTACAGTTTTAATTGGGGGAAGATAAGACACACACTCTAAACAATCAGAGAGCAATAAATAAATTGCGTTCACGTAACTAAATGTTATAGTTGATATGGTTCAGGCTGGAAATGAGGTCAGACAGCAGTCATAATGATGAAAATGTCAGAACAGTTAGAAAGAAGGGCTTTCTAGGTCCTGGAGTTGTACAAGCAAAGACAGGAAAAAAAGAATGCTCATGCCATGTGTATATAATGGCAAGAAGACCAGTCTGTGTGGAAAAGAGGATGTGTGCCAGGAAAAATGGAAAGAGAGAAAAGGACAGGCGGAGTGAACCTGCAGTGTGCAACAGGAGTTGTCAAGTTCCAGCCAACAGCCTATTTTTGTAAGTAAAGTGTTCTAGAAACAAAGCCACATTCATTTGCTTACAGATAGTCATGGCTGCTTTCGCACAGTGACAGAGTTGAATAGTTGTAATGGAGCCTGAGACCTACAAAGCCTAAGGTATTTATTATCTTGCCTTTACAGGAAAAGTCTGCCAATCATTGGTGTAGAACATGTAAGTATATGAGAAAAAGGGAGGGAACACATCTGGGGCGCCAAAATTCCAACAGATACGTTGCCATTTCCTTACACCCCCTCCCCCAGCCACATGCATACAATAGATCCCATTCCCCAGGCTCCATAGGTCTTCTTACAAAGGACAGATTATAGAACACCTTGAAAAACAGGCAGAGGGATTTAGAGTTGAGGTAGTAGATAATGGAAATTCTAGGATAAGAAAATGATCAACCTGGAAGATTCATCAAGAATGAGAACAGAAAGGAAACCTGAAGGAAAGGCACCAGTAAAAATATTGCATAATCCAAGAAGGGGCCTTCATAAGAAATGGAGATGACAATTCAAAGAAACATTTCACAGGATGACTCAAATCCTAGTGACAAATTAACGTGGGAGGGGTAGTGTAAGGAAAAGCACATCAGACCAGGAGTAATCAGAATAGGGGTCTAGTTTCAGCTCTGCCATTTACTAGCTGTATCTTTCTCAAAGGTACGTTATGGGTCTCCATTTACTCACTTATACCACTAGGAAGTTGGTGGAAACATTAATATGTGCTATTTTTGAGTGTCTACTTGGTGACAGGCACTGAGCAAAGGCATTTCCATATATTTATTTCCAATCCTCATAAAAGGCTCCCAAGACAGGTATGCCAGGCCCATTTCACAAATGAGGAAACTGAAGCTCAGAAAGTTTTAGCAAATTGCCTGATATGACATAACATAGGTTATGTTACACTTTATATAGTAAAGTAACAAAATAAGTTTCAAATTAAGAACTGATCTCTGCATGCACAGAGAATCATGTATAAATCAGGTACAAATGGTACAAATGCCCATTATCACATAAAGGATAATCACTGCTTCATTCTGGAAAAGTCCTATATCATCTTTCTCTAAGGCATTTAGGTAGTTAAGACTTCCCCTCTCTCCATCCCTCTAAAATGGGGCTTATTAGTGCTCACCAAACATCCATGTGCTTCTTTACATTCCCTTGTAGTTAACTTGACTGTACTTTGGCCAGTAAGATGTGGGTAGAAGTGATGTAAGCCACTTCCAGACTTGGTCACCAAAACAAAATAATAATCGACATGTATAGTGCTTTATATTTCCCAATGAACAGGCTTTCTTACATAAATTATTTCATTTGACTCTCACAGCAAATAAGAACTAGAGTTATTATCAGCAGAAACATGATTACAGATGACACTTAGTCACAACCAGATTAAATAAGTGTATTATTCTGTAGGTAAGAAAACACCTCTGAAGACTACGTGTCTTTCATTTCTGTGTCCCAGCACCCAGCCAGTGCCTAAAGCCAGCCGGTGCCTATGTGTTGAATGAAGTAACTAACATTTACGTATTAAAAGGGTTCAAACTGGACAAATATAGACAGTTCTTGTAAATAATAGAAGTAGCTCAGAAATAATTTAAAAGGCTAGCAATCATATCCCTTTTTCATAGCTAAAATTTCTTTCTCTCCTTAATAGTTCTTCAGTTTACAACCGATGTCAACTTTGTTTTACACAGCAGGACATAATTTCTCTCCTTCTCTTCTGATCCAAACCCATTTCTACTCAGTGACAACTTCCAACAGACTGAACCAATCCCACACTCTCACCCTGTATTTGGCAAATCTGAGCCAACACCTTTTACGGTCCCCTTATCCTGGGATGGTTTCTCTTCTTGGATTCTTGGGGATATTTCAGAATGTTAAGGAAACTTAACTGGACTCTATCCTGCATCTCATCATTTCAATAGTAAACTACTCAATCCTCTTGCTTATTCTCTGAACTGGCTCTTTTCTTTTTTTCACTTTCACTGGAATTTAGTGAGAAAATTGCTTCAACTGGATCAGCCAGCCAGCCTTGGTGTGATAACAAAAATGAAAATGAATGGTGCAGAAAAAAAATCAAAAGGTTTGCTCTTTGAGATATAATTTAGTGTCTGGCAGGAATAATTCAAGAAAATCGTGTCCACTTCCTGATCATATAACTAAACAAACAATGAGGGGGGAAGTCCTGCTGAGAGACATTTTCACATTAAAAGGTGCTAAAAATGGGCTAGATCTCCTCAGAGCCCTGCTGGAGGCCTTCGTTCAATTTTTAGTAATTTCCTCTCTATCCAGACTGGTAGCAACTGGCGAGGCAGAGGAAAAGGGAGAGGCTCTACCTCTGTGTTGATTCACTCTGCAATTCAAGGAATCAAGGAATGATGGAGAGGGTTAGGGAATCTTGTCCTTCCGGCCATTTCCAGAGGTCACAAGGAAGGAAGCTGAGAGACAGACAGGGAGATAAACAGAGAGAGAACGGGATGGGGGGTGGGGGGGGCGGGGTGTGCAGAAATAAAAAACTTCAGAAACCTTCTTAGGACTTTTCTTAGGTGGAGACCTAATATAAGTCAAAATCATACTCAGCAGTTGTGCATCAGAGGATCTATATGGATTAGGCCCTCACCGATGGTCAGGTACTACAAAAAAGGATGGAAATTAAATATGCTTAGATATCTAGCATACAGATATCCAGAGCAGATAGCCTCTCCCACATAGCTATCAGTGCTGTCTTTTTGAGTCTTACGATAAACATCTGATAAATACACAAACATCAGAGTCTGTGGTTACTAGTCTTCTATAAGAATTTATGAAGACAGAACTTCCACCGGAAATATCATGTCCTCTGCATCAATAGTATTCATGCAATAACCAATTCAATAAACAGTTTGGATGCCTGCTCCAGACCAGGTATTATATCAGAGTTGGGTATATAAAGATGGATGAGGTTTGCCTTTCGGATTCACAGTCCAGGGCAGGGTTTCCCAACCACAACCAGGACACTACTGACATTTGGGGCATAATAATTCTTCGTGTGGGGCTATCCTGTGCATTGTAGGATGTGTAGCAGTTTAGCAGAGTCCCTGGCCTCTATCCACTAGATGCTAGTAGCACTCTGCCTCAGTTGTGCTATCAAAATGTCGTGGCAACCAAAAATGTCTCCAGACATTGCCAAATGCTCCCTGGAGGGGAGTAGGCAAAATTTCACAGCCAGTTGAAAACCACTCGTCTAACAGGAGAGACGAGACTTCGTAATCAAATAATTACAATGCAATGAGAAGGCCTAGAGTACGAAGCACCGTGGGAGCACTCAGAAGAGAGCAGCTAGATAACTCTGAGTAAAGGAAGAGCAAGATGAATGCTTCTACTTGCATTAAGCACACCCCAGTGAGCCAGTATGTTAAAAAGCAGACAGTAATAATAATAGACAATAGATAACACTTACTGAGCACTTTCTGTATGTCATGCACTGTTCTAAGCATTTTGCAGACATTGACTCATTTAGCCCTAGGTGACAGACTCTGTGATTATCCTCATGTTAAAATAAAGAAACAGGCATAGAAAGGTTAAGTAACTTGTCCAAGTCACAGAGCCAGTAAATAGTGGAGGCACGATTCAAAACCTAGGCAGCATATCTCAGTATACCTGCTTAAAAAAAAACAAAAAAAAAGTAGTCTGACTTCAGCAAACATATTTTTAAACAATATAAGTAAGAAGACAAAAAGAGACTTGAACACAAAAAGGATAAGCATTGCTACTAGTGAGAGGACAGAGGGGAAGACTCTCTTATAAATTGTATTATAAACATCAAACTTGCTAAGAGCCTAGATCTTAATTATTCCCACCACCAAAAAGAAATGATAATTACATGACATGATAGAAGTGCTAGCTAACCCTACACTGGCAATCATATTGCAATATATAAAAGTATCAAATCAACATGTTGTAGGCTTTAAACTTACACAATGTTATATGCCAAATATATTCCAATTAAAAAAAAAAGAAAAGGAAAATTAAAGAAAGCACAAGGCAAAAGAGAAGGGTGTCAAAAAGAGGCAATGCTACGGTGCTTTGTGACCACCTAGAGGGGTGGGATAGGGAGGGTGGGAGGGAGGGAGACGCAAGAGGGAAGAGATACGGGAACATATGTATATGTATAACTGATTCACTCTGTTATAAAGCAGAAACTATCACACCATTGTAAAGCAATTATACTCCAATAAAGATGTTAAAAAATAAATAAATAAAAATAAAATAATGGGAAAGAAAAAAAAAAGAGGCAATGCTTAACCGCTTTGGAAAATTGTATGTTGGAAGTAATATGACTAGAAGGAAATCAGGCATGGGTTACATTTGCATGCAACGTCAAACTCACAAGGTTTATAGATATGATACAGTTTGAACAAGAGTATTTAGCCTGAAAACCCCATGTAATTCTACTTAGTGTAACCCAATTTTTTATACTTCTCAAGAAGGTACATGGTGGTGTACTAATGGGTATATAAAGCTTTAGGATAAATATACTTATTTTGGAGTGTTCATGTTTTTAAAGGTTTAGTATTTTATAAAAATAGAAAAAATATATTGTAGATCTGACATTAGTTAAGATAAACTCAAGCTTTCAGGAAATTTCAAGCTTGCGGTGTCACTGCAGACTGTGGCCCCAGAGGCCCCTGGAGGCTGCGCATGCCCCCTTTTTCTGCCTTCAGGACCCTTTGACGAAGAGACACTGAGACTGTCATCCTGGAGCATAGTAAGCATTTTTGGTTGGTTAGGCATGTTTCTTAGAAACTGGAAGTTAAAAGAGGTGTGCCATTGTTGTATTTTTGGTTTAAAACCAAGCCAGCCCAGATGGACTGTGCTATCAAGAGCAGGCTTAGGATGAAGCTATGCAGCCAGTTTACGATGCCAACGTGATAAAAGGATCCCCCTACATCAACCTCAAGCTGACTGTTTGGGATAAACGTCCTAAGAAGAAATCAGAACCAGGTCTTGGGCAGACTTCTCCACCAGTGTCTTGCCTTAATTTCAAGTAAGGAGCCCAAGATCCAGCCATGCCTGCTGTCAGCTCTCACCTCGGGCCTTTGTATATGCTCTTCCCTCTGCCTCACAAGCACTTTCCCCAGGTAGCCTTCTGATTCTCTCCCTCAACTCCTGCAGGTCACTACACAAAGGCCACCTTCTCACTGAGGCTTTCCTTGCCCACCCTACTTAAAATTAGAAACTCCTTCCTCTATTTAATCCTTATTCATAATACCTATTACCATTGAACAGGCTACATATTGCACTTAATTTATGTTTCTATTGTTTATCTCCCACCCCTAGAGTGTTAGCTCCATGAGAGTAGGAATTTTTGTCTGCTTTGTTCCCTACTGATATCCTCTAGCACCTAGAAAGTATCAGTAAATATTTGTGAAATGAATCAATTATGTCATTTAATCCTCACAAATATTACACCATTTAGTGCTTCTCTTAGGTGTGAATCCTGCCACCATTGTTGTGCTGATGATGATAGATAACCTTAGTCCAAGTGCTTGAGTCATCTTGGGCTGCTATAACAAACTACCATAAACTGGGTGGTTTAAACAACTGAAATTTTATTTCTCACAGTTCTAGAAATTCGAGATCAGAGTATCAGCATGGCCATATTATGGTGAGAGTCCCCTTCTGGGTTGCAGATGGCAGTCAGTCGTCTTGCTGTGTCCTCACATGGTGGAAAGAGAGAGAGTTGGCACCCTTTCCCTTCTTATAAGGTCACTAATCCCATATGGGGGGGTCTGCCCTCATGACCTAATTACCTCTCAAAGGCCCCATCTTCTAATGCCATCCTATTGGAGGTTACAGTTTCAACATACGAATTTTGAGGGGACACAAATATGCAGTCCATAACACCAAGTATTCAAACACATATGTTGGCTCCCTTTCTAAAATTACTATTATTGCCCATTTTCTAGGTGAGGAAATTGAAGCTTAGAAAGGTAAATAATTTGCTCAAAGTCACAGAATTAGGCATTAAACCCAAGTCTGTC
Organism: Leucopleurus acutus; assembly: GCF_964270905.1. NCBI lineage: Eukaryota > Metazoa > Chordata > Mammalia > Artiodactyla > Delphinidae > Leucopleurus > Leucopleurus acutus. The sequence continues at coordinate 113,809,466 of NC_139143.1, read as the reverse complement.
CGGTTCCAAAGTTATGTGCATATAAACTCAGTTAATATTTTATTGATAAAAATAATTATTAATAGTACTACTGTTATCATCATACTTTTCATTTGAAAAAATGATTTCCCACCCTTCACTCATTGGATACTCACAACAGGCCCACAAGGGAGTGAGCAAATATATCATGTCCCTACGCCTTACAGATGGGAGATTAAAAGACTTGTCCAAGGTCACATACCTAGGAAACGGAGACTGAGAGGTCACTATAAAAGCTCATTCCTACATTCAACAGCTTTGGCCAAAGTCATCCATTTGTAAACCCAAATGACACGGCTCCAATTCCATCAATCCATACATAGACTAACTTAATGGGCATTTCCATACATATTAATTTCTTCTATTACAATATAAATATCTACATCTGAGCTGCTGATTCAGTCTCAGAAAATTTTTAAGTGACTGGACAGTTCCATATTTAAGTAAATAGGACCAGGGCAGGGGACTTAGCCCCAACACAATGTTTCACAGAAGGCGACAGTAATATGCTCCAGCTCCAGGGGGTGGCAGCAGTAAGAAAAGGACCAAGTCTTCAAGCTGGGCATGTGCACTCTTTCCAGAACACTTTCTGGGAGCAGTTATGGAAGATTCTGTACAAGCCAAGCTCTAATGGTGAGATAGGGCAAACATTTTGTACATGAGTAAAATCCTGAAGGATTTCTGAACACATTAGGGAAGGCAGACACTATTAGCTAGATTTACTGCTAATATGGGCCTTTGGGGACTAAGATACTGTTCTCAGAGATTGTCTTTTGGAAAGCTATTTGGGGAAGGTGCATTGTGCAAATCCCAAACTGCAAATTAGGAATAGATTCCGCACCTCAGATCACCCTGTGTTTTGACTCCCTTTTTACCTGTGTTCTCTTATCACCCCACTCCACATCACTTAAATGTACAATAAGTTCCTTGAAGGTAGCAACTGGGCTATATTTCTCTTTGTATCTCAAGTACCTAGCACAATACCAACTGTACATATGATAAATATTTGTCAAATAAAACCAAACAAGCAAGTTTTTATCATAGCATTTGTGTAATGTCTAAGCTCCTGCTACTAGCTAACTGTGAACTTCCATACAAATATGACTCTTTATTTTGTATTCCCAGTATTAGCACTGAGCTTGGAATGTTGTAAGCTTTCGAAAAATTTTTGCAATGAATGTTTAGATGGATGAATTAATGTTACAAGATTTAGGATTTCTTACCACAATTCTTCTATTTAATGGGTTGCAACATTTTAAAAGGATATAACACACTTAGTGCCCAGATCTTGGTTTCTAATCCCATTCTTCAATAAAAGGAACCAGACAGTCCTGGAGAAATGATTCTAGGCTGATTCTAGGGCTGGGACAGGGAATATACAAGATGAGTCTGGAACATCTTATAGTTTGGGAAAGTAAGGAAGTGCTCAAAAATAAAAAAATGAGAGGTTTGTCAAAAGGACACAGGAGCCAACTGAAAAAGTTCCCAATGGCCAAAGCTCCCAATGGCCAAAACAGTTTATGCGACACAATAAATAAGGTAGTATCAAACCACAACCCAAAGTATAAAATGAATACTCATGAGTCCATACTGATATAAATGACTGAATAACTAAATAAATGGGGGAAAAGAGATAAATATTCCATGCATAAGAATTCAAAGTAATTTATATAGATACTCCTCCCTCACGGGTAAGTGGAGCATAACTCTCCACATCTTAAGTGTAGGATGGGCAGAGTGACTTCCTTCCAAAAAGAATAGTAGGCAAAAGAGGGAGAAAGAGTAACTTTATAGTGGAGAAACATGACAAACACTACATCCGTCAGCTGATCAAGGCTAACACCAATAGTGACATCACACTGATAGTATATACACTTGACAGGATGTGATGGAAATGGCACCTTACCTCTAAGTTCTTCCTCCCAAAAGTCCATAACCCCAAGTCTAATCATAAGAAAAATATAACATAAATTGAAGGATATTCTAAAAAATCCCTGAACGGTACTCCTTAAACTGTCCAGGTCATTAAAAACAAGTAACTTGTCACAGACAAGAAGACAGATAAATATAATGTGGTATCCTGGATGGGATCCTGGGAAAGAAAAAGGATATTAGGGAAAAACCAAGAAAATATGAATAAGTTATGGGTTTTATTTTTAAAATGTGTCAATATTGGTTCATTAATTGTGACAAATGTACCATACTAATGTAAGATGTTAACAATATGGGAAATTCAGTATGGTATATATGGGAAATTTCTGTACTATCTTCACAACTGAAGCTATTCTAAAATTAAAAGTTTATTTAAGTATAGGAAAAAAGATACAGCATACTTGCAATGATATCCTGGTGCTTCTTTACAAGAGGTTTTGGTCAATTTAATCTCCAAAAAATGAGTGGCTAAGGATTTCACTTCTCCAACGATGCTTCTGAAATAAAGTCCTCTTATCAGACCACTTAGATGACCACTACTGCCTACTATGTTGATCACTTCTAGGTTCTCAAATAAGTTTCTTTTCCCTATGGTCAGCTATCTTATTCCACCACGAGGCATAATTTGCATGGTGTCTCCTATAAAATTACTTTTCTATGATTGACACGGTTACCGAAATTCTTCTTACTTTGAATTTTTTTTTTCACAGCCAAAGAAGACCTCCTAGTAACTACTCTGGCCACTACTGGCCAGTGTTATGATTCCCTTCTCTTCCTAATGACTGCCCTCCTCTCCTCTTCAAGCTCCACAATCACTGCTCCACTCTCTGAATATACCCTGAGAAACCAAAACAATAGCTGAGGCTGGGGGCTGGCCGGTCATGAGAAGAAGGGCTGGACAGGTGCAGAAACCCAGCTGCTAGGCCCACCTCAGACTTGGCCTTTTCTTTCAGTGAGCTGAGTCATTTCCTCTGGCCCCTTTTTATCCAACTGAGATGAAAATTTGCTTTTCTATTTAAGTCTCAGTGCTCCTTTGGTGTCTAAAGTCTACCTTTATCCTTTTGGATTCGTCACTGGTTCTGAAGGGAAAGATAAAGTTAAGCTCATGGAGCCTGTCTAAGGCCTCAAACCACTCAGCATGGCAGGAGGCCATGGTTAAACCCTTTTCCCTTCTCCTCGAGGTAGGCCTATCCATCAATTACCCACCATTTGTAGAGATGGTGACGTGAACGCCTTCCCAAACCCCCTACTGAAAAGCAGCCCTCTTTGAAACATCGATATTTGCAAGCACCATCAGAGAGCAGAATGAACAAAATGGAAGAAGGTATCAGTGAATCATATTTGAATGTATTCCTCAAACAACGCTCATTAACATGCAAAGCCCATTTGCTTCACGACCAGCCATTTCTCAAATTGAGAATTCTGGTTTTATTTCACATTGCATGCAACTCTAAATTAGATTGTAAACAAGGACCTGTGAGGAAACAGAATCAAACGCAACTTTCATAATTATTAGAAGTGTTCACTCTCATTAACAAGGGGTAATTGTTTCTGTTTTGTAAATTGATCTGAGATGAAAGGAGTTAGTTAATAATTTATACTGTACTATGGAAAGGGGGCTGTGAAAAGACTCTACGGAAGGATTTGAATTAAACAGCCTTTCACCCTTTTAATATCTCACAAGAGATTCTTCTGCACTGGTTCATTTAATTTAGTGGACACCGCAGTGTGGCCCATTGATTGTGGACAAAACTTCTGAAGGGCCTGGTGTGCACCCCTGTTAAAACGTGGGAAGAGAGTAAAGTTGGATGTGAATTAATTTGATTCTGTACATAATTCTTTTTCAATGGGATTCTGTGTCCCATTGCAAAGGCATGAAAAAAGGAGACACTGAGTTTGATTGCTCAATATTCATCTACATTTTTCTCTCTATGGGCACAATATGCTTGGCTTAATTAACTTTTCTCAAAGGTGAAGCCGTGAGCACCATCTGCTGTGAGACAATCACATTTGTATGCCTCTCAGAATAATCCCTTTACTACTGAAAACAGCTATCATATAGTAGCCAAAACCAAAACTTTCAAACATTTTTGGCCTGGGAGAGAAAGACCAAATCCATTCTGGTCCAGAGGCACAGTGCTGGGAGACAATGTTGAGCAGAGGCAAAGGTGGCTGTTTTTGTTACAGCCCAACTCCTTGCTCAGGAATGATTTTGAGTTTGCCTTGTCTTCCCTACCCCACCAAATTAAAAATTCTACATGCTTCATTTAAAGCCCAGCTCAAGAACAACTGCACAGCAGGAGCATCCTCCTTTTCTCCTACCTCTTAATTTCAAACCAACAGAAGAATAGGAAAGTGCACCATGAAAAGAATCATCAAGTCACTCAAAATCCCAATGCAAAATATTGAGGTAAAGTTTAGCCATTTAATTTTTTAATCAAGCCTCAAGGACCACACAGTGTTATCAAGGGCCTGCTGAACTTGCTCGAAAGCTGGGTCATTATTTGATCTTTGTGGCTGGTAATCTGATTATCTCATTGTGGAGGTAAACTTCAGACCCAATCTTGTTAGCAGCTGGCGAAGCTGGATTACTACAGCTACTGAACTGGAAAATGAACTGAGCAGTCCAGCTTTGGCCTTGCTCTCTTTGAGCCCACAGTTGGCTACTTCAGGGTATATACTTTTGTGTCTGAATCAGCACTTTATTCTAGAATCTCTCACTGCCGTGTAAATATATTCTCTAATGATAATGTCGAGCCGTGACTCCAATACACAAGCAGACCCTTACTTACACATACCTATAATCCAGCGCATACTCACACACACACACACACACAAACACACACACACACACCAGCTCCAAAGACTCCAGTACAGGTAATGCTCTGTTCAGAAAAGTATATGGCCCAAGATGTTTAATGAAGGAAATTAATAAGCATCATTCTTTGCTTTGAGATTCACACGCAACAGAGTTGCTAAAATATGCAAATACTCACAAGAGTTGTGTGGTCCCTGCTTAAGACACTCACAGTTTTGCTTGTGGTCTCACTGAGGCATTGACTGCTTTTACAGTGAATGCCCAGCCCCGTCAAAGCCCAGAAAGTCTTGAAACATAGCTTGAAAGAGTTCAAAGGATCGAAAAGACAAAAAAGGACTAAGCTGGGATTTTTATGTACACTGAAAAGAAGAATAAAATATAAGTTCCTTAATACAGGCTGTTATGGCAATGTTACCCATATCAAAGCATTATGGTGCCACGGAAGAGGGTTGAAAATTTTCTTGCACACCATATGCAAAAGAGAAATAGGAACAATTTAGGCTGGCGGTGATTTTGTGACATGAAACATTGAATGCTCTTTTTTGACACACTATTGAGTGAACAAGGAATTCAAAGAGTTTGAACTGGAACAAGTTTTCTGCCTCAATAAGCCATAATCAGCCCCAAAGAACTAAGTATTCCTCAGAGTAGTGGTCTGCTCTCAAGGCTGCCCATGGTGGGTTTTGCTGGCTATTATAATGTGCATCAAAGCAAGTGCTCTTATGTTGGCTTTCCTCTTATCAATTCCGCTAAAACCTCAAGTCTTTGGTGCGATTTCTGAAACCAGCACGCTGATCGGCAGCATTCCCAAATATCAACATCTCCCACAATCCTGGCAGAACCACATTAGTATACGGAGCAATTTAGACAGCAAGGCGACAAAAAAAGAAGGATCTTTGCTGGGTGTGTGATATTGCAGACATTATTTAGTAGAGTGTACAATGGTCCTTGATTTATTTCCAAAGTCTGGTGAATGAGGCAATCTTGCTCTATGATTCGAGTAGATGCAACAAAGTGGATTTTACAAGAGATTGCCTGCTCGGAAAAGAATAGCCTTTTTTTTTGCTTGGAGTGGAAAAGAATAGCCAGATTTTAAATGCATTTTTGCATTTTAATTTATTTTAATTATTTTCAGGAAGTTTAATTCATTTTTATGATCTTCTCTTCCAACATGGAAATTTAAAATTTAGCCAGAAAATGTACAGAAATACTTAATGTGATATTTACCACAAAAATCTGCTATTCACATATTATGACTGTTTTTCAGCATCTAACAATTAAATTTCAGCCGCATGGTACGGAAGCATGAGAATATATCAATTACCAGTACTCCTTTTTGACAGTCTTTTAAGACAAAAATATATTTTTCTGCACATTAATAATTGAGTTTATTACTACTAAACTATTATAATCACAGTGTAATAAATCATGCTGATGAAACTATAGGTAAAATAATAATCTGACCTAGTTCTAAACAAATTTGCTATCCTGTTCTATATAACTAATTGTGTCTATGTTTAAAAGCAATAACCAATTTCTAGTATAACAACACGTCAATTTCTTAGCCTGTCAGGGACTGTGGCTATACGATCTGTTTTAGCAGTGCAATTCAACAAATTTTAAGCAGGTAAAACTTGAAGGGTCAAATTTTAAGCAGGTAAATTGAAGTGTAAAATTTTCAATGACGATTTCAGCCAAGGTATAAATGCCCAAATCAAACCTGGAACTAATATTTATTACAGTAAGCTCTGTGTACATTGCTAGGAAAAAATGGCATTCTTCTCATCTTGAAACAAAAAAAGCATATCTTTTCTGTTCAGGTTGTTCAGCAAGCCCCAAAATTACAGTCGATGGTTTTAAAAGAATGACAGAGGAGGGAAGATAAATTCTTATGCCTAAGTTTAGATCTGAATTTTTAAGGAACACCTTTTAATCAATCATGACATTTGACACAATCAAGTTTGAAGTTACCTGTACACCTTCACGCCTATGAAAATTGTTGTAAATTCTCAGTGGAACTTAACATACAGCATCTAACATGCACAGCAGTCTACCTGTGATAGACATATCCTTGAGAGAAGAATTTGTTTTTTTAAGAATGTGGATATAGTTTATTTTCCTAATTGTCTTATTTCACCTCTTCATGAAATATTCTAAATTCTACCATGTTAGCATATAGGTACGATATAAATTTTCCTATATGCTTTTGACCATATCTTACAGAGACTTTGTCACCAACGTTACAATAAAACTTATCCACCCACTACTAGAAGAGATAAATAAAAATAAAGGTGACAAGACATATTTATGGGAAATGTTAGAAGTCATCAAAATATGATGTTCCACTTATAAAAATTTTTGAATTTGTACTTTAATATTACAAAATTAAGATAATTTAATATGATGCTGTTTTTCTATTTATTATCTATATCTTGATAATATACATTTAAAATTAAGAAAGATGTAGAGGAAACTAAGAATATAGCTTACATTTGCTAAGATCTGAAAACATATTTCAAGATTCAAAATATCCCCTCACATGTGTCAGAAAAGAACACAAATAACAAATGTTGGTGAGGATGTGGAGAAAAGGGAACCCTAGTATACTGTTGGTGGGAATGTAAACTGGTGCAGCCACTACGGAAAACAGTATGGAGATTTCTCAAAAAACTAAAAATAGAAATACAATATGACTCACCAATTCCACTCCTAGGTATATATCCGAAAAAAACCAAAAACACTAATTTGAAAAGAAGCATGCACATCAATGTTCATAGCAGCATTATTTAAAATTGCCAATATATAGAAGCAAGATGTGTCATCACCAGATGAATGAATAAAGAAGATGTGAGATATATACATATATATATATATATACACATACACACACACATACATATAACACACACAGATACATACACAATGGAATACCACTCAGCTATAAAAAAAAATGACGTTTTGTCATTTGCCGCAACATGGATGGACTTGGAGAGCATTACGCTAAGTGAAATAAGTCAGACAGAGAAAGACAAATACTGTATGATATTACTTATATGTGGAATCCTAAAAATACAACAAACTAGTGAATATAACAAAAAAGCAGGAGATTCACAGATATAGAGAACAAACTAGTGGCTACCAGTGGGGACAAGGAAGGGGGGGAGGGGCAATGTAGGGGGTAGAGGAGTAAGAGGTACAAACTATTAGGTGTAAAACAAGCCACAGGGATATATTATACAACAAGGGAATATAGCCAATAGTTTATAATAACTATAAGTGGAGTATAAAGTTTAAAAATTTTGAATCACTATACTGTACACCTGTAACATATAGTATTATACATCAACTATACTTCAATTTTAAAAAGATTCTAAAGATAAAGTATATGAAAACAAATCTATCACCTTATATTATAAAATAGACTGGGCAGAACAAATGTGACTTGAGTAGAAAATGGATAAACTCATATTTTTAATTTGAGGAAATATACCTTTCTATTTTTAAATCAATATCTTACTTCCCCTCCAGTTCTTTGTCTGTGTACAAAGTAAAATAAATTTAATTAATAGAATTTAACCTAAGGAAGTGTCACTCTTCAGGTACGCCCCTTAGGAGTACCACCAATGCTGTCATTGCTCAGAGCACATTCTGGAACTACTTGTTGAGAAACGCTTTAGGGATGGTTTACAAACATCCAAGAAAACTGAGATTATTGGTGCTTAATAGTCAAGAAGTCAATTTTTTTTATTTTAAAGAACTAAAATCATGTTACCTGCTTTGAATACCTCTCCAAATTATTCACCAAGATTGGCTCTGAATGACTCGACTATTTTCAAATAACCAAATCCTCTTGCAGAGAATAACGATGTACCACATCAAGGATTTCATGGTAATGTTCACAGTTCCTGACAGCAATCCCCAAACGGGAGTGATGGAACTGTTTGGATTACGGTAATTGACTTCATTGGAATAAGTATATAACCATGAAGGTGACAGCTTTGACAAGTGTCATTTCCTTATAGTCACCCCTTCACATGCATACATCAGTAATTAGGGAGCTAATGCTTTATAAAACACTTGGTACCATAAACACCCAGTAAATGGTTGCTATCATCATTATATTGTATAATAAAGGATGGTATTGGCTATAGTGACTATAATCTCTCTATTGGATTGAAAAGGCCAAATAATAATGAACAGACCTCAGCACAGTGTCCACATGTGAATACAGTTTCTGGATTTTTTTAATTACAATTATTTAAATAAAGGGACTAACTTTTCTCTTTGGCTGGAGGCATCCCTCCTACCTGTTCACTGGTTAGTCTGTTGATTGTAGTTGCCATTTCCCGTATCTCTGTCATATCGTGTAAAGCTTTCCTTCAGTAAATATATCTTGTGCTTCTTTGATGCTTGAGCTTGTCATCTTTAAATTCTGTTTATTACGTTGTTTGAGTCACGTGTTTAGAAATCATGCTACCATGGTAGATTGTATTGCTTCTGACAAAGGCCACTGCGAAACTAATACAGGAGGTAACAGCAGGTATATTGTGATTCTGAGTAAGTGAGCGAGTGGATACTCTGGTACTCCACCCAAACCCCCTCTTCAAGGCTGATTTACCCATCCCCCAACTACATAAGTAGATTACTCAGTGGTAAGGATCCCAGTAAACAATTCTAACACACTGTGCTATGATAGCTCCTGGAAGTTTGGGAAATCAGTGGCCCACACTAAGTAAAGTAGAAATTACAGAATTGCCATAATATTGGACAAAGGAAATTAAAAAGATGATAGAAGGAGCTATGCTAGAATGGGCATACTACTTTAAGTCCAGAAAACCCGTCAGCCATGTTCATGAAAGGGACCAGAGTACTCCATTTACCAGTTACCTATATGGAATGTGTTAAGGAAAGAGACATCAGCATCACGGAGAAGCTCAGTGTGTACTCTGTAGGCCAGGGTTGATGGCAGGAGATACTGTTATAGAAGAGAAACTCCAGAACCCGAGATAAAAGACGTCCACTGATAACACTTAACCATCAAAGGCAAAGTGGGCCCAATTATTGTGATGAATGGCAAGACCAAAGTGGCAACCAGGGCACCTCAATATCCAAAGAGATATGGAGATTTTTTTTAAATTTATTTATTTATTTTTAATTTTTTGGCTGCATTGGGTTTTTGTTGCTGCACGTGGGCTTTCTCTAGTTGCGGCAAGTGGGGGCTACTCTTTGCTGCGGTGCACGGGCTTCTCATTGCAGTGGCCTCTCTTGTTGCAGAGCACGGGCTCAGTAGTTGTGGTGCACGGGCTTAGCTGCTCCGCGGCATGTGGGATCTTTCCCGACCAGGGATCAAACCCGTGTCCCCTACATTGGCAAGCGGATTCTTAACCACTGCGCCACCAGGGAAGCCCTGGAGATGGTTATTGGAACACAGTGTTCACAGAAGCAAAAAACTGTGGGCAGCAACAAGAGTATTGCTTAATTTATACAACTTTTTAAAGTCAAGGATAGATGATTAGGAAACTAAGGGCAATCAGTCTAGTAAAGTCATAATTTCTTATACAGTCCTGAGCCAGTTCTCAAATACAAAATCTACTGACTGAAGGAGAGGTCAGGTCCCTGAGATGATGAACCCTGAAACACTGCATCAAATGTATTCAGTAATAATTCTCCCGTTCCTTCCCTAAATGAATGTATCACCATTTACTTGGAAAATTATGCAATGGAGAAAAGGAACACTCAGACCTTTTAAAGACTGTTGGACACAGGGTCTGAAACGACATTGATATCTGGGGACCCAAAGCACCATTATGACTTCACTTTTCAAGTGCGAACATAAGGGGGCAAGGTAATAAATGGTGTTGTAGCCAAGCTGTAGTTCAAATTGGGTTCACTCCAACCACTGGGTACTTCAACACAGGACTGATTATTTTCTAGTCTCCAAATATATAATTGGACCAGACATACTTTGTAGTTGGCAGAATCCTCATATTGGTTCTTTGACCTGTGGGGTAAGTGCTATTATAGGGCAGAAATCCACGCAAAAGCCTTAGAAACTGCCTCCTACTCCCAGCCAAGGTAGTAAATCAAAAACAACATCATTTCCTGGAGAGAATGGCAAGAATAGTACCACGTCAAAGATGTAAAGCATGTAAGGGTGACGGTCCCTCTTGTTACCTCCATTTAATTCACCTATCTGGCCTCTAAAAAAAAAAACAAATGGATCATGGTAGATGAGAGTAAAGTACTATAAATATAACCAAGCAGTAGCCACAGTTGCAGCTCCGTTCCAGATGTGGTTATCTTTGCTAGTGCAGATAAACAGAGCCTTGAGCGCTTGGTATGAGGCCACTGATCTGGGGAATGGATTCCTTTCCATTCCTATAAAAGAAGATCAGAAGTTCACATTCACATGAGACTGACAATATACACCTAGAATCTTGCCCTAGGGCTATGTTAACTCTCTCTCCCCATGTAATAAAATAGTCCAAAACGGAACTCGGGTTGTCTAGACCAGTAGTTCTCAATCAGGGGAAATTTTGCTCTGAAGGGAACTCTTGGCAATGTCTGAAGAAATTTGTGCTTGTCACAGATGAGGGAAGCAAAGAGTGAGGCTATTGGCATCTTATGGGTAGAGGCAAGGGGTGCTCCTAAAGTTTTAAAATGCACAGGACAGTCCTCCCACAAGAGACCAAAGATCGCAAGTAATCTGGGGCAAAGATATGGAATCTGCAGCAGAGAACTATACACCATTTAAACTGCTATCGTCCTACAGGCTCTGATAGGAACATCAAGTAGCCATGCAGACAAAGCTTCCCATCATGGGCGAATGACCAAAGTCATTAAACTGAGAAGGCACAGCAATAATCCAAAGTAAGATGGAAGTCATACATTCAGGATTGGGAACGAGCAGGGCCAGAGGACACAAGTAAGCAGCATAAACAAGTGAGCGAATGAACTTGCACGAACCCAATATGCATGAACCCAACACATGGGCTTCCACTTACCCTCTCTACTGTCCACCACTATTGCCTGACACCTCTCACTCAAACCTCAACTACGGCTGTGTGGAATGGAGAGAAGCCTCATTTGACTAAATGACGGAGGGGGAAAAATGCCAGGCTTGGTTCATATATGGGTCAGCTCGGTATGTGGGTGAAAGCCAAAAACGTACTGCTGCACCCAGAAGTGATCACGGAAGAGAGCAATAAAGTAAAATCCCCCCAATGGACAGAGCTCCAGGCAGTGTGTTTTGCCATTCACTTTACGTGAAAAGAGTAGTAGCCCAGGATAAGAACATACACAGACCCAGGGGCAGTAGAGAATGTCCTGGCTGTTTTTTTAGGGGCCTGGAGGGAGAAAATGGATTGGAGGATAAGGAACAAGGAAGTTCAAGGGAAAAGGCATGTGGATGGATACATGCGAGTGAGCACAAAAGTATGAAGATCTTTGTATTACAGGTTAACTGTCACCAGGGAGCATTTACCAGAGAAGAAGTACTAAATAACCAGAGGCAGTATGACTTAGCCTGCTGATGTCATCCAACCTCTGTATTTTTCCAACACCAGTGCTAGCATAGGTCATTAACGAAGTAAGTGTGGCAGCAGGAATGGAAGATATGCATGAACCCAATAGCATGGGCTTCCACTTACCAAGGCTGGTCTAACTATTGCCACTGCTGAATGTCCAACCTGGCAGCAACTGAGATCAATGCTAACTCCCAGTATGGCACCATCCCTTGAGATCAAATGTCCCCTTGGTGGCAAGATGACTAAGAAGTCTTCCACCTTTGAAGGAATAGAGATTCATCTTAAATGGGATCATCACTGGGAACAACCTGGATCTGGTTATAGGGTTACCTTTCCTGCCCCTATGGCTTAAGCCAGCACTAATATCCAAGGACTTAGAGAGTGCCTGATTTACCAACATGAGATACCACAAAACCAACTTTACAGCAAAGGTGTGGCACTGGACACATATCATATACCACACTACCCAGAACCACTGGCCTTATAGAGCAGTGGAATGGCCCCTTAAAGATGCAACTGAAGTAACTGCACTTCTACCTATGATTTAGAAAGCTGGAAAGAGCCTCCCTACCTGAACAGCAACAACAACAAAATCCAGATAAAATACAAAATCATAACTTTCCTTGAACCTACCAGAGCAAAACTACATGGCCACCAAGTAGCCTTAAATAATAAGGAAAGATAGACATCTCTAAGGAGACAAAAACATAAATGCTGCCTTACTTTGTGGCAGAGCACAAGAGGAGAGACTCGCGGCACCACACAAGAATGTAAGAAAAATTCAACTAAAATTTTTAATAAATTGTTAAACTGAGTGTACACTAGTATGAGTGTATAAAATCCCTGATGGCTGCAGAAACAAAGAGAGTTCACACTGGCTCTTCTCCTCTGGCCTCTGTTATATGCATAAAACAGATTAAGGGTAGGGCAGAAGACCAGAGAAAGCTTCCTTCAATGGTGCAGGCTGGGAGAACAGGAACACCTGCCACAGCCGAAAAGACACAAAGCCCTGCCCCACCCTGCTTTTCTACAGAACAAAATCTTTAGGTTGCTGGGGTAAAGGCAGCAAAGCCTGGCACCCCAAAGGCACATATATAAACCCACTGCTGCTGAGGGAAGGGTAAAAAACAAAACTCTCTTCCTTTGGGGGAGGGGTAGGACACTGTCCTGAACTCAGGCCTTTAGAGGCCTCCTATAACTGGGAGAAAGGCAAGAAACTCTCTTCTTCACAAGACCTGACACAGAACAAGGCAGAGTTTGGCTATGATGGAGAAAGGGGCAGGATCACAAAGAAAGTCTAACCTCTAAGATTCAGGGATACAGGGCTTGCCTAAGAGTAAGGCCAAATCCCGACAACAGAAACCTTCCCAACTCCCACCACCAGGCTAGCAAGCTCCAAGTAAGAAGCAAAAACAATCTATCACCAGCAGGGGAAAAACATGAACATGAAGAGACCACTTATAAGACACAGCTACATAGGAAAAGCCAAAAGCTAAGAGTAGAACACAAACATTGCCAAAAACCCTTCAGTAACTCAGGTCCCAACCTAAACAAAGAGTAACCCTAGAAGCATTGATGCCAAGTCTGAATCCGACTCAGCTCCTGATTCTATTAACTCAACTCCCCTAACCACACACACACACACACACAAAACACACACACAAACACACACACATATGACCTAGCATTACAAAAGTTGTGCCGATTTCAGTCATAAATACTATTTACCTAAGTCTTTGCTTTCCTATACATGATGCCCAACATTTAATCAAAAATTATTTTTAGGGTTTCCCTGGTGGCGCAGTGGTTGAGAGTCCACCTGCCGATGCAGGGGACGCAGGTTCGTGCCCCGGTCCGGGAAGATCCCACATGCGGTGGAGCGGCTAGGCCCATGAGCCATGGCTGCTGAGCCTGTGCGTCCAGAGCCTGTGCTCCGCAACGAGAGAGGCCACAGCAGTGAGAGGCCCGCGTACCGCAAAAAAAAAAAAAAAAATTATTTTAAAAAAACACTAAAAATAAATGAGGGAAAATTGCACTATCAAGAGAGAAATCAATCAGCATAACCAGAATCAGATGTTGGAACTATCAAACTATAATTAATACGGGAAAAGCTTTAAGAGAAAAGGTGGACAACATGCATACAGCAAATTTCAGCAGATATTTGGAAACTATAAGGAATAGAAAACTGGAAATATTCTAACATGTATAAAAACCTGGTATTAGACATGAAATATGCCTTCAACAGGCTCATCAGTAGAACCAACACACTCAAGGAAAAAAACAGTGAACTTAAGGACAGGTCAATAGGTATTATCCAAACACTAAGAAGAAAATGAGTGAATAAAACAGAACAGAGGACCCAAGAGTTGTGGGATAATATCAAATGATCTAACATACCAGAAAAAGAGGAATAGAACAAGCTAGAGAAATATTTAATAAGATAACGGCCAAGAATTTTCCTAAAATAATGAAATATAGCAAACCACAAATCAAAGAAACTCAGAAAACCCCAAAAAGGATGAACACTAAAAACAAGAAACAAAACAAAAAACAGCCCTTCACACATACACGTACAAACAGGCACACACTTCTCAGTAAATCATATTCAAACTGCTGAAAACCAATGACAAAGAGAAAATTCAGAAGGCCAAACAAAGATGGGGGGAAAAAGACATGTAACATACTGAGTAAAAAAGACATGAATTATAGCAGACTGTCCGTCATAAACTACACAATCTAGAAGACAATAGAGTGACACCTTTAAAAGCCTGAAAAGAGGGAAAAAAATCTCTCCTCAGAATCCTATATCCACTGAAAATATCTTTCTATCAAAAGCTGAGAGAATTCATTACCAACAGACCTGCACTACAAAATATGTTTTTTAAGAAGTTCTTTAGTAATAAGAAATACAATGTCAGAAGGAAACTTGATAGTACACAATGAAATTACATCTCCAGAAATGATTAAAATAAAGGTAAATGTTAAAAGTATTCTCTTCATTTTAACAGCTCTAAAAGATAACTAACTTTAAAATAGTAGCAATGAATTCATGGTTTATAGTATAATATATGTAAAAGTAAAGTATATGACAAAGATTGCATAGAAAATTAAAGGAAAGAGGGACAGATTGGGAATATGCTGTTGTAAGGTTCTTATGTAATATGTGAAGTCGTACGATACTATTTGAAGTTAGATTGTGATTATATAAATATATATATATTTAAGTACTAAGAAACAACTAAGAAAATCTTTAAAAGAAACGTAAATAATAAGCCAAGTAATGGCGATAAAGGGGAATTTTTAGAAATACTCAAGGAAAAAGCAGACAAAGAAAAAAAGAAAAAGAAGAGCAAAGGTAATGGAGCAAACAAAAAACCACTAGGAAAATGGTAGATATAATTCTAACCATGTCAATTATTACATTAAATATAAATGATAAAATTCATCATTTTAAAAACAGAGATTACCAAACAGCAAAAAAGTAAGACCCAACTGCATAGTGTCTATAAGAAACCCACTTTAAACCTAAAGATGTAAGTAGATTAAAAGTATAGGATGGAACTATACATATCTTACAAAACATCAACAAAAGAAGGCTGGAGTGACTATAATAAGACCGGGAAAAGCAGAGAGCAAAACAAGGAATATTATAATGATAAAAGGGTTAATTCACTAAGAAGACAGAACAATTCTAAATGTTTACATTCCTAACAGATAGGGTTTAGAATACACAAAGCAAAAACTGATAGAGGTGAAAAGACAAATAGACACATCCACAATTATAGGTGGTGACTTCAATGGTAATTAACAGAACAAAAAAACAGAAATCCAGTAAGGATACAGGGAACCTGAACAACACAATTAACCAACTCGATATAACTGACACCCAACAGCAGCAGAATACATATTCTTCTAAGTGCACATAGATCATTCACCAAGAAATATTCGAGCCCCTCAAAATTTAAAATAATTGAAATGATATCAAGTATGTTCTCTGGCAATGACAGAATTAAACTAGAAATCAAAACCAGAAACATACCTCAAAAATTTCCCCAAATATTTGGAATTAAACAATGTACTTCTAAATAACCCATTGGTCAAAGAGAAAGTAAGAAGAGCAATTAGAAAATATTTTAATTAAAATAAAAATAAAATAAAAATGCAACATACCAAAATTTATGAGATGCAGCTCACAATGTATAAACAGTGCATAAAGAGAAGTGCAGAGCATTAAATGCTTTTCTTGGGGGAAAAAAAGCGGTCTCAAATCAATGATCTAAGCTTCCACCTTAAGAAACAAGAAAAAGAAGTGCAAATTAAACTCAAAGCAAGCAAGAGAAAAGAAATAATAAGCAGAAGAGCAGAAATCTATGAATTTGAAAATAGAAAAAAAAAACAATTAAACAAAAAGCTAGTTTGAAAAGATCAATAAAATTAACAAACTTCCAGCCAGACTGATTAAGAAAAAAGAAAAGAATACTACAGATAATACAGTCATAGAAATAATAAGTGACTATTACAAACAACCCATGGACATCTACTTGACAAAGTAGATGAAATGGACAGTGTCCTTAAAAGACACAAACTACCAAAGCTTACTCAAGAAGAAATAAATAATTTGAATTTTCCTGTATCTACTAAAGAAAATAAATTTTCAATTAAGAACATCCTACAAAGAAAACTACAGGCCTAGATGGCTTTAACAGTAAAATCTCTTAAACTTTTAAAAGGAAAAAAAGAATTTAAAATGTCAACACTACACAAACTCTTCCAAAAAATAGAAGAGGAATGAGCACTTTGTCTCATTTAATAAGCTAGCCCATTACCCTGAATACTCAAACCAGACAAAGACGTTACAACAAACCATTATCTTTCATGGACATAGATGTAAAAACTCCCACAAAATATTAGCAAATCAAATCCAGGCGTATATTTGTAAAAGGAATATAGCATGACCAAATAGAATTTATCCCAGGAATGCAGGGTTAGTTGAACATTTGAAAAATCAAACAACATAATTCACCACATCAAGACTAAAAGAGAAACTATTATCATCATCTCAGTAGACACAGGAAAAAAAAATTGATAAAATTCAACATCCATTCACCATAAAATCTCTCAGCAAACTAGAAATAGAAGAGAAATTCCTCACTCTAATAAAGGGCACTTACCAAAACCTATAGCTAAAATCACACATAATGGTTAAAGACCAAATGTTTTCTCCCAAGATAAGGAATAAGGCAGAGATGTCTGTTCTCACCATTTGTAATTAACATTTAAATGAAGGACATAGCCAGTGAGAGAAAGAAAAAGAAATAAAAGCCATACCAATTTAAAAGAAAGAAAGAAAACTTCACTGTCTCTCCCTACAGATGATATCATTGTTATTTAAGGAGAAAAATTTAAAGAATAGGCACAAAAAGCTAGTAAAACTAATGAGTCAGTTTAACAAAATCACAGGACAATGTATACTAGCAACGCAACTGGAAATTTAGTTTTTTTAAATATCATTTCCAATAACACCAAAAATGAAATACTTGTGTATAAATTTAACAAAATATATACAACATCTGTACATATGTTGAAAACCACAAAACACCAATGAAAGAAGAAATCAAAGAAGACCTAAATAAATACAGATATACATATTTAATGATTGGAAGATTCAATATTCTTAATGTGTCAATTCCTATCAAATAGATTTTTTTTTGTGGGGGGGCCACATTGCTTGGCTTGCGGGATCCTAGTTCCAGGCCCTGGCAGTGAAAGTGCTGAGTCCTAATCACTAGACCGCCAGGGAATTCCCTCAAATACATTTATAGATTCAACACAATTCAAATCAAAATCACAGCAGGATCCTTTGTTAAAATCTACAAGCTAATTCTAAAATGTATACAAAGAATCAATGGAAATAGAATACAGATGTATAGATCTAGCCTCTTTCCCTCAATTTGGGACAACTCTGAAGGACCATATCGTTTCAGTGCTCCCTGTAGATGAGCTGAGACCTCAGTTACAACTGTGCTGTGGAGCAGCTTCTCCTTCTGCCCAATCCCACCTCCCTCAGTTCCTTACAAGGAACTACTGAGGGAAGAGACCAAGCTCCAATGGACCTTCAATATACAAGTCTCCATCTCAAAGTCAGTTTCCAGGGAATCATATCTAATTCAGTAAGTTTGAATGAGTGTCTACAAATGAAAATGTTGACTACTTAAGGAGTGATTTGATTTAAAAAAAAATAGACCAATGTGAAACAGAAAATGTGTTTTGTCAATTTAGGAATATAATCTATAAATTTAACTCTGATTCCTGAAGAAGCTGTAAAAAAAAGAAGTATGTATACACTATATGATTACATTTATAAAACATTCTTGAAATTAAAAAATTATAGAAATGGAGACCAGATTAGTGGTTGCCAGGGGTTAAAGAAAGGATGGGAGTGGGAAGGAAGTAGATGTGGCTATAAAAGGGCAACGTGAGGAATCCTTGTGGTGATGGAAATATTTGTTATCTTGACTATACCAATGTCAACATCCTGGTTGTGCAAGTGTACTATAATTTTGCAAGATGTTACCACTGGGGGAAACTGGGTAAACGGTACATGAAATCTCTTTGTATTATTTCTCAAAACTGCACATGGACCTATAATCATCTCAAAATTCAAAGTTCAAAGAAAAGAAAAATATTTGTGTATCTATAGAAAACATTAATGGTTAGCTTTTCAAAAACTGAACTTGAGTGACTTTATTCTAGCATAGTTCCAAGACAGGATAGAGTAAAATATAATATGAAAGATCAGACCTTTTACAAATTATAGTTTACTAGTTAGTTTCATCAGGAGACTCATGGAATCTTCCTTTAGTCATACAAGTAAGTATGCTCTGAACACAAATTTTAAGAGGGCTTTATAAATCTAAGAAAAGTAGGAATAACTATTTGGAGTCATCTTATGTATACATTTTGAATTTTTTTATGTCTCCTGAAAAATATCCATAACCAATATATCTATCCTATAAGTGTTAACAGAAAAAAAAAAAAAAAAAAAAAAAAAGCACACAGTTTCTGAACTTGGTGCCTGAAAAAGGCCTCTGAACCAATAGAAATGGAATTAAGTTGACAATGACCATAACTTCCAAACTCAGTCCTTAGGATTCTGAGAGTGAACACAGCATAATCTTAAAAGATGGTTATCAAAGGTAAGGGCAAAAGAGAAAGACAGAAGAAACAGACAGAGACAGAGATATCTAATTGAAAGGAATTGAAATTCTGCTCATTTCAAAATTTGCTGTTCATTAACAGATAAAAAGACCATTTATTTTTGTTTTTAGAAAACATTCCTTGTGTTTTATAAGCTATAGATAATTCATGCCACTAATTTGTTTTAAAAGAATTTTTAAATAATTGGTTCAACCAGTATCAAAAAGTATTAATATTTTCTATGATAAAATTTAACATATGATATAGATTAGGATACAACCTTACAATGGAATACTCTGCAACAGTTAAATATAATGAGTTGGGCTTCCCTGGTGGCGCAGTGGTTGAGAGTCCGCCTGCCGATGCAGGGGACACAGGTTTGTACCCCGGTCCGGGAAGATCCCACATGCTGCGGAGCGGCTGGGCCCGTGAGCCATGGCCGCTGAGCCTGCGCGTCCGGAGGCTGTGCTCCGCAATGGGAGAGGCCACGACAGTGAGAGGCCCACGTACCGCAAAGAAAAAAAAAATGATGAATCAACTTTCTATAATCAACTTAAAGGATATCTAACATATTTTAAGGAAAATTAGCAAGACAAAGAAAAGAGCAATGTGCATGGTATATGTAAAAAATAAAAATAAGATAATACATATATATAAAGGAATCTCTGGAAGAATAGACAAGAAACCAATAACAGCAGAAGCCTCCTCAACAGGCCTGGAGCAGAGGTGGGAGGAAGATATGCTGTTCATTGCATACCTTCCTGGATGTTTGAATTTTGTACCATGTACACACATTACCTTGAATAAAATTTTTTAAATAAAGTTTAAAAAATATTGAACATGTGAACAAATAAATTAAATACAACATTATCCATTTAAAAGTACTACCAGTGACGTGATATAAACAAGCACAGGCTTTGAAGTGGAATCACTAGTAACTGGACTCGGCCATTTACTGGTTACTGTGGCTTTGGGCAAGTTATTTAATTGTTTTATCCTCAGACTTTTACAAAGTGGAGATTCTAATGTCCATCTTTAAGGGTTATTCAGTGGATTAAATGTAATCCATAAAAAGAGCCCTATAGAGGACATAAAACAAATAGCAGTACTTCCTTCATCCCTACTCCCCTTATCCACACTATTGTGGCCCTGGGATGCTGATAAGCCAGAAAAAATTACTTGGCAGTTATGCTCTCAAATACGATAATGTTTCTGAAGGTCAATAAAACATATTCAGAAGCCCAATGGTGTTTCCTATTCTTTCCTTCATCCCCCATGCAGTCAAGGCAGCAGTGAAGCACCTGAATCTTCTTTGAAGCTTCATTAAAATTCTAGAGTAGACACTTAGTATTGTCTTGGTTTGGGTTCAATCAAAAGCAGAGTCTGGGGCTTCCCTGGTGGCACAGTGGTTGAGAGTCTGCCTGCTAATGCAGGGGATGCGGGTTCGTGCCCCGGTCGGGGAAGATCCCACATGCTGCGGAGCAGCTGAGCCTGTGAGCCATGGCCGCTGGGCCTGCGCGTCCGGAGCCTGTGCTCCGCAGCGGGAGAGGCCACAGCAGTGGGAGGCCTGCATACCGCAAGAAAAAAAAAAAAAAAAGCAGAGTCTGATACACAGAAATAAACTCAAAATGGATTAAAGAACTAAATATAAGACCAGATACTATAAAACTCTTAGAGGAAAACATAGGCAGAACACTCTCTGACATAAATTGCAGCAATATCTTTTTTGATCTGTCTCCTAGAGTAATGGAAATAAAAACAAAAATAAACAAATGGGACCTAATTAAACTCAAAAGCTTTTGCACAGCAAAGGAAACCATAAAAAAAATGAAAAGACAACCCACAGAATGGGAGAAAATATTTGCAAATGATGTAACCAACAAGAGATTAATCTCCAAAATTTACGAACAGCTCATGTGGCTCAATATCAAGAAAACAAACAACCCAATCAAAAAATGGGCAGAAGACCTAAACAGACATTTCTCCAAAGAAGACATGCAGATGGCCAACAGGCACATGAAAAGATGCTCAGCACGACTAATTATTAGAAAAATGAAAAACAAAACTACAGTGAAATATCACCTCACACCAGTCAGAATGGCCATCAACAAAAAGTGTACAAACAATAAATGTTGGAGTGGATGCGGAGAAAAGGGAACCCTCCTACACTGTTGGTGGAAAGACAAATTGGTACAGTCACTATGGAGAACGATATGGAGGTTCCTCAAAAAACTAAAATAGATCTCTCAGATGATCCAGCAATCCCACTCCTGGGCATGTATCTGGAGAAAAACATGGTTTGAAAGGATACATGCACCCCAATGTTCATTGCAGCACTGTATACAATAGCCAAGACATGGAAGCAACCTAAATGTCCATCAACAGAGGAATGGATAAAGAAGATGTGATACATATGTATACAATGGAATATTACTCAGCCATTTAAAAGAATGAAATAATGCCATTTGCAGCAACATAGATGGGCCTAGAGATTGTCATACTAAGTGAAGTAGGTCAGACAGAGAAAGACAAATATCATATATCACTTACATGTGGAATCTAAAAAAAAAAATGATAAAATGAACTTATTTACAAAACAGAAACAGACTCACAGACTTAGAGAATGAATTTATCGTTACCAGGGAGGAAGCGTCAGGGGGTGGGGGGCAGAGGGGAGGGATAGGCTGGGAGTTTGGAACTGACATGTACACACTGTTATATTTAAAACAGATAACCAACAAGGACCTACTGTATAGCACAGGAAACTCTGCTCAGTATTCTGTAATAACCTACATGGGAAAAGAATTTTAAAAAGAAGAAATACATGTATATATATAACTGAACCACTTTGCTGTATACTGAAACTAACACAACATTGTTAATCAACTATACTCCAATATAAAATTAAAATTTAAAAAAGAAAAAAGCAGAGTGAGACAAGGCCTTGGGTACAAATGATTTCTTGGGAGATGATTCCAAGAAGCAGGGGTGAGGACACCAGGAGAGTAAAAAAAGAAAGAAGAAAAAAACCAGAATAAGTCTGTATACCAGGATCCCCACTCCGGGCAGTGAGGACTGGAACCAGTCAGGACCACTTGAGAAGCATACACAAAGCCCCCCAGAATTGTCCACCCAAAGGACAGGAGGCTGCAGCATTTATCAACTGTGTTCTGCCCCTCACTGGCTGAGGGTTGACCTTAGGGGTGTTAACGTCCCCACACTTTGGGGCTGCACATGCATGGAGACTGAACAGGCTCCTGCGGCATCAGAGAAAGCCCTGGGGAAGAGGGGAGAAAGACACTCGGTGCACACATGAAGCATGGCATTATCAGCACAAGGTGAGTTTGAACTTGCATGGAACTGTCCACTGCAGCTGCGGCTACAAACCGAGGTGGGCTGAGGAGAGATGACATTGGGAGCCAGAGGCATTTGCTACATACGTCATCCAGAAAAATTTTGGCCAAGTTCAGTGCTTTCTGGCTGCTGAAAGAACAAACAGGCCACCATTGTCATAATTTTCTTTCTTGTCTTCCTTCTCGAATATGGCAGTAACAATTATATGTTTAAAGCTTGTGGCATTTCTTCAGTGATCCAAACGCTGGGAACAAACTTGTGCATATTTCTTTGACAGAACTGAGGAGCTCAGCAGGCATGACATTGACTCTGGATGTTCACTACTCTTTTTTCTTTTTTTTTTTTTAACATCTTTATTGGGGTATAATTGCTCTACAATGGTGTGTTAGTTTCTGCTTTATAACAAAGTGAATCAGTTATACATATACATATGTTCCCATATCTCTTCCCTCTTGCGTATCCCTCCCTCCCTATCCCACCCCTCCAGGCGGTCACAAAGCACCGAGCCAATATCCCTGTGCCATGCGGCTGCTTCCCACTAGCTATCTACCGTACTACGTTTGTTAGTGTGTATATGTCCATGACTCTCTCTAGCCCTGTCACAGCTCACCCTTCCCCCTCCCCATAACCTCAAGTCCGTTCTCTAGTAGGTCTGCGTCTTTATTCCTGCCTTACCCCTAGGTTCTTCATGACATTTTTTTTTCTTAAATTCCATATATATGTGTTAGCATACGGTATTTGTCTTTCTCTTTCTGACTTACTTCACTGTGTATGACAGACTCTAGGTCTATCCACCTCATTACAAATAGCTCAATTTCGTTTCTTTTTATGGCTGAGTAATATTCCATTGTATATATGTGCCACATCTTCTTTATCCATTCATCCGATGATGGGCATTTAGGTTGTTTCCATCTCCGGGCTATTTTAAATAGAGCTGCAATGAACATTTTGGTACAGGACTCTTTTTGAATTTTGGTTTTCTCAGGGTATATGCCCAGTAGTGGGACTGCTGGGTCACATGGTAGTTCTATTTGTAGTTTTAAGGAAACTCCATACTGTTCTCCATAGTGGCTGAACCAATTCACATTCCCTCCAGCAGTGCAAGAGTGTTCCCTTTTCTCCACACCCTCTCCAGCATTGTTTCTAGATTTTTTGATGATGGCCATTCTGACTGGTGTGAGATGATATCTCATTGTAGTTTTGATTTGCATTTGTCTAATGATTAATGATGTTGAGCATTCTTTCATGTGTTTGTTGGCAGTCTGTATATCTTCTTTGGAGAAATGTCTATTTAGGTCTTCTGCCCATTTTTGGATTGGGTTGTTTGTTTTTTTGTTATTGAGCTGCATGAGCTGCTTGTAAATTTTGGAGATTAATCCTTTGTCGGTTGCTTCATTTGCAAATATTTTCTCCCATTCTGAGGGTTGTCTTTTGGTCTTGTTTATGGTGGATGTTTACTACTCTTAACAGCTCTCATAACTATGCTCACTATTCTTAAAAAAAAAGGGGGGGGGGCTGAATATTCCTATTCTGGGTGGCTGATAAATGACATGTTTACCTCTTCTCCCCAAAATCCAAAACTTACAGAATAAAGTTTTTTTTTAACAATCTACTGCAATGCCAGAAGCAGAGGAGAGGTGCCACCTGCCAATCAAAACAAGGGGAAATTTCTGGAGACTATAAAGCCATCGAGAAAAGGCTGACAAAGACAATAGAGTAAGGCTTCTCCTCTGCTATTTGTCCTTATTTTCACTGCCACAGGAACAGCTGCAAACACAGTCACCTGTGCTGTGGGTACTGCAAAATCATATACAGCACTTGAATCCCAAGCAATGAGACACAGAAGTCTTTTAGCTTTAGTAACTCTGAAAAGGGGTCTATTTCTATGTCATGATGGCTATTCTTGGCAGAAGACTAACAGGTATTGAGAATTTGTGGCTTCCAGAACACTTATTTCAGAAAGACATGTTAATATACCCTTTCAATGCAGTCTACATGGTCAAACCCCATGGCTCCCTCCCACAAGGCAGGAGATGTTCCAACAGAGAGCAGGGCCTGTGTACTAAAAGGTTCTCATAAAACTTGAGTTGCGTTGCTCTTCCTGTGTAATAACCCAAATGGTTATTACAAAGTAGCTTTTGCAACTTCCTCCTCCGTATTTTATCAGTGAGAGACTGTTGGAAGAACAAGGGTCAAAGACAAGTCGGCAGCTAGGAATTGGCTTTAAAGTTTGTAATGAAGCATGAAGTGCTGACCCTCCCATCTAGTCTTTCTGACCCAATACAGGAACTGAAAAGATTAGAAGCACAGAGCACCAGCATAAAGAGAAATCTGCCCCCTGCATAGAGCCATGAGAACAGATTTCCAAAGCTGGAATTCTGACGGAGGAGATTCCTGGACTTGGTGCTGGGCAGAGAAATGGGAGAGTCTCCAGGTAATTTAAAGGCCACAATGAGAGACAAAGAGCATTGTACAACGATCCTAGCCATTGAGTGTTAAGCAGAATAATGGTTTCCCAAATGGCATTCACATCCTAATCCCCAGGACCTTACATGGAAAAAGGGAGTTTGCAGATACGAGTATGTTAAGGATTTGGAGATGGCGAGATTATCCTGGATTTTCCGGTGGCGTCCAATGTATTCACAGGGGAGGAGTCATCGGACTGAAAATAAGAAAACTAAATGAAAGTCTATGTACCGAAACGCTAAGGTCCAAAACCCAGAACTTTGGCAGTCAGATTTAAAACTACAGAAAGGAGATGGGGGATCCCTTTCTTGGAGTATTGACTAGCTTAAGACAAAAGAACTACAGATTCTCACACTTGGGTATCCCAGTGAAAAATCAGTGTCACCAAATCAATGTGACTCTGTGGTAAAGCCACTAAGCTACAAGTCCCAGTCACATAAATACCCAAAAGTGAAGTTTCCAGTTACCTTCATGCTTTAGTGGGACTGCACAACCAAAAATCAACAAATGTTTGAGAAAAGTTAAGAGACTAAAACATAACAACAGGAGTGGGAGAGGGCAATTTAGATGAAGTAAACAATGTTAAGAAGAGGTTTTTTTTTTAAGTAAACAGTTACTCTGAGAGATAAGAGATGTTTTATCACTGAAACAAGGCCAAAATAATATTTTATAAGGAGCATTCAAAGATCACAAAAGAGCTCTTAAAATTAAAAAGTTTGAGAGCAGAAATGTTTTTTTAAATCAGTAAAAGGGTCAAAAGATAAAGTTGATGAAATCTCCCTGAAAGTAGAACAAAACAATAAAATAATGGATAACAGTCAAGTGAATATCTAAGAGTGCCAGAAAAAAAGAAAAAATAGAGAAGAGAGTGAAGAGAAACTTATCAAAGAAATAATACACGAAATTTTCTCAGAACATAAGGATATAAAACTCTATATTAAAAAGGCCCACAATCATAAATGAGAAAAATATGCCCAGAATCATCATGAAATTATCACTGTACTGGAATAAAAATGACCATAAAATCTTCCACAGAGGGAAGTTAAATACAAAGGTTAGAAAATAAAATGATATCAGGCTTCTCAAGTGCAATATTAAAAACTAGAAAGAAATGAATCAATGCTTTCAAAATTCTGTTAGAAAATTATTTCCAAATCAGAATTCTACACCCAAGCAGAATATGCATAACGTAAAGTAACTATATACCCATGGAAAACCTCTCCTTCCATTAAATAAGAGCAACAGAAAAACAAATCTCAAAAAAATGTATCTCTTCTGTACCATTTATCAGGAAACTACTGGAGAATGAATTCCATCAAAGCGCAGGAGCAAGAAAGGAGAAAACTCAGGAATTAGGGTATAAGGAATCTAACACAAGGGTGCAGGCTTAGAAGATAGTACTTCTAGATTGGAGCAAGAGGATCTAAGATTCCATAATGGATGAGTGGGGAGGGGAGGCCTGACTAGATACCTATTATTTTTTGACCATGAGGAAAATAATATTTAAAGAGATTCTACATGTGCTTTGGGGGGAGAATTAGTGATGAAACAAATAAAGCAAATCTTAAAATAAGGCAATTATAAACTGCGAGAAAACAAAAAAGTTGAATAACAAGGGAAATATAATCATAGTTTCTTCTTTGGCTCAACAGTGAAAATACTTATATAGTCATAATAAAGTTACTCAGAACCTTAGTTCTCCCAGTTATAAAATGAATAAATAAATAATAGTACATACCCACTAGAATTATTGTGATGACAGAATTAATTCATGAATATAAGCACTTAAAGGTATGCCTGGCTCATATTAAGTATTCAGTAAATGTTAGCTGTGTTGTTAGCTACTTGTGAAGTAAATACTGAAAATTTATTTACCAAAAATTATGGTATAACTATATTGGAAGGATAGAGAGAAGTTCTTTTTTCTCATATAATAATAAGTCAACAACCATATGAGCACATTATTTAGAAACCTGGGGGTAAATACCAGAAGAAATAGCCAAAAGAAATGAAAGTGGGTATCTTTGGAGAGTGGCAGCAAGGGAAAAATAGGTACTAAAGTTGTTTAGTATAATCTTTTTAATAATATTTGACTCTGAAAACTTTTTGCAGATTCTCATTATGAATAAAAACAATGAAGCAACAGAAATAAACAAGGAAAATGCTAAAACAAAAGAGTGGCCATATCTGACAATACACAATTCAAACTCAAAATTCAAGACATGTCAAAGACTATAATTATCAAGAGTATAAAACTGTTGTGAACCATTATGTACCTAACAACATAATAAAACTGAAATAAAATAAAAGTAAAAACGAAAGGATAATTTGACAAATTCTCAATTATACAGAGAGGCTTTAATATACCTCACTCGGAAACTGACGGATGAAATGGAACAAAAATAAATTTATAAAACAGGATATTTGAATAATACATTTTAAAAGTGTGATTTAATACTTTTATATAAGAGACTTTCATAGCAACAGACAATACCTTCATTTCAAAAGCTAATGAAACATTCATAAAAGTTGACTATATATTAAGTCCTCCAAGAAACTTTCATGGAATTTAAAATCTAAAAGCCAAAATTTCTAACACATGATCCACAGTTAGAAAATTAATAAGAGGAGAGGGAAAAAAAGATGATCTGACTGGCAGTTTAAAACACCCTTTTAAATAACTACCGAGATTAAAAAGACAAACGGAGAACATATCTGAATGTACAAAAGAGAAAGAATGTATCTGAGAGAATAAAAAGGTAAATCCAAAAAACACTGAAAAGTTTTTTTAAGGAAGTATTTTGTGCTGCTAGATATTAAAATGAACAAAAAACCTGTACAGTAAATAAAAAAGAATGGTCCTGAAACCCCACCAATACATCCAAGCATATACAAATATGGCACTTCAAATAAGTGTGGAAAGGATAAAGTACTCAATAAATGGTGCTGAGATCACCAGTTAGCTATTTAGGAGGGAAAAAAGGTTGATTCTCACATTGTTATTCAACAAAAGAAATAAGTTTCACTTAGATTAAGAATTAAAAATTTTAGGAGAACTTGC
The DNA here is from genome assembly GCF_964270905.1 of Leucopleurus acutus. Taxonomy (NCBI): domain Eukaryota; kingdom Metazoa; phylum Chordata; class Mammalia; order Artiodactyla; family Delphinidae; genus Leucopleurus; species Leucopleurus acutus. The sequence continues at coordinate 113,781,094 of NC_139143.1, read as the reverse complement.
ACACGGAAGGGGAGAGGCAGCACCTCCAAAGGGGGGCCTCTGGAGTGTGGAGTTCCGGTTTTGGAGCCATGTGGCTGACAGGGTCTTGGTACTCTGGCCGGGTGTCATGCCTGTGCCTCTGAGGTGGGAGAGCTGAGTTCAGGATATTGGTCCACCAGAGACCTCCCAGCTCTGTGTAATATCAAACGGTGAAAGCTCTCCCAGAGATCTCTATCTCAACGCTAAGACCCATCTCCACTCAACAACCAGCAGGCTACAGTGCTGGACACTCTATGCCAAACAACTAGCAAGACAGGAACACAACACCACCCATTAGCTGAGAGGCTTCCTAAAATCATAATAAGGCCACAACCACCCCAAAACACACCACTGGACGCAGTCCTGCCCACCAGAAAGACAAGATCCAGCCTCATTCACCAGAACACAGGCACAAGTCCCCTCCACCAGGAAGCCTACACAACCCACTGAACAAACCTTAGCCACTGGGGTCAGACACCAAAAACAACGGGAACTATTAACTTGCAGTCTGCGAAAAGGAGACCCCAAACACAGTAACTTAGGCAAAATGAGAAGACAGAGAAACACACAGCAGATGAAGGAGCAAGGCAAAAACCCACCAGACCTAACAAATGAAGAGGAAATAGGCAGTCTACATGAAAAAGAATTCAGAGTAATGAGAGGAAAGACGATCCAAAATCTTGGAAACAGAATGGAGAAAATACAAGAAATGTTTAACAAGGACCTAGAAGAACTACAGAGCAAACAAACAATGATAAACAGCACAATAAATGAAATTTAAAATTCTCTACAAGGAATCAATAGCAGAATAACTGAAGCAGAAGCACGGATAACTGACCTGGAAGATAAAATAGTGGAAATAACTACCACAGAGCAGAAAAAAGAAAAATGAATGAAAAGAATTGAGGACAGTCTCAGAGACCTCTGGGAGAAAATTAAACACACCAACATTCAAATTATAGAGGTCCCAGAAGAAGAAGAGAAAAACAAAGGGACTGAGAAAATATTTGAAGAGATTATAGTTCAAAACTTCCCTAATATGGGAAAGGAAATAGTTAATCAAGTCCAGGAAGCACAGAGAGTCCCATACAGGATAAATCCAAGGAGAAACACGCCAAGACACATATTAATCAAACTATCAAAAATTAAATACAAAGAAAAAATATTAAAAGCAGCAAGGGTAAAACAACAAATTACATATAAGGGAATCCTCATAAGGTTAACAGCTGATCTTTCAGCAGAAACTCTGCAAGCCAGAAGGGAGAGGCACGACATATTTAACGTGATGAAAGGGAAAAACCTACAACCAAGATTACTCTACAAAGCAAGGATCTCATTCAGATTTGATGGAGAAGTTAAAACCTTTACACACAAGCAATAGCTAACAGAATTCAGCACCACCAAACCAGCTTTACAACAAATGCTAAAGGAACTTCTCTAGGCAGGAAACACAAGAGAAGCAAAAGACCTACAATAACAAACCCAAAAAAATTAAGAAAATGGGAATAGGAACATACATATCAATAATTACCTTAAATGTAAATGGATTAACTGCTCCAACCAAAAGACACAGACTGGCTGAATGGATATAAAAACAAGACCCGTATACATGCTGTCTACAAGAGACCCACTTCAAACCTAGGGATGGAAAGAGATATCCATGCAAATGGAAATCGAAAGAAAGCTGGAAGAGCAATTCTCATATCAGACAAAATAGACTTTAAAATAAACACTATTAAAAGAGACAAAGAAGGACACTACATAATGGTCAATCGATCAATCCAAGAAGAAGATACAACAATTGTAAATATTTGTGAACCCAAGATCGGAGCACCTCAATACATAAGGTAAATGCTAACAGCCATAAAAGGAGAAATTGACAGTAACACAAGCACAGCAGGGGACTTTAACACCTCACTTTCACCAATGGACAGATCATCCAAAATGAAAATAAATAAGGAAACACAAACTTTAAATGATACATTAAACACGAAGGACTTAATTGATATTTATAGGACATTCCATCCAAAAAAAACAGAATACACTTCCTTCTCAAGTGCTCATGGAACATTCTCCAGGATAGATCATATCCTGGGTCACAAATCAAGCTCTGGTAAATTTAAGAAAATTGAAATCATATCAAGTATCTTTTCCAACCACAACGCTATGAGACTAGATATCAATTACAGGGAAAAAGTCTGTAAAAAATACAAACGCATGGAGGGTAAACAATACACAACTAAACAACCAAGAGATCACTGAAGAAATCAAAGAAGAAATCAAAAAATACCTAGAAACAAATGACAATGAAAACACAACTACCCAAAACCTATGGGATGCAGCAAAAGCAGTTCTAAGAGGGAAGTTTAAAGCAATACAATCCTACCTCAAGAAACTGGAGACATCTCAAATAAACAACCTAACCTTACACCTAAGGCAATTAGAGAAAGAAAAAAAAAAAACCCAAAGTTAGCAGAAGAAATCATAAAGATCAGATCAGAAATAAATGAAAAAGAAATGAAGGAAACAATAGCAAAGATCAGTGAAACTAAAAGCTGGTTCTTTGAGAAGATTAACAAAATTGATAAACCATTAGCCAGACTCATCAGGAAAAAAAGGGAGAAGACTCAAATCAATAGAATTAGAAATGAAAAAGGAGGAGTAACAACTGACACTGCAGAAATACAAAGGATCATGAGAGATTACTACAAGCAACTATATGCCAATAAAATGGACAACCTGGAAGAAATGGACAAACTCAGAAAAGCACAACCTTCTGAGACTGAACCATGAAGAAACAGAAAATATAAACAGAACAATCACAAGCACTGAAATTGAGACTGTGATTAAAAATCATCTAACAGGGCTTCCCTGGTGGTGCAGTGGTTGAGAGTCTGCCTGCCGATGCAGGGGACAGGGGTTCGTGCCCCGGTCCAGGAGGATCCCACATGCCGCGCAGCGGCTGGGCCCGTGGGCCATGGCCGCTGAGCCTGTGCGTCCGGAGCCTGTGCTCCGCAGCGGGAGAGGCCACAACAGTGAGAGGCCCGCGTACCGAGAAAAAAATAAATAAAATTAAAAATCGTCTAACAAACAAAAGCCCACGACCAGATGGCTTCACAGGCAAATTCTATCAAACACTGAGAAAAGAACTAACACCTGTCCTTCTCAACCTTTTCCAAAATATAGCAGAGGGAGGAACAAACTCATTTTACGAGGCCACCATCACCCTGATACCAAAACCAAAGACGTCACAAAGAAAGAAAACTACAGGCCAATATCACTGATGAACATAGATGTAAAAATCCTCAACAAAATACTAGCAAACAGAATCCAACAGCACATTAAGAGAATCATACACCATGATCAAGTGTGGTTTATCCCAGGAATGCAAGGATTCTTCATATATGCAAATCAGTCAATGTGATACACCATATTAACAAATTGAAGGAGAAAAAGCATATGATCATCTCAATAGATACGGAAAAAGCTTTCAACAAAATTCAACAACTATTTATGATAAAAACCCTCCAGAAAGTAGGCATAGAGGGAACTTACCTCAACACAACAAAGGCCATATATGACAAACACACAGCAAACATCGTTCTCAATGGTGAAAAAGTGAAAGCATTTCCTCTAAGATCAGGAACAAGACAAGGTTGTCCACTTTCACAACTAATATTCAACATAGTTTTGGAAGTTGTAACCAGAGCAATCAGAGAAGAAAAAGAAATAAAAGGAATACAGATCAGAAAAGAAGTAAAGCTGTCACTGTTTGAAGATGACAAAATACTATACATAGAGAATCCTAAAGATGCTACCAGAAAACTATAGAGCTAATCAATGAATTTGGTAAAGTAGCAGGATATAAAATTAATGCACAGAAATCTCTTTCATTCTTATACACTAATGATGAAAAATCTGAAATAGAAATTAAGGAAACACTCACATTTACCACTGCAACAAAAAAGAGTAAAATACCTAGGAATAAATCTACCTAAGGAGACAAAAGACCTGTATGCAGAAAACTAGAAGACACTGATGAAAGAAATTAAAGATGATACAAACAGATGGTGAGATATACCATGTTATTGGATTGGAAGAATCAACATTGTGAAAATGACTAAACTACCCAAAGCAATCTACAGATTCATTGCAGGCCCCGTCAAATGACCAATGGCATTTTTCACAGAACTAGAACAAAAAATTTCACAGTTTGTATGGAAACACAAAAGAACCCAAATAGCCAAAGCAATCTTGAGAAAGAAAACTGGAGCTCGAGGAATCAGGTTCCCAGACTTCGGACTATACTCCAAAGTACAGTAATCAAGACAGTATGGTACTGGCAGGAAAACAGAAATACAGATCAATGGAACAAGATAGAAATCCCAGAGATAAACCCACACACATATGGTTACCTTATTTTTGATAAAGGAGGCAAGAATATACAATGGAGAAAAGACAGCTTCTTTAATAAGTGGTGCTGGGAAAACTGGACAGCTACATGTAAAAGAATGAAATTAGAGCACTCCCTAACACCATACACAAAAATAAACTCAAAATGGATTAAAGACCTAAATGTAAGGCCAGAAACTATCAAACTCTTAGAGGAAAACATAGGCAGAACACTCTATGACATAAATCACAGCAAGATCCTCTTTGACCCACCTCCTAGAGAAATGGAAATAAAAACAAAAATAAACAAATGGGACCTAATGAAAGTTAAAAGCTTTTGCACAGCAAGGGAAGCCATAAACAAGACAAAAAGAAAACTCTCAAAATGGGAGAAAATATTTGCAAATGAAGCAACTGACAAAGGATTAATCTCCAAAATTTACAAGCAGCTCATGCAGCTCAATATCAAAAAAACAAACAACCCAATCCAAAAATGGGCAGAAGCCCTAAATAGACATTTCTCCAAAGAAGATATACAGATTGCCAACAAACACATGAAAGGATACTCCACATCACTAATCATTAGAGAAATGCAAATCAAAACTACAATGAGGTATCACCTCACACCAGTCAGAACGGCCATCATCAAAAAATCTACAAACAATAAATGCTGGAGAGGCTGTGGAGAAAAGGGAACCGTCTTGCACTGTTGGTGGCAATATAAATTGATACAGCCACTATGGAGAACAGTATGGAGGTTCCTTAAAAAAACTACAAATAGAACTACCATATGACCCAGCAATCTCACTACTGAGCATAAACCATAATTCAAAAGGAGTCATGTACCACAATGTTCACTGCAGCTCTATTTACAATAGCCAGGACATGGAAGCAACCTAAGTGTCCATTGACAGATGAATGGATAAAGAAGATGTGGCACATGTATACAATGGAATATTGCTCAGCCATAAAAAGGAACCAAATTGAGTTATCTGTAGTGAGGTGGATGGAACTAGAGTCTGTCATACAGAGTGAAGTTAAGTCAGAAAGAGAAAAACAAACACTGTATGCTAACACATACATATGGAATCTAAAAAAAAAGGTTCTGAAGCACTGATGGGAAGGACAGGAATAAAGAGGTAGAGAATGGACTTGAGGACATGGGGAGGGGGAAGGGTAAGCTGGGACAAAGTGAGAGAGTGGCATGGACATATATACACTACCAAATGTAAAATAGATAGCTAGTGGGAAGCAGCCACATAGCACAGGGAGATCAGCTCGGTGCTTTGTGACCACCTAGAGAGGTGGGATAGGGAGGGTGTGAGGGAGGGAGATGCAAGAGGGAAGAGATATGGAAACATATGTATATGTATAGCTGATTCACTTTATTATAAAGCAGAAACTAACATACCATTGTAAAGCAATTATACTCCAGTAAAGATGTTTTAAAAAAAAAAAAGTACCAGAGACAGTTGTGTATTGAGGTTAAGCTACTACCATTGGACCAGAAGATTTAATAACAATAATTAATTCCTTGTCATTATTTTTGTTAAGGCAGATGGTAAATTAATCTCAATGGGGTAAATTTCTGATTGGCAGGTAAAGGAATTGTAGGTAGAATTTTAGTTAATAAAGTGGGAGTTGATAAAGTCAAGAAGATGAGTGACATTGCAAAAATGTGTTTTTCACGTATTTGTGCTATTTTGTATAGTGTGCTCAGGGAAGTCCTCATTGATAATGAGACACCTGAATAGAGATCAGAAGGAAGTGAAGAAGCAAGCCATTGGCTTACATAAAGAAAGTTTCAGGCAGCATGTGCAGCAAGGTTTAAGATGACAAGGTGGCTTGGTATGTTTGAAGAATAGCAAAGAGGCCAGCATGTGATGAAGAGAATTAAGAAACAGTAGGTAAAATCAGAGTTAGCTAGGGCCTAGATCACGTAGGACCTTGAAGAAACTTTGGTTTTTACACTGAATGTGATCAGAAGCCACTGAAGTTTTTTGATCAGGGGAGAAAAATTATAGTGCATGTTTGAAAACCTCAGTGTAAAATTGGATTTGTTGTCAACTTTAATTCATGACACACCATCATCACTGCTACCTGTGTGGTACTTTTTAATGTTATTTTTTTAAAATAAAAACTAAATACAGGGGATTCCCTTGTGGTCCAGTGGTTAGGACTCCACACTTTCACTGCAGAGGACACGGGTCCAGTCGCTGGTCCTGGAACTAAGATTCTGCAAGCCACGCAAGGTGGGGTCAAAAAAAAAACAAACCTAAATACATACACTTGAACTTACCATTCAACCCAAAACTTAACAACAACTTATATCTCCCTGTAATTCTTAATGGTAATTCTTTATTTGTCATTAACTATTTTCAGTAAATTGACTTATACTGTACTTCCCTGTCATTTTTATCTTTAATTTTAAAAAACAGTTCCTTAAGACTAAAATGTATTTGCAGATTTTATTTAAAAGCTACATATATAAACATATAAATGTAGACAGAGCAGAATAATGGTGCATCCTTTCACTTACCTTCCACAATGATCAACTAATGTCGAATCTTGTTTCATAAATTTCCCCACTCAATCTCATTCCACTCACAGATTACTTTTTAGCCAATTTTATTTAAGTACTATTTGCATACAATAAAATCCACCACTTTAGCTGTGCATTTCTGTGAAGTTTTACAAGGCACACAATTTTGCAACCTCCTTTACTATCAAGTTATCAAGATACAGAATTTTCCCATCACACCAGAGAGTTCCCATGTTCCCTTTCATAGTCAATTCCCTATCCTTAGCCCCATTCCCGGGTAATGCTGTTCTCCACCCCTGTAGTTTTGCATTTGTGAGAATGTAATATAAATATAATCATACAATATGTAGTCTGTATATGAATCTGGCTTCTTTTACTTAGTCTAGTGCTTTTGAGATTCATGTATGTTGCCAAAAGTACCTGTATTTCATTACTTTCTATTGCTGAGCAATATTCCATTGAGTAAATGTAGTATAGTTTGTTTATCCATTCACCAGCCAGTGAATATTTGTTTTCTTTTGTTTTTTCCACTTTTTTGGCAATTGTTAATAAATATATCTACTCTTAAAAAAAAAAAAATTTAGGAACTTCCCTGGCAGTCCAGTGGTTAAGACTCCATGCTCCCAGTGCAGGGGGCACAGGTTCAATCCCTGGTCAGGGAATTAAGATACCGCATGTCGCATAGTGTGGCCAAAGATTAAATAAATAAGTAAATTGGCTTGTTTGTTTAAAAAAAAGAAGAATTAAAAATGTTAAATGAAATCATGTAAATTTTAACTATACGTAATCTAGGAGTGATGGAAGGAGGGGGAACTTTCTGGCATAAAACCAAGGCATGAAAATTAAAACACCAATGATATGCCTTTTTTTGGCCAGGAAATGGACCTCTTACATTGCTGTTAGGAGTGAAAATTGGTACAACCTCTCTGAGTAGCATTTTGTTTGTAGATACCAGAAGTCTTAAAAATATATATGCCCTTACAAATATGTATGCCCTTTAATCAAGATATTAAACTCTAGGAAATTGTTATAGGGAAATAATTATGAATGTGTAAAAAGACCTGACCATAAGAATATTCATCACAATACTCTTAGGGAAAAATTGGCAACAATCCAAATAGGTACCAATGGTAAATTAGTGAAACAAATGATGATACAATTAGACTACAATGCAGCTACTCCCAATGACAGGATCAAAGTATTAGCTCACACAGAAAGATATATTGGTAATGGAAACAAAAAGATTACGAAAGAATATATACTATCATTCATAATTTGTACCATCTACTCTGATCACATGTGTATGCCAAGCATCTATCACATAACAGGCTCTCAATAAATATGTTAAGTGCATGAACTATAAAATGTAATTGCATATATCATATATATAATCTCACAGAAATATTAATTACAAATATTAATTACACAATACAAAACTTTATACATTTTAATATTAATGATGTGTAAGATAAATTTTAATAACATAGGAAAATATGTAATATGTCATATTATTAAACAAAAACACAGAAAACAAATAAATTTAGTGAATATGCATAAAAAACAGACTGGAAGAAAAGACTGATTTATTTGGGTAAGAGAATTATCATTGATTTTATTTTTCTTCTTTCTATCTTTCTATATTTTACAATTTTGGGGGCAAAGAACATTTTGTAACGGCAAAGAAAATATTTTGAGCAAGGTTTGCGTTCAGGAATACTATGCATTTATTTTAAATTATATTTTAGAAGAATACCCAGTGTGAGAAAATATTCACAGTATATTATTAAAATAATATGCTGGAAATACTATATTCAGCATGATTCCAATTATGCTTATACATACATACACATACAAAGGAAAGAAACCATAAAGTTATATTAAAATCTTAAGGGCTTTCTTTCTGGGTAGTAAAACTGTTTTCACTTCTTCCTCGTAATTTTCTGTATTTTCTAAATTTACAAAAGGAATATCTCTCTTTTGTAATCAGGAGAAAGGGCAGCAGGAAAAGGGAGGAAGAGATGTTTATGCTTTTAAGAAATGGAAAATATATAGGTGGGGTGAAGGTCAAGCCATCAATCCTAACAGATTCTCTCAGCTTCATGGCAATTGGTTCTCAATGATAAACTTATTTTTCCCTCAAGTGCATATTTTCTACAACTATTTATGCTTATGCTTCTGAACACTATTAAAATATTAATGTATTCTTCTCATGCTGTCCTCTCATGTTGCCCACTCTCTATCTGAGCAATAAATCTATACTTTTCCAACCTCTAAAAGAGTGAGAAAACTTGCCCAAGGTGACACAACTCCTTACTGGTGGCAGTAGGACCAGAACACAATAGCCCTGGCTCCTAGGCCTGGATTATCCTCTTGGGAAACAAGTTCCTAAAATCCATTAAACAGTTTTGAAATGTTTGTTCTTTACGTACTCTCCTTCAAATCAGCAACAAGCAAAATTCTGACCACTTCTATTATGGATCCAATCCCAAACAGCCTCAAGGCCTCCTGTCTTGTGGACAGAGAAGATACACTCAGATCATTAAGCAAACATTAGTGTGGACCACAATACTAGGTACCTAAGGAATATTTAATAACTACTTTTCATTGGATTGTTATCCTACTTCACTGATGGGAGGAAGCCTGCAAGATGAATTGTAGAACCAGGAAAATCTAGTTGGGCTATCACCTACGTAGGGTCTCCCTATCCACGTTTAAAGTTCCCTGGAATCCAATAAAGCTTCTACCAGCATCAGGAGGCTGGAACACTTAGGCAGAAACACCAACCATTCACACATATGCAAAGAAATATGCACACTTCACATACACACACACAGCATTCTGCCAAGGCCCCCCCTCACAAAAAAACACAAGAAACAAAACAAAATCTATTTCAGCAATCTGTCAAATCCATAAATGGGTTGTTATCTAATAACTCATAATAGGTTCTAAAACGCATCACCTCAGTCTTTCAAATGGTAAATTTCCATGAACTATTAATGAAACATTGCCCTATTTTTAAAAATTCCTCAAGTCTAGCATTTGAAATCTAATCCAGTTCAGAACTCTTTAAACATCAAATTGAACCTCTCATTCACAGTAGACACGATGTCCAGAAAGCATCATTAGCCCTAAGTTAGTTAATGAAATGTTTGCTGCTGTTTCTTCCCATCATAATAAGAAATACTACACAATATGGGGTGATTAAAAGTCCATATGCCGTATAAACCTCATGAATACACCTCTCTCCGTTGCTTTAAGTTATCAATCATATATAGAAAACTAATACTGTGACTTAATATTCTTTTAACTTGCCCAAAAACCTCTCCCAATCATCACATACACAAAAAAGCAGTAAAAACTAATTAACTTCTTTGCAAGTTAGTGCATAATTTACATCTCTGTATGTGTATTTAGGCCATTTTAATCTCATCCAAAAGAAGGAAGAACAGAGGCCTTGAGGGTCTCTCTTGCTGTGGCTTCTACTACCATACTCCTAATCATGCTACAAAAAGAAAATAAGCAATTTCTTAAAATAAAGAACTCCACTGTAAGGTTTTTAATCCATCATTAATTTCCTCTTTCCTCATAAGAGAGAGTTTCACATTTTAGAATTTAAGAGTGCTGAGATAAATATCCTTTTATGTTTTAAGGAAAACAGATTAACTTGAGGAAATCATGGCTTTTTGTTAGAAAGATAAAAAATAGTACATCAAGGAAAATTATACTAATTGAAGGCTTTCTAAATAAAGCATGATTATTGAGCAATATTAAATTGGTTGTCTTGTGTGTCAAATTAATCTCTTCATTATGTGGAACCAGGCTGGCTCTTTTATGTTTCAATCCATCTTTAAGAGCAGCATTTGATTAATCAAGATAATGATGACAGTTTTTAGCTAGTGACAAATGATACATTTATTCAGGCCCTTTTTCAGATGATCCAAGCTACTGTGAGCAAAAGAAAAAGAAACGTCAATTTGGAAGATTAAATTAGTACACCAAGTTTAAACTCTTCACTTAGTCTAGCAAATGAGATCAGAAGTAAGGATTAGTTAATGAGTAAATCTCCACCATAAAAAAGAATTATCATCTAACATAGGGCATGCAAACTCTTCCGGATTATTTTATGTTAAGGAACATATAAAAAGTTGTATATTTGGGCTAATTTAAAGTTGATGGATTTCAAAACAATGTGACAAAACACTTAATTTCAACTAAGCTACTGGCAAGTTACCATTACTAAAATCAGAACTGTTTAAAAGACCCCTTTTGAAAGTAACTGTTAATACAGAATGAGAGGGCAACTCATCGGTCCTCTTCACTAAAGGTACCTATGTAACTAGTGTGGATAGTTGAATCTATCCATTTATAGCAATAGCTCTATTACAGGGGTTGGCAAACTACAGCCCAGCCCACAAGCCAAATCCAGTCTGCCACCTGTTCTTGTAAATACAGTTTTATTGGAACACAGTTCCATAGTTCATTTATGTGTTGTCTATTGCTACTTTCACACTACAATGGAAGAGGTGAGTGGTTGCAACTGAGATCATATGGCCCACAAAACCTAAAATATTTACTATATGGCCCTTTACTGAAACTTTGCTGACCCCTGCTCTAATATACTGGTTTTCAAATTTTTAGCAGTAGAATCCTTTCAAACAAAATCTTATTTTAAAAAAAAATCTGAAAGCAATATTTTCAGCATACATTATTTTATAAATTAAAATGTAGAACATTTACTTAATATGAACTCAATCAATGATAACAAACAGCAGTTTTGCTGAACACAAAATAGAAATCAGGAGTGGTAGGTGACAGCTACAGTCAGCTGTTAGTTGTAGAGTATCTTGAGTCTGCAAGGGAGCTTTAAAAAGAACTGTTACTATTTGCAACCACTTATCTGTGTGAATCAATTCTCTGCAACCAAAACAAAATAAAAAAACAGGGATACTGACAACTAACAGATGAAAGAAGTTCATTCCAAGAAACTGTACAAGTTAACCTGGCAGCCCAAGTGAACACACTGATCTCTAAGGTTTTAAAATTTAGCACCTAGCATTTTTGTTAGGTGTGCTTTTTATTTCCATTTTAAAAACAGATTCTTTTTAATGTAAAGAAATTTTTAGCTTGCCATGAGGGTTAACTGTATATATATAAAGTACATAAAACTGCCTGCTAAATACTCCTTCCCTACTTCTTATGAAAAATGTTTTCCCCAAATTTCAAACATGTGATCTTAGTAAGAGCTTCCATGGTCCCTGATAATACCATCTTCCCAGCCACAGAGATTGACCCAAGCCAATCCAATCATAGCCTATTCCCAGAATTCTTTAGGCATCAGCGGCAAGACATATCCACTAACTCATTGATGCTAAGGAAGAAAGATATGAGGCCTGAATGTTGCCAGAGATGGTACTTTTCAGTCTTGTAGAAGAAATGGAGAAACAGAGGTTTAAAAATGGAAAGAGTCTTAGTGACACTGACGACTATGGTTCCAGTAATCCTTAAGACATAGCTACATCCCTGTCCTCTCTGCGGTTTGATTATAAAAGCCAATAAATTCCCTCCCTTTTTGTCTGAGGTAGTGTGAGCTAGGTTTGAGTTGAGTATCCTAACTGATAACACACACACACACACACACACACACACACACACACACACGCACGCATAAATGTTTTCGCTGCAAATGTATGGGTGAAAGTCTGGAAGGATACTTATGATAATGGATTTTTGTCATTCTTTCTGGCTACTCATTCCATGAACTCCTTTTCTAAATTTTTGTAATCCTCCCATTCTTTATAAGTCTTAGTGAAAAGTCAGTTGCAATGGTTCAAGTACTTTATTATTAGAGCTTCACCTAGGGAAGTGGTAAGATAGACCCAAAGAATGGGAAAGATTTGTGAGCATAGTGAGAGGTAAATTTGCCAGAGTTTGATGTCTGAATGGACATGGGAGAGGATGTAATGAAAGCTGTCAAGGAAAACTTCCAAGTTTCTTGCTTCGGTAACTAAATGGTGATGCCATCATCTAAGACAGAATGAAGAAATGGGCAATTCCAGTTGGTCTTTAGTTAAGTTCTGAGTACCTATGAGACTTGTAGATAGAGTTGGAAATGGCATTCACAGACTACATGTAGAGCAGAAACGTAGGTGTACAAATCATCAGCATAAGATGATGCTAACTGAAATCATGAGATTGAAGAAGATCATCCAGGGAGAATATGAATGTGAGAAGAGCAGTGAAAAGAAAAAAATGGAATCCAGGGGAATATGTTAGGGACAGGCAAAGAAAATAAAAAGGATCTCACAAAAGAAATGGAGAGACAGCAGTCAGAGAGATTGAAGGAAAACAATAATATGCATTACATAGAAGCCAGAGGCATACAGGACATCAAAAAGCAGAACTTGGCCAACTACATAAAATTTGACAGAAAGATCAGATAAGAATGAAAAATGTTTGTTGATTTTGCGATTCGAATGTACCCACAAAGTACATAGTAAGGGTATTTCTGGGAGTGCTAGTCTGGAAACAGTCCCTTTTAAAAAAACGTATTTAGGGATCTAGAATTTAAATGTATATAATGGAATCAAGAATACAATGTCAATACAATAAAAGTCTGTTCTGATTTGACCTGCCTGTCATTTTTCAAGTGATTAAGTTCTGATTCTGGATTAGGAAGGCAGTATTTTACACCTCTATAGGCTCAGAAGCCATAGACCATGTTTCTTCACACAGCTGAAGGAATTACAGATGATCTACTCTTGAATATATACACACACTCTCTCCTCTGTTTTTATTACATTTTAAATAAGACTTTAAAATGTTAACTTATCAGAAATACACTAGAGGAAAAAGAAACAGCATGGATGTAACCCCCTACTAATGAGGCACTAATGCATAATTATTAATAATACACGTACTTCTCTCTATAGACGAATATTTATAAACACTGAAACAGTCTAGTTTGCAGTGAACTCTCATGTACAGATTGTTTTTCTCTTGTGGTTTGTCCTTTTTTTCTTATTGTGGTAATATTTAATGAATTTCACGGGCTCTGCTCATTTTCTGAAAATACTGAATGAACCTGTATACATATGTGCTGCCTTCAATGAGTATATAAAGATATTAAGCCACATTAAACACACTACCATCAGTAAAAGTAGTCAGTTACCTCTATTTTAAATACTTAGCATTAAGCTAAAACATAATATGTTAAAACAAAATCGGTTGAATTAAGTAATTCCAACGTATGGAGTTTAGAGAGAAGATCAGAAGAATACAATTAAAGTAATTCAGATTAAACACTGATAAGGCTTGAGGAAGCCCATTAAATAGAATCCTTTTCTCAGCCCTAGTTCTGAACCAACTGAGAGCCAAACAAGAGATAGAGACCAGAATATCAGTATTACCAACAAAGGCCAGTCCAAGTCAAAGGACATGGCTTAGGTGTGTGTCAGCAGTGGATGGAAGTAACTTCCTTCACTCTGTCCCATGCAGTGCTGAAATGCAGGCCTATCTGGCTATTAGGAAGATCAAGCGCTGAAGGAAACTATTCTCCAAAGACCACATCGTGTAAATGCTGTCATTTGTTCATCGAATTTCTATTTCAGAAAATTCACATGGAAAATCATACAGTGCAGAATGTAATCTGAGGAATGTTTTTGCTCAGTGTTAACCTTCCTTAGTCGGCAGCTGAATTTTAATTCAAGAAATTATGATTCTGGGCTCAAGCCCCATCCCTACAAATGAATCTATAGAGTCATAGTCAATGCATATCTGTAGACTTATGATTATATCTTGACAAGTAGAACCAAAGAGAAATGAAGTATATAGCTATGTGTTTATACCCACCCTGCAGTTGAGAGAAAGCAAAACAGACATGACTAAAGTCAGTTAATAATTATTTGTATTATTAGGGGGGATGGGAGTTACCTACTGCTCAACTCTTTAGTTTCCACGGGTAGGAATTTTTCTCTTTCCCCACCCCTTTCTCCAACCCACAGAGGTACCGTGAGTTACCTATACAGTGATTGTGGGAGAGGAATTGAGCATACAAAGGCTAACCGCTTTTTCTCACTGTATGTGTGTATGTGTTTATATGCGTGTGCATATGTTCAACTGCTTATAGGAAGCACATATTGTGCATTGTATGAACAGCATTAATCACTCATTCAACAAGCCTTTACTGAGTAACTACTATATTCCAAACAGTAGACTAAGCCATAGAGATACAAAAATGAGCAATTAAAATTCCTGAATCCTAAGAAATAATGCCCCCTAAAAAAAGTTCAAAGATATAATGTACCAAATTTTATTCAAGAAATAATGCTACCAATAATCCAAATATATAAGAGAATTTGTGAAAAAAGTAGCTTGTCAGACTAGAAAGGTGTAAAGTTGGACCACTAAATAAGGAGTATTGAAATATACAGGTAGCCATCTGAAAAAAAGCAAACTTTTATCCATACCTCACACCTTAAACCAAATTAAATTCCAAATAGATCAAAGATTTTCTAAATGTACAAAAATAAAATCTCAGAAGTTCTAGAAGAAGACATGGGGAAATTTTTTAGAATCTTAGAATAGGGAAGGTCTTTCTAATTATGACTCAAAACCTGAAAGCTCTGTTCTCATCTGAGGTTTGACTAGGGAAGGATCTGCTTGCAAACTCCCTCATGTGGTTAGCAGAATTCATGGCATCTTACTTTTTCAACACCAGCATCAGAGAGAGCAAGTCTCTGCTGCTTCTAGTCTCTGACCTCTAGACTGCCTTTTTTTTTTTTTTTTTTTTGCGGTAGGCAGGCCTCTCACTGTTGTGGCCTCTCCCACTGTCGAGCACAGGCTCCGGACACGCAGGCCCAGCAGCCATGGCTCACGGGCCCAGCCGCTCCGCGGCATGTGGGATCCTCCCGGACCGGGGCACGAACCCACGTCCCCTGCATCGGCAGGCGGACTCCCAACCACTGCGCCACCAGGGAAGCCCTCTAGACTGCCTTTTAAAGGAATCACCTGATTAGGTCAGGCCCACCCAAAGGGATAATCTCCCTTTTGATTAACTTAAAGTCAAGTAGTTACTAACTTTAACTAGATCTGCAAAATCACTTCACTTAAGACATATTCTCTTGGTTAAAAGCAAGTCACAGGTTCTTCCCTCATTCAAGAAGAGGGAATTATACAAAGGCATCACTCAATAACATCACCTTAGGGTGTGTGCCATATCTCCCTAACATATAAAGAGTTCCAAGAAGTCTATTTTTAAAAATCTAGTAGAAAAACTGGCAAAGAGGAGCCTCTGGGAAGATGGCGGAAGAGTAAGACACAGAGATCACCTTCCTCCCCTCAGATACACCAGAAATACATCTACACGTGGAACAACTCCTACAGAACACCTACTGAACGCTGGCAGAAGACCTCAGACCTCCCAAAAGGCAAGAAACCCCCCACATACCTGGGTAGGGCAAAAGAAAAAAGAATAAACAGAGACAAAAGGATAGGGACGGGACCTGCACCAGTGGGAGGGAGCTGCGAAGGAGGAAAGATTTCCACACACTAGGAAGCCCCTTCGCGGGTGGAGACTGCGGGTGGCGGAGGGGGGAAGCTTCGGAGCCGCGGAGGAGAGCACAGCAACAGGGGTGTGAAGGCAAAAGCAGAGAGATTCCCGCACAGAGGATCGGTGCCGACCGTCACTCACCAGACCGAGAGGCTTGTCTGCTCCCCCGCCGGGGCGGGCGGGGCTGGGAGTTGAGGCTCGGGCTTCGGTCGGAGCGCCGGGAGAGGACTGGGGTTGGCAGTGTGAGCACAGCCTGCCGGGGGTTAGTGCGCCACGGCTGGCCAGGAGGGAGTCCGGGAAAAGATCTGGACCTGCCGAAGAGGCAAGAGACTTTTTCTTCCCTCTTTGTTTCCTGGTGCGTGAGGAGAGGGGATTAACAGCGCTGCTTAAAGGACCTCCAGAGACGGGCGCGAGCCGCGGCTAAAAGCGCAGACCCCAGAGACGGGCGGGAGACGCTAAGGCTGCTGCTGCCGCCACCAAGAAGCCTGTGTGCGAGCACAGGTCACTATCCACACCCCCCTTCCGGGGAGCCTGTGCAGCCGGCCACTGCCAGGGTCCCGGGATCCAGGGACAACTCCCCCGGAAGAACGCACGGCGCGCTTCAGGCTGGTGCAACGTCACGCCGGCCTCTGCCGCCACAGGCCCGCCCCACACTCCGTGCTCCTCCCTCCCCGCCGCCTTAGTGAGCCAGAGACCCCGAATCAGCGGCTCCTTTAACCCCGTCCTGTCTGAGCGAAGAACAGACGCCCTCCAGCGACCTACACGCAGAGGCGGGGCCAAATCCAAAGCTGAGCCCCTGGGAGCTGTGAGAACACAGAAGAGAAAGGGAAATCTCTCCCAGCAGCCTCAGAAGCAGCGGATTAAAGCTCCACAATCAACTTGATGTACCCTGCATCTGTGGAATACATGAATACAATGAATCATCCCAAACTGAGGAGGTGGACTTTGAGAGGAAGATTTATGATTTTTTCCCCTTTTCCTCTTTTTGTGAGTGTGTATGTGTATGCTTCTGTGTGAGATTTTGTCTGTATAGCTTTGCTTCCACCATTTGTCCTAGGGTTCTATCTGTCCTTTTTTTGTTGTTTTTTTTTAATTTTTTTCTTTTTTTCTCTTAATTATTTTTTTATTTAAATAACTTTATTATATTTTATCTTACTTTATTTCACTGTATCTTCTTTCTTTCGTTTTTTCCTTCCCTCCTTCCTCCCTCCCTCTCTCCCTCCCTTCTTTCTTTCTTTCTTTCTTCTTCTACTAATTCTTTCTTTCTAATTTTCCTCCCTCCCTCCTTCCTTCCTCCCTCCCTCTCTCCGTCCTTTCTTTCTTTCTTTCTTTCTTTCTTTCTTCTTCTACTAATTCTTTCTTTCTACTTTTTCTCCCTTTTATTCTGAGCCGTGTGGATGAAAGGCTCTTGGTGCTACAGCCACCAATCAGTGCTGTGCCTCTGACGTGGGAGAGCCAACTTCAGGACACTGGTCCACAAGAGACCTCCCAGCTCCACATAATATCAAATGGCGAAAATCTCCCAGAGATCTCCATCTCAACACCAGCACCCAGCTTCACTCAACGACCAGCAAGATACAGTGCTGGACACCCTATGCCAAACAACTAGCAAGACAGGAACACAACCACACCCATTAGCAGAGAGGCTGCCTAAAATCATAATAAGTCCACAGACACCCCAAAACACACCACCAGACGTGGACCTGCCCAACAGAAAGACAAGATCCAGCCTCATCCACCAGAACACAGGCACCAGTCCCCTTCACCAGGAAGCCTACACAACTCACTGAACCAACCTTAGCCACTGGGGACAGACACCAAAAACAATGGGAACTACGAACCTGCAGCCTGCAAAAAGGAGACCCCAAACACAGTAAGATAAGCAAAATGAGAAGACAGAAAACACACAGCAGATGAAGGAGCAAGATAAAAACCCACCAGACCTAACAAATGAAGAGGAAATAGGCAGTCTACCTGAAAAAGAATTCAGAATAATGATAGTAAAGATGATCCAGAATCTTGGAAATATAATAGACAAAATGCAAGAAACATGTAACAAGGACCTAGAAGAACTAAAGATGAAAAAAACAACAATGAACAACACAATAAATGACATTAAAAATACTCTAGATGGGATCAATAGCAGAATAACTGAGGCAGAAGAACGGATAAGTGACCTGGAAGATAAAATAGTGGAAATAACTACTGCAGAGAAGAATAAAGAAAAAAGAATGAAAAGAACTGAGGACAGTCTCAGAGACCTCTGGGACAACATTAAACACACCAACATTAGAATTATAGGGGTTCCAGAAGAAGAGAAAAAGAAGGGGACCGAGAAAATATTTGAAGAAATTATAGTTGAAAACGTCCCTAATATGGGAAAGGAAATAGTTAATCAAGTCCAGGAAGCACAGAGAGTCCCATACAGGATAATTCTAAGGAGAAATACGCCAAGACACATATTAATCAAACTGTCAAAAATTAAATACAAAGAAAACATATTAAAAGCAGCAAGGGAAAAATAACAAATAACACACAAGGGAATCCCCATACGGTTAACAGCTGATCTTTCAGCAGAAACTCTGCAAGCCAGAAGGGACTGGCAGGACATATTTAAAGTGATGAAGAAGAAAAAACTGCAAGAAGATTACTCTACCCAGCAAGGATCTCATTCAGATTTGATGGAGAAATTAAAACGTTTACAGACAAGCAAAAGCTGAGAGAGTTCAGCACCACCAAACCAGCTTCACAACAACTGCTAAAGGAACTTCTCTAGGCAAGAAACACAAGAGAAGGAAAAGAACCACAATAATGAACCCAAAAAAATTAAGAAAATGGGAATAGGAACATACATATGGATAATTACCTTAAATGTAAATGGATTCAATGATCCAACCAAAAGACACAGATTGGCTGAATGGATACAAAAACAAGACCCATATATTTGCTGTCTACAAGAGACCCACTTCAGACCTAGAGACACATACAGACTGAAAGTAAGGGGATGGAAAAAGATAGTTCATGCAAATGGAAACCAAAAGAAAGCTGGAATAGCAATTCTCATATCAGACAAAATAGACTTTAAATTAAAGACTATTAGAAGAGACAAAGAAGGACACTACATAATGATCAAGGGATCGATCCAAGAAGAAGATATAACAATTGTAAATATGCACCCAACATAGGAGCACCTCAATAAATAAGGCAAATACTAACAGCCATAAAAGGAGAAATCGACAGTAACACATTCATAGTAGGGGACTTTAACACCCCACTTTCACCAATGGAAAGATCATCCAAAATGAAAATAAATAAGGAAACACAAGCTTTAAACGATACATTAAACAAGATAGACTTAATTGATATTTATAGGACATTCCATCCAAAAACAGCAGAATACACATGTTTCTCAAGTGCTCATGGAACATTCTCCAGGATAGATCATATCTTGAGTCACAAATCAAGCCTTGGTAAATTTAAGAAAATTGAAATTGTATCAAGTATCTTTTCTGACCACAACGCTATGAGACTAGATATCAATTACAGGCAAAGATCTATAAAAAATACAAACACCTGGAGGCTAAACAATACACTACTTAATAACGAAGTGATCACTGAAGAAATCAAAGAGGAAATAAAAAAAATACCTAGAAACAAATGACAATGGAGACACAACGACCCATAATCTATGGGATGCAGCAAAAGCAGTACTAAGAGGGAAATTTATAGCAATAAAATCCTACCTTAAGAAACAGGAAACATCTCGAATAAACAACCTAATCTTGCACCTAAATCAATTAGAGAAAGAAGAACAAAAAAACCCCAAAGCTAGCAGAAGGAAAGAAATCATAAATATCAGATCCGCAATAAATGAAAAAGAAATGAAGGAAACAATAGCAAAGATCAATAAAACTAAAAGCTGGTACTTTGAGAAGATAAGCAAAATTGATAAACCATTAGCCAGACTCATCAAGAAAAAAGGGAGAAGACTGAAATCAATAGAATTAGAAATGAGAAAGGAGAAGTAACAACTGACACTGCAGAAATACAAAAGATCATGAGAGATTACTACAAGCAACTCTATGCCAATAAAATGGACAACCTGGAAGAAATGGACAAATTCTTAGAAATGCACAAGCTGCCAAGACCGAATCAGGAAGAAATAGAAAATATGAACAGACCAATCACAAGCACTGAAATTGAAACTGTGATTAAAAATCTTCCAACAAAAAAAAGTCCAGGACCAGATGGCTTCACAGGTGAATTCTATCAAACATTTAGAAAAGAGCTAACACCTATCCTTCTCAAACTCTTCCAAAATATAGCAGAGGGAGGAACAGTCCCAAATTCATTCTACGAGGCCACCATCACCTTGATACCAAAACCAGAAAAGGATGTCACAAAGAAAGAAAACTACAGGCCAATATCGCTGATGAACATAGATGCAAAAATCCTCAACAAAATACTAGCAAACAGAATCCAACAGCACATTAAAAGGATCATACACCATGATCAAGTGGGGTTTATTCCAGGAATGCAAGGATTCTTCAATATACACAAATCAATCAATGTGATAAACCATATTAACCAATTGAAGGAGAAAAACCATATGATCATCTCAATAGATGCAGAGAAAGCTTTCGACAAAATTCAACACCCATTTATGATAAAAACCCTGCAGAAAGTAGGCATAGAGGGAACTTTACTCAACAAAATTAAGGCCATATATGACAAACCCACAGCCAACATCATCCTCAATGGTGAGAAACTGAAAGCATTTCCACTAAGATCAGGAACAAGACAAGGTTGCCCACTCTCACCACTCTTATTCAACATAGTTTTGGAAGTTGTAACCAGAGCAATCAGAGAAGAAAAGGAAATAAAAGGAATCCAAATCGGAAAAGAAGAAGTAAAGCTGTCACTGTTTGCAGATGACATGATACTATACATAGAGAATCCTAAAGATGCTACGAGAAAACTACTAGAGCTAATCAATGATTTTGGTAAAGTAGCAGGATACAAAATTAATGCACAGAAATCTCTGGCATTCCTATACACTAATGATGAAACATCTGAAAGAGAAATCAAGAAAACACTCCCACTTACCACTGCAACAAAAAGAATAAAATATCTAGGAATAAACCTACCTAAGGAGACAAAAGACCTGTATGCAGAAAATTATAAGACAATGATGAAAGAAATTAAAGATGATACAAATAGATGGAGAGATATACCATGTCCTTGGAGTGGAAGAATCAACATTGTGAAAATGACTCTACTACCCAAAGCAATCTACAGATTCAATGCAATCCCTATCAAATTACCACTGGCATTTTTCACAGGACTAGAACAAAAAATTTCACAATTTGTATGGAAACACAGAAGACCCCGAATAGCCAAAGCAATCTTGAGAACGAAAAACGGAGCTGGAGGAATCAGGCTGCCTGACTTCAGACTATACTACAAAGCTACAGTAATCAAGACAGTATGGTACTGGCACAAAAACAGAAAGAACAATGGAACAGGATAGAAAGCCCAGAGATAACCCCACACACATATGGTCACCTTATCTCTGATAAAGGAGGCAGGAATGTACAGTGGAGAAAGGACAGCCTCTTCAATAAGTGGTGCTGGGAGGGCTTCCCTGGTGGCGCAGTGGTTGAGAGTCCGCCTGCCGATGCAGGGGACATGGGTTCGTGCCCTGGTCCGGGAAGATCCCACATGCCGCGGAGCGGCTGGGCCCGTGAGCCATGGCCGCTGAGCCTGCGCGTCCGGAGCCTGTTGCTCCGCAACGGGAGAGGCCACAACAGTGAGAGGCCCGCGTACCGCAAAAAAAAAAAAAAAAAAAAAGGCATATTAAAAAAAAAAAAAACATAAGTGGTGCTGGGAAAACTAGTCAGGTACATGTAAAAGTATGAGATTAGATCACTCCCTAACACCATACACAAAAGTAAGCTCAAAATGGATTAAAGACCTAAATGTAAGGCCAGAAACTATCAAACTCTTAGAGGAAAACATAGGCAGAACACTCTATGACATAAATCACAGCAAGACCCTTTTTCACCCACCTCCTAGGGAAATGGAAATAAACAAATGGGACCTAATGAAACTTAGAAGCTTTTGCACAGCAAAGGAAACCATAAACAAGACCAAAAGACAACCCTCAGAATGGGAGAAAATATTTGCAAATGAAGCAACTGACAAAGGATTAATCTCCAAAATTTATAAGCAGCTCATGTAGCTCAATAACAAAAAAGCAAACAATCCAATCCAATAATGGGCAGAAGATCTACATAGACATTTCTCCAAAGAAGATATACAGACTGCCAACAAACACATGAAAGAATGCTCAACATCATTAATCATTAGAGAAATGCAAATCAAAACTACAATGAGATATCATCTCACACCAGTCAGAATGGCCATCATCAAAAAATCTAGAAACAATAAATGCTGGAGAGGGTGTGGAGAAAAGGGAACCCTCTTGCACTGTTGGTGGGAATGTAAATTGATACAGCCACTGGGTAGAACAGTATGGAGGTTCCTTAAAAAACTACAAATAGAACTACCATATGACCCAGCAATCCCACTACTGGGCATATACCCTGCAAAAACCATAATTCAAAAAGAGTCATGTACCAAAATGTTCATTGCAGCTCTATTTACAATAGCCTGGAGATGGAAACAACCTAAGTGTCCATCATCAGATGAATGGATAAAGAAGATGTGGCACATATATACAATGGAATATTACTCAGCCATAAAAAGAAATGAAATTGAGCTATTTGTAATGAGGTGGATAGACCTAGAGTCTGTCATACAGAGTGAAGTAAGTCAGAAAGAGAAAGACAAATACTGTATGCTAACACATATATATGGAATTTAAGAAAAAAAAATGTCATGAAGAACCTAGGGGTAACACAGGAATAAAGACAGAGACTTAGTAGAGAATGGAGTTGAGGATATGGGGAGGGGGAAGAGTAAGCTGTGACAAAGCGAGAGAGAGGCATGGACATATATACACTACCAAACATAAGGTAGATAGCTAGTGGGAAGCAGCCGCATAGCACAGGGAGATCAGCTCAGTGCTTTGTGACCGCCTGGAGGGGTGGGATAGGGAGGGTGGGATAGGGAGGGATACGCAAGAGGGAAGAGATATGGGAACATATGTATATGTATAACTGATTCACTTTGTTATAAAGCAGAAACTAACACACCATTGTAAAGCAATTATACTCCAATAAAGATGTAAAAAAAACAAAACAAAAAAAATAGAAATAATAAATGCTGGAGAGGGTGTGGAGAAAAGGAAGTACTCTTGCACTGCTGGTGGGAATATGAATTCTTACAGCCACTATGGAGAACAGTATGGAGGGTCCTTTAAAAACTACAAATAGAACTACCATATGACTCAGCAATCCCACTACTGGGCATATACCCTGAGAAAACCATAATTCAAAAAGAGTCATGTATCAAAATGTTCATTGTAACTCTATTTACAATAGCCCGGAGATGGAAGCAACCTAAGTGTCCAACATCGGATGAATGGATAAAGAAGATGTGGCACATATATCCAGTGGAATATTACTCAGCCATAAAAAGAAATGAAATCGAGTTTTTTGTAGTGAGGTGGATGGACTTAGAGTCTGTCATACAGAGTAAAGTAAGGCAGAAAGAGAAAGACAAATACCGTATGCTAACACATATATATGGAATCTAAGAAAAAAAAAATGTCATGAAGTACCTAGGGGTAAGACAGGAATAAAGACACAGACCTACTAGAGAATGGACTTGAGGATATGGGGAAGGGGAGGCTGTGACAAAGTGAGAGAGTGGCATGCACATATATACACTACCAAACGTAAAATAGATAGCTAGTGGGAAGCAGCCACATAGCACAGGGAGATCAGCTCTGTGCTTTGTGACCACCTAGAGGGGTGGGATAGGGAAAGTGGGAGGGAGGGAGACGCAAGAGGGAAGAGATATAGGAACATATGTATATGTATAACTGATTCACTTTGTTATAAAGCGGAAACTAACACAGCATTGTAAAGCAATTACACTCCAATAAAGATGTTAAAAAAAATTACTTAGTAGAAGTGACAGGGTTTTTTTTAACCTAAATATTTTTTAAGTACCAAATTTGTCATTCCTGAAAGTTATATGTTACTAACTGTAAAATCACTTTATCGCAGCAGTAAAAGAAATGAAGTATTTTTAGCCAATGTTTTTCAGTAAATCAGGAACTTTGTATTAAATCCACATTTTATTTACTTAAAAAAATTTTATACTAAAAATCTATCAACATATATTTGAAATACATAGATTTCAGCAACACTTGTAAGAGCAAAAGATTGGAAACAACTCAGATATCAGATATTCAATAGAGGATGCGATAAATTAACTTTGATATATTCATATTCTGGAATAGTATGCAACTATGAAAAAGAATGAGGATGTATACCAAACACTGCTATGGAAAAAAAAAAATCGTATAGAACAGTATATATAACAGCTATCTTTTGTGTAAAAAAAAAAAGAAAAATAAGAATATAATTTATATTTGCTTTCATATGTGTAAATAAATTCTGGAAGATATGGATTTATATATTGAGGGGATATATATCCATTTACACGTATATCTGGATGGATAGATAGTTGATAACAGATATAATCTTTTACAGCTTATATCCTGTGGTTCTTTCTCTGATGCTATCTACTCATAGCCAAACCTCCAGTCTTAAATTCAATCAGAATTAAAGATGTATTATTCCAACATCCAAGGTGGAAAAATTCCCATAATTCTGCAACAGTAAACCAGCTATTGATGCATCCATAATTACCCAAATTAACTACATTCATACTTCTTGTGCATTTTCTCCCTCTTCCTATTCTTCAAGGTGTTGTAGCAACCCAGTTCTATACCTGAAGGATACTAGTTATATACCTGATGGAACAAGAGTGGAAAGGGACCTTTGATCATTCCCTCCTGGTAGCTCTACAAATAATCACTTAACCGAAGTCTATAGAATTTTACAACCAGAAAATGCTTTTTAGACACCTGTAATTGTCTGAATTGATTTCAGAGAATGCGGCAACTTAAACTCCTGTGTTTATCTCTGCTCCCTCAAACACCCTACTAAAATTACAAAAGAGGAACCAAAAGCTATGAAACCCACAAAGACAAAGAAAACAGAAAAGGAGACAAAAACAGAAGAGAGAGCTCTTTCCGTCTCACTTGTATATGAACAAGTGGTCATTCTCGCAAAGCAGAAAACTGAAGCCTGAGCCTATAGAGGGAAAAACTAACAAAAACCAACTTGCCACCAGAACCCCAGGAAAGCCAAGTTCAAGGCGCCAGGAAAATTGGGAGGATAGTCTGTATAAAGCTTTGTTCTTCAAAGTCTATGGACCAGTCACAAAGACCTCTCGAAAGCTTGTTAGAAATGCAGGATTCCAGGCCCCACTCCAGACCTACTGAATCAGGGCCTATACTTGAACTAGATTCCCAGGTGGTTTGTAAACACATTAAAGTTTGAGACGCATTGATTTAAAAGGGGTTCAATTCCCAGAACTCCTCCTATAGCCCACAGCGTCATGAAACTGCTCCCTCCCACCCCAGCAGAAGATAAGAGGTTTTTCTCCTCAGCAAGGTTGAACCCGAGAGCTCCCAGACTCAGGAACACTGACATAGCTGAAGACAGGAGTGACATGACAAAGATCTGGGCCTCTGCTCAAATCTGCACCGTGGAAAACAAGGCCCACTGTACCTTTAATCTGTCCAGCTCTCCAAGGCCTAGCAACAGGCTTCCATTCCCAAGTAGAACATTAGAAATTTCCAACTAGCCCAAAAGGGAAGATCTACACATAGTGACATACTAACATTTTGGAATTCCCAATAAAAGAGTCAGTTCATCACTTTATCATCTCTCCAGTAAAGAGATCAAGACACACAAATCTGGTCCAAATCAAGAGAAGCAGGGCAGTGTTTTAAGTAGTGTCATTCTGTCTCTGAGATTAATCTCTTGCCCACCACCCATAGTAAAAACAGCAACTGCTCCAACCCATTGATAATGGCTGTCTATGACACTCAGGCAGGAAAAAAAGATATAATTTATTCACAGGTGTGGGAGGGGAGATAGTCATATAGGTGATAACTCTATACTACGAGTCTATATTTACTGAGAACTGGTTTGTTCTTTCCCTATACTATCTCAATTCAGTCCTCACAATTGAGGTAAATACTACTATTATCCCTTTCCACAGATGAGGAATTTGAAAGTTAGAGGGATTAAGTAGACTAACAAATAAAATGTCAGACTGAATGTACACCTGCCACTTTTGCTCCCTCCAGAAAAATCACTTATTTTTTTTTATTGGAGTAGAGTTGCTTTACAATATTGTGTTAGTTTATACTGTACAGCTAAGTGAATCAGCTATACGTATACATATATCCTCTCTTTTTTGGATTTCCTTCTCACTTAGGTCACCACAGAGCACTGCATAGAGTTCCCTGTGCTATATAGTAGGTTCTCAATAGTTATCTATAGACATGGATGGACCTAGAGACTGTCATACAGAGTGAAGTAAGTCAGAAAGAGAAAAATATCATATATTAACGCATATATGTGGAATCTGAAAAAATTGGTATAGACGATCTTATTTACAAAGCAAAAAAATCACTTATTTTAAGTGAGATAAGGTAATCAGGAAAGGTGGCAATATTTTTGGAAACTGGTAAATAAACCGAGAATGGTAAATGAGTTAGCAGACCCCACAACACTGACTCTTGAACTAGTAGTAAGGAAAGCAGTGAACCAACAAAATTTATAAAGCAGAATCCCTGCAATGATTGAGAATTAGAATTCCAGGTCCTTCTGTAAGTGAAGGTGAAGTGGGGAAAGTGACTACAAATAAGAAGGATTGTCTGAAACCTTTTTTTAAGAAGCATTCGGATCCCTGCATCTCCTCCTCGACTCCTGCCCCTCTCTCATCTAGGAAAAAAGATGAAATTCATTCTCGGGTGGGGGGGAAGGGAACAGGGTTGGTAACAGGGTCCTTGATCTGGAGACACCAGGTCCAGTTAAGCACAGTACAGGAGTGCTGTACTTAAAATAGACTTATCTCCTTGGCTCTCAGAACACTGGAAGTCAGGCATTCACCCTCCAGGCAGAAGACTGTAGGCATCTTTGTAACCCCATTAGAGTCTGACTAGTCCAAGAGGAAAGTCCTAAAGACACTGACACTAGAGGTTCTCCAGTAAACCAATCTCTCTCCAGGGAAGTAATAGTAACAAGCTGTGCTCATGGGCTTAGAACTGCCAAGTGACTTTAAATTACATGCAATTACTCACTACAGGATTGGCAAAGCTCTGAATATGTCATAGTACCTAATGTTGGCTAGAATATAGGGTAACAGACTCACTCATATACCATTCCCTCAGAATGTAAATTGGTGTATCCTCTTTGGAAAGCAATTTGACTATACGTTTCACAGCAATTTAACCCTCAGGAATTTAACCCTCAGCAATTTCATTAGCAATTTACTTGCAAAAATACTAGGCTATATGTGCAAAGATGTTCACTGAAGCATTGTGTATCATAAAAACTGGAAGAAAAAAGTTTAAAAAACCATCAATTTAAAAATGATTTAAGGACTTCCCTGGTGGTGCAGTGGTTAAGAATCCACCTGCCAATGCAGGGGACATGGGTTCGAGTCCTGGTCCAGGAAGATCCCACATGCCATGAAGCAACTAAACCCTTGTGCCACAACTACTGAGCCTGTGCTCTAGAGCCCATGAGCCACAACTACTGAGCCCACGTGCCACAACTACTGAAGCCTATGCACCCTAGAGCCTGTGCTCTGCAACAAGAGAAGCCACCGCAATAAGCCTGCGCACCACAACAAAGAGTAGCCCCTGCTCACCACAACTAGAGAAAGCCCATGCGCAGCAATGAAGACCCAACACAGCCAAGAATAAATAAATAAATAAATAAATTTTTAAAAATGAGTTAAGAAATTAGGTCCATTCATAAAATGGAATACTATACAACCATTAAAAAGAATGAAGTAGATCTATATGTGTTGATATGGAATGATCTCCAAGATAATACTGAAGAGTAAAAACAAATAATGTGCAGAAGAGTAAATATAATATACTGCCATTTCTATTTAAAATATGTATATTTATATTTATACACACACATATTTGTACACACACACTCATATCTATGCTTGTACTTGGAAAGAAAATGTTGAGTGCACTTCTGAAAATTGTTAACAATAGCAACGCCTGGAGGGAGGAATTGTGGGTCTAGGATGGGAGGAAGATGTTTTCTATTGTATACATGTGATTCATTTGTTTACCACATGTATGTATTTTCCCATTTAAAAAACAAACAAAATACTGAAACATATTTTTAGAAGTTGTATATCTTTATCTGAAGCATTAGCTATTATTAGAAATAAAATATTCCCAAATCTATATCCTAGACCTAGAATTCTCTAAGTTAAAATTCAACAAGTCTAAATCTAAGCTCCTGGTCTGGCCATCTCACCCACAACTACCACCACCATCCAACATGTTTCTGTTCCTAAACTGCCTGATTTGACCATGCCTCATGTTGAGTCAGAAACCTGGAAGTTAACACAAGACTCCAACTTTTCCCTTACCTCCTACCTCTAGTCACCAAATGATATCAATTCTGCCTCCTAAATTGCTCACAGTCTATACCGAACCAGCCATCCCCTCTACTTTAATTAACACGGTGATCATACCTCCTTCAGATTGCGCTAATATCCTTCTTACTAACTCTGCAGCCAGTATCTCTTGAACCTATATTCCACACAACTGCCAAGGTGATCTCTCAATAGCCCCAATGTGATCAGCCATTTCCCTGCTTAAAATCCTTCAATAGTTCTTCATCTTCTTGTCATATAACTGTGATCTGGCCCCTGCCTGCCTCATCTGTCACCTCTCCGCTCTTTCTTTCCCTTACTTCTCAACAACACAAACCTGCCACTCCAAACACCTGCAGGCTCCCAATTTCAAAACGTGGAGCCCATGCTGTTCCCTCTTCCTGAAGTGCTTTTGTCCCCTCCTCTACTTAACTCTCATTATTCCTTACTGTCATTTCACTTGGTACCACTACTCTGATTATGAACCTCTTTATATTATCTCTTTTATTGTCTTATCTTTGAATTCTATCACAGTTCCAGGTAAATAATGAGGTCTCAGTAAATATTTGTTGAATAAATGAAGCAAACTAGAAAAACCAGGTATCATTCTCATGAAGGTAATGACAACTCCTCCAGCCTAAAATAAGGTCTTCCTTGAAAACAGTGATTCTTCTCAATGCATTTTTTGATTCTTGTCGATGTAACTTGCTCTCCTAAGTTCCATCTTAAAAATACCTTTGGTGAATAATGTTTTCATGCTGTCTTAAAAATTAAAGCAACCACATACATAGAGAAGCCCACTGAGAGGCACTAACAATGAGATATGACAAAATTAGTTTAAATGGCTCAAGTAAGGAAGTAATGGTTTTCAACCAACTAAGGTTAATATAAATAAATTGTAAAATATTAAAGAACAGTTTACAGTCTACCTGTAGTTAATACTTAAAACTGCTGCAATGTCAGTAAAAGAAAAACTCCAATTCATTTAACCTAGGAAAGATTATAGGTCATAGTAAACATGTTTGCTGAACAATGGAATCAAGAAAAGAAAATTCAAACTATATAAAGCCCTTATGTGGAATGTAAAACATTCAAACTTCAACTCATTTTCCTGTTGCCTAAATGTCCTGTACTTGCAAAAACACCTTGACAGTTTTCTTTTGTATACAAATTTTATTTACCTGAATTATTAATGCTGCTTTTGTATGTGCCCATACCTTAATTTTTCTCTCTTCATTCACCTGTCATAAGTGTTTTGATTCACATTTCAGGAGATGGTGAACAAAATATTTCTTTGGGAAACTGGGTAGTGTCACCAATGTTTTTGTATTGGTAAGAGATTATTCTGTTTTCCCAGTATTTTTTTTTAAATGAGCATTTCTCCTTTTTTATAAACTGTCAGGCACTGAAGTTATAGTTTAAACTGTATTTAATGGGTAAAAGACTTTAAAGTATGGATTGTGTGGTAGAAAATATGGTACACAGAGACTCCAGGGAGCAAGCAATTCACAATATGAAATACCATGCCTTCAGGAAAACTTCCTCAGGCTAATAATAGCAAACAGCAATTAGTATTGTTCATCAAAGTATTATTTTAGTTGTACAGCTAAAATCTTCATGTTTACTAGCACACAATGTCTATGCTAAATCCTGTTTGATTTAGCCAGAAGTTTTGTTAAAGCAAAAGTGGCTAGAAATACTCAAAGGTTGAGATTATAGCAAGACAAACTACTCGACTTTAATTGAAAAGGAAGGGGGTGATCTTTTAAAAGATCTTCAGATCTTTTAAAAAAATGTACTTGCAGTTTTCTCTGTTTCATTTTACAATAAACTAAACTGTAATTGCTGAAAAGAAAGCGATAGCAAGTATGTTTTTGCAAAAGTTTCTTGCAACTCTAAGGAAGAACAAATGCCTCACCAACTCCCACTGAAATCACAAAGATTTAGGAGGCTGTATGTACAAACACCCTATGATTTCAAACAGACAAGCGCATCGGAAAGTAACAAGTTTTGTCTTTTGATTTCTTTTAGAATGATAAAATGAAAGGGACAACAATACATATTTTAAGTCCTGTGAATTCACAATGGGGCTTTAGAATAAAGAGGTAAAAACCTTTGAACTAACAAAGGCCCATCACCGTGCAATTTTTTTTCTCACAAGCACCTTGTAAAGGAAATTATGCTAGATGGAGGGACCAGCTGGCTTCTGCCACTGCACCTTTAGTAACAACCCATTTCCAGACTGCATCAATCCAGCCAAAATGGACCACATCACTGACTCCTCTTGGACCTCTCGTCTTATCATATAGAGCTGGTTTTCGTCCAATGCCCCAAGAAAGCATTCACTCGCTGGCTCACATCTGAGTGTCTCTTTGAACTAGCCCAAAGCCTGAAGTGTACAGGCTGCATTAAGTTGATTAAAGTAGTCCCAGAGACTACCTAGGCTTTTACACTGCCCTTAGATTAAAGATAAAAAAAAAAAAGCCCCCTTCCTCTGAGGAATTTTCAGTTTTGGTTGGGGAGGTAATTTGGTTGAGGCGTTGGGTTTTCTGAATTTTTTTTTATTTTCTGCTGGTTTCACTTTATTTTCTCTGTAATTTTCAGAGGTCAACAAAAACACAAAGGCTCTTATGTCAGAAAAAGAGAGGAGGCTTTTACTACCACAAATGATTTCTAACTACTTCTTTGTTCCAAAAAGACAGCAGTTACAGCAGCTGAAATTTCAGAAGCCATTACTGCATCCTGATAAAGCATGATCTTGGGTCTTAGAAGAAGAGCCTTACGTAAGTATCAGTAAGTTCCCTAAATGTAACTGGATGGAAATGAACTCTTCAGTCAAATTCAAAATCTAAAGGAAAAACAGGAGGCCAAAAAAAATTAAATAGTCTATGTGTAAACCAACTATAAACACATGAAAGAATCAAGGAAGTGAAATGGGACACAGCACAATCTGAGTATCTATTTTCTACCATATCAGGAAAAGGTAAAGCATAATGGTTAAGAACATGGGTACAAGAGTTGAACTCCCAGGTTATTTAACTGGTTTCACCAATTGCGTGACCTTGGGGAAGTTACTCAACCTCAAAAGCTCAGTTTTCTTACCTGTAAAAATGGGGATGATAATAGTATCTACCTCACTAGGCTATAAAAAAAGAGTTTAAAAGTATCAAGTATTTAGCACAATACCTGGCATATAGTACATGTGCTCAATACATTTTAACAATTATTGTTATTCCACGTGATATATATTTAGAAATTGCATACAGTATGGTTTGGGATTCTAGATTTAGTCCAAAAGATCTGGATTTTAGTTCTGGTTCTGCCGTTTACTTGCTGTGTAATTACAAGCAAGTTTTGAAGCCTCAATATCTTCATCTGTAAAATGAGGGAGTTGTTACACCAGATTAGAGATTTGTGTGTCCAAATTCCTTCTCAACAGCACTGCTCTATATGACCAAAATTGGATTACTGCTGCTTTTCCAAATCCTGTTCCATTTGGCCAAAAGTTTTATTTCTCTTTCCTAACCCCACATTTCAATAAATGTGCCCATTTCAGAAAACAGCATAGCCTTTCATCAAGCTATTCAAGACAAAAACCTTGAAATCATCCTTGATACCTCACTTTTTTTCATATCCCTTATCATATCCAATGTCAATCCTATTAGCACCTACCCACAGTATATATCCAGAATTTGACTACTTCATCTTACATCTACAGTTGTCTTTGTAGTCCAATTCATCATCATCTCTGACATGGATTACTGTGATAGCCTCCTTCCTGTTGGATTGCTCCCTTACAATTATGAAGTAGCCCTCTTATCTCTAATAATGCCTCTCAACTTACAGGTCTACTTTGTCTGATATCAGTAAAGCTATAACAGCTTTCTTTCACTTAGTGTTCTTAAGCTTATCTTTCCCTATCCATTTACTTTTAACCTTTCTATGTCCTTGAATATTTGCATCCTTTATACTTTGTGAGCAGCATATAGTTGAGTTTGCATTTTTATCCAGTCTTACAATCTCACTCTTCCACATGGAGTATTTAGTTCATTTACTTCCAATGCAATTACTGCTATAGTAGGTTTACAGATATGACTTTACCATTTGTTTTCTATTTTACTCTGTTTTATATTCTTTTTATTCTCCTTTCTTTCATTTGTTGGATTAATCAAATATATTTTTCATCTTTTCCTCTGTTAATTGTTATACTATTTTTTTCATTGCTCTTGTACAGATTACATAGATCAGCCATCCCCAAACGTTTTGGCACCAGGGACAGGTTCCATGGAAGACAATTTTTCCATGGACTGGGGGTGGGGTTCAGGTGGTAATGTGAGCAATGGGGAGCGGGCAGATGAAGCTTTGCTTACTGGCCCATCACTCGCTTCCTGCTGTGTGGCCCCTTTCCTAACGGGCCATGGACCAGTACCGGTCTGCAGCCTGGGGGTTGGGGACCCCTGACATTGATTATATCATGCATACTTGAGTTATTACATTCTCGTATAAATTATTACTTTTATTACTTCCCAACACTGCTATAACCTTAGAATACTTTAATTCTATTTATCCTCTCCTGCTTTTTGCATTATTTTTATCATGCATTTAACTATATATCAATTTAAGACTCCAAAAGTCATTACTGTTATTGTTCTATACAGTCAATATTCATTTATACTTACCTACATATTTTCCCTTTCTTGTGTTCTTCATTCCCTCTTGAATTTATATACTTCTCTCTGAAGAACTCCCTTAACTATTTCTTTTGGTATAGGCCTGGTGGGGAAAAAAATCCCTCCATTTTTATTTGTCTGAAAACTTCTTTATTTCACTTTAATTTTTCAAATGTATTTTCACCAGGTATTGAATTCTATCAGTTATTTTCTCTCAACAAGCAAGATGCCATCCCATTGCCTTCTGACTTCCATAGTCTCAGTTGAGAAGTCATATGTAAGTCTTACTGATGTTCCTATAAAAGTAATGTCATTCTCTGGCTGAAATTTAAAACTTTCTCCACTTATTAGATTTTTAGCAGTTTTATAAATGTGATGCCAGATATCATTTTCACTGTATTTATACCACCTAAATCTATGGATTTGTGTCTTTAATAGTTTTAGAAAATTGTTATCCATTAACTCTTTGACTATTACTTAAAGTCTATTCTCTCTTCCTCTCCTTCTGGGACTTCAATTATATGTCCTTTTCAGAATGTTCCACATCGCTCTTACCTGTCTTTCCATTATTTTTCTCTCTGTGCTTATGCTTGGATATTTTCTATTAACCTGTTCTCTGACCAAAAACAAAAACCATAGAGCCTTCAGATGATGTTATCTTCCACCAGAAAGGCTTTCCTCTCTGAGATCAGCAAGGACAGCTACTAGGTGAACTAATATTCTCAAGCCAATGAGGGACATAGCTGGATTGGGACTGTGATCATTTTGGTAAAATTCAATCTAGTTATGCTTGACCCTAGATGGCTTTCTAGGGCTTTTAACTGTAAACTGGAAGGACTTTGATTTCCCAAATCTGAAAGACAGAGGGAGATTCAGTTCTACCCTTCAGAGGTTTACAGCTTAGTTCTTTATCTTCCTGCTCCACACAGCTTCAAATGTGGCAAATGTCTTGAAGGCAAGATCAGTTATGTATCTGAGACTCCTTAAGTCTCCAATTTCATTATTCCAGCCCCCCAAAAGTCAAAATTTCTGCTGGCTTCTCTGTTTCACAGGAATGGTCTTCTGCCAAAGGTCAGGTCTAGACTTTTGACCTCTAGATGCACCCAGAGTTAGTAAATGTCCCAGATGAAAAGTACCTGTGAATCAATTCACCACTCCTTCTAGGGATTTCATCCCTTGTCTATTTTGTTTTGGAGCCTCCTCCCTGGAAGAGTCTTTGTTTCCTAAGCATCAGAAGACTATAAGATATTTCACTCTACTTTTCAGGAACTTTCAAACAGCTTTTTAATCTCCTGTGAAGCCTCGAAGTTCAGCAGGTGCCTTATGGGGAAAATTGGCCATGCATCTGTGATCCCTCCAGTCTTGAATTTTGTCACTCTGGCTCCACGTAACCACTAAAGCCTTTATTTACCCAGAAGTAGCCTTCAGCCTGGGCCAAATTCTGATCCTTAGGTCATGCCCAGGATCATCAAATGCCCTCAGGGGGAAAATGGCTCCTGATCATCAGCTTCCCTCTTTGAAATTAGAGTCCATCTTGTCCTCAATCTTCCCATAGCTCTCTGGTGCTTTTTAACTTATGTTTTGAAATTTATCCAGATTTTTCTAATTATTTTCAGCAGGAACATTGTCTTGCCACAACCTATTGCATCATGCTCACAGGTAGAAAATTACCTAAAACTCCTAATAGCCTTTGCTGCTTCCACTCTGGCCACACTGTAGGCTATTGGCCACACAGAAAGCCAGGATGATCCTTTTTAAATCACAAATCAGATCATATCACACCCACTTCACTTATAATAAAATCCAAACTCCTTATCATACCTTCAAAGACCTATGTGTTCTTGCCCTGGTACTTCTCTGACCTCATCTCTTAGCTTTCTCCTCCTTGTTCACTGTGTTCCAGAACACTGAACAGAATTTAACTACTAGATATATATTGTGGGTAGGTGTTCCTGCTCTTCTAGTTATTTTTCAAGTATGCTCACTGGAAATCTGTTCTTGTCCCCTGCCCCACCCTACCTCATAATAGAAGCTCTAGAAGCCCAGAGACTTTGTCTGATTTTTCAACCATTTTACTCTCAGCACCTGAAAGAGTGCCTGGCCATATCATAAGTGCTGGATGAATATTCACTTAATAAATGAATGAATGAAATTGAAGCTGCCTTGGCTGAAATGTGGCTGGGGTTCTGAAGTCCTGCCTAACAACCTCCTCTCACCGCCTATGATAGCCTAGATAATTGAGAAGTAACTACATATTTTTTAATGAAAATTTAATTAAATTCTTATAGGAACCCTGAAACATGTCCAAAGCAGGTGGGGTTTCAAGTATCACACTTTGAAAATCAAGTGGATCACTAAGATTTCTTCTAGTTCTAATAATCTAGTCAAAAATAACATGTTAGGAGAAAAGCTGAAGCTGAATATCCTAACAGGGCTACTTCACTGATAATTTTTTTTTAACAAGAAAAATATATGTCCTTTGATGACATAATAATCAAGAAGCTGAATATTAAAGGCAAAAAGATCAATAACTATGTACTTACTTTGTAGCTCCTACTTATTTTCTGGTGAAACCTTTTCACTTTAGTGCCAGGTTTTGGGAATCCAATCAAAATTAATTCTAGGATTCCCTCTGAACAAAAAGGACACTCTTCTCCAGAATGCATTAGAGTCCACACAACTAGATATGCTTGTGGCAATTTCATGTGTGTAGCTTAAATTTTTGCAGTTTTGCAACTTGGGTTCATTAAAAGCTTAGGCACAGAGTTATACAAATTTCATTTGTAGACGAGAAGGAAAAAAATAAAGTGTTCCCACTGACCTATGCTCTACTTTCCCTGGAGATGAAAAAGGATTTTGTGTTTATGGAACTTCACAAAAGTAATGACTACACAAGGACCAAACAACTCTAGTCTCTGGAAAGAACTGCATTTCATCAAAAGAGGTCATTAGTAATCGTTCACACAGACCTGGTATTTTCTTCCCACCTCTAAAAAGTATCAATTTGCTCTCTCTCTCTGGGCAACTTCCCCATTATTCCTCAAGACAAGATTTCCCTGAAGTATCAGCTCAGAAGGCACAAAGGTTGTTGGCTATACCTTTGGTACCTATCCCTTTTCACTGTGATACATATCTTTCACGATTCCATTGCCCCAAGTAAGGCATGATTTGGCTTTATTTGCTTAAATAACATTAAAAGAATGAGCTACTATAAAGACAAAACTGAGCTCAAACTTAAAATGAACCATAAGTACCTTAGACAATGGAAAAATTATTTAGGGACAACCTAAATCCATGACCGGAAGGCAAATTCTTTCATGGGTAAGATAATGCAAATTTTCTCTGGTGTTATTCTTAGCTCAACTTATTAGCATCATCAAATATCATTGTAACACACTCATAGGCCACGACTAATACTCTACATCTAAAAGAAAAGTTCAGGGTAATTTGAGATTTACACAAATTCTACTTACTTTTCACAATTAACCTTGATGAGTTTAACTTCTAGGTATTCTTGCTAGATATAGGTAATTATCAAATAAAACACCTGAGAATTTTTCATGCTAGCAGAGCTAGATTTCTCAGAGACAAAGATGATTTCTCTTCACATTAGCCTTTAGGATTCAGATACTTAAAATGCTTCTTACTTCTGGGATCAGATCAAAGTTGAAAATACTTTTGTCTGTAGATTTTTAAGGATCATGATGACCAAATAAATAAAAACTGTTACTTTTCACTTCTGAGCCTTAGCGTATAATTCAGAAGTTTCAAATGGTAGCCAGCAGACCAAATCCAACATATAGATGACTTTTATTTGACCCACACAGTGGGGTTTTTTTTTAATTTGAATTCATTGCCAACACTTAAAAATCAAGAAATGTCACTTTAAAAATCCACACGCCCAGCTTCTCTTGAAAAAGACTGTTATCGGCTATGCCTTGCACAGAGAATCAGCCTAAACGGTAAATGGGACTGACATCCAACAGGCACTCATTTGCCACGCCAGGTATATATCCACCAAAAGGAAGGAGTATCGTTTTAATTTGCACAAAGGTGCTATATAGTCTAGCAATGACACTATCCTTGGGTCCTCACACACACACAGAAGCAATCACCTGGAAGATTTAGGCAAAGGATGTAAGTCTGAATTTACTACAGTACCCACCACTCCTTATTATTACCCTCTTGCTTCACCATACTATGAGACCTGCCTGGTTTCTTTGTAGACATTTGAGTTTGCAGCTTTTGGTCAGCATCAAAAGGAAATAATACTTTTGATTTATTCACCTACATAACCTAAGTTTAGATTCACTTTGCAGAGGTAGGTTGTTCAGCTCCTGATACCAATGCAAAAACTTAGCAATTAGGCTTTACAATCATATAGACCTTGGTAGCTGTCTAACATTGGGAAAGTTATGGGACTTGCCTAAAATTTCCTTATCTGGAAAATTAGACTAATATTACCTACTTTGTACGTTTGCAAATTGAAATGCAGATTAAATGAGATGACATGTAACATAATGCTTAGTGTGTGTTAGGTATTTTTTAAGGTAATTTCATGTTAACTGCTGAAATAATACCCTCATCCTGACCCTGAAGCAGAAACCTTATCAGTTATTTCTGGAATCATGAATCTTTGTTCAAACTTATTAGACTATAAAGCATAAAGCATGAAGGTGGGGACCATGTCTACTTTTCATCATTCTCTCCTCAACACTCTCACATAGTAGGAACTTTAAACTTGTTAGTAGAACAGACGAATGAATGAAATTACTGTCCAGGCTGCAATGGGAACTGGGAAAAGAATAAGATCCTTCTTCTCCCTAATCCAGCCACACTTTCCAACATGAACCAGGGGATACAGTTAAGATAAGATTCTATGCCAAATGAAAGACAAATGAAAGATGCACTTGAACAATGTGAACAAAATTAAACATTTGCCTTGGGTTGACATAGATTGCCTGGACAATTAAACTACATAATAACATAAGGCATTAAATCCAAAACCAGGGAGGGCCCAACCACCACCACCACCAAAAAAAAAGCGTAAGGAGGCTATTAATGGAAGCACTAATTCAGGGCATGTGATCCAGAAACCCATTACAAAAGAGCTACAGACTGTTACTTCCCAAGTGGCCCCAGGAAAAATTTTAGGGTGACAGATGACTGGAAGATATACTTAAAGATAGGAATTTTTGGAGTCTACAGATGTCCCACAGACAGTCAATAAAAGAATGGGCCAAAGGCAGAGTTCAATGACTCTTGAACACTATCTCCTCCTTAAAATAATAAAAACAAAAAGCTGGTACACCCAGAAGACTAACTTACTCAATTGTCCTCTGTCTGCAAAAATACACTGAGAGTGGCAGGATTTTCTCAACAGGGAAAACAAGGTAGTTGACATCCTCTAGTTATCAACTTGAATCTAAAATGTAAAGGCAAGTGAAATTTGGTTTTCCAAACCTTTTTGTATGACCACCTATCAGTATCATTCACCGTCCCACTTACTTTCCTTTGAAAACATGCAACACTGATATACTTTAGTGATCCAGGTTCCTGATTTTTATATTAGTACAACTGGAAAATGTGATGCTACCTCTCTGTGTGTAATGTAGCACAAAGGTATGCTCACTGAGGCATACAACCAGAATGTGTCGGTTCAGAGGGGAAAAAAAAAATCTCCTATCTTTGGCAAAATATTTTACACTAAAAACTATAGCTGTTCCAACACAAGACTTACTAAGTGATATACCCGGCTGGTGGCTTCACGTTGCAATAAATACCTTATTGTACAAGGTCTGTTTTGATCTACCCTCTTTTTAAACGATAATGAATTTTTTTAGCTGTTCAAAAACTAGGCAATTTATGATCATATATTCCCTAATATGGAATGTTCCAGTGGCTTCACTATAATCACCTAGATCTTACGCTGTTAAAAAAAAATGAGTTAGATGCTGCTTCTTTGATACATAAATGCTTTGTTTTTAAGGAAAGAAAAGAGATTTTTCTATTTCTACCAGTGGAAGGGCTATGAGCAGAGCTGCCATTCTGTGACTCCTGTTACTTGAGTAGGTGCCTGTAAAGGGCCAGGTGGTGTTTATGCAGATGACTGAGCAAGTTACAATGTGTTCTTCCTTTTGGATAAAACATTAGTGTATCACATGTGACAAATCAGATGTTCATCTTCCGCACTTCTGCATTATTTTACATTGAGAATTAGATGACGTGCTGGCTTAGCTCTTTGCTTTTGTTTTGTTTTTTTTCCCCTTGAGAATAGTTCATAAATAAAGTCCTCTCTAAACTCTGCATAATCATAGTCTCACAGAATAGCTATCTAGCTAGGTATTATGATAATTACAACTATCCCTGCATTCTACAATACAAGAGAAAAAGCACATGTTACATCTGCGTAACAAAAAGCACCCCATTCATGCACCTAGAGCCTGTGCTCCACAACAAGAGAAGCCACCGCAACGAGAAGCCCGTGCACCGCAACGAAGAGTAGCCCCCGCTAACCACAACTAGAGAAAGCCCACGCACAGCAACGCAGACCCAACACAGCCAAAAATAAATAAATAACTAAATCCAGTGTCCAAGATTCTGAAGCATTTCCTCAAAGCCATTACCAGGAAAACGGGAGTTAACTGTAGGTATTTTATAAAACTCACATTGATTTCTTCTTTTAAAAGAATAAGGAGAAACATCTCCCCCCTCAAAAAAAGCATACCATTCGTATACTCTAAGAGCTATCTACATATTATTCATTCCTATGTTCTTGATGTCAGGGAAAAACATCATCTTCTCATCTTGACGTCTTGAGATGAAGCACCTGATGCTGCTATGTCCAGCTAGGAAATTAGCGTTTTCTGAGCACCAAAATGCAAGGCTCAAAACCATTCTCCACCATGCACAAAATAAATGTCTACCTCCAATCCAAAGGGGTGCATGTCTTTTGTAGATTACATTAAAAATTTTAAATCAGAGTTCCAAAATAATTTTTCAATATACGGATAACTTTCTCACCTACAGAATTAACAGTAGCATTGCCCCCACTTAGCATTATCATGC
Organism: Leucopleurus acutus; assembly: GCF_964270905.1. Classification (NCBI taxonomy): domain Eukaryota; kingdom Metazoa; phylum Chordata; class Mammalia; order Artiodactyla; family Delphinidae; genus Leucopleurus; species Leucopleurus acutus. Next base: position 113,740,179 of record NC_139143.1, on the reverse strand, counting down.
TTTCAAACCACTCTAACCACCCCCCCCCCCCCCGGCTACTCTCCACAACACTACTATTTTGTCCAAGAAAAGGCAGTCAGAGATTGCCCACAGATTTCCAATAAGAACAACTGAAAAATTAAGCTGTTTTGTGTGGCTGGTATCTTTATTTTCAGAGCTCCTGTTATGAATTAAAATAGCACTCTGTTGCTAGTGAGAAACTAATAGAGTAAGGCAAGTGAATAGCTTAAGGGCTCTTAAAAGTTCTATTAATGCTCTTAACTCATGTATCCATTCAACAAATATTGAATTTCTACCATATGCAGTTCAAGATAAGACCTTTTTCACCAGGAGACAAAGAGGGAGGAGTTATAAATGCCATAAGAGAAATATACTAATGAAATTTCAGAGGGTAGGTGGAATCAGAGAAGAATTTATGGAAAGTATAATGTTTTTAGCTGAGCCCTGGAGGAGAATAGATAGGCTGTAAGATGTGAAGAGTGGGTAGAAAGAAAGTGAGGTAGGAAGAAGGAGTCGTGATTCAAGTGATGTATTACTACTGTGTGGCCACCATTAATACTTTTATTATTTAAAGTAGTGATTAATATGGTTGATATATTTTATAAAATAAATTTGATATATTTTAAAATGTTGATTATTTATTATTAAAATGTTACTATATTAGCATTATATTTTAAAATATGTTAATATTTTAACATATTTTAATATATTTATTTTTACAAATAACTATTGATATATTATTAAATGATAATAATTAATGTATTTAGTGATAATACCTATTGCAATAGCTCCCATTTACAAAGCAGTTTTCTTTATGCCATGCACTATTCTAAGATGTAGAGCCACTCAGTTAACTCTTACCACAATCATGTGAAGTAAGTACTATTAGTATTCTCATTTTACAAATAGAAAGGTAAGAAAGATTAAGTAACTTGCCCAAAGTCACTACAAGAATGCGGAAGAGCTAGACTTTAACAATGTAGTCTGACTCCAGAGCCCATGTTCATACTGACTACGCTCTGCTACTGCAAGATTAAGGACCACAGGATCAAGTGATATAATACATTACAAATGCAGAATGTCATACTGTTCAGTTACTTTTCTACTTCTTTCTTTCATCCCTCCCTCCTTCCATCCGCCACCACACACAATCATCTTCAACATCCTGTCTCTTCTACTTTCTCAGTATCTCTAATCCACTCTCACTCCTCTTCCTACTGCCACTGACTTCAGGCTCTCTGCATCTCCTATCAGATTATTACTCGAGCTTCCCTTTTCCAATTCATTCTCTCTACCAGAAGTTATGGAATGTCATAAGAATGTGCGGGACAGGATATAAATAATTTGCTCCTGAGCATAGTTTAGGTTACAAGTTTGTGAAACACTTAACCATCGAGGGAGTTGAGTAAAAATAATATAATTTGCCAGAGTCACAGAGCTAGTAAGTCCAAGAGACTGGACTTAAATCCAGGCCCATCTGATTCTCAAATCACTACTCCATCCGCTAGACCACTCTGCTATCGTTTTTTGAACCCCAACTGTAAATTCAACACTGAGGTAGACACATTACATGCATTAAAATTAATTCCAATGGAGACTCCATGCAGAGTCTTCCCATAAAATCTCCTTTATAACCTTCCTTACAGCACTTTTTATGAGTATGTTTTGTAATATCATTATTCATATACAACTGAATCTTCCCCTACTCTCTGCAATATCAGTTCCTTTAAGTCAAGAAGGATAATATTCACCTTGATATCACCTCAAAACCTAGTAAAGTGTCTTAACACATGCCAGTCACTCAACAAATGATTCTTGAATAAGTAAACACACAGTGGTCTTGAATAATTCAGAAGCTATTTCAGAATCATCATCATCAATATCACTCAATATTACAGTATTGATGACATTAGTGAGGAAATAGAGAGCACTGGAATAACTAACTTCCACCTTAGGTTACTGTATTAGTTTTCTATTGCTGTGTAACCAATTACCACAAATTTAGCTACTTAAAACCACCTACACTTATAAATCTCACAGTTTCCATGGGCAGGATTCCAGGCACAGCTTAACTGGTTCCTCTGCTCAGGATCTAATAAAGCTGCTGTCATCTAAGCCATGCTGTGTATTTTTCTTGAGTTCACGTGGTCACTGGCAGAATTCAGTTCCTTGCTATTGTAGGCCTGATGTCCCCTCCTTCTTGCTGTCTGCCAGCTGAGGACCATTCAGCTTCTAGAGGCCCTTCAGTTCCTTGCCATGTGGGCTTCTCACAGTATAACAGCTTAATTCTTCAAGTCCAGCAGGAGAATCTCTCTCTCTCCAGAGTTAAAATTAAGTCCCATCTAATCAAGGGAGTTATTACCCATCACCTTTGCCATATAATATAACCTAACTAAAGGAGTGACTATCTTATAGTCACAGGTCCCATTCATGCTCAAGAGGAGGGGATTATACAGGGCATGTGCACCAGGAAATCTTGAAGGCTGTCTTAGAATTCTGCTGGCCACAGTGTATTCCCAGAAGCAGATCCCAGGACAAGGACTGATGTGAAAGTTATGTCTTACGAAGTTTCCCAAGGAAAAAAAAAGCGAGTAAAGCAATGGGGAAGTGGGCAGGGAAATTAAGGAAGCAAAGCAAGGATGCCAATATCCAACAAATCCCACAGGGGATAGCTTTAGCTCAATTCTACAAGGGAGCTGTGCAGACAGTTTAGGTTATACCTAAAGATTATCCATATCAGAAGTGAGGGAGCTGGAGTATTACAGTCCTGTCTTGGCCACTGGTATCAGGGCAGCTCCCTGAAGATGTAAATCCCCACGCTTTTCAGATGTCCACAGGCAAACTAGACACCCACAGCCTAAGAACAGCATTCTGACAAAGCAGTGCAGGCTCTGGCTGTCAGGAGTGGACACCTCTGGGAGTCAACATGAACAAAACAGTAAAGGAATCTGAGGAAATAGTAGTGGGACATTAACATCATCTGCTACATAAACTTTTGATAAAAGTTTTAAAATATCACAGTGAAAATTACATCATTGGTTGTAAAAAACTTACATGAATGCAATTACTCATTTAATGAAATTATGTAGACTTCTGGTTTTGGCAAGTTGATAGGCTAAGTTAATATGGACTCCCCCCCCACACACACACACTAGAATCATATAGAAGTGCTGAATAAATCTGGAAAGAAGGAAGCTGGGAGAAAGCAATTCTTTAAACTTCTGTATGAAGACTTGAGCTCACTCTCAATCTGAATATGCATGAAATCTACCAGAATTAGCACAGTAAAGGCTTTGAGAACTGAACTACAGTGTAGACCACCATGGAAGGTGTGCAAGTGGTGAAAACCAGAACAGCACTGCAAAGTCTTTAAAACCTAAACTGACATTAGAACTAAGCCCACAGAAACCGGGTCAGGACTTGAAGTCTAATAGTGCTGGTTGCTTGCTAAAAAAAAAAAAAAAAAAAAAGCCATTCTCCAGAAGATTTTAACTGAACCTGGAATCTCATAACACAGTATTCAAAAGGCCAAGAAGTAATCCAGAATTACTTGACATACAAAGAACTAGGAAAAGTTAAACAATTGAAAGGAAAGGGCAATCAACAGATACCAACATTGAAATGACTCCCAAAGCTGGAATTATCAAACAAACAAAACAAAACAAACAACAACAAAATTATGGCAGCTATTACAACCACACCCCATGAAGTAAGGGCAAATAATCTAGAAACAAATGGAATGACAGACATTCTCATGAAAGAAACAGAACCTACAGAAGAAGAATTAAAAGAAAATTCTATAGCTGAAAAATACAGTAACAGAAATTCTAAAATACACCAGACTCAATAGTAGAATGGAGATGAAAGAAGAAAGAGTCAGTGAACTTGAAGATATCTCAGTAGAAATTATCCAATCTGAACAATAGAAAAAAGTTTAAAAATAAACAAAGCCTCAGAGACCACTGGAACAATATCAAAAGGTCTAACACTTATCTCATTGGAATCCCAGAAGGAGAGGAAAAAGAGAATGGTACAGAAAAATAATTGAATAATGTCTAAAAATGCCCCAAATTTGGTGAAAGGCTTAAATTTATAGATCCAAGAACCTCAGTGAACCAAACAGGATAAACTTAAAGAAAACCACACCCAGACATATCATAATGAAAATGCTGAACACCAGAGATAAACTTTTTAAATCCTGAAAGTAGCTAGGGGAAAATCACATTACATACTGGAGGCTGGGGAAGGGTGAAGGGGGATTTTAATTATTGTCGCTTTCTTATCAGAAACTATGGAGTCCATATATGTAAAACTGAATCACTTTGCTGTATACCTGAAACTAACACAACATTGCAAATCAACTATACTTCAATTAAAAAATTAGAAAAAAAAAACAGAAACTATGGAGTCTAGAAGACATTGGAATTATGTTTTTTGAAATACATGTTATTTTATTTTAAATTATTTTTCAACCTCCTTTTATTCAAATTAGAGTGCCTTTATTTATATGTTCTATAAATTTCATTCTAGGGTATTAAAGGAGCATTACAGAATCCTTGTTATGAGGGACAATGGGTCTGATAAGGCTGAGAACCACAGGTTTAGAAGCAGGTGGGTGTTGATTGGCTCCTTATGGGCTCTCTTTTCAACTGGGAAGGTACTTCAAGGTCTGTTCTCCACTAGCACTATCTCTGTTTGGTGGATATATTTAATTCTGGAGCAAGGTCTTTAAAAGCCCTCTGTGGCTGTAAATTAAAGTCATGTCTCCAATGCAGCTCTCTCAGGCTCCTTTATCTACTTTTCAACTGCTTTGGTGCCTACCTGTTGAAATCTAGGCCATTTCAATCATTTCCTGTCTCCACCTGGCTGAGAACATTGAAGCATCCATGGCATCTGCTATATCACCACTCATCATAATAGATGTGTTCCAGATTAACCATCCCACCCCAGGCAAGGCCAAAGCCAGCAACTTTCCTCCAAACCCCTCCTGTGTGCCTTAGCCAAGGCCCACTGGGAAGCCAGCATTTCCTTCCTCCTAACCCCGGCTGCCCACTGGCAGAGCCATGACCACAGCCATTGAGCTCTCCACTGCTCCCACCTGGGCAGCACTCAGCTTGGTCAGGATTGCCACACTCCCTGGTGAGCACACATGGTGGGGACCTCCAGCCACATCCCCTGGCAGGGTCCCTGCACCTGAATGATATTTTTGAAGTGTTGAAAAAAAAGAACTGTCAATCTAATTCTGTATCAAAAATATCTATCATTTATCCAGCCAGCCAAATATGACAAACCCACAGCCAATATAATACTCAACAGTGAAAAGCTACAAGCCTTCCCACTAAATTTTGGAACAAGACAAGGATGCCCACTCTCACCACTTCTATTTAACATAGTATTGAAAGTCCTAGCCACAGCAATCAGACAAGAAAAAGAAATAAAAGGTATCCAGATTGGAAGGGAAAAGGTAAAACTGTCCTTATATGCAGATGACATGATACCATATATAGAAAACCCTAAAGACTCCACAAAAAACTATTGGAACTGATAAACAAATTCAGCAAGGTAGCAGGATACAAGATTTACATACAGAGATCTGTTGCATTTCTTTACACTAACAATGAAATATCAGAAACACAAAGTAAAAAAAAAAATCCCATTTAAAATCACATCAAAAAAAAATACCTAGGAATAAACCTAACCAAGGTGAAAGACGTATACATTAAGAACTATAAAACACTGATAAAGGAAATTGAAGATGATTCAAAGAAATAGAAAGATATCCCATGCTCTTGGATTAGAAGAATTAATATTGTTAAAATGGCCATGCTACCCAAAGCAATCTACAGGTTTAATATGATCCCTATCAAATTACCCATGACATTTTTCACAGAACTAGAACAAGTAATCCTAAAATATATATGGAACCACAAAAGACCCAAAATTGCCAAAGCAATCCCAAGGAGAAAAGAACAAAGCTGGAGGCATAACCCTTCCAGACTTTAAACAATACTACAAAGCTACAGTAATCAAAACAGTGTGGTAATGGCACAAAAATATACATATGGATCAATGGAACAGAACAGAGAGCCTAAAAATAAACCCATACACCTATGGTCAATTAATCTTTGACAAAGGAGGCAAGAACACACACTGGGGAAAAGACAGTCTCTTCAGCAAGTGGTGCTGGAGAAGATGGGCAGCGCATATAAATCAATTAAATTAGAACACTCTCTCACAAAAATAAACTCAAAATGGCTTAAAGACTTGAATATATAAGACGTGACACCATAAAACTAGAAGAGAACACAGGAAAAACATTCTGACATAAATTGTACCAATGTTTCCTTAGGTCAGTCTCCCAAAGCAAAAGAAATAAAAGCAAAAACAAACAAATGGGACCTAATCAAATGTATAAGCTTTTGCACAGCAAAGGACACCATAAACAAAATGAAAAGAAAACCTACAGACTGGGAGAAAATATTTGCAAATGATGTGACCAACAAGGGCTTAATTTTCAAAATATACAAATAGCTCATACAACGCAATAACAACAACAACAAAAAAGAACAACCCAGTCAAAAAAATGGGCAGAAGGCCTAAATAGACATTTCTCCAAAGAAGATACACAGATGGCCAACAAACACATGAAAGGATACTCAACATCACTAATCATTAGAGAAATGCAAATCAAAACTACAGTGAGGTATCACAACACACCATTCAGAATGGCCATCATTAAAAAGTCTACAAGTAACAAATGCTGGAGAGGGTGTGGAGAATGTAAATTCCCACTGTTGCTGGGAATGTAAATTGGTACAACCACGATGGAGAAGAGTATGGAGGTTCCTTAAAAAACTAGAGTTAAAGAAGATGTGGCACATATATACAATGAAATATTACTCAGCCATAAAAAGAAACGAAATTGAGCTATTTGTAATGAGGTGGATAGACCTAGAGTCTGTCATACACAGTGAAGTAAGTCAGAAAGAAAAAGACAAATACCGTATGCTAACACATATATATGGAATTTAAGAAAAAAAAAATGTCATGAAGAACCTAGGGTTAAGGCAGGAATAAAGACGCAGACCTCCTAGAGAACGGACTTGAGGTTATGGGGAGGGGGAAGGGTGAGCTGTGACGCGGCGAGAGAGAGTCATGGACATATACACACTAACAAACGTAGTAAGGTAGATAGCTAGTGGGAAGCAGCCGCATGGCACAGGGATATTGGCTCGGTGCTTTGTGACAGCCTGGAGGGGTGGGATAGGGAGGGTGGGAGGGAGGGAGACGCAAGAGGGAAGAGAGATGGGAACATATGTATATGTATAACTGATTCACTTTGTTATAAAGCAGAAACTAACACACCATTGTAAAGCAATTATACTCCAATAAAGATGTTAAAAAATAAATAAATAAATAAATAAATAAATGAATGTACCAAGAAAAAAAAAAAAAACTAGAGTTACCATATGATCCAGCAATCCCACCCCTGGGCATATATGTGGACAAAATTATAATTTGAAAAGATACATGCAGCCCATGCTATGTCCATAGAAGCACTATTTACAATAGCCAAGACATGGAAGCAACCTAAGTGCCCATCAATGATGAATGGATAAAGAAGATGTGGTATATATACACAATGGAATATTACTCAGCCAAAAAAAAGAAAAAGAATAAAATACTGCCATTTGCAGTAACATGGATGGACCTAGAGATTATCATACTAACTGAAGTAAGTAATACAGAGAAAGACAAATATTACATGATATCACTTATATATGGAATCTATAAAAATGATACAAATTAACTTATTTACAAAACAGAAACAGACTCACAGACATAGAAAACAAACTTACGGTTACAAAGAGAAAATGGGGTGGAACGGATAAATAGGAGTTTGGGATTAACAGATACACACTACTATATATAAAACCTATAAACAACAATAACTTACTGTATAGCACAGGGAACGATATTCAATATCTTGTAATAACCTAAAATGGAAAAGAATCTGAAAAACAATATACATATTACATATATATATCTGAATCACTTTGTTAAAACTAACACAATATTGTAAATCAACTATACTTCAATTTTTTAAAAAAAGAAAAAAATCCATCAAAATGAAGACAAAATAAAGACATTTTTAGATGAAGGAAAACTAAGAAAATGTGTCACTAGCATACACGCTTTTAAAGAAACACTAAAGAAAGATCTTCATTTAGAATGAAAGCAATAACAGAAGGAAACTTGGAAGGGCAGGAATGAAGGAAGAGCAACAGAAACTGTAAATATTTGAGTAAATAAAATAGACTATTTTGCCTCTAAAATTTGTTATAACATGTATGGTTGCTAAAAGCAAAAATTATAACACTGCCTGATGGAATTTCAATGTAGGTAGATGTAATTCACATGACAACTACATCAAAAATGGGAAAAGGTAAAGGGACCTAAGGTTTCTTAATTTTATCTGAAATGGTAAAATATTAATTCTAGATAGACTGTGTAAAGTTTGATATGTATATTGTAATCCCTAGAGCAACCACTAAAAGAAAAACTGTACAAAGCGATATACTGAAAAGCACTACAGATAAATGAGAATGGAATTCTAAATATTCAAATAAATCAAAAGAAGACAAGAAGCCAAAAACAAAGATATGAAAAACAAAATGGATAAATAGAAAAGTAATACAATAGTAAACTTAAACCCAATCATATCCAATTACACTAAATGTTCTAAACACACCAGTTAAATGACAGAGATTGTCAGATTGGTTATTTTTAAAGATTCAACTATATGCTGTTTTAAAAATCCATCTAAACCTAACTATAAAAAAAGAAGTTAAAAAATAACAAGATGGAAGAGAATATACCATGCAAACACTAATTTTTAAAAAGCTGGCATGGATATATTAATGTAAGACAAAGCAGATATTAGAACCAAAAAAATTGCCAAAGAGGGAATTTACATACTGATAAAAGAGCCAGTTCACCAACAAGACCCAACAATTCTAAATATGCATGCACCTACAACTGCAGTGATAACCCTTCTTTCATTCCTGATGTTGCTAATTTCTGTACTCTCTCTTTTTATTGATCAGTCTGGTTAGAGTCTTATCCATGTTTTAATTTGTTTTTTGAAGAAACAGCTTTTGGTTTCATTGATTTTCTCTTTTGTTTTTCTATTCTCAATTTAATTGACCTTTTTTTCCTCTTATCTCTATTTCCTTCCTTCTGCTTTCTTTGGGCTCAGTTTTTTGTTTTTTGTTTTTTTTCTAGCTTCTTAAGGTGGATACTTAGATCATTAATTTGAAACCTTTCTTCTTTTCAGATGTTTATATTTAATACCATAAATTTCCCTCTAAGCACTGCTGTAGTTATATCCCACAAATTTTGACATGTCATTTTTTTCCTAATTCATTCAGTTCAAAATATTTCCTAATTTCTCTTGAGACTTTTCTTTGACCCATGTATTACTAAGTAGTGTGTTATTTCATTTCCAAATATTCACAGACTTTTCCAGATATCCTTCTGTTATTGTCTTCTGGTTTAATTCTATTATGGTCACAGAACAGAATGTGAATAAGTTCAATTCTTCAAAATTTAAGAATGTGGTCTATCTCAGTGAATATTTAATAGACACTTAAAAAGAATGTGTATTCCATTGTTGTTGGGTAGTGTTCTATAAGTGTCAATTAGGTCAGATTGGTTGGTAATATTCAAACTTCCCATATCTCTGCTGCTTTTCTGTCTGCTTATTCTATAGTTTACCGAGAGAGGAGTGTTGGAAGTCTGCAACTATAATTGTGGATTTGTCTATGCGACCATCTTAATTAGTTTGGGCTGCTATAACAAATATACCATAACATGGTGGCTTCAACAACATACATTTCTTTCTCACACTTCTGGAGGCTGGGAATTCAAAGATCAAGGTGCTGGCAGATCAGGTGTTGGGTGAAGGCCTGCTCCCTGGTTTACAGATGGCTGTCTTCTTGTTGTGTCCTCACATTACCCAAAATTAAGATGTGCTATAAAGCTACAGTAACCAAGACATTCATGAACAATGAAAGGACAGACACATAGATCAATGGAACATTATAGAAAGGTCAGAAATATATCTGCATAAATATGGCTGATTGATTTTTGACAAAAGTGCAAAGACAATTCAATAGAGAAAGGAGAGTCTTTTTAACAAATGGTGCTGGAACAACTGGATAGCCACATGCAATAAAAAAGAAAAATGAACTTCAATTTATACCTAGTACCATGCACAAATGTTAGCTAAAAATTGAATTAGAGGCCTACATGTAAAACATAAAAATATAAAACTCTTAGAAGAAAACAGCTTAAAAAAACCTTCATGACCTTGGGTTAGTCAAAGAGTTCTTAGATAGGACACCAAGACACCAATCCATAAAAGAAAAAAGAAATCATAAATTGGACTTCATTCAAAATTAAAAGATGTGGTTCTATGAAGGAAATCATAAAGAGAGTGAGAAGACATGATATAGACCGGGGAAAAAGTATTTATAAATCACATATCTGACAAAAGATTTGTTTCCAGAATATAGAAAGAACTCACAAAACTCAGCAATAAGAAAACAATCAACCTATGGGAATTCCCTGGCAGTCCAGTATTAGGACTCTACACTTTCACTGCCAAGGGCCCGGGTTGGATCCCTGGTCAGGGAACTAAGATCCCACCACAGGCCGCCCATTGTGGCCAAAAAAAAGAAAAGAAAACAATCAACCTAATTTTCTTAAATGGGAAAAGATATGAACAGATACTTCACAAAAGAAAACATATAAATGTCAAATACATGAAAAGTTGTTCAATATCATTAGATATTATGGAACTGCCCATTAAAACCACAATGAGAGACCATTAGACATATATAAGAAAGACTTTCTAAAAAGACAATACCAAGTGCTGATGAGCATGTACAGCAACTGGCACTCTCAGATATTGCTGATGGGAATGCAATATGATACAGCCACTTTGGAGAACAGTTTGGTTTAATTATAAAATTAAACCTATGCTTATCATATGATCCAGAAATCCTACTTCTAGGTATTCAACCTAGAGAAATGAAAACTTATGTTCACACAAAAACCTGTACATGAATGTTTATAGCAGCATAACTGCCAAACTTAGAGTTCAGTAGAAAAAAGCTATCTCACCCAGGGTTATACCTCTTCCTCAGGAAAAGACTGCATCCAATGACTAGCTAATTGGGGGGTACAAATACTTGGCCTCTTTGTTTCAACTGAGACAATTTAACAGGGCCATCCCAGACTCAGGGTCAGTTGAAACGTCTGTTGTGATTGCATCCTAGTTCAACATCTCCCAACTATACCCAATTCTACTTCTCTCACCTTTCACAGGTGTGTCTCCTGAGAGTACCCCACAAGAAGCTTCCACATAAAAATCTCAGAGTCTCAGAGCTTGTTTCCTGGGGAACACAACCAGTGATATAGTAAAATCAAATTTACCTATACAGAGGGAAAGAAGAGAATGGGATTTGCGGCAAGAATAGGAAAAAGGTAATAGGCTTAAACTGGATATGTGTTTTATTATTTTCCTTTTTTGTATGTTTGAAATGTTTTACAATTTTTATCAATATATGTATGTCTTCAACAGACATTTTTAGATATATCATGGTAATTTAAGCCAATGTCTCTGCCAGTTATGTAGTAATTTCTAGAAAATTCTTAGTATGTAATGTAGGTAATAATCTGGCCCAACCTTCTAATATTGAAATGTCAAGTGAAATAGTCTACATGTACCTAGCTAATTTTCCCTGAAAATCACTTGTAAAAATATTTTCAAAGTTTAGAAAAATACCACTTAATTCTTCAATAAAAACTAATAGAGGGGCTTCCCTGGTGGCACAGTGGTTGAGAGTCCGCCTGCCGATGCAGGGGACAAGGGTTCGTGCCCCAGTCCGGGAAGATCCCACATGCTGCGGAGCGGCTGGGCCCATGAGCCATGACCGCTGAGCCTGCGCGTCCGGAGCTTGTGCTCCGCAACGGGAGAGGCCACAACAGTGAGAGGCCCGTGTACCGCAAAAAAAAAAAAAAAAAAAAAAAAAACCTAATAGAATAAAAAAGAATATTTTCTATTTTCATAAGACCAAAATGATAAAGCTTCTTTTCATCGTTTTTTATAGCAATTTAAAAGAATAATAGTATCAAGAAGTTTATATTGCATTTTCCATGTATTATCTCATTTTACCAATAAAATGCCTTTAGTTATAAATCCCCATGTCACATGGACACAACATGAAAATGAGCCTTAATTTTACTCTTTTGACTAATTCACATATTAGCACTTGGGCCCATTCAAATTACAGGATTGCAAGTCAAGAAACTGGTCGGGGAAACTGCTGTCTTATCACTTCACAGAACTGAAGAAGCTGTTGGCCATGTGAATCATCAGGGGACAAATTTACCCTCTGCCTCCTCACCCTACTCACAGATTCTAAAACTAGCTGAGGACACTTGAAAGAACCTGCTTGGTGAGCAAATTCTTTTGTCTCTTTCTGATGTGTGTGCACGCAGGCGCGCGCACACACACACACACACACACACACACACACACACACACACACACGCTACTTCAAGTTTACGAGCCTGCAGCAGAGTTGGTCTGGAGAAGGGAGATGCTCCCTAAAAGGCTATATATAAAAGTTGTCAAAAAAAAAAAGAAACAAAAACAAAACTGCCCACAAGGACTGAACTTCCAGGAGTACAGATATATAAAGTGAAGGAGAGATTAACCAAAATTCTGTGTTTGCAGAATAGATTAAACATCAAAAAGAAAAGAGACCAAAAAACAAAAAAAATTCTCCTTACAGTGAAACTTTTTGTTTAGTTCTTATTTTTAATGCTTTCCCACAGAGAATAGAATATGAAACCAAGGAGCCCAATCTTATCTCAGAAAGAGAACATTAAAGGGCATAAGAAAGAGTACTGAAGAGTTATTCAGCGGACAAAAGATTGAAGAGCTTTGGTGGTATTTTTTTTTCTTCGGGAGGATGACTTAAACTATAGGAGCCTGAGGGAAAGAGTAAGAAGTCTTGGATAAAGGCTAAGACTGGTAAGAAAGACGGACTAGAAAAGGGGAATGGCTCGGCAACGGCAGCCAGAGGCCATTTCAAGGGTTGCCATCTGCCGCCTAGGACTGGAGCTATTTCAGTGATTGTTTCTAAGCCTATGTTCAAAAAACAAGGCAATATCACCAGATGAGATTCAGATTATCCCAGAAAACCAGAACATGTGGGTCTGCCAGCACTGGTAAGTGACCACAATGTAAAACATACTGTCTAGATCTGCATGTCTTATTAAGGAAACAAATTCCAAATTTCTTATTTTCAAGGACTTTATCATCCTGTATAGGAGAAAAGACATCTTTATGGGGTAACATATGATTTTTTAAAACCATAGATTTATGTCTACAGTTAACTACTGTTGTGTAACATGTAAGAGTTAAATACTTGAAGGGGATAGAAAAAAGTAAGGAAGGAGTAAATCTGACCAGAATCGGGCAAAGAACAATGGGCAAATTGTTCCAGAAGAGGTAAGTTTTACACATTTATCTTATAAATGGTTAATGTCATGGTTCCATGGAGAAGAATAAGAGGAAGCTGTAACAGACAAAAATACTGTCACCTTCTAGAATTCCAAGGCAGACATGAGAAGAGTGTGCTTGAGACTAGCCTTGCTTAAGCACTTGTTAAGATGTATCCCCAAAAATGTGCAGTTTCAAATGAGGCAGCTGGAAGTTTAGCATGTATAGTCAGTTTTCATTTGGTGAATAAATAAAAGAATTAATTGTAAAGGGTCATGATTAGAGCTTTAGGTATGATGGAGAATGGGTTAAAACTGTCAAGAACTATGAAGAGCCTGAGATTGTACCTTACTTGCAAGCTGACAAGTTGGTCTGCAGAAGTCATGAGATCCTGCATCAGAGACAAAGGTCCTAATTGCCCATGGTACAGCCAGCCACACAAGCATTTTTGCTTCAGTTACCCTCCAAGTGCCATGGGAGTAATACAGAAGGGCCAGGAGGATCCTGCACACACAGTAGGTTTGCATTACAGCTGAGGGATACTAAATTTATGGAACCCTAATCTTTTACAATGGCACTAAGCAAACGTGTCTGATCTCTGCTTCAGAGGAAGAGATTATTTTTATTATACTGGACAGTAAGCAAACCTGCTTCCTTGAAAAGATCATCCAGAAAAAGCAGTCAGTGTTTCTGCTCACAGGGTATTTAAAAACCCAGGAGACCTATGGGGAATTGTCTCCGTACAAGTGGAGGATAGAATGACCCACAGAATGAGTGCACAGGAAACCAAGAATTCGGAGATGAAGGAATATAACAGAGTAATAAATATAGTAAGTGAAGGGAAAAGAATAGAGCTTCTCTGCAGAAGAATCAGCAAAAATGTATTACGATCTACGGGCCTGAATCTTTGGGAAAGGGGCTGAAAGGAAGGAAGCGGCAGAGTAGGAATCACACAAAACTACTCTGTATTAGTTATCTACTGCTGCATAATGAATCACCCCAAAACTTAGTGGTTTACAACAATAAACATCTATTACATCATATACTTTCATGGGTCAGGAATCCAAGGACAATTTATTTGGGTGGCTCTGATTCAGAGTCTCTCAGGAGGTTGCAGTCTAGATGTTGGCTGGGGCTACAGTCACCTGAAGGCTTCACTGGGGCTGGAAGATCTGCTTCCAAACTTGATCATTCATTCACACGACCAGCAAGTTAGTGCTGGGTGTTCTCAGGAAGCCTTAGTTCCTCACCACATAGACATTTCCATAGAGCCATGTGAGTGTCCTCACAAAATGCAAGCCAGCTTCCCTAAGAGTGAGTGATCCAAGAGAGAGCAAAGAAGAAGCCACAGTGCCTTTTATGATCTAGTCTCAGAAGCCACACACTGTCACTCCTGCCATATTCTATTCATTAGAAGCAAGCTACTAAGTCCAGCTCACACCCAAGAGAAGGAGAATTAGACTCCACATCTTAAAGGGTAGAATATCAAAGACTTTGCAGATATGCTTTAAAACCACCACACACTCCAAGTTTATGTACCTGACATGGTGATGGAGCATATTATTATCAAGCAATAAATGATTTCACTATTAGTGAGACTGTAGTTGAACCAAGAGACAGGTCCTACAGTAGGGTGCAGGAAGATGAGCTTCTTTGGGTATGCTTGAGATGATATACCCAAGTTACAAAATTTCAAATTTGTTTTTCAAAAAACAAATTTTTAAATTAAAATTTACATTTTCTGCTATTTTTTCTCCTTATCCTATTACTAGTACCTAGTACTTTGCACATAGATAATCACAGAAATTTTTGGCTTTATTTTGATTCGATTCTAATGCAAGTTGATGCTCCCATAGCAATTTTTAAAAAGCAAGTGCTGTTGTCCAGGCAGAGGGGAAAAGTTGATCCAGATGCTGAAGAGAAAATTGTGTTGCTCTCTAACAGAGATCTATTATACTGAGGTTACAATCAGTTCCTTTCAGAGTCACAGGGTTCTTGTGGCCAGGTTGAAGAGACAAAACCCTCTAATCTATGGCAGAACTCAATTTTCTCCATACTTTTTGGCTTGTTGTATAATAGCACCATGATGATTAGATCTGTATTTATGCAGATTACTCAGGCAGGGTATAAGATGAATGAGATTATAGTCAAGAATACCAGGTGGGATTCTATTACAATATCCGAGGTAAGAAATAATGCAGGCAGCCATACTGAGAATAAAAAAGAAGGGAATGTTTCGAGAGAGATATCTGAGATATGATACTAGAGGCAGGAGATGAGGGAAAGGGAGAAGCAGAGGAAAAACTCAGATATGTCTGGTTAGGGTGACCAACTAGTCCCAGATTGCCCAGGACTTTCAGAGTTTCAGCACTGAAGGTCTCATACCCTGGGAAACCCCTTGGTCCCAGACAAACTGGTACCTTCAGACATCCTTAAATAGGATTACCATTCACTTATAAAGAACATAGGAGAAAGGAACATTTTTGCTGTGAAAAAATACATGCTGGGCTTCCCTGGTGGCGCAGTGGTTGAGAGTCCGCCTACCGATGCAGGGGACACGGGTTCGTGACCCGGTCCGGGAAGATCCCACATGCCGCGGAGCAGCTGGGCCCGTGAGCCATGGCCGCTGAGCCTGCGCATCCGGAGCCTGTGCTCCGCAACGGGAGAGGCCGCAACAGTGAGAGGCCCGTGTACCGCAAAAAAAAAAAAAAAAAAAAAAAAAAAAATACATGCTGTGTGAACACGCTGAATTTAAGATAACTACAGAATATATAAGGAGAAACAAACTGGAAATGCATTTTGAGAGCCCGGTGGGAAGGCTGGGACTGGATGTGGAGAATTGTCAGTCATCATATGAGAACTGGTGTCATGCAAGAGGATGAAAATCACTCAGGGAGGCTAGAGAGTAAAGAGAAAAGGGGGTTAAGAATAGGACTCAGGTTTGAAAAGAAGTGAGAGGTGTGTGTGCTAGTGGAAGAAGAAAACTCATCAAAAGAGACTGAGAGAAAGGTAGGGAAAAGGAGATAGTGATTATCCCAGAAACCAAGGAAAGAAGGAATTTTTAGATCTGAAGGGAGGACAAAAATGTCAAATGCCAAAGAGAGGAGGCCACAGGACCCGGGAATTAGGTCTATTTCCTGTGGTGATGGAAAGCGGGTGATATCAGGAGTCGGCGCTAAAACTGTAAGGAGAGACCCTGGGCCCAGCCCCAGTTAACTTAAAGAGTCGTGTCCTACAGATACATGCCCCCTGCGCCCCTGAGAGCATGCAACATCACTTCCAACTTATTCTCTATTCCCAGGCCCTGAGAAACTATTCAACCTTTACTGACAGCTTTATTTTTGAAACAGCTAATATTTATTGAAAAATTAGCATGTGCCAGGCACCATATATGCTTTATCTAATTTAATCCTCACAGCAACCCAATGAGGAACTATTATGAATACACCTCATTTTGCTTCTCTTCAATTTCTCTCCATTTGGAAACATCTGTAATGGCAAAAGTTGAAGAGTTTTCTACAACATGCCATATTCCAACAACATCTCCCTAGTATTTGAGATTGTTCAGGATCTCTGGATCCAAGTCTCTATTGTCTACTTTGATTCCCAAGGATCAAATGAAATTTTTTTTTAATTTATTGATACCTTTGAATTGTATTATAATTTTCAGAGTTATGATAACCCCACCTTCCTCATGCTAGCTACCAGGTTAACGAAGGCTACATTTCAATTCTTTCTACAAGAATGCCTAAATAAGCATTCAACTACCTATAGCTCTGCAATATTATACTCACAACCTCTGCAGTTGAATAGTTTACTAATTGTTTTATGTTGGTCACTTCTGTTTATTTATTAAATGATAAACTTCTGGATGTCAGAAACCAAGCATCATACTCTTCTCATCCTCTAATATACCTAATATATTATTCGGCACCATAGGCCTTTATTAATATTTGACGGCTGAGTCCTAATACTCAGAAACAAAATCATGACCAGAACATGCCTTGCACCCTCTCTATAATGGTCTACATGATGTTCCCTGACAGGAGCACCAGTATATAACCGTGGTAGTCTGAGCTCTTCTCACCAAATCAGTTCATTAGACGTAGAATTAATTTATGCACTGGACGAAAGTGGAAGAGCACAGAAAGAAAAATGTCCCATATGTGGTAGTGTCTGTAAAAGATCAAATGAATAGCTATCCATAAAATGAATTGGTATTATCTCAAAAGCCTTTTTGTGAAAGATTAATATAAACTTAAATTTTTACAGTTATATAAGCTTCTGTATATATTTTCCCTATGAAATTGGTAGTAGCAATAATACCATATTCTCAACTCACCAAAAGTTAAAACTCTCAGAGATGGAACATATATAAGCAACTAATGAAACGGACTCCATTTTTCCCTCTCTGCATTACTCAAATTGAAAAAACTCCAGAGTTATCAATTCTTCTGTAAGACATGCAGGTCTAGGCTTGTACAACTACAATTTCTGCTAACTGGTCACAGGCTAGTATTTTCACACCTTTTTTGTACTAAATGGTTAGAACTGATCACTCCACCAGAAGCTGTCACCTGAGACATCACCATTTAAAAATCTTCATAATACATGCAGCAATAAGACTGAATTTTAAAATTTTTAAAAATTTTTCTGCATTTCAGGAAACTCTTGTAAATGCCACTTATTTGCCTTTTGTACAATTACAGCACATAAATGCCTGCTAAGATTAGCTGAAATTTTTTGTGTTCATTTGCCACATATAATCAGTACATTTCTAGGCTGGACAACCCTTTGGATAATTACCTGAATTTTTTGTAAATGCTTGAGATTGCTCATCTAACTTGACAAAAAGCGGTTTGCTAAAAACAAACAAACAAACAAATAAATAAATAAATAAGGACAGGGTGGAGGAGGGCGGGGGAGGGAGGGAGTAAAACACCAAGCTCTGCTAATAAATAGTTCTCAGAAATATCAGCTCCCAATTTACTACTTGTACACAATGGGCCAGTTGGAACTTGCATGGTGATCCAATTTGCCACAGCTCTTGTTTTCAGTCTTTGTGGAGCTGCTGTGTGAGCACAGCGGGGGCCGCTCCCACCCATCTCCTGAGTCAATCAGTGGGCTTTTGTTTCCTGCTGGTCAAAAATATCAGGAGGCTTTCAGAGTCTAATTATCAATGAAAAATTAAATTCAATACAGCAATGTAGCCACAAGCACCCCTCTCCTCACCTTTTCTGTGCCCTCCCCACCCCAGGCATGTGATGGAGTATCAAGGTATTCCTTAGGATTCCAAACAGATAGCAAGAAAAAAAGGCACAGGCCTGGGGAAGCAGGCAGGAGAATAATTGATTTTTATTTACACAGCTTTCTCCTTTCTTGGTGCAGGACTGTTCTAATTACTATGGACATTCTGGAAATCAGCAAAGGGTAGGGAGTCTCCCCCCAGAATTGTTAGGCCATGTTTATCTCAACATTGCTTCATAAAATTTTCTGGCCGTAGTTTCCATCAGAAATTGAATAAGCAGAGAAATGAAAGAAGATATATGTTATTGCCAATAATCCCAATTTACTTGATAATTCAAATACGCCCTTTTCTAATGCAGTGAAGGAGTCCTTACTGTTTGTTAAAAGTATATTCTATCTCTTCTGAATTTATTCCAGGCAGTTCAAGAAACATGAAGTTGAAAATGCTTGTAACTGCCGCTTTATTCAGAGTTTCAAAGGTCAAGGTAGATACAGGTTCCTCGCTTCACATTCTAAGTCATGGAATAGAATTTGAACCCACCAAATCCAGGTACGGTACACCTATAGTTTTGTACTCATGTATTGTCTTTTAACCCTCTTGACTTAAAAAAAAAAAAAAAAAAAACGATGTGTCTTATTGATAAGTGATCAATTAGGTTATAAAGGAAGAAAAATCCTACCATCTTGATATATACACCCTTAACAACCTTCCCATAAAAGTACTCCTCCAGGGGCTTCCCTGGTGGCGCAGTGGTTGGGAGTCCACCTGCCGGTGCAGGGGACGCGGGCTCGTGCCCCGGTCCGGGAAGATTCCACATGCCGCGGAGCGGCTGGGCCCGTGAGCCATGGCCGCTGAGCCTGCGCGTCCGGAGCCTGTGCTCCGCAACGGGAGAGGCCACGACAGTGAGAGGCCCGCGAACTGGAAAAAAAAAAAAAAAAAAAAAAATACTCCTCCAGAAACTGAAATATTAAAGTTAAAGCCAATTGAGGCAAGCCTTCTCATGGAGCTCAAATACTCCAAATATAATGTCATTATACATCATATTAAAAGTTACCCAGTAAGTATTATGGTTGATTCACAAAATCCACTGAAGTGTAACATTTTCTTCCATATGAGGAACTATCAAGAGATGGTATCAACCTTGGGTTAACTATCTCTAGAGATGATTTAATCAGACAATACACTTTTCTCTATGAGTTCAAAGGTATTAAAAAGTCTTGAATATATTGTTAGGTAACAGATTGGACTAGAAATCCCTCCAGTGCTCCAAAATTCTTAGGACACCAATGATGGAATTGTTTGAACCTGTTTTAAGGATCACAAAGACTCACTAATGAAATTATAGCTAAACTTATCCAAGGACACTCTGGGAACTCAACAGTAAATATAATAATCAAAGAAACACCCTTATGACCAGAGGAAGGCAGAGGAGGGGGACAACATTAAAGGTAAGTCTATAGCATGAAAATATGAATTTTCATTTTTAATGTTTTAAATAAAACTTTCCATCTTTGCAAATAAGAGCATTCAAAAGCATAAAAGATAAATCCATTTTGTTCTTTGACAACTCTAATACTACCTTGAAAAGAGAGACATTTACCTTATACTGAGGAATATGTTGTTATTATTATTATTCATTTGAATCTTATTTTAAATTACCATATGTTATATAACTAAAGAATAGGCTATCTTTGAACATGGCACTATTCATAGAGAAGGGCAGTTGTTTGACATTCTTTGGCTTTTACACATTTATGTAAATTATTTAATCTTAATACCCAAACACAATATACATGTTCATAGCAGTACCACATCAGAAATAGTTACTAAACAAGGGTCATTCTTTACAAATGGACTGAAGGTAAAATCCTAACAGTTAAAAATGATAACAGATATAGTATAAACTAAATAAAGATTATCTTTTCAATATATTTCAAACCTATAACAACCAAAGACATATCAAAGACTCTGTTTCTGTATTGGTACATCTTTGTTGAAATTGGCTTAACTAAATGGGCATAAAAAACTTTTTCTCCTCTCATTCTTTCTCTTAGACGTTACTGAATAAAATCAAGTTTATCATTAAAATATAGTTGACTACACAGAATACTATCCTTTTCCTTTTAATGGATTCTATATTGTCTACTTGGAGTTTTTTTAAGTAAAAGTGTTATTTTTATCTAAAATTAAAAATTACTATAATATTACATATATACACGTTAGTGTAAACAGTATGGTTCACATTAACACAAAAGTTTAGCAACATAAAGGAGGATCTCTTTAACTGAGATATAAGGTAGGAGTAAACACTTTACGCAAATGCACTTCAGGTTTTCTGGTCTCCTTGACACACACCCAGAACTTCTAAAAAAGAAGCTGTACATGCTATTTAAGGTTGTATCATATGTTTTATATTATAAATTATTAATGGAGTTAATGGACAAATGCATTAGAAAGAAAACAGGCAAATTACAGAATAATTTAACGTTGCAAAGAAACAGAGCAACTTGCAGGACATTAAACACTCTATTTTGACATGGAATGCCTGAAGCTAAAACAATTAAAGCTGCAAAATATTGCTGGCTGACATGATGTATATGTAAATTTGTCATTCATTGGCAAAGGTTTGCACCAATCACCGGGAATGATCACAGTAAAACAATCCATGTACCATGAAATGCTTTTAAAGAAGTCCTCTGAAAGAGTAGCTTTATATCACTTAGGTGTCTGATCATTATCCATTGTAAATTTTTGGTTTAATAAAAGAGTCTCCTATGGAAGTGACCTTAAAATTGATGATTAGTTCTTGGCATATTACTTATATCTGTTTATTTCTTAAAGGGAAATAGCATTTTTAACATACCCCACAGCCAGAAAAGAAAAAACAGGTAGAGCTTGACATTATATATAATTTGATTATGTTTTTCCCTAGGCTCCCAAAAGAAGGCCTACCTTTGAGTATTGTATCAAACTCTACCCTCTAGAAACAGATCTAACAGGGCCATACTGAATTCCAGCCAGTGACCTGATTTATCCCAGCGTAGAAATAGTGATATTTTCCCACAAAGGTAGGAGCGAAAAATAAAACACCACAGTAATCCCCAAAATTCACTGTTGCTATGGAAGAGAAGGGGATGCCTGCTGAGACTGAAAGTCACAAAATATTTGGGCAGTTGAGAAAATGTAGGCCCATCTTCTATTGCCAAAGCCTCAAGACTCTCTTTGCCAGGACTCCCTGGTCATTTGGCATTGCAGAGAAATGCTGGGCAGAACACCAGCAGAAGATATAAGGAAATCAGGCACATTTTAATATTCACCTATCAAAGTTCTGCAATCATCCTTTCAAATTAGCTAAACCAACAATAACTGGGAGCCAAGAGAACATTTTAATAAATATCAAAAATGACTTCATAATATCAGAATAGTCAAAATAGTTGGTGAATGCTAACTCTTACATTTCTTAGACATTTCACCAATAAGTTTAATTAAACTTTCCCAAAGCCTACGAATGGGAGAATATCTTTCTCTCTCTCTACTTTTCTTTTTAAGTAAAGAGCTGGCTCATATGATATCACAGCTCCAATTCCCCTAAGACCCTATATTCCAGTCCTTGGCTGTTACAGAAAAGAAATAAAAGGTTAATCTCCAGCCTTATGTTTTGGAGAAAATAATCACAAACCACAATCTCCATTTGGTAAATAAGCTGTACAGGAGACCCCGACCTTCCAAACAGTGAATATTATACGCATAATACTGTGTTGATAACCCAAACCAAGCATCCTTAAATACAATGTCTAAATTAAATGAATTAGAAATTTAAATTTATATACACAGACACTAGAAAAGAAAAAATTCCTATTCTAGAGTTTAATAATCCTGACAGCCTCCTACATAACTTGCAAGATAAGAATTTTAAATTGTGAATCCACTCCTGGGCATATATCTGGACAGAACTATAATTTGAAAAGATATATTCACTCCATTGTTCATTGCATCACTGTTTACAATAGCCAAGACATGGACGCAATGTAAATGTCCATCAACAGATGAATGGATGAAGAAGATGTGGTATATATATATATATATATATATATATATAAATATATATATAAATACATATATACATATATACACATAATACAGTATTACTCAGCCATAAAAAAGAAGGAAATAATGCCATTTGCAGCAACATGGATAAAACTAGAGATTATCATACCGAGTGAAGTAAGTCAGAAAGAGAAGGACAAATACCATATGATATCACTTATATGTGGAATCTAAAATATGATACAAATGAACTTAATTATGAAACAGAAACAGATTCACAGACATAGAGAACAGACTTGTGGTTGCCAAGTGGGATGGGGACGTGGGGGAGGGATGGATTGGGAGTTTGGGATTAGCAGATGCAAACTATTACACATACAATGGATAAACAATAAGGTCCTACTGTATAGCACAGGGAACTATATTTAATATCTTTTTTTTTTTTTTTTTGGCTGCGTTGGGTCCTCATTGCTGCATGCAGGCTGCAGGCTTTCTCTAGTTGCAGAGAGCGGGGGCTACTCCTCGTTGCTACTCCTCGTTGCGGTGTGCAGGCTTCTCATTGTGGTGACTTCTCTTGTTGCAGAGCATGGGCTCTAGGGGCACAGGCTTCAGTAGTTGTGGTGCACGGCCTTCAGTAGTTGTGGCATGCAGGCTCAGTAGTTGTGGCTTGCAGGCTCCAGAGCACAGGCTCAGTAGTTGTGGTGCATGGGCTTAGTTGTTCCGCGTTATGTGAGATCTTCCCGGACCAGGGCTCGAACCCGTGTCCCCTGCACTGGCAGGCGGATTCTTAACCACTGTACCACCAGTGAAGCCCTATATTTAATATCTTATAATAAATGATAATGGAAAAATATGAAAAAATATAATATAACTGAATCACTTTGCTGTACACCAGAAACTAACACAATATTGTAAATCAACTATACTTCAATAAAAAATAAATTTAAAAAAATAAAATAAATAAAATTTGTTTAAAAAGAATATTAGTGAGACTTCCCTGGTGGCACAGTGGTTAAGAATCCTCCTACCAATGCAGGGGACACAGGTTCGATCCCTGGTCCGGGAAGATCCCACATGCCGTGGAGCAATTAAGCCTGTGTGCTACAACAACTGAGCCTGTGCTCTAGAGCCCAAGAGCCACAACTACTGAGCCCATGTGCCACAACTACTGAAGCCTGTGTGCCTAGAGCCTGTGCACCGCAACAAGAGAAGCCACCGCAATGAGAAGCCCGTGCACCACACAAAGAGTAGCCCCTGCTCGCCACAACTAGAGAAAGCCCGCGTGCAGCAACGAAGACGCAATGCAGCCAAAAATAAATTAAAAATTTAAGAAAAAAAAAAGAATATTAGCTTGTGGGAACTCAATAAATATTTACTGAGCATCTCTGATAGGTACTGGGGAAAATTTTTAAATGTATATTATATGTCCTCAAAAGGCTTATAGTCTAAGGAGAAAAATAGGCAAATAATCAAATATCATACACATAAGGATGGTTAAAGTACTAAACAGAGGTATAATGGATAAAAGAAGAAAGTAGGAGTGGGAGGAAAGAAGAAAAATATTAAAGAAAACAGAGGAAGGCACTGACATACAGAATGGAAAGTGGTAGAATGACTCTGAAAACTGTCTCAAGTGCCACTCGTGTATTCATGCTATAATCTATCTAGCCACGCACACTCACAGTCCACAATTAACAATTTCACAATGGTTTTAGAAGTATATATCTCTCACAGAGGTATCTAGAATGCACTTGCAATAAATCTTTTAGAATCTGCTTCATTCCTGGCATTATAACTTAGAAAAGGGGCTGTCTTGACGTTTATATGCCCGCAAGACAATTTCTATGTTGAAAAGGTGATCACACATTTCAATGTCTCACAACCAATAAATATGAATCATAGCCATGCTACCCAGTGTGAATAGATTTCAGCCCTAAGAGCTAAAATAATTCTAAAATTATCTCCGCCTTTGGGCAGTAATAACCATTGATCTTTTTTTTTTAATCTGGAAACTTAAAAAATAATTCTGCTGTTCTTCCTAAGCCTTACTACAGTAGAAGGAAGTTGAAATGAGGTTTTCTTTGTTATAAACATGTTGTGTCTATGAAGTACAATATTAATCCCATTTGTACCATAAAAGGTATGATCCATTTGAGCCTTGCTCTCTTGTGAATTATGAATCATTGTAGTACACTGGGGAGAGTTACCATGTCTCTATGGTTCCTACTTTGTTTCTTCAATTTTTTCCTCAAATACCTTGGTTCCAAAAGAATCTAGGAAATCTGAAGTCCCCCATATGAAATATATTAATATATTCTTTCCACAGACTCTCCACTCTTTCAATAAAATATGTAGCTTAAGAGAACCAGAAGACCACCAAATAAAATGATACTAGTTCTATTTTATCCCTTGGAAGGAAAGGCTACTTATTATAGTCTTATTCCTTTGGTAAGTATCTAAAATACCCAATTAATAGGGTTTAACTATCAGATGGAATTTGTTTTTAGAAAAATGAAAATGTGTTGTCATTACATTTGTATTCCCTTGTGTGTTTTTCTGAGATGTGATTCATTAGAACTCAGCTGTTCTGTTTTCCAATTCTTCGTATTTTCACATCTTTTCCAGCAAAATAATAATACATAAATAATACAAGACTTTACAGATTTTTCTCCATTGGCATACTTTTGTTCTCCAAGTCTCTTAAAGTAAGGATGTGGTAAATTACAAAGAGAGTCTGGATGTGAGCTTTCTTCAGGAAAAAGCATCTGTTTTCTCTCTTCTGCCACACACATTGCAGATTCCAGTTAACAGTGCACTAAGCAATACAGAATAGTAATTTTGAACCCAAACATCACGCCAAATACTTCTGGTGAAAAATAGTTGCTAAATGTAGCTTCATTTTGAAAGTCACTCTTTTCATTAACAGTGTCTTCCAGTCGCCTTGTTTCAATAGTACTGCTATTAACCATGAAATTTAGCTGCTTCTATTTACTCTTTGAATTATACCTATTAAATTGCCAACTCAATGTATTTTCCCAGTTGTCATTACCCTGTTAAGAATATTGCTAACAAGCTAAAGGAATTTCTATTCCTTTTCTTAACTTATCTAGCTGACTGAATTTACTCACCACTACAATTTAGAATATAGGATCCAGTGGAAAGTGGAGTCAATTCCTGACATCGGCCTTCATTCCTATCCCTATTAAAGAGGCTCATTTTTAGAAAAGAATTAGAAAAAGAGTGTTCCGTGAATTTCTCTACTTACTACAAATCAACAACAACAAGTCTAGAGAGTCACATGACTAATTCAGAGCTATGAAAAATGAATGAGTTTAATTAAAAAGTAAGCTGGGGGCTTCCCTGGTGGCACAGTGGTTGAGAGTCTGCCTGCCGATGCAGGGGACAAGGGTTCGTGCCCCGGCCCGGGAGGATCCCACATGCCGCGGAGCGGCTGGACCCGTGAGCCATGGCCTCTGGGCCTGCATGTCCGGAGCCTGTGCTCCACAACGGGAGAGGCCACAGCAGCGAGAGGCCCGCATACCGCAAAAAAAAAAAAAAAAAGTAAGCTGGTAGTGCAATTAAGTCAAGAAACTATGTTACATAACTAGCACAATTTTACCACGTGCTATTCTCATTGCCATCTATAAGATGTTAGCCAAAAACCAACTGAAAATTAAAATTAGATTTTAAAAAAGTTTGTACCATATCACCACCATGGTTAATAACGGTAACAAATATTCACTATACCCTTAGGAGCCTCACATTTTTTTGCCAGGTACTTGAAATACAATGAAAGATCAGACATGGTTCCTCCCATCAAGAAATATACATCAACTTGCAAACATCACTTGCATACGCTGTTTTTAATTAATCAATGAGTTCACATTCAATCATGTTAACTTTACCTACTTTACACTAGGCACTGATCTAGGGATTGGGGACAAAAAGACATACATAACACATATTGAGGATAATTTTAGATGTTAGTTTACTAGTTACAATCAGAAAGTATGAACAGATTAATGTTCCTGATAACAATCCAGAATTTAAGAAACCAGTATTTAGAAAGAAACACATGTGATGACACTTTCTTTAATAAGGAAACTTTGTTTCATTTCATCGTTCCCTGACCAATCCACAAGAAACATTTTTCATCTTGCTAAAGAAAACTGCCATTAAGTATTTTCAAAACATAAAGACCAATGTCCCTCATTTTAGAATGAGATTAGGAAGGAAACCTCAGGAGTAAAGCTATTGACTGAAAAATTAGTTGAGATAAATGTTTATGTGCAGACTGTGTATTCGTGGTAAGCTGAAAAGTTTTCTTAGTGAGGAAGTAGTCAAAGTTTTACAACACTGGTGTTAAGTTGTAGGGAATTCCTAAAATGCTGTCACTGTTAACTGCAACAGATGCAGCTGAGCTAATTTTTTAAAAACCTGAAATTCAGAAGGTAGTAGATCAGACTGCCACCCATGTAATAGAAAATGGATTCTCTTATACAGATTCACTTTCATATAGTTATTGAAGGGCTGATCTCAGTAGACTGTAAGCCAATCACAGCACTTATTCAATATAGAATAAAGAAGGTCACTAATTACAGTTGCCAAAAGCCAAAAGTCAAGTTTTCTATAGATATGGCTAAGTCACCAGGTAAGCAGTGAGAGTGTACGTCTTTCCTAAAACTGATATCACAAACATATGGAGTTAAGATACCACACAAATTCAAGTCCTTCAGAAGTCTACTCTCTGCATAGCGCCCTATACTACATATACTCTTAGAGCCATCTTGAGAAACTTTAACTTTCACTCCACTACAGTCTTAGACTAAGTCACTGTAAGAAGCTCCTAGTGAAAGATAACATTTATATTTAAAAAAAGGAAATGAAAAAAGTATGATACATATTTCTAGATTTCATCTTAATATACATAAGTCATTCTACCTTTTGACTGATGAGGAACTACACAGTCATAGTCAGAATTCTTTCGGCCTATGAAGCAAGTTGAGCCAAAGAAAAGTGGGGTAAAGGGTCAATAAATTTGGTGCTGAGGGAGAAGACTAAACATTATTTTTCTGGGCCAACTGTTCTAAGTTTGTTTCTAAAGGCTGATCTGTGTTGCTTTGAAGAACATCATTTGACTCTCAATATATTCCAAACACAGAACAAGAATTTTCATTATATCAGGGCCTAACTATACAACAATATGAAATACGCAAACAAATTTAAACTTTCTTTTAAAATGTTAAATTTTCAATATAAGGGGATATATCAATATTAAAGACATATTTTTGTATCTTTTCTAAACACTTATTATTCATATCAAGAGTATCAAACCAATGCATAAAGAATGATTATGGATCTTACAGACCATATAAAAAATCATTCTATAATGAATGAAATCCCTAATCTCTAAAACCAAACATTTATTAGTGTTTCTAACACAAGCATCTGGAGCCAGAAGACTGACTATAGAGAGAGGGGGGGTTTTGTTTGTTTTGTTTTTAACATCATAGTATTATTTCCCTCTGACTCATAAAGCCTAAGGTATTATCCTTTTGTGACGCTGATATTGGGAAATAAAGAAACATTTATATTATGGGCTCTGTGATGTAATGAAAGATGTGTACTCTAAAATACAAGACAGAAGAACTATGATTTGATCTTTCCTGTAACTCAAACTATGTTAAAGATTATGCCTCATAATGGGTTTGTATTATGTTTTGTTCCATAAAGCATTTCTAGTCACCATAATGATAAGCTCTTTCAACGTTACCCATATAAATCCACATAGAGTTTTCAAACCAGAATTCCATGCAGAAATCAGCCTCAAAGCATTACAGCATTTTTAAACATTTAAAAGTGCTATGAAATTTCCTTGGATATTGAAATATTTTACATGCATCAGGGACTCATATAGATATTTATGCAGGATAATAAGGGTATGCACAGATACACAAATCAGTGCAAATTTGTCTATATAGATGAAGAGATGCTTCTGTTTACATACGGACATTCATGAAAATTAGGGGAAAAAAGTCAAAACTAAATAAATATTTAATATGTCAGCACCTGTCATATAGTTTTGTGTGTGTGCTTCACTACTACTGACTAGCAGTAGTACTGCTACTCTAACCAACTTCATTAAACAATAAAAGAAAAGTAATAAGTCATTTCACACTCTGTCTGACCATTATACAATAATAGCAAGATTTCATGCAAGGGTACAACATTATGCCCATCTGCAATCACAGTCTCTTTGCAAAAATCTCAATTCACACTTCACATGCAGCTAACCTTGTTACCATCCCTTCCTAAATCCATCAGTGTTGCAGCTGCACGTCTTCACAGCCCAACATCTTAAAATTCATCACTTTGGCACCTTAGCATCGCTATAGGTCAAGATAAAGAATCCAACCAAGAATAATTAAAGGGCACCCAGATGTTTAGTTTACTTCTCTCAAGTCTTTCCTTTAACATATTTGAATTGCCTATGTGTACTATGTCTTTCATATTTTTAAGATATGTGCAATGTGGTTATTTTAAGGGTATGAGACCTGGAACAATACATTTCAGAGTTTTTTTTTTTTTTTTTTACAAGTATAGTTCTTTGTAGTTGAAATTTGAACAAGAGGCGTGATAATGAGTAGGTTGAGGGAAGGAAAGGTGTTATCTCATTAAGGTAATTACTAAGACATCCCCACCATTATATCGGTTTGAAAATGTGGCAATTAAAGCGCCCTACATGGGCTCCTGGAGACAAGAGAACAGGACAGTTCTCCTGGAACTTCTATGTTACGGTTAATGTGTGTCATGTACATGAAAGAGTAGACTATTCCTATTTAATTCTTTTCCTCAACTCCCCACCCCCTCCCTCAAATTTCTTTGTGGGTTATGGGTTTGTTTGTTTTTTTTATTTAACCTGAATTTCGTTCTGATGAAAGGTGCCAGATTGACAGTCCTAGAAGCAAAAGCCTTCTATTGACCCACAGAATAGCTGGAGCACAGAAAACAGTAGGGCAAACTAGGCAAGCAACATGCTACCAACCTAAATCAGAAGAGACCTAACGTTCTTCCCCTTCTTTAGCCAGGCAAGTCTTCTCTGGTGAGGAGGCTGCCAAATTCATATTCAAAGTCAGGGAAGTTTAAAATACACATAAAAAATTTTTAAGTGGTGTTCTTAGCTTACTTCACCACAGCATATACGGGCTCACATAGCTCTCAATTTACTGAGGCTTAACTTGCACTATTCACTGAAACCACTACCTTTGGTCAGTAATTCGTATCTCCTCTTGAGCTGGTCATCTTGTTCTTTCATTGCTTCCACTGCCCTAGTCAAGATAAATAATAAAGTGATACACCAAATAACATCCAGAATCCTTTCTCCAGAATCTTGCTTTCACGCTCATTGAAGCATTATTCATCTCAAATCAAGGAAAACAATTTAAATGTCCAGTGATGAAAGAATGGTTGACTCGATTATGATACATTTATGGGAGAGAATCTTATGTATCGAATATTATACTTACAAAGAGTTTTAAATAATACAGAAAAGCAGTTGTAACCAAAAACATAAATGATATCCCAGATGAAATATGATCAAAATTATACAAAAATTCACAGCAAAAATCTAGAAACAATAGATCAAATATTAGCAGTAGTTTTCTTTGAGTGACAGAAGATGAACTTTTTTTCTTCTCTCTTCAGTATTTTTTTTTTTTTTTTTTTTTTTTTGCGGTACGCGGGCCTCTCACTGTTGCGGCCTCTCCCGTTGCGGAGCACAGGCTCTGGACGCGCAGGCCCAGCCGCTCCGCGGCATGTGGGATATTCCCGGACCGGGTCACGAACCTGTGTCCCCTGCATCGTCAGGCGGAATCTCAACCACTGCGCCACCAGGGAAGCGAGCGGCTGGGCCCGTGAGCCATGGCCGCTGGGCCTGCGCGTCCGGAGCCTGTGCTCGGTAACGGGAGAGGCCGCAACAGTGAGAGGCCCGTGTACCGCAAAAAAAAAAAAAAAAAAATTTCCACAGTCAGTATGCATTACTTTTACAAAAGAAAAGTTATTTTATTAGATTTTTCAAAAAGCATGTTTTCCCAATAAAGATATTAAAAAAAGAAGCATGTTTTTTTGTGTGTATAGTAGGATTTGATCACATAAATTTAACTACATTAAAATTGAAAGACAGGAATCATCTGGAAAAGCTGTAATACTGTAGCATCTCTATCCTTTCCCTTCTCTATCTTTACAGAAAAAAATGGAAGTGGGGAACAGGGATTGAAAGGAAAAATAAAAAGCACAAATCAAATATGTCATTAAAAAAAAAAAAACTAAATTTAGAGTAGGTATTAAGCTAGATGACCTTAGAGATTCCTTCCAATCCTGAGTTTGGATCAAGATCAGTTCTGTTTAAAATCCAATTACTTATTAACGTGGATGTTGGAAAATATCCTTTTGCCAAATTTCTGGGCAGAACCAAGAATCATGTTCCCCTAAGGGACTAGATCATTCATGGAAGGAAAAGAAAAGCCTGTAAAACATGTTACCAAATAAAGGAGATCCTTCCTGAAATGTCACCGACATATGCAGCACTGCTGTTAATAAGCAGTGTCTTGAATAGTTGGGGTTTTTTAAATCCTGTTCCAAATTATTAATTAAGAGTAAGACCCAACAAATTTACAAGCTTAATTCAACTTTTCAGCATTGACATCCCTCAAGAGAAACGCTTGGCCCATCACCTAAACATCCCAGACATATAAAATAACAAAAGTCAGGAGGATAAAAGCAAGGCAGGAATGGAGAGCAGAACAGATTCTGTGGCCCAAGGCCTTAAAAGTCTTCAGAGGCCAGAGCTTCCCTCTATTGAATTCACTCACCTGAGGCTTCTCAACAGATCTCCGGCCAGCATACCTATTACCAGTTCCTGAAATGAAAGCAGTCATTATTGCTTTACTAAAGGAAGTGGAGACATCTTCATGTTTATACAAATTCTAATCGAATTTTACCCTAATAAATATCTTCGTGGGAGGACCTTGGGCATGTGAAAATAATGGTGCCTTCCGCAAGGATAACTAGGCTACGAGAAGCACGGGGAGCTGCAGAAGGTCACCCCTTAGGCACCTTCAGAGGCAAAGGGTTTTAACCCAAACTGGTAACAAGAGAGGCGTAATGGAAATCGGTAATGAAAGGTCGGGCCTGGTCTCTGCAAGCGGCAAGCCTGGAAAAAGCCTGCCCCATAGGCGGAGGAAGCCAAAGCTCCGCCAGCGGCGGCAAGGTCGCTTTCGTTCCTGCGCTCTGATTGGGCACGGCTGAGGTGGGCGGGTCAAAGTTTGCCGCGTGACAGGAAAGGGTGGAGTTGTTTCCACTGCAAAGACCAGGCTCTTGGCGATCTGCTGCAACGTACATCTACAGAAGTTCATGAGGGAATCCAAAATATGGATTGCCAGAAATTTCAAAAGCAATCCCAAAAAGAAGAAGGACAAAATGAATCACCCCAGGGCTTCCCTGGTGGCGCAGTGGTTGAGAGTCCGCCTGCCGATTCAGGGGACACGGGTTCGTGCCCCGGTCCGGGAGGATCCCACATGCCGCGGAGCGGCTGGGCCCGTGAGCCATGGACGCTGGGCCTGCGCGTCCGGAGCCTGTGCTCCACGATGGGAGATGCCACAGCAGGGAGAGGCCCGCGTACCGCAAAAAAAAAAAAAAAAAAAAAAAAAAAAAAAAAAAAAGCAATCCCAAAAAGAAGAAGGACAAAATGAATCACCCCAGGGCTTCCCTGGTGGCGCAGTGGTTGAGAATCTGCCTGCCAATGCAGAGGACACGGGTTCGAGCCCTGGTCTGGGAAGATCCCACATGCCGCGGAGCAACTAGGCCCGTGAGCCACAACCACTGA
Organism: Leucopleurus acutus; assembly: GCF_964270905.1. Classification (NCBI taxonomy): domain Eukaryota; kingdom Metazoa; phylum Chordata; class Mammalia; order Artiodactyla; family Delphinidae; genus Leucopleurus; species Leucopleurus acutus. Next base: position 113,707,425 of record NC_139143.1, on the reverse strand, counting down.
GCCTGCGCGTCTGGAGCCTGTGCTCCGCAACAAGACAGGCCGCGATAGTGAGAGGCCCGCGCACTGCGGTGAAGAGTGGCCCCCGCTTGCCGCAGCTAGAGAAAGCCCTCGCACAGAAACGAAGACCCAACACAGCCAAAAATAAATAAATAAATATTAAAAAAAAAAATGAATCACCCTATGGCCACACTTATCCATTTGTGTTTTATGTGATTTTCTGGACCAACCTATTGATGCATAACAATGAATGATTATGTGACAATTACGCATTTATTCGCATACGAGCATGTATAATGTAATGCCATGGTGTGTTCAGTCAAGGCTGGTGAGGAAGTAGGTGTCCCTTTGAAATCCTCTTAATCTAACGGAAACGACTTGGTAAGCTTCTATCAGTAGAACGTTTGTGGGAAATGGGGCAGATGAATAAAGTGATTGTGGCTGTGATACACCCTACTTCCAATGGACATCTCTGTCTGTGTTAATATGTGGGCTAGAACTTCCCTGCCCATAGGTCTGCAGATGCCCCGGGTTCGGGGGGGGGGAAGGGAGGAGGGGAGCACAGAGGGGGGAGACTAAGAGTTGGTGCAAGAGGAAGTTGGACAATCAGATCCTTATTTGCATCTTTCAGAAATTATGACATGCCTATTTTCTCAAATGAGAGGCATTGGGAAAATCAAAATCTTCATATTAGATCACTAGAAAGTCATTTCCTAGCAGTTCACTCAACCGGAAAAAGGCCTAGTGAGAAAGAGACCTACTATGGTCTTTTCACTTGGAAGACCCCCACAGCTGGAAACTATACCAAGTAGTTTAACTTCCCTACAGTAGGAAGTGAGTAGCACCGACTTCCATATCCTTTTCCTAACACTCTATCAGCCAATTGGCTTTAGAATGTAGAATATTTGTCCATAATGGGCATTCTAATTTTGTGGCATAGGAGTGGGGAAAAAATACACCACCACTGCCTAATTGCTCTCTCCTTGGGCGGTAGTATAAATACACATTACTCCATAGAAACCTTTTTCTCCCATTTCACATAACCACGCACACCTTGGAACACCTTTTTCTCCAGCCCCTGGAGGCCCTAGGGTCTCCCCAGTGGTACCTGACTTTCAGATATGGATAATCCACGCTGCCGCTAAAAGTCTCTGTCAGCATCTAAATTCCACTTAGCATTTCCATTCCTCCAACTCTAAAGGGAAAGAGGAAGAGGAGAGCCAGAGAGGCAGTTGAGGAAGTGGGGATAATCAACAACGAGGAGCTGGCTTCTAAGAACTGAGGGAAAACCTGAAGGAGGCATTCATTTGCAGCCTTGAGGCCTTGGGGGGTTGGGGAAGGGGGAGTATGAAGTGCGATACAGATATGAGCTTCTACCTGGGCAACCATTATTTTATCATCTTCATAGGAGAACGCTTTATATTCCCTCCCGAGCCCACTGAGATGTGAGAACAGGGGCCCCTGCTCTGTAGGCCCTGCCCAAGCACCGTTCGTGAAGGTATTTTGATTCCTGTCCCTGGTCTATACGGCCCCTATCCAGACGCACGCTTTTCTCCCTGAAACACCGTCTGTAACGGGGAGCGGGAACTTGGGGCGGCGGGGCTGATCCGGGTTGGGGGTAGAGCAGGAGGAGCGCTGAGGCCCGGCTGGGGCGCATACGGCGGGAGACCCAGCGCGGACCCCACGCGCTGCAGTTGGGCGTGGGAATCGCGGAGCAAACCGCGGGCTGCAACGTGTGTGAGAATTGCTGGGGGTGGGAGGGAGGATTTCACATCTAGGGCTTGTTCACTAAAGAATCCAGGCGGCCAGACATAGGGGTGGGGGGGGGGCGGAAATCCATCAGCTCCACAAAGTGACAAAGCCCTTCTATCGTACGTCAAGTTCAATCTCGGGCTCGCGAAGATCCTCCTTTTTCAGTGGAGCTCCTGCGGGTCCTGGACCAGATCGTAGCGGGAGCTGGGAGAGTCCCAAACCGGCGGAGAGGAGACGAGAGGTGGAAAAAGCAGTGGAGATCAGGGCCTCGGCTCAACCCAACCTGCAGGGCGGCCGTCTCGGGAGCGCTTCTCCTGGGCTTCCATCGGCCGAGGCGGCGGTTCGCAGAGCAGGGTCGGAGCTGCGCGAGCGGAGAAAGTAAAAAATGCCATTGAGAGCGGTTCCTCTGGCGATTTCGCTGCGGCCGCGACGCAAGGGCTTCGAAGCAGCAGAACGGAGGCCCCTCTCCTTCCCAGTCGGCTTCCACTAAGAACTTATTAAATAGGGACGGTTTAGAGTTGATCTGTCACTGAGCACTACTTACCCCGAGATCTTTTGGTTTTTGAATTACTTTATTGATTGAAGATTTTGTTCTTTGGAATGTGACCCTGTTTGGACTTAGAGCTAATCAGGAAGCGCCGCCGGGGAGGGCGCTTTGTAATCACTTCGCGGACCTCCCCCGCGGGCGCTGCCGACCCTTCCCCGGTGCGCCCCCTGCGGTCGCCTAGGCTTTGCAGGGAACCCTCCAGCCTCCGGGACTCCGCTGCCCCGCGCGCCCTGGGAGCTGTCTGTGGTGCTAGGAGAGAGGAACGGGAGAGGGAGGCCCGAGGGGAGACAAAAGGAGAGGCAGAGAGCAGAGAAACTGACAATGCGAGGTTGGCTGAGACCGTCCACTCAGCAACACTCAGACTGACAGAGGCCTTCAAAATTCAGCCGGAAGAAGGCGAGGAAAAAAGTCCCTTCTGGGTCATCTCATCTCCCTGAGACAGCTGACCTGATTTTCCAATGCGAAAGGCCAGTGATACCTCCCTCTCTCTGAATGCACACAACCCTTATCCCACACACTTAGCCCTACTAAACCCTGGGGGTGTTCAACCTGCCAGAAGAAGGGAGGGACACACAGGCCCCAACTTCAGGGAAAGAGGCATGGGTAGAGAGGAAGGCTGGAACTGGCCAAGAAGCGGGGACTGAACAAAGACCTAGTGGGAGACTCAAAAAGTCTAGAGGCGTTGTTCCAGGGTTCATGGAGTAAACCCTGGAGAAGCCCCCGCTCGCCCTTCTGCCTAATTTTCTAGCCAACAGCCAAGACACCCGACAAACCAACTTTCCCACACCAAGAATTCAATGCTGAGGAGGAAACATCAGTTCCCTAGGAGGCTCAGCTCTGCCCCTGATCATGCCCACCAGTAGTGAAAAGTCAGTCTCTTCCCGAGCGTGTTGACTTCAAGTCATGCCTGGCTTTTTAGAAAACTAAGCAGTTCTCTTCTAGTATATTTTTGTAACCACGTGGCTTAATAGGGACTAAAGTTTCCCTAGCCCTGGGGAGAGCTTTTCCAAATATTTTTAGAAAGTTAAAAATATAACAAAACAAACCACTCACAAAGAGGGGAGGTGGGATTTGGCAGACTCCTGGGGAAGGGCCGCCTAGGCAGGAGTCAGATGGCAGGGAGGGAGGAGGACGGAAGTCTTGGTGTGAGGGTAAACGGTTTTATTTGCAACAGAGGAAATCAGCTGTCTAATTTGCCATCACGTGGACTTTCATTTTAAGGGCAGGGGGAGCAAAACTAAACTGTTACAAGGCGGTAGGTATATTTGCTGGAGGCATGGAAGCAAGCAGCAATCATAACTTTGCAACTCATTGAAAATTGCTGGCTTGGGCTAGAACACCTGGCTGCTAGCTGGGGAGTTAACTTCTTACTCCATACTCACTACAGATTTGTGCTAGGTTTGCTGGAGTCGCAGAGCTGATCTTGAGGAGAGCAAATGTAAGGGGCCTTTGTGAGTGTCTAAACATCTCTCTGGAACAAGTTTGTTCTCCTGTGATTCTGTAGCAAGCAAAGAATGCCCCCCGAAAATCCCTGTTTTGCCAGTCCCCAGCTTAATCAAAGGAGAGATCCAAATGGAGTTAGCCGTGGAGTGCCCTTCCAACACCAGCTGAAGGTGGGAAAAAGAAAAGAAGTGCAGCTCCCAGGGCCAACAGACCTCTGAGCCTCCATAACTAACTCTGGATCTCCCTTGTGAAAAGACCTTTGTCTATTATCCTGTTCCTTGCTTTTTGGAAAACTTGGTGTTGCACTCCTCACCTTTTAGCCAACACCGGTACTTTGTTGGGCAGGCACGGACTGAAGGACCCCTTTTGAGGGAAAGGACTATGTTTGCATTTGACTTGTAAGCAATAGTTTGGGGATGTTTGAATAGAAGGGCACCTGCTGAGGTGGTACTGCTGCAGAAAGAAAAGAATGAAAAGAAGGAATCCAGCACTCAACTTTCTTCCTGGGACAACAGTCCCGCCACCACACACACACACACACACACACACACACACACACACATACTCCTTTTGCCAACTTCTGTGCAACAGGAAGTAAACACAAATGTAGAAGGGGAATTGACACTGTCAGCTGGATGGTTTAGGGGGTGAAAGAAAACATGACTTTGAAGCGAAAGCACATTTGGGAGGACTCTGGTGGATCAAGCCTAATTGCTAGCAGCAGTGGAATATGAGGTTAATCAGGAAACCTTGGTCTCTGTAGACATAGTGCTTCCCCCTTCATTGTCCACCTATGGAGTCCAAGTTTGGCCTTGAGAGTGAAGGGGTAGCTGGCAGGCTCCTCAGCAGAGTGGCTGGCAGGCTGCTGGCGGGCTGCTGGTAGCAGATGGGTGCTGTGGCCTGGTTTGTATTTGAAGGTTTGTTTATGTGCATTTCCCAACTGGACTTGAGGTCATTCTTTGTAGGGAACTTAGAATGTGTGAGCTCCAGTGAATTCCCAGGTCCCCCTTTTCCCCCCCGAAGATGACCAGCCCTGGGGCCAGTGCAACGAGAAGCTGTAGCACCCCCAAGCCTTGGAAAGTGCCTTTTTAGGCCCAGGCCGACCATTTGTGAACTATTTAAGCGTGATTGTAAAACCCAACAGCAGCTAAGACAGAACAAGGAGAGTCTGCTGAGTACCCAGGCAATGGGCATTCCCACCGGACACAGTGGCACCCAGCTTCCAGCCCAGCCCAGCTGTTTGAGTTTGTCCCAGCTCAGCAGGAAGAAAATGAGAAGGGCCAGTCCAAACACTTTTGTTAGAATCAAACAAGACCAAGACCACTTTTAAAGCAAATTGATGAGCTGGAGAGAAATCTGCAAACCACTCCCTGATTAGCCCAGGTCTGATCAAGGCAGGGCGGGGGGGGGGGGGGGGGAGGCAATTTCCTCCTGGATTTCACCTTTCTTTCCTTCTTCCTTCCCTCTCCTCCCCAACACACACTCCCACAGCACTCCACATTTTTTAAAATGTTTTTATAACTCTACTAAGATTCAAACACCAAAGAAAGTTGGAAAATGGGTCTGGATGTGTTTTAGCTGCAGGTCTTACTCCTTTGACTATGTACTAGGGCAGAAGTGAAGATAGAGATGTAAGGAAACCCAGACGGGATCCAACTCTCTGACTACTCGAGAAGTGACCTTGGGGCTGGGGAAGGTGGGAGAAGCCCCGGAAATGTACACCCCCCCCCAGTTCTTCCTCACTAGTCGGGAGTGCTGAGCCTCTTGGGAGCTAGTGGGGGAGGGGGGCCTGCGGCTGAGGTCCGGCTCTGGCCTAGGTGCTACGAATACGTATACACTCATTCTCACACACACACTCACACACACACACACACACACACACACACACACACACTCCCAAAGCAGGGAGCCGGCCTTCACTACCCTCTGGGCAGGGCCTCTCATTTTGCAGTCCCAAAAGATCCAGGGACGCGGTTAAAAAGCCTGGCACACCTGTCTCGGCCAGAGTTGCACTCCGCTCCAGACATCCCAGCACAGCCAACTCACTAGGACAAGAGACTCGGCTTGGGGCTAGGGGTTGGATGCCCCGCTAGGGAATGAGAAGACCAGGATCAAAGCACGACCAGGGTTTGTTAGCTAGGCCTCTCGAGACCCCCCGGGCGCCCTAATTGCGCGCCCTGCAGCCTCCTGCTTGCAGGCTGTCCTGCCGCGCGGGCGCCCGGCCGTGGGCTGCAGAACAGCTGCGAGGCCCGCATGTCCGCCCGCCCGCCCGCAGCCCAGCCCCTGCCGGCGTCTCCGCTGCCCAGCGCTCTGGACCCTCATCGCCCCAGGAGGAGCCCTAGGAGAAGGAGGAGGGGCGGACAGACCCGGTTCGGCTGGGGCTGTCAGGCAGGCCGGGACAGCAGGGAAAGTTGGCCGCCTACTTGGCAAGCACCAACAGCCGACAAGCGCCTCACGAACTGCTCTGAAATCATCCACTTAAAAAGAAAGAAGTTCACACATATCGAATAACGGCTCGGAAGAGGCCACCGTGAAAAATGGAGCTGTTTTTATACAAGTCAGCCCAACATCTTTACAGATTTTGTAAATTCCTAATATTCCGGAAGGGATTTTGTTTTCCTAAACCAAGTGACACACTTCATCATAGTACATTCTGCTTCAGTAAAATCAGCTCCCTTGGATTTCATCGCTTGTTAAAAAAAGATAAACTTTATTTCTGTAATTTTCAATCACAAAAAAATCTATATTTTTGTCTAAGCATTTATTTTACTGAATCAAAAAGACATGAAAAGAAAAATCATGTTTTACTAATGTATATAAGTGACTTTTTTGGACAACATATAATAAATATGATATATCACTTATCACTCAGTCTTTCCAATGTACATTTTTTTTCATATTATGGAGCATGCCACTTTTCCAAAAGAAAAAAGGTCATGAGAAATCAGTGCAAAGTTCTCAGTTACCCTCCTCTTTTCTCTGGGGCAGTCGGAATGTCCACGGCAACGCCCTCTGCCTCGGAATTTGAGGCTGTTCATCTACAATTCTCTCTGCCTGTGTGGTTTCCTCTCCGTGCCCTTCTTTCTTCCCTCTTTACCCCACCCCCCTCCCTCCCTCCTGCCTGTCCCTAAAGTCATTTTTTAAAAAGAACTTGAGGTTTTGTTTTTGTTGATGTTTTCACTTACTGGTCGCACTTTGTGTGGAGTCGGCGTTTTCGCCAGTCACACTCCTGTGCGGGAGCTTTCCAGCCCTGTCTCTGGGGGTGGGGAGATGGAGAGTGGAGGGCTGGCTCCTCTTTGGGCCCCCCCTCCACCCGCTGGTTAGTGTCTTCCTCTCTTACTTCTTTGCTTCCCGGTTGGCTGCAAGGGAGGCCGGACAGCCTGGTGCCGGGAGAGGAGGGGCAGCTGTCCGGGTCGGGGAGGGGACAGGGAGGGACAGTGACTTGCTCTTCACCGGGGATGCGGGGTGCCTGGGATGGGGTTGGACAGGGGATTGAGGGCCGGCTGTCCCCCAGGCCCCAGGCCGTGGATGAGCACTCGGGGCACCAGGGGCCGCTGCAGCTGGGGATGGGGTGCAGGAGGAGTCCGGTACATGCTGCTGTACATGGCGGCGGCGGCCGCCGCGGCGGTAGTACTGTCCATGCTGCCCAGCAAGCTTGGGTGGTAGAAATAAGGCGACGGAAACATCCTCTGCAGTGCCGAGTAATTCCCTGCCTCGGCCAGCAGCTCCAGGCCCACCGCAGTCTGCCGCTTCCACTTGGTCCTGAAATAAAAGCAGGCGTGCGTGCACCCTGCAGCTGTGGGCAGTGCCCAGGCACCAAGGCCCGTTCTCCCCCCTCACCTGCCTTCTCTTCCTCGGGGAGCACAGGAAGACTTAGAGAGCGCTGAGAACCAGGAGTGAAGCACACCTCCTTGCCCCCTATCCCACCCTCTCCCTCCCAGAATCACCCAAATCCAAGTCAGTTTCCCAAACGATGCCATCAATGTCTGAGACATTCATAAATAAAATTCTCCAATCTTTGCTACCTTTTCCTGACTTTTTCCTCTGACGTTGCCCCCCCCCTTATTGTTTGGCTACTGCCTGAAACTTTCCTGGAGGCCAACGGAGACTACTCTTTCTATAGGCAGTCTTCGCCCTCCTCCTCTAATTTCCTTCCCCAAGTGGCTGCCCAGCAATCCCAGAGTGTCTGCTCTCTGCCCCTCCCCCTTTCCTCCAGGCTGAGTGAGAAGAAACCGTAAACAAAGGGACACAGAGACTCCTGGGCCTTGGACCCCTGGCCCTCTTGGTCCCCAGGGCTGTGGAGACACATCTCTCTCACCAGCCTGACAGGACCTTACGGCAGGTGTTGGGGGGGGGGGGCGGGTTAAGAGCCAGGAAGGTGACAAGGGTTTCAAAACGGAATTCGTTTGAGGGAGGACTCTCCCATGGGGACAGTACCTCGGGGCCATTCCAGGAGGGGAAAAATGCATTTCAGGATCTTTTCTCCTCTGAGAGAGAGTAACAATTGAAACCTGTGATCAGCTCTTCTCGGTCCCCTCCCTCCCCCACCGCACCCCACTAGAAGAAGAGGCAGCAGGCCTCTGCTCAGATGCCTCCTTCGGAACGCAGGGCTGGTGGGCCCTCCATACCCGGCAGCTCCAGCCAAATTAATAAACATGTCGCCCGTTTTAAATTGGCTACAAATGACACTAATGTTTTCCGACAGAATTAGGGTGGCTGAAACCGTATGTAATGAGACAGAAAATGATGGTAAAGATGACAACTGGATGGGCATTTCCAACCACACTTATGGACGATTAGAACACAAATGAGAGAAAAGGAGGGGGAGAGAAAATCGAGACAAGGGAGACAACCGTCAGGCTTGGAAACTCGGCATAACCTCGGCCCCAGACTGCACAGGTTGGGTTCACACTGCAGTTCAGGGGCCTACAAGTACTGTCAGCCCCTTTCCTAATTTCCTTTCAAGGGAAGCCGTGGTTCCTGGAGGGCTCTGAGGTGGCCAGAATAGGGGACAGACCCTCAGTCTAGATGCCTGACCGGCTGCCAACTCTACCTCTCCCAACTGCCTCACAGGAAAAGCAAGGACTTTTAAGCTGAGGCCAGTGGGTCAGCTCTTCCAGGATGGATACAGCCAGACTGTGTGACCGGCTATAGATATTTGGAACCATCCTGGGGCAGGCCCAAAATGGTGCAATGCACAGGTTTTATGGGCCTGAGTGTCTCCTACACCGTTGTCTCAGTTTGAAAAGGTGTGGCTTGATTGATTTGGGGGCAAAATGCGGTAAATTTCAGCCACTCAGGTTTGAGGGAGAAACTAGCATATGTTAAGGACACTTAGAAGTGCAAAATTCTCCAAACTCCAGCTACCCAACGATCCCTTTCACCTTGGAGGTGTGGCTAATCTCTCCTCCAGCCAGAAAGCCCCCGACTGCCAGCTCAGGGCCCTCTGAGTCCTTAGTGTCTCCGAGGCCAGGAGGGAAGAAGATTGGTGTAGTAATCTTGACCTGGATGGCCAGACGCCTTTGCTCTCCCACATAGCCTCCCTTACCTGCGGTTCTGGTACCAGGTCTTGACCTGGGTGTCAGTGAGATTGAGCGCAGCTGCCAGGTCCATGCGGTCCTGCACACTCAGGTACTTCTGTCGCTCAAAGCTACGCTCCAGTTGATTGAGTTGGTGGTCGGAGAAAGCCGTCCTGGCTTTGCGAGGTTTTTTGGCTCTCACAGGGGGACTCTCTCGGCTACTCGTAATCTCCCGGTCTCCTTCCTCCTTTGTTCCTACATAGAAACCCAGACACAGCCGTAAGGTAGCCTGGAATGGGGAAGGATGGAGTGTCCTCCTGGCACACACTTCCACATTCCCAAGCCAGCTGCTGGTCTGGGGGTGGGGGAACTATACTCTGTCACCTTCCTTATAAACATACTTGGACCTTAGCCAGTATGGAGGAAGAGGACCAACTGCTGACTAGGGAGTGTGGAGCCTTGTGCAGAGCTCCTAAGAGGGTTCCAAAAGAGTGCTGGATCTTCCCGTCTTTGGAAATGAAAATGAAAAAAAAAATACTTTATGATAAAGGGTCCTTTTCTTAATTGTTTCCTTGACTGGGGGGAGACCCTGTCCTTTCCCATTACTGTTTTCACCCTGACTTCATATGTGTTAGTTTTTAAAAGGTCTTTCAACTTTTTTTTATTTTTGAGAAGGGGGCACTTTTTTCATTTTACTTCTCCTGTTTACTAAAAGTTATAGGCATTTGTTTTCCTTTTTTCAGATGCACTTGGGAAATGTTGGATCAAGCTCTCTGCAGCTGCTTGCATCAGGTCTCTTAAAGCTTCAGAAAGAATGTCTCCCAGACACTGCGTTCAGCTCAAAATCACTGAGCCCATCCAGGTGACAGCCCAGAGATTTCCGGATTCTATTTGTCAACTTTGGTTTTTTACTGAAATGCTGGGAAATCGATATGTCAATCCCTCTGTTTGTACCCGTTTTTGCTGCGCTCCTTGATCTTCCCTGCAGGAAGAACCATAATCTCTCTAATTGACCCACTGGGGAGGTTGGTGCACAAAAAATCGCCAGACCAGACTGTACATCTGTTTTGGGCACTATTATGCTAATGATACAATAGTAAAATGAAGAGGCAATATCCTACCTTCCAGACAGTCGGCACACACCTTTCCCAGAGAGGACAAAGATTAATAATAATAATAAGCTTATCAGTAAAGGGAAAAAAGAGAACTCTCCTCATATGTTAAAACTCTTTTGCTATGCAAAGACCAGAACACTTATGAAATTCTCTGGGGAGAAGGTGGGAAAAGGGAGTTGAAGGACAATTCCATTGCCGTCTTTTGATTTTACAAAAATAGATATCCAATTCCATAAAATTTTACTTTCATAAATGCTACCTCCCAATTTACTTGTAAGGGGCCAAAACTCTTACTGAAATACAGATATTCAGTTAGCGCCATGGGGTAGGAAGATTATTTTTTTTAATTGGAACTCTATAATTTTTTACCGTGTGGCCTTCCCTATATTAATCACGATCTAATAATTTTTTTAAAAAAGTTTCCCTGTTAATCGCTTCGGAATTTTTCCCTTCGCTATATCTGATAATTCCCGTTCCAGTGTTCAGAAAATACGGTGTGTAGGAAGAATGGAATGATTTGCATTAAATAATAAGCACCACGTTGTGATCACACCCCTAGGCACTACGAAACACTAAAGTATTTCCCGTCAGATACCCTCCGCCTCTGCCCCTTCCTAATAAATTAAAATGAAGTAAAACAAAGAAAGGAGCTGGATGGCCGTGAGGGTTGGGAGGTAGAAATGTAACAATAATCAGAACTTGGGACGAGTCTCCAAATCGCACGCCAAGGCCTCCCTCCCGCTTGCAGTTTTTGACCGTGGCGCTATCGCCTTAGAAGCTGAGAATCGCCTTCGAATCCCAGCAGAGATTCGCGGGAGACAGAAGGGGAGACAGGGAAGCAAGAGGAGGAGAAGCTAGACGGCTGAGGGAGCCAAGGCGGCGCGACTCACCGTGGCATTTGATGTCGCTCTGGGACTCTTCCCGCTTGTCGAGTTTGGTTTTGCTGTCCTCCTGCTCGAGCTTTGGCCTGAAGCTCTCGTGTGCTGCGTTGCTCTCCTGCTTCGGGGTGTGGTGGGGAGAGGAGACGCTGGTGCTGTACGGTGCACACGCCGCCAGAGGTTTGCTGTCGCCCAAGATGTCCTTAATTAAAAAAGAAGAGGTGGAAGTCCTGGGGACCGAGGCGGCCGAGCCCAGCTGCTGGGCGGGTGGCTGCGGCGGCGGCGGTTGCGGCGAAGGCTGCAAACTTTGCGTGGGGGCCGCGGCTGGCGGCGGCGGCGGCGGCGGCTGTTGGCTGTGGTGGAGGTGGTGGTGATGCTGGGGGCCGTCTGCTATCACATGCGGTTCCGGGGGCTCCATGGCGACCGAGATAGGAGAGGAAGGCGCCGTTCCTACAGTATCAATCTCCGAACAGGGAGACGGAGTAGCCTGACTCCTAAAATCCGCGGTCCTGGCCTCGCCGAGCGGGCGGAAATCTCCATTCATCATGCCGGGGCTGCCCGAACTGGCACTGGACAAAATCGTGTCTATTCCAAAACTCGACCCGCTGGCCCCTTCCATTGTTGTCATTTCTACATGAGGTCCACGCCACTCCGCCGCTCCGCTGCCGCCCCGACCAAGCAAAGGAAGCTATTGATCGTAAAGCAGAATAACACGAAACAATGTTGTCGCCGCTTAAAACACAAACAAACAAAAAAAGTGGGGCGGGGAAGGAAGGAAAATTGGGAGGTGGCAATCCGTGGACACTTGCGACACTTTTTTTTTTTTACCCTAATGCAAAAAGTAGGAGTTTTGGGGAAAGGAAGATGGGGGGGAAAGTTACAAAAATTGTTGAGGAAGCACCGAGCGTGCGCTCCAGGAACGATCGCGCACGTGGCGCGGCGGTGGCTGCGCAGGAGAGCCAGACGGAGGTGCAGGCAGCAGGAGGTGACCCCGACGCCGCCGCCGCTGCTGCCGCCGCCAGGGTCTGCCCACAGCCTGGCACCAGGCGGCAGCGGCGGCGGCGGACGTGGCAGGTGCAGCGACCGCGAAGCCCGGGCAGCCGCGCGCCCTCGGAGCTGCCCAGCGGCTCTCCGAGGTGGTGGCCGCGCGCGACTCGGACGCCCCGGTGCCGAGTTTCTGAACTTTCTTGGAAAGTTGTGGAGCAGACACTGCCGCAGTGG